>NC_092352.1:656307-1332189 GCF_963676685.1 Mytilus edulis
TTTGTGTTACCCAACTGCTGAGAACAAGAGGGCTCTAATTTGCCATTAAAAGGTTAAGTATGTTGAATTTATCAGCACAAATCGAAAGAAAAGGATGTGGTATAAGTGCCAATGAAACAACTCTCCATCCAAGTCACAATTCGTAAAAAAGCGAACAATTATAGATCAAAGTACATCCTTCAACATTGAGCCTTGACTCACACCTAACAGCAAAATGTTTGTCGTCTGCAATGCCCATTACAGATTGTATCGTTTACAAGTTGTCGTCTGCAATGCCCATAACAGATTTGTCTTGTTAACAAGTTGTCGTCTGCAATGCCCATTACAGATTGTATCGTTTACAAGTTGTCGTCTGCAATGCCCATAACAGATTTGTATCGTTTACAAGTTGTCGTCTGCAATGCCAATAACAGATTTGTATCGTTTACAAGTTGTCGTCTGCAATGACCATAACAGATTTGTCTTGTTCACAAGTTGTCGTCTGCAATGCCCATTACAGATTGTATTGTTTACAAGTTGTTGTCTGCAATGCCCAGAACAGATTTGTATCGTTTACAAGTTGTCGTCTGCAATGCCCATTACAGATTGTATCGTTTACAAGTTGTCGTCTGCAATGCCCATAACAGATTTGTATCGTTTACAAGTTGTCGTCTGCAATGCCAATAACAGATTTGTATCGTTTACAAGTTGTCTGCAATGACCATAACAGATTTGTCTTGTTAACAAGTTGTCGTCTGCAATGCCCATTACAGATTTGTATTGTTCACAAGTTGTTTTCTGCAATGCCCAGAACAGATTTGTATCGTTTAAAAGTTGTCGTCTGCAATGCCCATAACATATTTGTCTTGTTTACAAGTTGGCGTCTGCAATGACCATAACAGATTTGTATTGTTTACAAGTTGTCTTCTGCAATGCCCAGAACAGATTTGTATCGTTTACAAGTTGTCGTCTGCAATGCCCATAACATATTTGTCTTGTTTACAAGTTGTCTTCTGCAATGCCCAGAACAGATTTGTATCGTTTACAAGTTGTCGTCTGCAATGCCCATAACAGATTTGTATCGTTTACAAGTGAGGCTTGTATAGGGTATATTGGGATACGGGATATTTGCCATTTTAATTTTAGGGATATGGGATATTTGTCCTAAAAGTAATTGGGATATGGGATATTGATGTATTTATAAGGATATTGAACTTTTAACATGAAAAAAAAATATGTGGAATTTGAAAGTCAAGTACAGAAATATTTACATCTCACTTGATAGTCCTTGATAACATTGCCCAAAAAAGTTTAATATTAAAGGTCATTTTAGTGCTTTGTTGATTTTAATTGAGTTTATGGTCGTTTTATTTAAAAGTCATCCAAACCCAAGCGAAAAGTATTGATCTATTTTCGATATTTATATGCTCATGTGTACTGATAATTTTAAAAGTATTTGTTTTGCTTTCCATACCTCGTTCCTTATTGTTAATTTTCCTTTTTTAGATGGTGATGTTCCTTTTGCATTATCTTACGGTGTTTGTAAATCACAACTCCTCCGCTTTTCCCGTGTCTGTTGTAACGTTTTGGATTTTAATGAACGAAATATATGTATTACTGGTAAATTATTAAGTCAGGGATTTCGTTACCACAAATCACTTAAAATCTTTACTAAATTCTAGATTTGGTTTTGAAGTTTGGTTCTACCTGTAGAAAACTTATTTCCAACGGGATAGCACATCCTCATGTTTACGGAGATGGTGTTTACCGTGCAATTGGATGCTGGATGTGTAATGATTGATAATTTAGTCTCAGGTGCATTACTTTTAATTAGTTGTAATTGGCTTTGAACTAGCTGTCAGTAACTGCGAGTACTCTCAGATCTGTACTGAGTGTCTTTTTTTTTATGGGATGTACAAGTACTCGGTCACGTCCACTCTCTGTTTTTGTTAGATGTATTTCTATTTGTATCCATCTGATGAGTTAAGCCTTTTTCAACTGATTTGTATAGTTCGTTCTTATGTTGTACTGTTACACCACTGTCCCAGGTTAAGGGGAGGGTTGGGATTCCGCTAACATGTTTAACCTCGCCACATTCTGTATGTATGTACCTGTCCAAAGTCAGGAGTCTTTAATTCAGTGGTTGTCGTTTGTTGCTGCGTTACATATTTGTTTTTGTTCATTTTTTTATACATAAATTAGGCCGTTAGTTTTCTCGTTTGAATTGTTAGAACTACATTTGTCATTTCAGGACCTTTTATAGCTAACTATGCGGTATGAGCTTTGTTCATTGTTGAAGGTCGTACGGTGACCTATAGTTGTTAATTTCTGTGTCACATGGTCTCTTGGCAATTGGCAATCATACCACATCTTTTTTTTATATTATAGGCTCATATTTCTTGAAATAATCAAAGATTTTTGTTAGATGTATCCATCTTCAATGAGTTAAGCCTTATTGCTAGTGTTGTCAATGTTTTTATTTGTTTTGATGCTTTATATGATTACAGGATATTTTCTAGTGTTTTACCTCTTGTTTTTTACGTGGCGAGGATCTTCAGAGGTCTCCACGTTTCACAGATTGCTCTGTTTTGCCAGACAAGCTGGGACCGAGGGACGTCAGAGCACGTCCCATATCAAAAAGTAGATATTTCGCCGTATAAACTATGTTAATAACGAATAATTACTAAATAATCAATGTAAATTAATATATTTTCTTTCTATTACTGGTGTTGTGAGGAAGGAAATCAAAAAAAAGTAACAAAAATATTGGGATCTATGTAATTCATAAATTTCAAGATCATGTTGTGTTGTTTTTTTGCAAAGCAAGGGCTGTGCAAATTTTGCCTGCTGTAAAAATATTGCAACAGTTAAAGTGTAATGTAGGTACATTAGCAGAAAGCTTTCCTGTGTTAAATTTTGAGTTATTGAACTTGCATGCTAAATATCCACTTTTTGTTTGATATGGACGTGCTCTGACGTCCCACAGTCTCAGCTTGTCTGGCAAAACAGCCATTGGATGTCAGAGCAATCTCGGACAAGAGACAGGATTGGGTCCTTCTGTTCTTTCCAACATAGGTTAACGTGTAGGATGAAGTTTCTTATCAATGAAAGAATAATGCTATCAAAATGAAATTTTACAGTCATATGCATCACGGTTTGAACAGTCTGAAATTAGACCCCTTACACTAAATTTATCGTTTAAGATCACATAAAAAGAGATTGTTATACAAGGCTCTACGATGGAAAACTTCATCTTTTGGACATATATATTCTTATTTAACACTGGAAGTATGCACTGTAAATTTCCTTTAACACAGTTTGTTTTCCCAGTCAAAATTGTTGACGTTGTGATGATGAGGAAAAAATGGGCTTGGGAATGAATTTATAATGATTTTTTGGGATATTTCAAAATAGTTTTAGGGATATGGGATATTTGTAAAAAATATTTATTGTGATATGAGGGGTAAACATTATAGGGATACGGGATATTGGGATAAAAACTTAATGGGATATGGGATATTGATACCCCCCTAAACAAGCCTCACAAGTTGTCGTCTGCAATGCCAATAACAGATTTGTATCGTTTACAAGTTGTCTGCAATGACCATAACAGATTTGTCTTGTTAACAAGTTGTCGTCTGCAATGCCCATTACAGATTTGTATTGTTCACAAGTTGTCTTCTGCAATGCCCAGAACAGATTTGTATCGTTTACAAGTTGTCGTCTGCAATGCCCATAACACATTTGTCTTGTTTACAAGTTGGCGTCTGCAATGACCATAACAGATTTGTATTGTTTACAAGTTGTCTTCTGCAATGCCCAGAACAGATTTGTATCGTTTACAAGTTGTCGTCTGCAATGCCCATAACATATTTGTCTTGTTTACAAGTTGTCTTCTGCAATGCCCAGAACAGATTTGTATCGTTTACAAGTTGTCGTCTGCAGTGGCCATAACAGATTTGTCTTGTTTACAAGTTGTCTTCTGCAATGCTCATGACAGTTTTGTATTGTTTACAAGTTGTCTGCAATGACCATAACAGATTTGTCTTGTTAACAAGTTGTCGTCTGCAATGCCCATTACAGATTTGTATTGTTCATAAGTTGTCTTCTGCAATGCCCAGAACAGATTTGTATCGTTTACAAGTTGTCGTCTGCAATGCCCATAACACATTTGTCTTGTTTACAAGTTGGCGTCTGCAATGACCATAACAGATTTGTATTGTTTACAAGTTGTCTTCTGCAATGCCCAGAACAGATTTGTATCGTTTACAAGTTGTCGTCTGCAATGCCCATAACATATTTGTCTTGTTTACAAGTTGTCTTCTGCAATGCCCAGAACAGATTTGTATCGTTTACAAGTTGTCGTCTGCAGTGGCCATAACAGATTTGTCTTGTTTACAAGTTGTCTTCTGCAATGCTCATGACAGATTTGTATTGTTTACATGTTGTCTTCTGTAATACTTATAACAGATTTGTATTGTTTACATGTTGTCTTCTGTAATCTTTATAACAGATTTGTATTGTTTACAAGTTGTCATCGAAAGTGCTCATAATAGATTTCTATGCAGTTGTATGCAATTAGCATACCAAAGCTGTGTAGTATAATGGAATCCGAGGGAACCTATTTCAAGTCTTGGTTTACTAAATGAAACAGATTACTGAATAGCAAAACAGGAGATATTAATTAACGGAAATAAAAGGGAAAGGAATAAAAATGAGATGTAGGATATTCCTGAGCTGAACTATTATTTTGCACCACTACTGTTAATCGTTATGTATAATCCGGACTGTTGTCCTTAAATTCGTCTGACCAATCTGTCCTTTGTGTGATATGGTTATTGTCACATCGACCCGTTGTATTCTTTGTATTCTACAACAACAATCCTCTAAACAATTAGGGAAAGCAGCATCTGACCTTTCTGTTGATACAAGGGATATAATTAACAATGGACATCATAAGGTACAAATAAACAAGTTCAAGAACTCCCTGTAGTCCACGAAACAAACCAGTATTAAATAACTAGTCAATAAAATTAAAGTCTGCTAATGTTATTCCATCACCTTCGTCAATACACCAATATCTATGAAACATACATATTATCATCATTACACCAATATCTATGAAACATTATTGGCTTTATATGTTATACCTTGAAGCAATCTACTAACTGGATGTGTTATGTTTGTGACTTCATAGTATTTTGTTAAAACAGTGAAAAATGAAGTTACACATTCTGTTACTCATTCTTTTAACAGTAGCAGGTAAGTAGAAAAACCAAAATTTGTCATTGCTTCAAATAACTAACATGCATTATTTATTAAGATATAAGTTAACAAAATATAAAGAACGATTCAACGGGGAAACATCACCGTTACACAATGCCACAGCGGTTTTTGCATTTTAGATTTTAAAGATATAAAAAGAAGTACGAGAGAGATAAATCCTAATTTGAGTGTTTTCCTGCAATTTCTTCCTAAAATAGAGATGATTTAAGATAACATTTTTTTTTTAACAGCGAAGATATATTAATTATCATAGGAATTTGGATCTTTTTTCTCAATTACAATTTTATTTCGAACCAATACAAATTTAAGGTAGACGTTTACCAAATTCTGATGAGCGTATAAATACCATAGTGATTTTTTTAGTGTTCAACATGTTAGTTTCTGTTTTCGAATGCCGCGGACATCTTTGTTTTTAATCAACATGCTTTTAAAAGATGAAAGTTAAATATTCATGGATAAAAAGTAATCCCTCTAGGTAAAAAACTGAATACATATTTTTCAAACTTGTCCAAAAATGACAGAGGGAAATGAGGCTAATTTTGTCGGTTTTAGCAGGCTCCAAATAGAAATATTGAGAACGACTTTTTGCTTGTAATCTATATCCGACCTGTACTTTTTATCAATTCTGCTTCAAGTTTTGCATTTGGTAATACTTTTTTTAAATGATAATGTCTTGTATTGCCCCTTTATTGGTACCCTTTAGACTTTTATAAGTTCCACTTTGTCGTTAGAACCGGGGACAATAGAGCGGGATTCCACTAACTTTCGGGCAAAAAAAGATATGAAAAATAAAATATGGAAACAAAAGAGGAAATTTTATCCTAGACTTCTAAGACTAAACAAAGGTTCTTTTTCTAGTCAACTCCTACGTCACTTTTTCAGTTTAATTTGTTGGTAAAAACAAAATGTTGTTGAGATGCTACAGCTCTTGAGCTTATAATTTGGTTTATATCCTAATTTTAATTTTTAGCATTGTCTTTCTCATAAATCTGGAACCACGTGGTTGACGTATTCTACATTACCAATAAGAAACTCAAAGATCAAATTTTTAGACACATTATGAAAGTGTCTGATAAATACTTTCATATTATTTTCTATATTCCATGATGGCTGTTTTAAGCTTGACCTGTATACACACAAATGTCTGACCTTAAGCCATGATGTTAATTATGTATGTCTACCTGTGATGAAAGTCGCAGAAAGCGCCGGGAGGAAGCGAGACATATAGGAATTGCGTTTACGGCGACAGTTATTTTGATAGGAACTACTTGCGAATGCTTAGTCCGCTTCTGTGTATGTTACATTTTAATGTTGTGTCGTGGTTCTCCTCTTATATTTAATGCGTTCCCCTCAGTTTTAGTTTGTTACCCCAATTTTGTTTTATGCCATAGATTTACGAGTTTTGAACAGCGGTATACTACTGTTGCCTTTATATAAAACTGTCTGTCAGTTTGTCGACCGCCATTTTTGACCCGGTCCACTAGATTATTGTCCAGCGACTGAATTGAAGCCATTTTGCTGTCCATTATGTTGCCTGTTTCTGATTTTTTTGCCGAAAGACGAGACATTTCTCTGTGTCAATTGTCTATTTTAATTTGTCATTGCGCTGTTATCTCAATTGTCCATGGCGTTGTCAGTTTATTTTCGATTTATGAGTTTGACTGTCCCTCTGGTATTTTTCGTCCCTCTTTTACATGCAAATATGGGTTGTAGAAATTCGGAACTATGTAAATATGTTTGGGTTATTTTATGAAAGCGTGCCCCATTTAAGTGTCCAAGGTTGTCAAAGAAATCAATTTGAATGATACGAAAATATTTTCTCATTTCTGTAACAAATAGATATAGGAAGATGTAGTATGAGTGCCAATAAGACAACTCTCCATCCAAGTCACACTTTATAAAAGTAAACCATTAGATCCTTGACTGACATCGAACATTAAGCTATAAAGGACACCCCAAAAAATACTAGTGCTTGTGAAACTATTCAAACGGGAAAATCAACAGTCTAATTTATATAAAAAACGAGAAACGAGAAACACTTATGAACCACTTCAACAAACGAAAACTACTGAACATGTATGTTTTGCCCGATAAATTTTAAAATCTAATATCGTAAAGCACCGTCAGTATAATATCATCCGTTATAAATGGAAATACGTAAACCACTGTTATATAAATGAAAAAGTCTTGTAATTAATGGATTCACGCACAAATTCTGCATGGAGTGACCCCTTAAATTTAATTAAACTCTATTCGGTAGCCATGGGTATTTCTTGTGGGCAAACAAAAAAATTAAATAAAGGTTTCGTTGAATTGTTTTATTGGAAGAACCCGTAAATTGCGGATTTACATGAATGGAATAATCGGTTACCCTGAAGTGTTTTAATTGTAAGCTATTGATCACCTAGGTTTTATCAATTTATTTTCCATGCTCGAATAAAAAAAAACAATTTCATAAACATTGGATTATAGTGGGGAAACTGTCATTTTGAATTGTTTCGCATTTTGTCATGACAGGGTCCTTTACACATGTTTCGGCTTACCTTACGGTATTGGGTTTGCTTATGGTAAAAGGCCATACGATGACCTAAAATTGTGTATTGTTGTCTCATTGGCTACCTGTACCTGGACAAACTGAGTAAGAACACTGACATCCAAAACTGAAATGTCAATTTGTAACATTTCTGTGTGTAATTTCATTTATCAAAACTAGGATTTTCCAAGTGAAAACGATATCATTGACTTTACCACATGTTATTTCACCTTGCCTCAATGGTGATACAACCCTGTGACTGTTCCCAGTTATCATGAGTTCGACCGCTGAAACTTTATTCCGTGTTCCAATTCATGCAGTCAAAATGTAGGTAACCGTATCATTAAACTTCCAATATACTGTCTCTGCATGCATGGTGTTTTCGTCTCGATGGCAATGGTTGAGGGTTCGATCTTTTCTCAGATCATGGAAGTATTATATTGTGATATCGGATCCATGCTCAGATTAAAACCAAAAACTTGAACACTGGTTATTGTTGCTTTTCTGATAAGCACATGACATTTAGGACTACACATCTTGTACAGGCACGTTAAAACAAGGCTCAGCATGTTGGTGTAGTACATAACAGGCCGGTTCATATTTGTTTATCACATTACTGAGCACGTTCTGGTCCCGAATATATGCCACCCATTGTCATCTTAAATATCAACGAGACAGCAACCGAGCAACACAGATATGGAAAGGACATAAAAGTACAATGGACCTGTATATAATTACATTTAACCTGATCATAATAATTTAAATCGAATGAAACTTGAAATCAGCGATCAATCAAGAATTAACCCTTTACGGTGCGTGAAACCATTACAATCGCCATGGTAATTGCATAATTATAAATGCAGTTAAAGAAATCGTATGATCTCGTATGGAGTTAATGTATTTCTCTAAGAAATATTTTGAAAACCTTTTAAATTGACTGACAATATATTGGACTGTGTATTTCAGAACATCACATTCTGAATAAATTGAAATTTCTCAGTAGGTTGCATTACAGACGACAAAAGTAACGACATGAGTTGCATTCAATTTCCTGTAAATGTAAATGTGAATTTAATTAGTCTATTTCAATTAATTCATTATTCAGTTTATCTCTAATGCACTTATATATATATCATCATATAACATCATTAAGAAAGCTACATGTTTTACAAAAATTGCTAAAGCAACCCTTTTAGACATGATTTTAATGAATCATGACTGTGATTTTAAAAAGATATTTAATTTTGGCACTGGAATTAGTGATGTGCACAACTTTATATCTGTGCAGTTAAATTGTGATTTACCTATAAGTTTACCAAAAAAGAAGATATGCAGAAGCTTTAAGAATTTTGATGCTTCAAATTTTTTAAATGATTTAGAAAATCAGCATTTTGATATATCTGAATTTGATAAGGTAAATACAGCATATGATAATTTTAGCAAAAGTTTCATTGAGGAAGCTGACAAACACGCACCTTTTAAGGAAAGGAAATGTTTTCCAAATCAGGTACCATATATGAATGCAGAGCTTAAAAGTGCCATTTATAAGAAAAAAATGTTGTATAATAAATTTAAAAATATACCTTTTCCTTTTCCCCTATTGATCAAGACTTTGTTGAGAAACGTATACGTAAAATTAATGTTTAAAAAGCCACTGGTATAGATGGTATCTCACCTAAATTACTGCATTTTGCTAAACCTGCTATTGTAAAACCCCTTACAGATATTGTTAATTTGTCATTATCATCATCGACCTTCCCTGACTGTCTTAAGGAAGCTCAAGTTGCACCTATTCACAAAAATAATAGTGTTTTAGAAAAGGGAAATTATAGACCGGTGAGTGTATTACCGGCTATTTCTAAAATTTTTGAAAATGCCATAGAAGTACAATTAGTACAGTACTTTGATAAAATCTTCAGTCTTTTTTTGGCAGCTTTTAGATCTGGTTTTGGATGTCAGTCAACTTTATTAAGAGTAATTGAAGATTGGAAATTAGCCTTACAGAGGCGGATTTAGGGGGGGGGGCCCAGGGGGCCCGCCCCCCCCCCCCCCCCTTTTTGGGAAAAAATTTGGTTGCTTATATAGGAAATCACTGAAGCGTGACTGGAGCGGGCCCCCTCTTAGGTCAGTCAGTGGGCCCCCACTTATGAAAATTTCTGGATCCGCCACTGCCTTAGATCAAAATAAATACCTTACTTCTAAATAAATTACTATATTGATAGGTCTTTCAATTCTCACGGTAATCTTTTTTCCCGATAGGTCAAATTGGTTGTGCAATGTTTTGAGTTATCCTTTGATATATACTTTTGGTGTGACTATAACTGAAATTTGCACAGCTGTATTGGCACATTTTTAATCTGATCTGTTAAGACTGAGTGTTAGGCTGAGTACTTTCAATATACCATCCCCTTTAGAAGATGATGTAACAGCGCAACGAAGCTACAAACTGTCGGCATAAAATCTAAGAACATAACTCGACTCTTCAAATTGACACGAAGCATGCTAAAAAAAGCTCAATTGACACGAAGCATGCTAAAAAAAACTCAAATGACACTAAGCATGCTAAAAAAAGCTCAAATCGTGTTCTTTGGTTGATTTAAGTTGCTACCTGTGAAACCTAGGGAAACTTGTACATATAGGCTCCAGATAAAATATAGTATAAACAGATTTACTTATTCGATTGAATTTGACAGAAAAAATAAAATCACAAAACAAATAACTAAATAAATACCCCCTCACCCAACACACACACTGTTCACTCTTAGAGGAGTTAGAATACAGTGGGTGCAGCCATTTTTAAAAGAGCATTGATCGTCAAAATGTAACGGGGGTTCAACCCCCGCACACTTGAATCGGCCACTGATACAACAATCTCTCAACTACCCACTTAACGGAAAAGAAAAATGTGTCCGATGACTTGCCAACCAACATAACCGAATCGAGCCACTGAAAATAGAAAATATTGTTAAAATACATGTTGTTCTCTACTATCTTGAAAACCGCTATGAAAAGAATAATCATACAGAGACAAAATTGTTGACAATGATGAGATCTACCTATTGTTAATTCACATCAAAACTGTCAGACGTCATCTTATAGGAGTAATTGCTCTTAAATAAATAACAGTTTTTTTTTTACCTCTGTTTTTTTTTTAATTTTGCTTGTTATCTTGAAAATGATAATTGATAGAAACTTTGAGTAACTAAAATAATTAACACGACAGGATCTACAAATAAATTATTATTTCCAAATCGTCGAACGAATCCTTATTGGAGAGATTGCCCTTAAATACAGATTTTATGATTTTATTCCGTGTGTTTTCCTTAAATATATATAAAAAAAACGATAAAAGATAGGTAGACGCTAAATATACGCAAAAATGGTCAGCAATATAATTTCTGCAAACAAGTCAACATATCAAAATCGTCTGACGACCTCTATAATTGGAGGTTTAGGCGTTAATGACAATTTTACAATATATTTGTGCTTTTTTTGCATTATATCAAGAAAAAACCCTATAATAGATAGTAAGAATTTGAATAAGTTTATAAGATCAGCAAGACAAGATCTACAAATAAGTTTCGGACCAAACGAGTCATTTTACTCCTATTTGGAGTCATTGCTCTTTGATAATGATATGTCCAGTTTCTCTTATCTTAATTGAAAGCTAGACTATTGTTACTGTAGATAGATAGCCACTTTAAATAACAAAAATTATCTTCTAGACTATAGATATAGGAAGATGTGTTATGAGTGCCAATGAGACAACTCTCCATCCAAATAAAAATTTATAAAAGTAAACCATTATAGGTCAATGTACGGCCTTCAACATGAGCTCACACCAAACAACAAGCTACAAAGGGCCCCACCAATTACTAGTGTAATACCATTCAAACAGGAAAACAAACGGTCTAATCTATATAAAAAAAACTGCAAATAAATCAAATGTTTCCGTAATCAGTCGACAACTTGAGTTATTACTCTTGACGATTTGGGCCAATATTTTACATGTTTTTTCTATTATCTTAAAAACTCTAACAAATAGATAGACACTTTAAATATCCAATATTATCACCAAGACAAGATCTACAGATAGGTGATTATTTTTGCAAAAATCGTTAGTAAACACTTTATAGGAGTTTAAATAACATTAACACCATGTTTTGTGTATTCACGGGGTGAAAAGTAAGATAGTGATATATTGATTGTTGGTTGTTTAACGTCCAGTAGCAAATATTTGATGCATGTTCAGGACGAAAATGAGATAGTGAGAAACTGCAAGATAAAGAAAGTATCAGCTTGTCAAGATCAACAAAAACATTGTTCTCATGGTTACATAGTGTCCATTGTTGAATATGCACGTTATAGATGCCTGTACCAAGCGAAATAATAAAAACTGACGTTAAGTTAAAGTTTGATCAAATATCTAAACTATCAAATATCAAAACGTAATTCAGAATTTGAAATTGTAACGGTTTGGTCAATTGGTGAAAATTTCAAAATTTCAAAATTTTTCAAATGTTTGATAAATAATTTCAAAAATCTAAAATTTGCAAACGTTTTTTAAAATATTGTTACATACCTTTTTTATGATTTAATTTAACACAAATCGTGTCACTCTGTATTGCTTTTTAGACAGTATCATCTGCAGTGTTGCTATTGTCTTGATTCGGAACCTTCCAATCCTTCTACCCAGCATTGTGTGGACAGTTAGTTTATTGACATCCGGTTTATGGTGGCACGGTAGTATTTCCTGGCCCATAAGGGATAGCCTTTTTAGAATTTTCACCACTTTCTAACACTGCAAAAAATTCTACATTCACGGTTAAGTGAAGAACTTTCATTTTACTATTCAGAAATAAATATGAATGTGTATCATGACCGTTTACTTTTTTTGCTATTTTTAAAAACCTACAGGTAAGGCCACTAGTACTTTTAGGTCTTTTATGTTGCAGTGAATACAAAATTTAAAAAAAATGTAGAAAATATCATGATACACATTCAAATTTATATTTAAATCAAATCAAACCTAAAATAAACATTTAAATACTAAATAATTCATCTGTCCAAATTAAGGGGAATTAACCTACACATCAAGGCACATCTATTACACAAGTCAGGAATACACATTATCGCTAATCCCGGCTTACCCGGCTGCTTGAACTTTTGACGTCAACAACAATTACTTTTCCATTGTCATGATTGTGGCGTCAGATATTTTGTTTTATGACGTTGACCAACATTTTACGGGAACATGTGTGATATCCAGCAATGGCGGACAAAAAGCGATAAGGTGTATATGACAGTTCTTGTCCATTGGTTTTTGATGCGTTTTGTTATTTGATTTTGCCATGTGATTATGGACTTTCCGAATTGGTTTTCCTCTAAGTTCAGTATTTTTGTGATTTTACTTTTTACTTTTTTTGCTATTTTTAAAAATCTAAGGCAACTATTAGTACTTTTATCATGCAGTGAATACACAATTTAAAAAAATTCTCAAAAATGCCTAAAAAACAAAGGATAAAATAAGAAAGTGTTATTTTGATTTATAAGACCCCTTGGCTTCCAGCCGATCATCAATTTGGGACATACATTCATAATAGACCATACCAGCTTCAAGAGAGCATACTAGATACATTTAATAGATTGACAGCTCAGAATATATAACATAAATTCCATTCTTTTTATTGTGCAATAAATCCAGTTACGTGCTGATAAGAGTTTAACTGCAGAGGCCACAGAGTTGGGAGGGGGGGAGGGCGTAATAGGTTTCCACACGCATTAGATTTAAATAGACCCTCTTCTTTATATGGCCATCAAATATTCCCCCTATGAACATGTCTGACATGTCTTTGTTACTCCACTGTACTGTCAATATTATTTAAGTAACATATTCATATGATATTAAGTAGCTTCACATTTATACATGTAACAAGTGTTTTGCTTCACATTTATACATGAAACAAGTGTTTTGCTTCACATTTATACATGTAACAAGTGTTTTGTTTCACATTTATACATGTAACAAGTGTTTTGTTTCACATTTATACATGTAACAAGTGTTTTGTTTCACATTTATACATGTAACAAGTGTTTTGCTTCACATTTATACATGTAACAAGTGTTTTGTTTCACATTTATACATGTAACAAGTGTTTTGTTTCACATTTATACATGTAACAAGTGTTTTGTTTCACATTTATACATGTAACAAGTGTTTTGCTTCACATTTATACATGAAACAAGTGTTTTGCTTCACATTTATACATGTAACAAGTGTTTTGTTTCACATTTATACATGTAACAAGTGTTTTGTTTCACATTTATACATGTAACAAGTGTTTTGCTTCACATTTATACATGTAACAAGTGTTTTGCTTCACATTTATACATGTAACAAGTGTTTTATGCTGTTTAATCATTAATTCTTGGTAGGATTCTTATTAGATTATTATTTGTATAATGCACACCCCCTTTTCCAAAATCAATATTACTAGGCTTGTTGCATGAAATCATGCCCAAATTTTCTGATAAGATTTTAAAAGGGATTTCGGGTCTCAGATTGCAAAAATCAGATGAAAAAGTAGTTGCTTAATTTTCAAGTTTTAATTTTATTTATAGATAAAAGTTATACAAGTATATCAACAAATATACATAGTACCACAAGAGAAGAAACCACTGAAAGCCACACATCTGAACTGA
Organism: Mytilus edulis; assembly: GCF_963676685.1. Taxonomy (NCBI): domain Eukaryota; kingdom Metazoa; phylum Mollusca; class Bivalvia; order Mytilida; family Mytilidae; genus Mytilus; species Mytilus edulis. The sequence goes on from NC_092352.1 coordinate 670,808, forward strand.
CCAGTGCCACTGGTAGCTCATCAAAAGAAATATATGATACTACTGTTGCTGATAGCCTTATAAGTGAGTCTACAGTGACATATAGCATTAGCACAAGTGCAGACCATGCCACAAGTAGTCCTGATGAAGCAACCAGCAGTTATACTACAGATACGTACAGCATTAGCACAACTGAAGCCACAAGTAGTCCTGATAAAGCCACCAGCAGTTATACTACAGATACGTACAGCATTAGCACAAGTGAAGCCACAAGTAGTCCTGATGAAGCCACCAGCAGTTATACTACAGATACGTACAGCATTAGCACAAGTGAAGCCACAAGTAGTCCGGATGAAGCCACCAGCAGTTATACTACAGATACGTACAGCATTAGCACAAGTGAAGCCACAAGTAGTCCTGATGAAGCCACCAGCAGTTATACTACAGATATGTACAGCATTAGCACAAGTGAAGCCACAAATAGTCCTGATGAAGCCACCAGCAGTTATACTACAGATTTGTACAGCACTAGCACAAGTGAAGACCGTGCCACAGGTAGTACTAAGGATGCCACCAGCAGTTATACTACAGATACTTATAGTACTGTTGTTAGTGCAGATATTGCCATCAACTGCCCTACAACAACTGCCATCAACAGTTTTACTACAGATGTGTATCCCTCAACAACAGATGGTGTCAACACAACACACAATGGTAAGACATTCAAAGTTTAACCTTCCTTTTATGTGTATTTACATATGTTGACCTGTCCTATTTACATATCATATTCACTTCTTATTTGCATATAATCATCTACCCTGTTTCAGACATGGGGTTATCATAATCAGTAATCGTCATCAGCTGTAATCGATTATATTTTTCAATGTAATCCTATCTAATCAGTAATCATGCAATTTCTGATTACAAGTAATAGTTATGTAATCAATTACATTGCCAAAAACAGGTGTAATCATGATTACTTTCAGATTACTTTAAGATTACATTCATATGATAACGTGCTGATTACAAATCTTGTATACTGGTATATATGTAACACTCAGAAACGTGTCCTTCCCCCCAAACGTGTCCGATTCCCCCAAACGTGTCCACATTGACGTCACTGAACTGCAAAACATGTCTAGTTAAAAACATCGCCAAAGCGTGTGATTTCTATAAACGCCGAAACGTGTCCATTTCTCAACAAACCCCCAAACGTGTCCAATCCCAAAAACGTGTCCATATCAAGCGTTATTTGGTTATTGCTATTCCATTAACGTACACTAATTTTACCATTTCATTAAAAATATAGATAAGGTACTTTTTTAAACCGGCCGAAAAAAAAATGGGTAAAAGTTGGGGCGTCATTTCGGCTATGTCGTATGTAAATTGTAAGCAAACATGTTTAGTTAAACTGTACAGTTAACGGATGAAAGTGTCCCTTTCTCTGCACATTAAAATTTGTATGTTCTCTTTAAATATTGTCCCCCAAACGTGTCTATGTTGACGTCACTGAATTGCAAAAGATGTCTAGATCAAAACATCGCAAAAGCGTGTAATTTGTATAAACGCCCAAACGTGTCCATTTCTCAACTAACCCAAAACGGTAAACTGTACAGTTAACGGGTCAAAAAAGAGGGACGAAAGATACTAGAGGGACAGTCAAACTGATAAATCGAAAATTAACTGACAACGCCATGTCCCTTTCTCTGCACATTACAATTTATATCGTGAAACACCGGCAACTGGACAACCAACAGTCTCAAGTAAATTTGTACAGTACAAATGTAAACTGCAATTAAAAACTTGTAAACTTTGTTCTCTCTAAGATGCATGAAATACTGGCAACTGGACAATACGCAATCAACAATCTAAATATTAATTTAAACAGTATAGAACAGTAAAATCATTAAAACATGTATGTTCTCTCTAAATATGCATGAAATACTTGCAACTGGAAATACGCCACCAACAGTCTAAAGTTAATTTATACGACAAATGTAAAACTATTTCGCTCTAAATATGCATAGAGTACTTGCAACTGGAGAATACGCTATCAATAGTCCTGTAATCGTCAAAGTTGTGACTGAGTGCGGAAATATGAAGATAGATAGATAGTCTAGAAAGTTAATTTATACAGTACAAATTAAATTTGCAATTACGGTAATTACTAATAACCGGCGTTTTTTCATAACATTTATATTGATAAAAAGAATCTATAAAATCAATGCAAGAAATATTTGGCACTGGAAGTTATGTCTCTTGATCGTGTGTCTTTTATGATGCTGGAAACCTAAAATTTATGAAAAAACGGATAACCAGTTTATGATTTGATGAGTTTTTGAAATGCACACAAATTCAGATGGAGAACTAGTAACAAAAGTGAGAAAAAAAATGCTGCTTAACGCCCGCCATGCAATATTCGGATAAATATAAAAAGCATCATCGGAGTTTATAAGTACAAAATAATTTACAAAGTTACCGATTAATTCAACTCTATAATTATTCAGTGTAGGTTCGCTCTAAATGAGTATGAAATACTTGCAACTGAACAATAAGTAATTTCAGTCAAAAGATAATTAACAATTACAGATTAAATTTGGAATTATGATATTCATTTAAAACTTACATTCAATTAGCTAAAGCTAATAAATAAAAACTTTGTCACCTGTGTCCCCATCATAGAATTGCCGTAAAGTTAACGTTATCAGCGATTTTATTTAGGAGTTACATGTATTAACGCTAAAAGACGTGAGACGTTCTGGCTTAAATATTGGACACGTTTTGGCGAACAACATTTATCGGACACGTTTGGGGGTTGTGCATTTCGGACACGTTTGGGGAATATTGTACATTTCGGACACGTTTAGGGAGGAAAGACACGTTTGGGGGAATCGGACACGTTTGGGGGGAAGGACACGTTTGGGAGTGTTACATATATATAGGAAAATAGTATTTGATAGACAATATGAAAATGTAAAGCATGAATAAAAATATCATGGAACTAGTATTCACTATGATGGAACTTTGTTTAATGTGATAAATAGTAACATCTATAGAACAAGTTTTGTATAACCAAGTGTTTTATTTTGTTAACAGTTTACTAAAGGAATTTGCTTTCCAGTGTTTGTGAGATTGAGCTCTTATGATATAAGAGTATGTCTTGAAAGCATTTTTGTTCATTGATTGAACACTTCTGATAATAACTCCAATTTTAAATAAGTATGCCCAATATTTTTATAAAACTACAATGAAATTCAAAAGCAGAAAACATTTATTTCCAATTTGACTTTGAGGTTTGACATTCATGATCCCTTTTAATTCAAAATGGAATTTAAAATCATATTTCATTTTTTGACAATTTTAATAGATTTTGTTTTCCATGAATAATATATGTATTCAAAATTTTCAAACAAATTATGACAATTAACCAATTATAACTTTATTGATATTGCAATTAAGACAATAAAATTTTAATACCCAAGCTCACCTATTGTTTGTTAAAAAAATGAAAGTAGTGATTATCACCTGTAAAAACATTTATAGATGTGTCAATTATGTCCTCACAGACAATACAACTATACTTGACTGACTTGATTGATTTTTCATTATTTGTCCAGGTTTTTTGTGAATTGGGCAGTTGGTTAAATTTGTAGAAAAAACAAAATCTTTTACATAGAGAAAGGACACTTGTCTATAGCTATGTTATCAAATTACACATGTGCCACTGTACTTGTCTAAATTCTTTTAATTAAGAGTAATAAATTATGGCTTTAAAAAAAAACACCAAAATTTTCTTTTTCGTGAGGATAAAAAGTTATTAGATATTCTTCAATATTGCAATATACAATGTAATCATAAGTAATCACAAGTAATCATGATTACTTTAAAGAAAAGTAGTCTAATGTAATCAATTACATTGGAAATAAGGTGTAATACACCTTATCGCTATTTGTCAGCCATTACTGGATATTACACAGGTTCCCGTAAAAGTTTGACGTCATAAAACAAAATATCTGATGCCACAATGGAAAAGTGATTGTTGTTGACGTCATAAGTTCAAGTGGCCGGGTCAGCCGGGATTAGCGATAAGGTATATTGTAATGTAATCGATTACATTTTAAAGTAATCTACCCCATCCCTGCCCTGTTTACATATAATCATCTACCAAACGCCTAAAAAGTGTACAAAATAACACCAATAACAAAAAAAAAGGAAACATTAAATGTAAGCGACTCTATAAATTTTCAGATAACTAATATGCTCCATTAGCTTTATTGTGATGTAAAATGAATCATATCGATCTTTTCCGATTGTAAAATGAATCATATCGATCTTTTCCGATTGTAAAATGAATCATATCGATCTTTTCCGATTGTAAAATGAATCATATCAATCTTTTCCGATTGTAAAATGAATCATATCGATCTTTTCCGATTGTAAAATGTTGTAAAATAAATCATATAGATCTTTTCCGATTGTAAAATGAATCATATCAATCTTTTCCGATTGTAAAATGAATCATATCGATCTTTTCCGATTGTAAAATGAATCATATAGATCTTTTCCGATTGTAAAATGAATCATATCGATCTTTTCCGATTGTAAAATGAATCATATCGATCTTTTCCGATTGTAAAATGAATCATATCGATCTTTTCCGATTGTAAAATGAATCATATCAATCTTTTCCGATTGTAAAATGTTGTAAAATGAATCATATCGATCTTTTCCGATTGTAAAATGAATCATATCAATCTTTTCCGATTGTAAAATGAATCATATCGATCTTTTCCGATTGTAAAATGAATCATATAGATCTTTTCCGATTGTAAAATAAATCATATCAATCTTTTCCGATTGTAAAATGAATCATATCGATCTTTTCCGATTGTAAAATGAATCATATAGATCTTTTCCGATTGTAAAATGAATCATATCAATCTTTTCCGATTGTAAAATGAATCATATAGATCTTTTCCGATTGTAAAATGAATCATATCGATCTTTTCCGATTGTAAAATGAATCATATCAATCTTTTCCGATTGTAAAATGAATCATATCAATCTTTTCCGATTGTAAAATGTTGTAAAATGAATCATATAGATCTTTTCCGATTGTAAAATGAATCATATCGATCTTTTCCGATTGTAAAATGAATCATATCAATCTTTTCCGATTGTAAAATGAATCATATCGATCTTTTCCGATTGTAAAATGAATCATATCGATCTTTTCCGATTGTAAAATGAATCATATCGATCTTTTCCGATTATAAAACTATAACAATCTTGAAATTTATACAATAAAACAGTTAAAAATAACATCGTAGAGACGCTTGATATAATTCAAATATATATATATATATGAAATGCAATTTTTATTTGTAATCATGCAGCTTGTGTGTATCAGGGATATAAAGTTAGTGAAGGTATAAAAGAGGGACGAAAGATACCAGAGGGACAGTCAAACTCATAAATCAAAAATAAACTGACAATGCCATGGCTAAATAATAATAAAAAAAAAGACAAGAAAAGAGAAAGATATAAGTTTATATATTTTTGGAGTAAATTGAAAAAAAGTTGAGGTGTTGACTTTGTGTGTCACTTTGAATACATAATGTCTGAACAAAGTAACAGTTATTTGTAATTATTTTGTACAGGTGCAGTTGAAGGATATTGGCTAGAATGGAGTGTTTGGGGACCTTGTATGTACTATCCAGGATCAGTGGACTCTTGTGAGGGATATCGGTCTAGACAGAGACAGTTTAGTACAGGACACTGGACAGATGAAGAGTGTCAGACATGTTATTTTACAACTGGTAAACCTTTATTTATTTATGTCTGTCTAAGACGGGATGTATATTATGGTATACCCTTGTCCATCTGACGGTCCATCCGTAAACAGATCTTCATTTGTCTGTCTGTGATTTCTCTGTGTATTTTCAGTCCTAAATTATCAACTAAAAATCTTCAATTAATGTCATAAACTTGATTAAGTGACTGTTATTAATGTTCACACTTGTAATTTTGAAACAGTCTTTATCCTGTAGTGTTAAGAATTACAGTTGATGGTCAAAATTATGAAAAATCTGTCTAAATTCCTTCAGAAATTTACAATGAAATTTTGTCAGGAAGAATCTTAGGAAATTTCATGGAGGAATACACTATTTCATAATGATGTCTTGTCCTAGACATTATTTTATTATAAAATGTTGTTTGTGGACAATGTTTTACTATTGAAATTGTTCAGCAGATAATATTTCATGAGGGACGTTATTTTATGCTATGGTTCTGAACAAAGTTATTGTTAGTAGGATACAGGTACATACATTGTTTAACATGTTTAAGGTCAATTAAAACAGGTGCTTGATATTGTGAATAATTTATAGCTAAAAAAATCTCTTAATGTTATAAGACAAAATAGCATTTAAAACATTATATATAATGGAAGGACTTTATAGATTAGTGAGAAAACAATTGAGAGACTTATTGTTGAAAGGTATTTAAAAAGAGTGAGACTTTATCTAATAGACACTCCATGTGTAAAGCAAAATTATATTGGGGTGAAATTTGATCCGGTGGAAAAAATATCACAGTAGTTCTTGTTATTTTTTTATCCGGAGGAAAATATTTCCCAAGGATATTTTTTCCTTTGCCGTGAAATTCTATCTAAACTATTTAAACTATTGAATAGTTGTTAAAAAAATCTTAATCTTTACAAATACTATGAAATAATAATCATGATAATAATGTATTTGAATTAAAGCTAAATTGTTAAAAAAAAATGTATTATTATGGGAAATAATTTCACAAATTATCATTGAAAATAATATCCTGAAATTTTCAAGTAAATATCATTCTTTTAAAAAGACAATTATTATGAAACATATGAAAGAAAACCAGAAGTAATTTCAAAGATCATAATTGTGAAATAATATCATGATTAATTTAATATAAATAAAATAAGGTTAGTGAAATACAGGTAAAAGTGAGTTGTTTTCAGATCTCAATACAAATATAAATTAAAAAGTAAAGGTAAAAATATAGTTGCATTATTATTGTAAACAGTTATGGAAGAATTTGAGTATGATGATATTTTTAACTATATAAATAGTTTTGTCTGGAGACAAAGATAATAGTTTTGTCTGGGGACAAAGATGTAGTTGTTGATTATATTGAAATTAGATAAATCATAGCATAAAAATATATTGGAACACAAGCAATTTCAATAGCTGGATAGTATTTACCTGTGAAATATTATCTGTATTATTTAATCATACTTTAGGTCATCTTTTTATATAAATGAATATAAAAAATAAGATTCAAGGAAAAATTTCACTATGAAATAGATTCAGGAATATAATAATGTCTTTAAAATATAAATTACTCATTATTACCTCCCTTTGATTGATAAATAATACAAATTTGTTCTACCTTTGTGAAACATTTATAATTATAGTCGGGTATATATTGATTATGAGTAACTTACATAGTAGTCAATGGGACTTCATTTCACAAGGTTCTGTGAAATATGGAACGGAAAATATACACTGGTACATACTATCTGCATAACACAGATAGATTTTCACTCCTCTGGAAACAATCTACCTGTGAAATACCATGTCTGGAAACAAATTACTGTGACAAATTCTCCCCAGGATAAAATATGGTTCTGAACTAACTTGCAGCATATTACTTAGCTTTATCTAAACTTTTAATATTATTGTCTTGGTTGGTTGGCACTGAGAAGGATTTTACATTGTGATTTTAAGATTTCACTAGCAAGAACAATAGTTTACTTTGTGGAAAATCATCTAATATCTTTAATTTAATTCTTTGTAGAAAAAATAAATGGGAATTATTCGACCTGGACAGAATGGGAGGACTGTTCCATTAATTGTAAAGGGAAATCTAGTAGATACAGAACATGTGATAACCCTTCACCGTGTAATGGGGGCAGGAATTGCAGCGTTCTTGGTGTAGATACACTCACAAAGGACTGTGGTATGTTGATAGCCGACCATATTTACACTTCAATTATATGTTGCTAGTGTTTTGATTACTCTCCTCTATAGAATGGATACTATGCTGCCTACAAATTATAGATACATGTATAAGAAGATGTGGTATGTTTTGATATAAGAAGATTTGGTATGTTTTGATATTAGAAGATTTGGTATGTTTTGATATTAGAAGATTTGGTATGTTTTGATATAAGAAGATTTGGTATGTTTTGATATAAGAAGATATAAGAAGATTTGGTATGTTTTGATATAAGAAGATATAAAAAGATTTGGTATGTTTTGATATTAGTCCATATCAAAATTGTACTTTGTTGAACATTTAAATCATTGGTTCACTTGAAAAAAAAAGCAGTTGATCTTCTTTGAAAACAGAGTCCATGTAATGAGTGTATTTGTGGAGCATTGTTCAATTTGTAAATTGACTATTTAGGAAGCATGGTACAGTAATTCAATCACTGATATTTTTCAGGTCTAGTGGATGGTGGCTGGTCTACTTGGGGAGAATGGTCTACCTGTTTACCAGAGAATATTACATCTATTTACGGTATTGGGAATCATACAAGATCACGTAACTGTTCTGATCCTGAACCTGTCTGTTCCGGAGAACCTTGTGAGGGAACCGCAAATGAAACTGGTTTATGTACAGGTAACCTAGCTATTAGAGAGAACCTTGTGAGGGAAACGCTAATGAAACTGGTTTATGTACAGGTAACATAGCTATTAGAGAGAACCTTGTGAGGAAATCGCAAATGAAACTGGTTTATGTACAGGTAACATAGTTATTAGAGAGAACCTTGTGAGGGAATGGCTAATGAAACTGGTTTATATACAGGTAACATAGCTTTTAGAGAGAACCTTGTATGGGAATCGCTAATGAAACTGGTTTATGTACAGGTAACATAGCTATTAGAGAGAACCTTGTGAGGGAATCACGTAACTGTTCTGATCCTGAACCTGTCTGTTCCGGAGAACCTTGTGAGGGAACCGCAAATGAAACTGGTTTATGTACAGGTAACCTAGCTATTAGAGAGAACCTTGTGAGGGAAACGCTAATGAAACTGGTTTATGTACAGGTAACATAGCTATTAGAGAGAACCTTGTGAGGAAATCGCTAATGAAACTGGTTTATGTACAGGTAACATAGCTATTAGAGAGAACCTTGTGAGGGAATCGCTAATGAAACTGGTTTATGTACAGGTAACATAGCTATTAGAGAGAACCTTGTAAGGGAATCGCAAATGAAACTGGTTTATGTACAGGTAACATAGATATATGAGAGAACCTTGTGAGGGAATCGCTAATGAAACTGGTTTATGTACAGGTAACATAGCTATTAGAGAGAACCTTTTAAGGGAATGGCTAATGAAACTGGTTTATGTACAGGTAACATAGCTATTAGAGAAAACCTTGTGAGGGAATGGCTAATGAAACTGGTTTATGTACAGGTAACATAGCTATTAGAGAGAACCTTGTTAGGGAATCGCAAATGAAACTGGTTTATGTACAGGTAACATAGCTTTTAGAGAGAACCTTGTGAGGGAATCGCTAATGAAACTGGTTTATGTACAGGTAACATAGCTATTAGAGAGAACCTTGTGAGGGAATCGCAAATGAAACTGGTTTATGTACAGGTAACATAGCTATTAGAGAGAACCTTGTGAGGGAATGGCTAATGAAACTGGTTTATGTACAGGTAACATAGCTATTAGAGAAAACCTTGTGAGGGAATGGCTAATGAAACTGGTTTATGTACAGGTAACATAGCTATTAGAGAGAACCTTGTGAGGGAATCGCAAATGAAACTGGTTTATATACAGGTAACATAGCTTTTAGAGAGAACCTTGTATGGGAATCGCTAATGAAACTGGTGTATGTACAGGTAACATAGCTATTAGAGAGAACCTTGTGAAGGAATCGCAAATGAAACTGGTTTATGTACAGGTAACATAGATATTAGAGAGAACCTTGTGAGGGAATGGCTAATGAAACTGGTTTATGTACAGGTAACATAGCTATTAGAGAGAACCTTGTGAGGGAATTGCTAATGAAACTGGTTTATGTACAGGTAACATAGCTATTAGAGAAAACCTTGTGAGGGAATGGCTAATGAAACTGATTTATGTACAGGTAACATATCTATTAGAGAGAACCTTGTGAGGGAATCGCTAATGAAACTGGTTTATGTACAGGTAGCATAGCTATTAGAGAGAACCTTGTGAGGGAATTGCTAATGAAACTGGTTTATGTACAGGTAACATAGCTATTAGAGAGAACCTTGTGAGGGAATCGCTAATGAAACTGGTTTATGTACAGGTAACATAGCTATTAGAGAGAACCTTGTGAGGGAATCGCTAATGAAACTGGTTTATGTACAGGTAACATAGCTATTAGAGAGAACCTTGTGGGGGAATCGCTAATGAAACTGGTTTATGTACAGGTAACATAGCTTTTAGAGAGAACCTTGTGAGGGAATCGCTAATGAAACTGGTTTATGTACAGGTAACATAGCTATTAGAGAGAACCTTGTGAGGGAATTGCTAATGAAACTGGTTTATGTACAGGTAGCATAGCTATTAGAGAGAACCTTGTGAGGGAATGGCTAATGAAACTGGTTTATGTACAGGTAACATAGCTATTAGAGAAAACCTTGTATGGGAATGGCTAATGAAACTGGTTTATGTACAGGTAACATAGCTATTAGAGAGAACCTTGTGAGGGAATCGCTAATGAAACTGGTTTATGTACAGGTAACATAGATATTAGAGAAAACCTTGTATGGGAATGGCTAATGAAACTGGTTTATGTACAGGTAATATAGCTATAAGAGAGAACCTTGTGAGGGAATCGCTAATGAAACTGGTTTATGTACAGGTAACATAGCTATTAGAGAAAACCTTGTGAGGGAATGGCTAATGAAACTGGTTTATGTACAGGTAACATAGCTATTAGAGAGAACCTTGTGAGGGAATCGCAAATGAAACTGGTTTATATACAGGTAACATAGCTTTTAGAGAGAACCTTGTGAGGGAATCGCAAATGAAACTGGTTTATATACAGGTAACATAGCTTTTAGAGAGAACCTTGTGAGGGAATCGCTAATGAAACTGGTTTATGTACAGGTAACAGCTATTAGAGAGAACCTTGTGAGGGAATCGCTAATGAAACTGATTTATGTACAGGTAACATAGATATTAGAGAGAACCTTGTGAGGGAATTGCTAATGAAACTGGTTTATGTACAGGTAACATAGCTAATAGAGAGAACCTTGTGAGGGAATCGCTAATGAAACTGGTTTATGTACAGGTAACATAGCTATTAGAGAGAACCTTTTGAGGGAATGGCTAATGAAACTGGTTTATGTACAGGTAACATAGCTATTAGAGAAAATCTTGTGAGGGAATGGCTAATGAAACTGGTTTATGTACAGGTAACATAGCTATTAGAGAGAACCTTGTTAGGGAATTGCAAATGAAACTGGTTTATGTACAGGTAACATAGCTTTTAGAGAGAACCTTGTGAGGGAATCGCAAATGAAACTGGTTTATGTACAGGTAACATAGCTATTAGAGAGAACCTTGTGAGGGAATCGCAAATGAAACTGGTTTATGTACAGGTAACATAGCTATTAGAGAGAACCTTGCGAGGGAATGGCTAATGAAACTGGTTTATGTACAGGTAACATAGCTATTAGAGAAAACCTTGTGAGGGAATGGCTAATGAAACTGGTTTATGTACAGGTAACATAGCTATTAGAGAAAACCTTGTGAGGGAATCGCAAATGAAACTGGTTTATATACAGGTAACATAGCTTTTAGAGAGAACCTTGTGAGGGAATCGCTAATGAAACTGGTGTATGTACAGGTAACATAGCTATTAGAGAGAACCTTGTGAAGGAATCGCAAATGAAACTGGTTTATGTACAGGTAACATAGATATTAGAGAGAACCTTGTGAGGGAATTGCTAATGAAACTGGTTTATGTACAGGTAACATAGCTATTAGAGAGAACCTTTTGAGGGAATGGCTAATGAAACTGGTTTATGTACAGGTAACATAGCTATTAGAGAAAATCTTGTGAGGGAATGGCTAATGAAACTGGTTTATGTACAGGTAACATAGCTATTAGAGAGAACCTTGTTAGGGAATCGCAAATGAAACTGGTTTATGTACAGGTAACATAGCTATTAGAGAGAACCTTGTGAGGGAATCGCAAATGAAACTGGTTTATGTACAGGTAACATAGGTATTAGAGAGAACCATGTGAGGGAATCGCAAATGAAACTGGTTTATGTACAGGTAACATAGCTATTAGAGAGAACCTTGCGAGGGAATGGCTAATGAAACTGGTTTATGTACAGGTAACATAGCTATTAGAGAAAACCTTGTGAGGGAATGGCTAATGAAACTGGTTTATGTACAGGTAACATAGCTATTAGAGAGAACCTTGTGAGGGATCGCAAATGAAACTGGTTTATATACAGGTAACATAGCTTTTAGAGAGAACCTTGTGAGGGAATGGCTAATGAAACTGTTGTATGTACAGGTAACATAGCTATTAGAGAGAACCTTGTGAAGGAATCGCAAATGAAACTGGTTTATGTACAGGTAACATAGATATTAGAGAGAACCTTGTGAGGGAACGGCTAATGAAACTGGTTTATGTACAGGTAACATAGCTATTAGAGAGAACCTTGTGAGGGAATGGCTAATGCAATTGGTTTATGTACAGGTAACATAGCTATTAGAGAAAACCTTGTGAGGGAATGGCTAATGAAACTGATTTATGTACAGGTAACATAGCTATTAGAGAGAACCTTGTTAGGGAATCGCTAATGAAACTGGTTTATGTACAGGTAACATAGCTATTAGACAGAACCTTGTGAGGGAATGGCTAATGAAACTGATTTATGTACAGGTAACATAGCTATTAGAGAGAACCTTGTGAGGGAATCGCTAATGAAACTGGTTTATGTACAGGTAACATAGCTATTAGAGAGAACCTTGTGAGGGAATGGCTAATGAAACTGGTTTATGTACAGGTAACATAGCTATTAGAGAAAACCTTGTGAGGGAATGGCTAATGAAACTGGTTTATGTACAGGTAACATAGCTATTAGAGAAAACCTTGTGAGGGAATGGCTAATGAAACTGATTTATGTACAGGTAACATAGCTGTTAGAGAGAACCTTGTGAGGGAATCGCTAATGAAACTGGTTTATGTACAGGTAACATAGCTATTAGAGAGAACCTTGTGAGGGAATTGCTAATGAAACTGATTTATGTACAGGTAACATAGCTATTAGAGAGAACCTTGTGAGGGAATGGCTAATGAAACTGATTTATGTACAGGTAACATAGCTATTAGAGAGAACCTTGTGAGGGAATCGCTAATGAAACTGGTTTATGTACAGGTAACATAGCTATTAGAGAGAACCTTGTGAGGGAATCGCTAATGAAACTGGTTTATGTACAGGTAACATAGCTATTAGAGAAAACCTTGTGAGGGAATGGCTAATGAAACTGGTTTATGTACAGGTAACATAGCTATTAGAGAGAACCTTGTGGGGGAATTGCTAATGAAACTGGTTTATGTACAGGTAACATAGCTTTTAGAGAGAACCTTGTGAGGGAATCACAAATGAAACTGGTTTATGTACAGGTAACATAGGTATTAGAGAACACCATGTGAGGGAATCGCAAATGAAACTGGTTTATGTACAGGTAACATAGCTATTAGAGAGAACCTTGCGAGGGAATGGCTAATGAAACTGGTTTATGTACAGGTAACATAGCTATTAGAGAAAACCTTGTAAGGGAATGGCTAATGAAACTGGTTTATGTACAGGTAACATAGCTATTAGAGAGAACCTTGTGGGGGAATCGCAAATGAAACTGGTTTATATACAGGTAACATAGCTTTTAGAGAGAACCTTGTGAGGGAATGGCTAATGAAACTGGTGTATGTACAGGTAACATAGCTATTAGAGAGAACCTTGTGAAGGAATCGCAAATGAAACTGGTTTATGTACAGGTAACATAGATATTAGAGAGAACCTTGTGAGGGAACGGCTAATGAAACTGGTTTATGTACAGGTAACATAGCTATTAGAGAGAACCTTGTGAGGGAATGGCTAATGCAATTGGTTTATGTACAGGTAACATAGCTATTAGAGAAAACCTTGTGAGGGAATGGCTAATGAAACTGATTTATGTACAGGTAACATAGCTATTAGAGAGAACCTTGTTAGGGAATCGCTTATGAAACTGGTTTATGTACAGGTAACATAGCTATTAGACAGAACCTTGTGAGGGAATTGCTAATGAAACTGATTTATGTACAGGTAACATAGATATTAGAGAGAACCTTGTGAGGGAATGGCTAATGAAACTGATTTATGTACAGGTAACATAGCTATTAGAGAGAACCTTGTGAGGGAATCGCTAATGAAACTGGTTTATGTACAGGTAACATAGATATTAGAGAGAACCTTGTGAGGGAATCGCTTATGAAACTGGTTTATGTACAGGTAACATAGCTATTAGAGAAAACCTTGTGAGGGAATGGCTAATGAAACTGATTTATGTACAGGTAACATAGCTATTAGAGAGAACCTTGTGAGGGAATCGCTAATGAAACTGGTTTATGTACAGGTAACATAGCTATTAGAGAGAACCTTGTGAGGGAATTGCTAATGAAACTGATTTATGTACAGGTAACATAGATATTAGAGAGAACCTTGTGAGGGAATGGCTAATGAAACTGATTTATGTACAGGTAACATAGCTATTAGAGAGAACCTTGTGAGGGAATCGCTAATGAAACTGGTTTATGTACAGGTAACATAGCTATTAGAGAGAACCTTGTGAGGGAATGGCTAATGAAACTGGTTTATGTACAGGTAACATAGCTATTAGAGAAAACCTTGTGAGGGAATGGCTAATGAAACTGGTTTATGTACAGGTAACATAGCTATTAGAGAGAACCTTGTGAGGGAATCGCAAATGAAACTGGTTTATGTACAGGTAACATAGCTTTTAGAGAGAACCTTGTGAGGGAATCGCTAATGAAACTGGTTTATGTACAGGTAACAGCTATTAGAGAGAACCTTGTGAGGGAATCACTAATGAAACTGGTTTATGTACAGGTAACATAGATATTAGAGAGAACCTTGTGAGGGAATCACTAATGAAACTGGTTTATGTACAGGTAACATAGATATTAGAGAGAACCTTGTGAGGGAATCGCTAATGAAACTGGTTTATGTACAGGTAACATAGCTATTAGAGAGAACCTTGTGAGGGAATGGCTAATGAAACTGGTTTATGTACAGGTAACATAGCTATTAGAGAGAACCTTGTGGGGGAATGGCTAATGAAACTGGTTTATGTACAGGTAACATTGCTTTTAGAGAAAACCTTGTGAGGGAATCGCTAATGAAACTGGTTTATGTACAGGTAACATAGCTATTAGAGAGAACCTTGTGAGGGAATCGCTAATGAAACTGGTTTATGTACAGGTAGCATAGCTATTAGAGAGAACCTTGTGAGGGAATGGCTAATGAAACTGGTTTATGTACAGGTAACATAGCTATTAGAGAAAACCTTGTATGGGAATGGCTAATGAAACTGGTTTATGTACAGGTAACATAGCTATTAGAGAGAACCTTCTGAGGGAATCGCTAATGAAACTGGTTTATGTACAGGTAACATAGCTATTAGAGAGAACCTTGTGAGGGAATCGCTAATGAAACTGGTTTATGTACAGGTAACATAGATATTAGAGAGAACCTTGTGAGGGAATCGCTAATGAAACTGGTTTATGTACAGGTAACATAGCTATTAGAGAGAACCTTGTGAGGGAATCGCTAATGAAATTGGTTTATGTACAGGTAACATAGCTATTAAAGAGAACCTTGTAAGGGAATCGCAAATGAAACTGGTTTATGTACAGGTAACATAGATATTAGAGAGAACCTTGTGAGGGAATCGCTAATGAAACTGGTTTATGTACAGGTAACATAGCTATTAGAGAGAACCTTTTGAGGGAATGGCTAATGAAACTGGTTTATGTACAGGTAACATAGCTATTAGAGAAAACCTTGTGAGGGAATGGCTAATGAAACTGGTTTATGTACAGGTAACATAGCTATTAGAGAGAACCTTGTTAGGGAATCGCAAATGAAACTGGGTTATGTACAGGTAACATAGCTTTTAGAGAGAACCTTGTGAGGGAATCGCAAATGAAACTGGTTTATGTACAGGTAACATAGCTATTAGAGAGAACTTTGTGAGGGAATCGCAAATGAAACTGGTTTATGTACAGGTAACATAGCTATCAGAGAGAACCGTGCGAGGGAATGGCTAATGAAACTGGTTTATGTACAGGTAACATAGCTATTAGAGAAAACCTTGTGAGGGAATGGCTAATGAAACTGGTTTATGTACAGGTAACATAGCTATTAAAGAGAACCTTGTGAGGGAATGGCTAATGAAACTGGTTTATGTACAGGTAACATAGCTATTAGAGAGAACCTTGTGAGGGAATGGCTAATGAAACTGGTTTATGTACAGGTAACATAGCTATTAAAGAGAACCTTGTGAGGGAATGGCTGATGAAACTGGTGTATGTACAGGTAACATAGCTATTAGAGAGAACCTTGTGAGGGAATGGCTAATGAAACTGGTTTATGTACAGGTAACATAGCTATTAGAGAGAACCTTGTGAGGGAATGGCTAATGAAACTGGTTTATGTACAGGTAACATAGCTATTAAAGAGAACCTTGTGAGGGAATGGCTAATGAAACTGGTTTATGTACAGGTAACATAGCTATTAGAGAGAACCTTGTGAGGGAATGGCTAATGAAACTGGTTTATGTACAGGTAACATAGCTATTAAAGAGAACCTTGTGAGGGAATGGCTAATGAAACTGGTTTATGTACAGGTAACATAGCTATTAGAGAGAACCTTGTGAGGGAATGGTTAATGAAACTGGTTTATGTACAGGTGAGAGAACCTTGTGAGGGAGTAGCAAATGAAACTGGTTTATGTACAGGTAATATAGCTTTTAGAGAGAACCTTGTGAGGGAATGCCTAATGAAACTGGTTTATGTACAGGTAACATAGCTATTAGAGAGAACCTTGTGAGGGAGTCGCAAATGAAACTGGTTTATGTACAGGTAATATAGCTTTTAGAGAGAACCTTGTGAGGGAATGGCTAATGAAACTGGTTTATGTACAGGTAACATATCTATTAGAGAGAACCTTGTGAGGGAATAGCTAATGAAACTGGTTTATGTACAGGTAACATAGCTATTAGAGAGAACCTTGTCAGGGAATCGCTAATGAAACTGGTTTATGTACAGGTAACATAGCTATTAGAGAGAACCTTGTGAGGGAATGGCTAATGAAACTGGTTTATGTACAGGTAACATAGCTATAATAAAAGACATCAAACCAACAACACCTGTTATCCCAGAAAGACATATGTTACAGCTTATCACATGATATACACGTGCAAATCTCTCTATCTATAATTCTTTAAACTAACAAGTAGAATATCCAATATAATAGATAGAGGAGAAAAGAATCAAAACAATAAAACCAGGAGATTTCAGCTTGACAAATAGAACACCCTTTTTATTGGGAATTGTCTAGCCAGTGATGTTTTTGTTTGGTTTCATTTATGCCACCATGTGTAACTAGAAATACTTTTGTTTGATTTCATTTATGCCACCATATTTACCAGCAATGATTTTGTTTGATTTCATTTATGCCACCATATTTACCAGCAATGATTTTGCTTGATTTCATTTATGCCAACATGTTAAATCAGCAATTTTTATTGCAAAAATAAAAAAAAAAATTTGTAAAGGGGTATCACGTTGTCTTCATCAGCGTCGTCAGGAGACAGATGGTTTTGGTATAATAACTTTAGTATAAGCAAATAGAAATAAAAAAAAAATTTGACACAAGGTTTATAACCACTTAAGGAAGGTTTGGATTGATTTTGAGGGTCATGGTCCCAAATGTTTAGGAATTGGGGAAAAGGGGCTCAAATAAGTTTTTCTGTATTTTCCAGACAATACCTTGTGTTAAAGTGTATTAATCTGTGTGAAAGTGTATTAATCTGTCTTAAAGTATACCACAAGTGTCCAAACAACAAAGGGATGTTTAGGATTTACTATTTGGAGATATGGCTCAAACTATATAGGAATTAGAGGCAAAAATAGGGGGAAATAAGCTTTTTTCTGGTTAAAGGACAATTAAGAAGATGATTTAAAAGCAGTCTAAGGGAGGTAATCCAATCCCAATTAATATAATAAAACAACAATGTTTGATTACCTCCCGTACACTGGTTGTAAATTATGTATTAAACAATGATGATTGTCTTTAGTTGATTATGCTTTAGATGTCAATTTGTTTTTAAAAGTTACTATTTATTAATATTAATTTTAGCCATGACTATTTATGTTGTTTTGTATTTTAAGATGTATGATGTAGATTCAGATTCAATATTTTATTATAGTCTCACCACATACAAACATAAAATGAGATTCACATACATAGATTTAAAACATTAAAACATTTGCATTGCATGTACCAATCTTAAAAAGATTTATGAGAGACTTTTAAGATATACATTGTACTATATACATATAAGGGCGTTTTTCAATAAAAGCGTTCCTTTCAGACCTAAAAAAAATGGAAAATCAACTAGTCTAAAATTTATTTTCAAGAGTTATTTTAAATACCTCTATTATAGACCTGTTTGTAAACAAAAAGTGCAATCTTAAATACTTTTTAAAATTATATTATTTTCATAATTTGTGTACTGCTTCTAAACACACATATTTTTGTAATTTTAAATGTTTCCTATAGACATTCCAGTTTGTTTACTTTATATACTAGAAAAATCTCATTTTTTTCTGAATTTGAGAACCATTTTTTATCGATAAATATTAGACAGTACTTCACATATGAAGGTACAACTCATGTTACGTAGTGGACATTTTGATGCGTTTCGTAGTTGACAAAACTGTTTCGTAGTGGACAAAAAGTTTCGTAGTTGACATCAACCCTATTCTATGTTAATAAAAACATAATAAAAATTACATGAAACTAACCTTTGTTATTTGCTTTGCACGAATATAATTGAAAAAAGAGTAAAAAAAGACTGCATGGTAGTGGTAGTGTCCACTACGAAACGTTTTTCTCCCAAACTTGTTTCATAGGTGCCCGTTTCGTAGGGGACGTATTCACATGTTTTATTTTTTTCTCACAACCCCAATATTGCAATAGTAACAAGACTGACTGTATTCATCAAAGCGTTATTAAGCTGTACACTGAAATTTTTTTCATAATTTTAAAACCAGTTACTGAAGGAGATTTGACCCGTTTCATAGTGGACATTTACAAAAATACGGTATCACTCTAGTCCATTTGATGTGCTCAATTTTTCTTACCAACAGTTTAATTGCCGTTATAAAAGCATCACTTCTTTTGTAAGACCCTAATGTTTATATCTCTTGCAAACAAAAAATTACATTGATTTTATAAAACTGTTTATAAGCAAGTTTTAATGACTTCGTTTCGTAGTGGACATCGTGTTAGAGACACACCTTTTAAAATAAAAAATCCTATGTTAAAAGCTGTTTATTAAAATATGTTGGCTCTAAACATACTTTTGAATTATTAAAAAACTTACATTAAGTCAAATTAATATTTATTTCTACATTTTTTTACGATATTTGAGAGTATGAATGTTGAACAGGCGGTCTAGGGACATGCCATTTTGGTTGTTTTGGACCATTCAGGAATCAACATCTTATCAATCCCTCTAAAAAATAAACTGTTTCTTTGCTTAAAAATGTTAAAAAAATTCAATGTACTGACTGCACAAAAAATTACTTGCAAAGATCAAACACATTTTTTTTAAAGTGGCTGGGACAAGAAAGTACGTTTTTATTGAAAAACACAATATACATTTTTACTAAATGATAGTAAAACATTTGTATTTAAAAGGGTAGTTATGGTTGCTCACTATATTAGAAATTTGAATTTAAATTTGAATTTATCTCGAGGAAATGAGTTATTTTTTTGGAATAAGGAAAAGAGAAAGGTGGAAAAAAATGGGGGTACTATTTTTTCTCATTTTAAATTTCAGAAATTAAAAAAAGATATTTCTTTAAATATTTTTTTATGGGGGTTTATATTCAACAGCATAGTGCATTGCACAATAGCAAAATTTTTTAATACAAATTCAATTCATATTACCAATTATTAAGTTCTTTGACTACAGTTATTCTGTGGCAGAAACCTATATTATGTGTCAAATATTTTTAAGTTTCAAGCGTGAATATTGTTGGCATTTTGGCGCCAACTTTTTAGGGTTAGACTCATGCGGTCGTATTCAGCTGTGCTCAGCAAGGCAATTTATTTTCTTTGATTTCAATTATGCCACCATATTAAACCAGCAATGTTTTTGTTTGATTTCATTTATGCCACTATATTTAACCAGCGTTATTTTTTTGTTTGGTTTCATTTATGCCACCATATTTAATAATTTAACCAGCTATGTTTTCATTTCAGTGATACCTCCTTGTCTGACTAGTGAAGTGTTTGATCAGAATTATTTGTCCGAAGATTCCCCTATGGTTGTTTACACATCGGCTAAGGTTATTATTGAAGCACTGGCTCAGAACTTATGTTTTACCAATACATCAATATTCTATTCATGGGAGCTATTTAAAAGAATAACCGATAATAACAGTACAGTCACAGAGATCAAAGAAAATCGTACCAGTAGCTCTTTTTATTTTTCACTCCAGCCACATGACCTTAAACCCGGGTTATATCGTTTACATGTCAAGATCGGTTATCCTGAAGACTTCACACACTGGATGGGCGAATCTATGTATCTAAAAATAGAGCATCCACCACCAAACACGTTCATTAAAGGAGGAACAGGCAGATATATTGGTGAAGGTTCCGTGACCTTGGATGGAAAGTCAAGGTCATACAGTTTGAAGAATGGACCCGGGGATCCATCAGGTCTTGTTTTTGATTGGGCGTGCTTGAACTTTGTCACATACGACATTTACAAACTACTTAGTTTCAAGATTGATCCGTTGTTTGTATTTCTTGAACAGCAAAATGTGGAGAAATGGTACGACACAGATTTCTTACAAGAAGTTAATGAGAAATTAAACAAAATAAACGCTTCATCTTTATATACGCATGTACAATCCCTGGATAATGCTACTGGGAAGTTAGCTGATGATTACAATGTAACTATACGAGAAAGATATAAAACAAGTTACGTAGCAGGTCAGGACGATGGTTCATCAAGATATGATTCATATGTCAATGCTAACTATACAAATTATTATTACTATGTTATAGAAACCAGACCATTTCAGGATTTCTTCCATATTAAATATATGAAAGAACTGTACAAAGATGCTCAACCAAAGATATTCAAGGAGATAATTCTACCAGATGATAACGAGGTAGTTAGGGATGAGTATAGTGAGCTAGTAAATGACCTTTTCTATGAGGGGTCTTTATTTGTGGAACACTTAATGGATTTTCTTGACCTTCTTTCAGATAGTTATTTTACAATGTTAAGCCTTTACAACTTTGAAGGTGTACCTATAGAAGATTTGACAATTAATTCACCATTTCTTATAGTCCTAGATGATTGGTTAAGAACATTTAAAGATATTCGTGATGACCTTGAGCTGATGAATTCTTCCATTAATACGTATGCATCTCATGTTGATATAATGGAGAAGGGGTTACAACTAACAGATTATATCACAATGGACGACTTTCTTCAGTTGTATATAACGAAAACAGAGAACAAATTTGAACATTTCTACCTTGACTTTTTGAGGGACTTTTACAATATTATATTACGTATAAACCAAGTGGATTGGAATAGGTTAGAAATGATAGAGAAAAACTATACGAATTGGCTGTATGGTTTAGTGGATGACAATCGATGTTCCCAATTTAGTCCTAAGACTGATGGTTATGCTGAGTTACAGGTACAGAAACAGGACGTGATTAATGGAGTTGGTTATCTTATATACCTGCGAGCCTACTTTGAAGGATCATATGGATACTTTGTACAGCATGCTCAGACTATAGATGGAGATCCACCAGAGCTTGAATTAGAGTAAGTTCTTAAGGATTTAAAAATTTGATTAATTAATTATTCGTTTTTGGCTTTGAGATAGCTTTTAATTACTGCAAGTGCTTTAAGTTTTTAAGGCATAAGTTTTACCCTTGTCTGAATGTTTGTCTGTCTGTCTGTATGTCTTCATGTATGTACGTTCTAAGGTCCTAAAGTTGGTCTCTGTTCTCTTATTTAATTTGTATCAACCAAATGTTGTAAAACTTATACACAATGCTAACTACCACAAAACACAGATCAAGTATGAATTTTGGTGGTGTCATTTAAACTGTTTTAGAGTTATGTCTCTTTACCAATGGAACAATTGCTGAATTTTTCGTCTCTGTTCTCTAACTAAGTTAGCCTCAACCAAATGTTATGAAACTTATACACAATGCTAACTACCACAAAACACTGGTCAAGAGTCAATTTTGGT
Organism: Mytilus edulis; assembly: GCF_963676685.1. NCBI lineage: Eukaryota > Metazoa > Mollusca > Bivalvia > Mytilida > Mytilidae > Mytilus > Mytilus edulis. Next base: position 693,424 of record NC_092352.1, read on the forward strand.
GGCGTCACTTTGACTGTACTAGACTTATGCCCCTTAACAAATGTCTTTTATGTATTCTAATTTTAGTTTGCCTCAACCAGGGATTTTCTTGGGTCTACTTATTTTGTATGTATATAGGTTGATTGTTGATTTTGAAAATATATTAATAAAAATTGTCTAATTAAATTTAAGATGTCGTCTAAACTGTATGAAGAAAACCGCAACAACTTCTATACTGTCTCTGGTAGCAGTTTGTCCATCTTGTACAATGTCAGAACTGACTGATGCCAAGTTCTTATGGAATTTTAAACATTTCCCGATTGATACAAGGAAAGTGGCAGATTATCCTAACTGGCAAGACATGATGTTATCAGGTTAGTGTGATAAGATGGAAGATCAGTGATCATTCATTTTAATAGGAAAGCTTGTCACATGTATAAATTCAGCTTATGTTCATTGTTGAAGGAGAAACATTGATCTTTAGCTGCCAACATTAAATTAAGAATGGAAATGGGGAATGTGTCAAAGAGACAACAACTGGACCATAGGAAAAACAACAAGAGAAGGTCACCAACAAGTCTTCAATGTAGCAAAAAATTCCTGCATCCAGAGGCGTCCTTCAGCTAGTCCCTAAACAAATATATACTAGTTCAGTGATAATGAACACCATACTAATTTCCAAATTGTACACAAGAAACTAAAATTAAAATAATACAAGACTAACAAAGGCCAGTCTGGCTCATGACTTGGGACAGGTGCAAAAATGCGGCGGGTTAAACATGTTATGAGATCTCAACCTTCCCCCTATACCTCTAGCCAATGTAGAAAAGTAAACGCACAACAATACGCACATTTGAAATTCAGTTCAAGAGAAGTCTGAGTCTGATGTCAGAAGATGTAACCAAAGAAAATAAACAAAATGATAATAATACATGAATAACAACAGACTACTAGCAATCAACTGACATGCCAGCTCCAGACCAATTAAACTGATTGAAAGATTATGATTTCATCATATGAATATCAGGCACAATCCTTCCCGTTAGGGGTTTAGTACCATACCATGTTAGGGGTTTAGTACCATACCATCATAACATATATGAGAAGAACATAACCCATGTCATGCCAACAACTGTTTTTTGAATAAATGTGTTTAGTTCGGATGCAAAGACCATATAAGTAAATCAATATTAACGCCAAAATTTGCAATCTTTAATGACCTGACAACAGTATCGTAACTATTTTCCTTCTTAATAAGTCTATTTAAAGGTTTTGTTAGTTTTTGAGGTGAATACTGACATTTTTGTGCTTTATAAAGAATATTTCCATAAAAAATTGGATTTGAAATACCTGAACGTATAAGAAGTCTGCATGTTGAGCTATATTTACGAATGATGTCCTTATACCGATGATAAAATTTAGAAAATGTTTTGACTAGTTTGTGATATCGAAAACCCTGGTGTAATAATTTTTCAGTAATACATAAATTTCTCTCGTTAAAATCTAAAACATTGTTACATACACAAGCGAATCGTACAAGTTGAGATATATAAACACCGTAAGATGGTGACAAGGGAACGTCACCATCTAAAAATGGATAATTAACGATAGGAAATGAAAAATCATCTCTTTTATCATAAATTTTAGTATAAAGCTTTCCGTTAGTGATATAGAGGAAAGGGCAGTGGTCATTGTTAGTATTAGCTTTATTTAAAGTAAGTTCAACAGGATATACAATTTCTTTAGTATACATACTGAAGTCGTCATTATGGAAGCCAAAATATCAAGTATTATTAAATTTGTTTATCAGATGTTGTTTTGGTGGGTCTTTGCTGATTTTTGTCATTAATTCATAGCAATACAAAAACAGGTCCGCTATAAGTGGTGCACAATTAGTCCTGATTTGAATTCCAATAACCTGACAATATACAGAATCTTCAAAGCGAACAAAAATGTTATCTAGTAAAAATTCAAGGGCATGCATATATAGTATCAAAACATGTCCAATTGACATAGTTTTTTTGTTTATTGCTACTAAAAAATTACCTAAAAGAGTTTGAACATATATATTCACATTCTGACTTTTTAAATGCCCAATTTAATTAGGTGTGTGATTTTTTTAATGAGAATGTTAGGCAATGTGGTATACAGGGTAGAAAAATCAAAACTTTGAACAGATTCAAGATCACATGTATTATTTGGTCCCTGGTCAATAGTAATGTCTCATTGTTAACAAGTATAAATATGTTACTAATATGTCTACAGTATCAGTATAATCTTTCTCACAGTTCCAGCATTAGAATTTAACAACATTTTTAAAGGATTGGCTTTTTAAATAATTTTCAACCAATATTCCCATTTTTGCCTATGAAAATAAAAGGCAATGACCAACACAGATGGACAGACAATTATGTGTTGTTACACCACTGTCCCATGTCTGGGGTGTTTCTGATGCCCACAAACATTTATAACTATATGTGCCTGTCCCAAGTCAGGAGACCAAATAACATACTGTACTTGTTTTTTTATTATTGTGTTTGAACAAAATAGGCTGTAAATTTTCTAGTTAAATTGTTTCACATTTTTTATGTTTGAAACTTTTGTAGCTAATGCATGGGGTATAGGTTTTGTTAATTGTTCAAAGCTGTATGGTGAACTTTAGGTGCTAATTGATTTCAACATCAGTTGGTTTGTGGTGGATAGTTGCTTTGCTGGCAATCATACTATACCTCCTTGTTTTATATAATTTGTCTAAATAACTGCCCAACACATATATATATATCCTTTACTATAGATAATTGAGCTGATCTGTAACAATAACATTTCCATGCCTTATATATCATGTACTGTATTACGACGCTAGATTAAAACTGACGAGGAAAGGTAACACCCGGCCACCGAAAGCTTTATTATTTGTGTAGCCAAGGTGGTTGTGTGGTCTAGCGCACCGTATACAGTGCAGGCGATTTGGTGTCACGATATCTCAGTAGCATGGGTTCGAATCCTGGTGTAGGAAGAACAAAAATTTTGCGAAAGCAGATTTACAGATCTAACATTGTTGGGTCGATGTTTAGACGAGTTGTATATACATAGTGTACACAGCCATGTATTACCATCATTGCTGGTGATCCGATGGATAAATCTGTTGTAGAGTTGTCACTGACTCAGACGTACTTATAAATATAATTATTTTCTGTGACTGTATCTTGCAATAATTTGTAGGATCCTTTACTTTTTCGGCCACCGAAAGCTTTATTATTTGTGAAGCCAAAGTGGCTGTGTGGTCTAGCGCACCGGACACAGTGCAGGCGATTTGGTGTCACGATATCTCATTAGCATGGGTTCGAATCCCGGCGAGGGAAGAACAAAAAATTTGCGAAAGTTTTACATGCACACGTATAAAAATTGCGGTTTTTATCCAACGCAATCATAGGTTTGAACGTAGTTTTCAATTTAGACTCGTTTATATTTTTTTCGTTTGGGCTTGTATCATATTTTCCCTCCGGTTTATATGATCTGTTCATCCTATATGGACTCTTAAAATTCAAGAGTCTATCTAAAAATGAGGGTACATTTTATATGGCCCTCCAAGTAACGTTTCGATCCCTAACATCACTGAAGAGACATTTATTGTCGAAATCCGGATCTGGTGTACAAAAAAGATATTAACACCTTATGTTTGTGGCATAACATCATGGCCACAAGTTAATTGTTTTCTGTTTAGTATTAAATTTATATTAAGATCCATTTTGTTACATCTTTTGATCAATTTTATTTGGCAATCGCCAATGGCAGTCAGCAGGGTTAAAGAACATCAGTTGTTCGACCTGTTTATAGTCAAATGTGTTTTGTTTAAATATACTTCTTCACTTTTTTGGTCTTTTGGAAAATGTTGTAAAATTGTGCTGTATTTAGACCCTTCTACAACAAAATTTGTTTTACATGCACACGTATAAAAATTGCGGTTTTTATCCAACACAATCATAGGTTTGAACGTAGTTTTCAATTTAGACTCGTATATATATATGTATATATATATAACAAGTCTAAAAGGTTACAACATCACCAAAAACACAATAAAACGAACAATATGTTAGATATTTCGGATAACAGATATCCTTCCTTGGTAATTGCACGATGACAAATGAATCATGTCAATTCAAATTAAGACTCTATCAAAATCTTGAAATTTATATAATTTAAGCGAACGCTGGAACAATTTTAAAATTTCCAAACACGGCGCAAAGACTACAAAGATATGCCAAAATAAAAATAGTTATTTACGATGTAATTGGCACAACTCTAAATTCCCAAAGGTGGTGACAGTTGAGATGTTAAACAACTGCGTGGAAATACAAGTCCCAATAAACAGTCCTGACCAATCTAAGCTGGTATAATATTTAAAATATGACAACGGTAGAGCAATTTCAACAGAGACTGCGTATTTAAACATCCCAAAAATATAGTAATTTGATGATAAGAAAAATGAGTAATAAATTTTTACTAAGGTATAAAGTAGTAGAACGTGGCTGCGTATTTACACATCCCTGCAAACTGTAATTAAAGCTAGTATAATTAAAAAATTCCTGAAAAGTGTAAGAGTCCAGTACGGAAGCTGGAGTTATTAGACACAAGTGATGGCAAGAATTAGTGATGGTAAGGAAAATGAGTGACTCTTCTATGTTTTTTCATTAATGCCCTCTGGGGAAACTGTCCTGAGCTTTCTTATCCAAAAACTTTCCCGAGCAAGTCTGTTGGCCTTTGACCAATCCTCGTTGTGATCTATGATGGTGATAGTAAGTTTTTTAAGATCAGCTTGGGCATGCCCATGTGATCTTAAAAGACGACTTACTGGGAGGTCGGGCTTGCAGGTGTAGTCACTATGATGACCATTCATGCGTTTGTTGAATGGCTGTTCTGTCTCGTCAACATACTGCATGCCACATTGACACTGAAAAATGTATACAACATTCTGGGTTTTGCAAGTTACATTACAAAATATTGTGTACACAGACCCAGTGGAGTGGCAAGTAAATGTTTGAGTATTACCGCAAACATTATAATTACCGAGGAAGGATATCTGTTATCCGAAATATCTAACATATTGTTCCTTTTATTGTGTTTTTGGTGATGTTGTACCCTTTTAGACTTGTTATATATTATATTTTGTAGTGTACTGAATCGTGTTTATATGATCCATCGCCCCGTAAGATTTATCATTGACTATTTATTCAGTCATTTAATATATATATATTAGTCAAATGCGTTTTGTTTAAATATACTTTTTCACTTTTTTGGTCTTTTGGAAAATGTTGTTTTTGCTGTATTTAGACCCTTCTACAAGGAAATTTGTTTTACATGCACAAGTATAAAAATTGCGATTTTTATCCAAAGCAATCATAGGTTTGAACGTAGTTTTCAATTTAGACTCGTTTATATATATATATATATATATATATATACAACTCGTCTAAACATCAACCCAACAATGTTAGATCTGTAAATTTGCTTTCGCAAATTTTTGGTTCTTCCCTCGCCGGGATTCGAACCCATGCTACTGTGATATCGTGACACCAAATCGCCTGCACTGCAGCCGTCCCGCTAGACCACACGACCACCTGGGCTCTAAAAAAGAGCTTTCGCTGGCCGTGTGTTACCTTTCCTCGTCAGTTTTAATCTAGCGGCGTACTACAGTACATGATATATAAGGCATGAAGATGTTATTGTTACAGATCAGCTAAATTATCTATAGTAAAGGATCCTACAAATTAATGTAATATACAGTCACAGAAAATAATTATATTTATAAGTACGTCTGAGTCAGTGACAACTCTACAACAGATGTATCCATCGGATCGCCATCAATGATGGTGATACATGGCTGTGTACATAATGTATATACAACTCGTCTAAACATCAACCCAACAATGTTAGATCTGTAAATTTGCTTTCGCAAATTTTTGGTTCTTCCCTCGCCGGGATTCGAACCCATGCTACTGTGATATCGTGACACCAAATCGCCTGCACTGCAGCCGTCCCGCTAGACCACACGACCACCTGGGCTCTAAAAAAGAGCTTTCGCTGGCCGTGTGTTACCTTTCCTCGTCAGTTTTAATCTAGCGGCGTACTACAGTACATGATATATAAGGCATGAAGATGTTATTGTTACAGATCAGCTAAATTATCTATAGTAAAGGATCCTACAAATTAATGTAATATACAGTCACAGAAAATAATTATATTTATAAGTACGTCTGAGTCAGTGACAACTCTACAACAGATGTATCCATCGGATCGCCATCAATGATGGTGATACATGGCTGTGTACATAATGTATATACAACTCGTCTAAACATCAACCCAACAATGTTAGATCTGTAAATTTGCTTTCGCAAATTTTTGGTTCTTCCCTCGCCGGGATTCGAACCCATGCTACTGTGATATCGTGACACCAAATCGCCTGCACTGCAGCCGTCCCGCTAGACTACACGACCACCTGGGCTCTAAAAAAGAGCTTTCGCTGGCCGTGTGTTACCTTTCCTCGTCAGTTTTAATCTAGCGGCGTACTACAGTACATGATATATAAGGCATGAAGATGTTATTGTTACAGATCAGCTAAATTATCTATAGTAAAGGATCCTACAAATTAATGTAATATACAGTCACAGAAAATAATTATATTTATAAGTACGTCTGAGTCAGTGACAACTCTACAACAGATGTATCCATCGGATCGCCATCAATGATGGTGATACATGGCTGTGTACATAATGTATATACAACTCGTCTAAACATCAACCCAACAATGTTAGATCTGTAAATTTGCTTTCGCAAATTTTTGGTTCTTCCCTCGCCGGGATTCGAACCCATGCTACTGTGATATCGTGACACCAAATCGCCTGCACTGCAGCCGTCCCGCTAGACCACACGACCACCTGGGCTCTAAAAAAGAGCTTTCGCTGGCCGTGTGTTACCTTTCCTCGTCAGTTTTAATCTAGCGGCGTACTACAGTACATGATATATAAGGCATGAAGATGTTATTGTTACAGATCAGCTAAATTATCTATAGTAAAGGATCCTACAAATTAATGTAATATACAGTCACAGAAAATAATTATATTTATAAGTACGTCTGAGTCAGTGACAACTCTACAACAGATGTATCCATCGGATCGCCATCAATGACTCAGACGTACTTATAAATATAATTATTTTCTGTGACTGTATCTTACATTAATTTGTAGGATCCTTTACTATAGATAATTTAGCTGATCTGTAACAATAACATCTCCATGCCTTATATATCATGTACTGCAGTACGCCGCTAGATTAAAACTGATGTGGAAAGGTAACACACGGCCAGCGAAAGCTCTTTTTTTGAGAGCCCAGGTGGTCGTGTGGTCTAGCGGGACGGCTGCAGTGCAGGCGATTTGGTGTCACGATATCACAGTAGCATGGGTTCGAATCCCGGCGAGGGAAGAACCAAAAATTTGCGAAAGCAAATTTACAGATCTAACATTGTTGGGTTGATGTTTAGACGAGTATATATATATATATATATATATATATATATATATATATATAGATTGCCTAACAATGTTATTTTAACACACTATTTAATATGTAAATATAAGAATGTTTAAAATATTTACAAAATGATGAAAATAAACGTAATATTTCGCTAGACCAACTAGCTTTATCAAGCGTGCATCTATCCAGGTGAAATCGGATGTAGATGATAAGAAACTTTTGCACCTCGACGTCTATGTTGCACTGAACTGCCTTCTAAATAAGAAAATTTTGCAGCTCAATGTCTATGACCTCTTGCATTAAGCTGCTTTGAAAATAAGAAAATTTTGCAGCTCAATGTACATGTTGCACTTGGATTTAGCTACCTTAAAAATACATAATTGGTAGTTGAAGTTAGCAACGTCCATTGGCCAATATTACGGGATAAAAAGGACGATGCTTTGTTTTAAATTATTCTTTATCTTTCCTGTATCTTTTTTCGTCTTTTTCGTTAAGACCATCAGGTTCTAAAGTGTGGAGTTGGTGGATCCATTCAAGATACAACTGATTATCTCAAGAAAATGGAAAGCCTCAATCCTTTACCAAGCAATACTATACTTGCATCCATGGACGTGTCTTCTTTATATACCAACATTCCACAAGACGAAGGAATAGCAGCCTGTGAAGAGTCATGGAACACTCGTAGTGAAAAAAATCCTCCTACTGAGTGCCTTGTTACACTTCTGAAACCAGTACTGGAGAATAACAACTTCTTTTTCAATGAAAAACACTATCTCCAGATAGACGGTACTAGTATGGGCACAAAAATGGCCCCATCATATGCCAACATATTTATGGGCCAACTTGAAAAACGCCTCTTGGCTAGTGCTCCATATCAGCCCTTATCATGGTTCCGATTCATTGACGGATATTGATTTCAAATGGACAGATTCACAAGAACATCTTAATGAATTTCTAGAACACTGCAACTCTTTCCACCATTCAATAGAATTAACATATGAATCATCTATGGAGAAAATAAACTTCCTCGATACTACGAGTTACATCAAGAACGGAACCATTATAACGGACCTCCATACCAAACAAACAGACAAACATCAATTCCTTTCTCCTAAAAGTTGCCATCCTAAACACTGCTCCCGTGGTATCCCATTCAGCCAGGCATTGCGAATCAAGAGAATATGCTCTACTGAAAATACGAAAAATACTAAACTTGGACAACTTCGGAAACATCTAGTTGTTCGAGGATACAATAACAACATCATTGATAGCGCTTTCGAAAGAGCAAACAAAACTAGTCGCCAAGAACTTCTTGAGTACAAAGATAAGAATAAAGCAGCTTACAGAACACCCCTGGTACTCACTTACCATCCTGATTTTAAAAATGTGTCATCCATTGTTCAGAAGCATTGGAAAATTATAGAAAATGATTTAAATCTAAAAAAAGTATTTTCTTCACCACCAGTGAGTCATGGCCTTCAGAAGACCTAAAAACATCCGTGACAAATTAGTGACATCTGTATTTGCAAAGCAGCCTAATCCATCGCCCGGTTGCTACAAACAATGTGGTCGAAGGAATTGTTTGTGTTGTAAAGCTGCCAATACAAGCAGTTCTTTCATCAGCTCCGTAACTAAACAAAATTATACCATCTACTCTAATTCCAACTGTAAAACAGAGAACTCAATTTATATATTAACATGTGACACTTGTGGCATTCAGTATGTTGGAGAAACAATGGACAAATTTAATATTCGGCTTAATAACCATCGTTCATCGTACAAAACCAACAAAAACTGTCCTCTCACAAGACATCTTCGTTCAACGAGACATCCTTTTGATAATGTCACTTTCCAAATTATAGAAGTCAACACCGAATGGGACACCACAGCGAGAAGGAGAAGAGAAAACTTTTGGATCCACCAACTCCACACTTTAGAACCTGATGGTCTTAACGAAAAAGACGAAAAAAGATACAGGAAAGATAAAGAATAATTTAAAACAAAGCATCGTCCTTTTTATCCCGTAATATTGGCCAATGGACGTTGCTAACTTCAACTACCAATTATGTATTTTTAAGGTAGCTAAATCCAAGTGCAACATGTACATTGAGCTGCAAAATTTTCTTATTTTCAAAGCAGCTAAATGCAAGAGGTCATAGACATTGAGCTGCAAAATTTTCTTATTTAAAAGGCAGTTCAGTGCAACATAGACGTTGAGCTGCAAAAGTTTCTTATCATCTACATCCGATTTCACCTGGATAGATGCACGCTTGATAAAGCTAGTTGGTCTAGCGAAATATTGCGTTTATTTTCATCATTTTGTAAATATTTTAAACATTCTTATATTTACATTCTAAATAGTGTGTTAAAATTACATTGTTAGGCAATCTATAATTTTATTTGTGTAATTGAATTAATCTCTGTACTGATTAATCCACACTCCCATAGATTTGTATGTCATGTGCTGCTATTTATAGGCACTTATATATATATATATATCAATAGTGTAATACAACATGCTTCCAATAATTTCATTCTGTATACAAAACTCATATATATTGAGGTTCATTGTCTTGTTGACAGAGTCCAAAAGCAAGACATAGGTATGCTGTTTCAGGCGGCGGCTTCAACAATGCATTAGCTTCTGATTAGGTCTAGTTTATGGTGAACCACTAGTAATAAGTCAATAATATTTGGTATGCAATTGTATTAGTATTGGCACATCTCTTTCTATGGAGATTACTTGTCTCCGCCACCTCATTTATGGTATATTGACTTTTGAACTTTAGCTTAGTTGTCATGTATTAGTTTACAAGTAGGTCAGTTTATGGGGAACCACTAGTGGTAAGTGTATGATAATTGCTATGCAGTTGTATAAGCATTAGCATATCTCATTTATGGTCTATTGACTTTGGAACTTTTGCTTAGTTTACATGTATTAGTTTGTGTTTAGGTTTGTTTTTAGGGAACTTTTTCTGATAAGTCAATGGTATTTGGTATGCAGTTGTATTAGCATTGGCACATCTCATTTCTATGGAGATTGTTTTAAAGCCATGTACCTTCAGTCATGGTTCATTGACTTTGAATATTTGCAAAACTTATATGTTATAGTGTTGCTATTTTAATTTCAATATTTGCATTTTTGAAATTACAAAAAAGCAAGACATCTCTGTGATAACAGTTTATTTTATATCTATCAATAGTTTAATACAACATGCTTCTAACAATTTCATTCACTATACAGTACAGGTAAAATATTTACAAATGTATTAATAAATGTAAATATACACAGCTTTAGACATTGATAAAGTATACCAAAGTTTACTACATTAACCTTAAATACAAGTCATCCAGAGTCTGTATATTAAAAAAAACCTTTGAAAACAAGAAAGTTACATCTTTATAGTAACTGACAGCTCATTCATGTACTACATCTATTTATTTTTTAATTACCTTGGTTTCGACAAATGAATTACTTTTACGTCAAAAGAAGAAGCCAGAACTTATTTAGATGACCCTACTCCCCAAGACATTATGTTCCTTTGTACTTTGCTTATTTAAAAGGGCATGGTCTTTTCACAATGCTAGTTAGGCCAATTAAAATTAATTGGTAGATTTTCATCCCCGCCCGCCCCAATTTTTTTTATTTTGAAAAATGTTCGATTTCCGGATTTGTTCATCTCCGTTTCCGGTAACCGTCAAAAAATGTGTTTCCTTCAAAACTTTCTGTTTCAAATTTCGAAATAAAAATTAAAAAATAAAATCCTCCCACCCGCCCCATTTTTTCAAAAATTTGGATGAAAATCTACTAATTAATTTTAGTTGGCCTTACAGTGGTCAAGGGGAGATAATTTTGATATCTATTAGAGTATTTAAGTTAACTAATTATCTGATTTTCCAAGTTGCAGGCCTTTATCGAGGTTTATCACATGATTACTTAAACATAGTTTTGAAACTAGAAAACAAAAAATTGCAAAATAAATTTACCAAATTGAAACCCCTAGATAAAGGTTTTTGTTCTTGTCTTTATATAGATTGGAGTTATCTCTCTTTCACCCAGCTAGCTCTCTCACAAATTGTTAAATATATACATAATATGTGGAAGCAGGACAAATCGCCCCACTGGCAAATCGCCCCACACTCAATCGCCCCACTTTTTCACCAACTCGCCCCACTTTAAAAAAACCGCCCCAAACTGATTCACCAAATCACCCCACATGTGACATATAATACAGATACATAACATCCCGCCCCCCAAAAAAAATTTCCCAAATTTTATAAAATGGTGTATGTGTTTGTTCCATATACAATTTACAGAAAAAGAGAAAATATAATATAAATTCAAACTTCATAATCACTTCCTTATAAGACTAAAATCATCGTTAACGGGATAACATCTTTTTCCATAAGTGGGGCGAGTTGGCATTACAAATTTCATCCTGGTTAATAATATATTTATCTAGATTTTACCGTTTTCTCTTAAGTAGGGCGAGTTTGCAGGAGTAATATTAACGGGATTTAACCCATATACAACGGGATAACATCTTTTTCCATAAGTGGGGCGAGTTGGCATTTCAAAATTCATCCTGGTTAATAATATATTTATCTAGATTTTACCGTTTTCCATTAAGTGGGGCGAGTTGGCAGGAGTAATATTAACGGGATTTAACACTTTTCACAAGTGGGGCGATTTTTTAACCCATATACAACGGGACAACATCTTTTTCCATAAGTGGGACGAGTTGGCATTTCAAAATTCATCCTGGTTAATAATATATTTATCTAGATTTTACCGTTTTCCATTAAGTGGGGCGAGTTGGCAGGAGTAATATTAATGGGATTTAACACATTTCACAAGTGGGGCGATTTTTTAACCCATATACAACGGGATAACATCTTTTTCCATAAGTGGGGTGAGTTGGCATTTCAAAATTCATCCTGGTTAATAATATATTTATCTAGATTTTACCGTTTTCCATTAAGTGGGGCGAGTTGGCAGGAGTAATATTAACGGGATTTAACACATTTCACAAGTAGGGCGATTTTTTAAAAAGTGGGGCGATTTGGTAAACCAGTTTGGGGCGTTTTTTTTTTAAGTGGGGCGAGTAGGTTAAAAAGTGGGGCAATTTGCCAGTGGGGCGATTTGCCAGTGGGGCGATTTGTCATGGATTCTAATATGTCATGTAATTTTAATCATAAAAATATGTATAATGAATGTGTTAGTCTAAAATCATGTATATACATGTTTGTGTACTATTTTTAACCGGATTTTTGTGACAAAAATGTTGGTTATTGATTTGGGGATGTATGGCGGGTGGCCGGGCAGTCGGGCAGGCGGTCAGTACAGCGCCAACCAAATGTCCGTGCATTTTTTCATGAACCGTTCAACCAAAGCTTTTAAAATTTAAATATGTTGTTACTGACAACAAAATGAAGGTCAAGTTTAATAAGGGTGCAATCAACAGTTTTTTTCTACAACGTCACATTTTAAGGGACCATGCATAAGTGACCCTTGGTTGTGGACTGATTAATAAAGATACTTGTATAAAACTAGATATCACTGGAATCAGAATGTTCTCTAGTTTATAATGAAATAAAAATAATGTGTACTTTTAATATATTAAAAATATTCCATCCAATGACCATGGGGGAAAAAAGGTCCAATTTGAACATAAAAAACTTGAAACCAGGCCATGTGCACACCCATGAAGACATGATCCATGCACATTTTACATAATCAAAACTGTATGAAATTTGTAGGTTTTTACCTGGCCTTTCAGAAAAATCTTGATTCAGAGTACGGTTTCCTGCTCCGAAAAGAGCTACAGTGGCTGCAAATAAGTTTTCAATTTTCACTGCCAAAAAAACAGGATGTTTACAGTGTTGTCTCCCCTCAAAACATGTAAAGTTAATACAATTTTTAAAATTATTTCAATCATTCAACCTGTTTTAATTGAAACCCTTACCAAAAAGTGCTAACATGTTGCACATAAGTTGCACATAAGATGCTCACGTTAGAAACTAACATGATTGCACACGAGTTTTTTAACATGCAAATTAGGTGAGCATTTTGTGAGCAAAAAAATTGCACATATGAAACTAACCTAATTTGCATGTTAAAAACCTCACGTGCAACTGCTCATATGAGCTTTTGTTTCACATGTGCATTTTATTAGATTGCTCATATGAGCAGTTGCTAACATGTTGCACACGTGAATACTATAGTTGACCAAAACAAAATGGCTGCTTTAAAAAAGGAATATTTTTCAAATTTAAATGAAAATCTTAAATAATTCAGTTGAAAATAAAATAACTGATACATCATGTTAAAAGAGTTATTCTTTAATTATTGTCAGTTAATTATGATTTTCATATCATTTTTTTTTTTTTTATTTAAACAATAATCATGATCATGACTAAAAACATAACATTACATTATAAAACTAATAGAGGGACTTGCAAGTTTAGTACACAATGATTGTCTTTGATTAATAAGTACTGTATTTCAAAAAGTTTAAAAGGAAAAATCTTTATACATGTAGTACTTATTTTGAAGCAACCTGTATATATATTCCCATAAAGGACTTTAAATTGTAATATATTTCAAAATCTGACACAAAAATGAAAATAATGAAATAGAAATGATAACTTACAAATAATTAACCACAGCCACACTGGTTTTATCAGATTTCAACAATGCCTTTCTTCAAATAGCACAATATAGGAGTTAACATTTTCCATTTCCATCTACCTTCATTTATTGCATGCTTTTCATGAATTTGAATTTACAGGAAGTACATTACTGGGCATGTCATTTTGAAAAAGCTCATATGAGCAATGATGTAGGTTTGTTTTGAATGGTTAGAAGAATGGAAAAACTTTTCAAAGTACAAAACTAACATTAAACTAACATGGATGATAAAAGCTCACCTGAGGTTTGAATTGCACCTGTGAGCATTATGTTAGATTTTTGTGGGCACATATGAACTACCAGACTGCACATATGAGCAACCTGATTAGCATACAATTCTTACTTGCATCTCATGTGAAACTTATGTGCTTTTGTTAGTAATTTCTGTACGGGAAGCTAATTAACTAATTTTTACAATCAAATACAAAAAACATGATACTTTTTCACCAATTGAGTAAATAAACAGGGGTTTCCCTCCATGGTTATTTTTAGTCGGGGCATAACCCCTAGTCTGTTTATAGCACCATAATGACGATTTTTACTTTTACCGTTCAGGAGTTATGGTTCTTGAAAGATTGAAAAATGGCATTTCCAGTCGTGTCCGTGCATTTATGCATGAACTGTTCTACCAAAACTTCCCAAATTTTAATATGTTGGTACTGATGACAAAATAGAGGTCAAGTTCAATAATGACAATTTTGACTTTTACCGTTCAGGAGTTATGGTTCTTGAAAGATTGAGAAATGGCGTTTCCATTCATGTTGTTGCATTTACTCATGAACCATTCAACCTAAGCATTTCAAATTTTAATATGCTGATACTGATTACAAAATGGAGGTCAAATTTGATATTGACTATTTTCACTTTCACCGTTCATCAGTTATGGTTCTTGTGATATTGGCAGGACACAAATAAATGTTAATAAATCTGGTTTGCTGTCGTTGTGACAGCCTCTTGTTCTTGTTTGTAATTGCTATGCCCTTATGAACCCTTTAATTAGGAAATAAAAGGATTTGAATAACGCCAATCAAAAAAGTAAATTCATGGACAAATCCTCTAACAGTTCATCTAATAGAATTGTCAAATAACTCTTGCATTATATATTATCTCTCTACAGAATACAAAGTTATAGTAATATTAAACAAAGTCAAATATTTACAAAACAGTAGAATTATATATTACAATGTGTCCTTGTATTTTAAATTTTTCAATTTTTAACCTTTGAAAGTATTGAAGATTATTATTCATAAGGCAAAAATGGGAGACACAATTAATTTATAAATCTAAGTTTTAAAAAATGTACTAATTTTAATAAAGTTTTTGAATACTTCAACAATTAAAAAAGAAAAATCCCAATAAGACAATATGCAAGGTTTTCTTACAAATTCAATGTTTATAAGTTATATGTTCAACACCTTACACCATGTTTTCGACTGTTTGAATTTGTCTTTGTGAAAATTAGTGTTCACGAACAGTTCTGTATTAAACATGTTAATTTTTACATACAAGATATATATATTATATAATCTCAAGTAAATCAAGTAAAAACATATCAAAGAAAAAGTAAAGATAGCCCTATTAACACAGGGGCAGACAACTCGTAATTTGTATATCTTCATCATTGCGTATGAACAATGGGTGATTTAAAGGGTGCATACACTTGCTTCCAACCTTAAGGATGCAGTGTTGTCGATTATTTTTTAGCATCTCAGGAACTCTTACCAAATTTCACATATTTTCACACTCGTAATTTTTTACCTGATTTTTCAGATCATTGTCAGATCTCATGCATGTTAAAATACAACACAATATATGAAAGAAACTCAAATCTAGCTTTAATGACAGACAAATATATGTAGGACTCTAAAGTGCGATGGGGACGCTAAAGTACGTTAGTCACGCTAAAGTGCCAGAATTTTAACCCATTTTAGCGAAAATTAAAATTGTCAAGGCCCATTTTAGCGAAATATTTTTAACCCTTTTTAAAAAAAAAATAATATATAATAAATTAAAAAATGTTTAATAGACTCAAGACAGCACAATATAAAACAATATAAAACATTTCCATTAAAATACAACACTAATAGACTCAAGACAGCATAACATAAAACAATATAAAACATGTCCATTAAAATACAGCACTAATAGACTCAAGACAGCACAACATAAAACAATATAAAACTTTTCAATTAAAATAAAGCACTGAAGGTCTAAAAGGTTAAATCAAATGTTAAAAGTTTGTTATAGACCTAGAGAATGTCTTTCAATACTTTGTCTATCCTATATTGGAATCTTTCAAATTAAACTTTTTTTTCCTTTGTTCGTTTCAACAACTTGTATTTCCATGATGAAAATATAAACAACTTAAGCATTAAACCAATATAAATTACTGTTCATGGTATATATAATAAGGTGAGCATTATTAAATGTATATATATATATTAAATGGGCTCTAATGTCGGCACTCAAATATCCCCTAGTAGTTTTATTTTTTCGCTCAAATGTCCTGCGCCCATTAATTTAAACCTAACCGTGCTTTTTCGGCTAAAGCAAAGGTGTTTTAGTTTGGTAGCTGGAAGAAGAACTTGTATCCTGCTGTCGACCGTTTTACTATAGGCCTATAGATACAAGTAGTATCTTATTGATATCCTTTATCCTGCTTTTATGGGAAGCGAAGGGATGCATTTGAATCATTGTTTATGCTGCAGTTTATTTTTCGGTTGCCGTTAAAATGTTGTTGATTTTATTGAAAAGTAACGTCGGCAAGGTACATGTTTTGATGCATGAATCATAACTTGTCGGCTAAAACATTTGACATGGATGTGTAGTCGCTACAAAAAAGGCGAAAATTAAGCTCGGCAAATAATGCCTTTTCTCTTGCATTTAAATTAAACTAATAATTGTTACATATTCTGACAATAATCAAATTTTTTCATCAGTAAATTAAAAACGACGAGTGTAAGGGGAGGTGTTCCAATAAGTGTGAACGGCAAAATACACCAACTATAACAATATTTAATACGGCCGAATTGTCAAAAATTCATTTACAAGAAATATAGTATTCTGTTGACACCTAAATTACCTTTTTTTTAAGCAAATATTACAGTCTTTTAAAATCATTCACTTAAAACTACTGTTAAATTATAATGCCTTTCATATATGGTATACTACCTTTGTTGAGAATATTATGCAAATGTTAACGTTATGTTTCCCGTATTTACGTCTTATGTTTATGACGTTACTTTGTACCTTTGTATGGGCGCCTTCGATATAGATTTTGAGCATAAAAGTAACACAACGCAAAGTATTGAGTTTTAGTCGTTTATTACAATACATTTTGGTGCCGTGACGCCATGGAAAGTAAACTGAAAGCGGTGAGAGCAGGCCATAAAAGTGCTGTAACAAGACTTTTGAGAAAAACGGAAGAAGAGCAGGATTTGGAGATAGAAGAAAGTACAGAATTATTAGAAACACTTTCGCAAAAACAGAAGATTATTAGTGCTTTGAATGAAGAAATTCTTAATTTAACAAAGGATGAGGATGTTGAGGATGAAATTCTACAGACAGATGAGTATAAATTCTTTCTGAATACAAAAATAAGACACATTCGTAAAAAATACTCAAATTCGCCAACTTCAAATATTACCACCTTACCTAATCTGAGTAATCAATCAACGGAAAATACAAATCAGCATAGTTCAGTAGAAAATACGTATAGCTCTGTTCAACAACAAATGTACCATGTTCCGCCCAACGTTACGCAAAATCACCAACTTCCGAAACTCACCTTACCTACATTTACAGGAGAAACACTCATGTGGCAAACTTTTTGGGACTCGTTCGAATCATCTGTACACTATAATCCCACACTCACTGACATACAGAAGTTCACATATTTGAAATCGCAACTTAGTAATGAAGCCGCTCGATGTATTGATGGACTACCGCTCACAAATAATAATTATACGGAAGCTATAAAATTGTTAAAAGAACGTTTTGGTCAGCCACACAAAATCACGAATGCCTACATGCAAGCCCTGTTAGACCTTCCCGCACCACAATACAACCTTATTAGCCTCCGTAATTATTACGACAAACAAGAAGCATATATAAGAGGCCTAGAATCGTTAGGCAGATCGGGAGATTCATATGGCGCACTGCTCATCCCAATCATCTTGAATAAGCTACCGTCAGCTGTAAGACAAAACTTAGCCAGAGGAAACGGAACCGATAATTGGGAATTAAAAGGATTAAGATATGGGATATTGAAAGAAATCACAATTTTAGAAGCCGGAGAGAAACGCACCGATGTATTTATTGACACCTTACCGTCTACAGCGTCATTTTTGACTATCGCCAATAATAGAGACTACACGCAAATACAAGATAGATTT
Source organism: Mytilus edulis (assembly GCF_963676685.1). NCBI lineage: Eukaryota > Metazoa > Mollusca > Bivalvia > Mytilida > Mytilidae > Mytilus > Mytilus edulis. The sequence continues at coordinate 712,018 of NC_092352.1, forward strand.
GAAACCGATGAAGTAAATGAACATTTACCGTCTATAGCGTCATTATTGACAAGCGCCGATACGAGAGATTACCCGCGAACACAAGATAGATTAGATTACCGCCAAAGCACAAACATTCGTCATAAACCTTGTATTTATTGCAACGATATACACGACCCCGCAAAATGCTTAAAAGTTCCAGATTATGAACACCGGATAACAATTATTAAACACAAGCACTTATGCTTCAATTGCTTGGGATTGCACCGCGCATGTGAATGTAGATCTCAATTTCGTTGCAGATTCTGTAACAAGAATCACCATACTAGTATATGTACCCAAAATACCGACAGATCGTACTTTGATAAAACCGCTAATGTAAGTAGATATGATACGTCAGTTAACGCCGTAGTCAACAATGAAATTGTTGCCACTGCCACAAGTTTTCATTCGTCCACGATGCAATCCCGTTCTAGCATATTATTGAAAACCGCCGTAGCACCCGTTTGGAGTGAACATCAAGGAATGAACACGAATATATTTTTCGATGAAGGAGCACAGCGTTCTTTCGTTACCGAGGAATTAGCTTCAACACTAGATATTAAGACAGAAGGTACCGAAGTAATTAATCTTTCGACATTTGGAAATACAAGCACTAAAGTTCAAAACTTACCAAAAGCAATTATATATGTTGAACCAATAGAAGGAGAGAAAATACCCATTGAAGTTTTAGTAGTTCCTACTATAGCAAGTCCGATCACAAATTATAGTGCAAATAAAACACGAGATTGCAAACATCTAGAAGGATTAAGATTAGCACACCCAATCACGAACGACAACAATTTTAGTATATCTTTACTGATAGGTACTGATTTTTACTGGGATTTTATAGAAGATACCGTTATCAGAGGAAAAGGTCCGACAGCTGTTAAATCTAAACTTGGTTACCTGTTGTCTGGTTCGACATCACCAGATGTGAATCGTAAATCGGGAGCAGTAGGAATGGCCAGCATTTTAGCAAATCAGAAACCGGAAGAGTTTAAAGTAGAGTCACTAGGAGAAGTCGATACACAACATGATGAAGAAAATATGTACCAAAAAACATCAGTAGAATTTCATGAAAATAGATACGTACCAAAGTTGCCCTGGAAACATGATCACGATTCCTTACTAAAAAAAGTAATTACAAAACAGAGAACTGATAACGTTAGAGAGTTACATAAAAAGGGTAGAGACAACACAATCAACATCCGTTTCGGAGTTATTGGGCAAGTTCGTGAAGAAAAACCACGAACTCGGTGGAAAAAAGCAATTTTCCCAGATCGTCAAACTTTATCCGCTAGAGATCAACGAAGAGGAACTACCAAATACCGCAGATGAGACGAATGAAGTTGATACCAGAAGAACAGTGCCTCTGCGAAAGGCAGCTATGCGTGCAAAGGAGAACATTAAATCTTGGACAAATTCTTAGAAGACATTAATTGTGTGTCCGTTTTTCAAATCGTTATAGAGACTGTTAATTTTTAATTTTATCATAGTGACAGTAACTGCCCATCATATTTTAAATCATATTTTTTCGTTTCAATTTTGGACATTTAAAGATTATTTGAATTTTATACAAAGATATACTTTTGCGGCCCCCCAGTATGTTTAGAATATGTTTATGTTATCTCATACTAGTAGACAAATTAAATTTTACCAAGAATTTGCCCTCGTAATCACAAATGAAACCTGAAGACTCATTATGTTTAAGATAAAAACAATTTGAATGTTTCAGTCCATCATTTTCACTCATCAGTATCTTACTCTTCTGTCCATCTTTTGATATTACTATTATTCTATGATTGAAAGGGTCTGCTACAAAAATGTTACCATAAGTATCTGTACTGAGTCCTCTTAGTTCTGTTACCTCTAAATCCGGTGTATATCGCCAGATCTGTTTACCTGATTCATCATAGCAACATACTGCTTCACCAGCATTGTCACTATAGATTACTCTGTCATTACAGTAAACAAGGTTATGCAGGGTCGCATCACTCTCAACTTGTATTGTCTTCAGTTGTTTTCCTTCCAAGTCTATAATACGGATTTCATCTCTACCAAAACCTACAGCCAGAGAATTATTGCAGAATGATAAACCCTGGCATCCTTTGTCTAATGTGATAACCTTGGTAACTGTTTCTTTCTCCATATTGAAGAACTTAATGTATTTGTCATAATACATAGGATAAGTTAAGGCAATGGTATACTGATTAATCTGTGTAACACACCTCGCTTCACCAGGTATAGGTAATTGTTTCTGTAGTTTGCCATCAGACGAAAGTAGATGAACTTTACCATACCATTCCACTAGTATAACTCTTCCATCCATTAGACAAATTATGTCACTAGTCCTCCTATTTATGTTGATCTCAAACTTTGTCTCAATATTCATGGTCATGTTCTCTATGTTGGATTGTTCAGGTAATGGTACTAATTTTAGTTCCTTTCTCACACTAGTGTCTATATTAATGGCTACTTTTGTCTTTTTAACAGTGACTTCTCCCAAGGATTCTAATGATTCTAACTTGCTCAGTACCTTTTCTATCTCATCATTTTGCTTCATTTTGATGTCAACTTCTTTGGTCCTCTCATCATTTTCCAGATCTTCAACATATCTTTGACATTGATGTACTTGTTGTTCAATCTGATGTATACCAAGAAATGATTGTAGTTTAGAAGTATGTGTTGTGACAGTTTGTAAATGTTCTTTTAATTCTTTCAAGTTTTTCTTTTCCCTTTCAATTTCAGAAATGAAATCAGTTGCCTTAGATTTTTCCTGATTCCAAATAATATCTGTTTCTTGGCATAACTTCTTCTCCAGGTGGTCTAAATGTTTGTTTATTTCCTGTCTAATTCCTTTAATTGATTGCTTTATACTAACACACTGATTTTCTCCTCTTTTGATGTTTTTGGATTTGTTGTTGATTAATGTTCCCAATAGATTTAAGATAGAATTTATGTTTGTTTCTACAGATTCCTTGGAATTTTCAATTTTTGTTTTCTCCACGATACCTGCTAAACTTTTTATTCCCGTACATTTTGAATGGCTGGTGGAAATACATTCATCACAACAAGGCATTAAATGACCGGGGCAGTACAAAATGAGGTCTTGACCATGTTTGTCACATTCTGGTTTGATAGCTTGGCTAGGTTTACTGGATGCCATGACCTGAACAAATAAAAAAAAATAACATTCTTAGTATAGTCAACATTGGCCAGTTAGACCCAGAGTTGTAAAAACCACAAGTCATTTAACTTGCTTCAAGGTTCAGTTCACTCCATTGGGTCAGTTTAAAGACCTAAACATGTACAAATCACATGTTATAAATATAAAGAAAAGAAGATGTGGTATGATTTCCAATGAGACAACTCTCCACAAGAGACCAAAATGACACAGAAATTAGTAACTGTAGGTCACCGTACGGCCTTCAACAATGAGCAAAGCCCATACCGAATAGTCAACTATAAAAGGCATAAGCATAAGTTTGACAGAATAATCATAGACACAATTGGGCAAAATCCCCTTATTTAAGGCAAAAAGGGGGGTGGGGTGTAAGAAAAAAAGGTAAATTTTAAACGAAAAATATAGTTATCTTACTTGGCGAAAAAAATAATAAAGTGGCGAAAAATATATTGTTTTGGCGAAAGAGGTGGCGAAAAAAATAATTGACCCAGGGGAAACCCTGATTTTGGTACACTGTCCACATGGGTAAGTTAGCTAAATTATATTTGTGACACTTGATGATTGACCCCTCACAATCAATTACTGTAGAAAAGAAGACTTCTATTGTGTCAATAACTAGGTAACTAAGACAATTTACCTTGAATTATTATCTTGTTGTACATAATAATTAACTTAAAGTAAAGTAAATGTAAAATAGAGAATGGAAAGCTTGTCCAGCTTTAGTCAGTATGTTTGACCTCCACACCAGAATTCAATGTCACAGTATACCAGTGTATATGTAACAGCCACTATGTTCTGTCAGTTACTTTGTTCCGGCGGAACTTTTCAACTAGTTATTTTGTTCCGATGGAACTTTCCATCTAGTCGTTTTATTCCGAGTGCAGTTGAAAAGTTCCGGAAAAACGTACAGTACCTGGCCAAAAGTATTCGTCACCTTCATTTTTTTGCTATCTATTCATAAATAAACACATTTTAAAAAAAATTGTTTTGAGGGCATTTATGGTTTTGATTAACAAGGCCTTAAAAGACGTAGAATTGTCTAAATAGATATAGGAAGATGTGGTGTGAGTGCCAATGAGACAACTCTCCATACAAATAACAATTTAAAAAGTAAACAATTATAGGTTAAAGTACGGCCTTCAACACGGAGCCTTAGCTCACACCGAACAACAAGCATAAAGTATGTTTTTTTTAATTGGTAATAGTTTTGTCCTCAGGTGTTTTTGTTTTCTCATGATATCATATGAACACATACAATAAATTTTTATACGCCCGTCTTTTAGACGGGACGTAGTATGGTATACCGTTGTCCGTCCGTCCGTCTGTCCGTCCGTCCGTCTGTCCATCCGTCGTCCACACTTCAGACGATAACTCAAAAACACTTTCACCAATTTCCATGAAACTTTGGTGAATTGTTTATATCTATTGACGTAAGTTCCCTTTCGTGTAATTTTAATTTCAGATTTTAAGTTTTGGATTTATGGGCCTTTATTCATAAAAAAAGGGGGGATTTTCAACACTTCAGACAATAACTCAAAAAGGCTTTCACCAATGTCCATGAAACTTTGGTGAATTGTTTATATCTATTGATGTAAACTCCCTTTCAATTTTTATAAATTTCAGATTTTAAGTTTTGGATTAATGGGGCTTTATTCATAAAAAAAGGGGGATTTTTAACACTTCGGACAATATCTCAAAAAGGCTTTCACCAATGTCCATGAACCTTTGGTGAATTGTTTATATATATTGATGTAAGCTCCCTTTCAATTTTTATAAATTTCAGATTCTAAGTTTTGGATTTATTCATAAAAAAAGGGGGATTTTCAACACTTCGGACAATAACTCAAAAAGGCTTTCACCAATGTCCATGAAACTTTGGTGAATTGTTTATATCTATTGATGTAAGCTCCCTTTCAATTTTTATAAATTTCAGATTTTAAGTTTTGGATTTATGGGGCTTTATTCATAAAAAAAGGGGGATTTTTAACACTTCGGACAATAACTCAAAAAGGCTTTCACCAATGTCCATGAAACTTTGGTGAATTGTTTATATCTATTGATGTAAAAAATAATACTTAATAAAATCTGATGAAAACATAAAATTTGTAAAATCTTTAGTTCAATTTAAAACATTAAATTTCTTGTAAAAAATAGGTTCCATGAATGTCATATGTTTGTACTATTACTGAATGGTTGCAAGGATGAAAGCACATTAGCAGTCCCTGAGATATATCTAAGCTATGGATAAAAATAAAATACTGATTTTGCATATAGGATGTTTTACTCTTGTTAAAATTGGTTGCAATTGAAATCACAAATGATACCTTAGCATTGCAGCTTTTTTATAGAGTTCGGTTTCCGTGGAAGGGTTGAGCGCAATAAAAAATGTTATAAAACATAACTAGTCTACAATAGCACATAATAAGTAAACAAGTGACAACATGAAAATCCTAACATGTGACTAAATATTCCTTAAATGTTAAAGGGTGTCATTTTATGAAAAAAATAAGGAAATCAAGTCTCCTAAACATTTATCAATATGATCATCTTGTGAATATTCTAAACAATAAAAAGGTAATAATCATTATCCCCCATATTAAGCACCATTTGAACAACTTTTGCATACATCTTTGTATAATTTAGTATGGATTCCTCACTGTGTTCAACAGAATCTAACTATGAGCAATATACCCCAAGAAAATTACCTTCTTTCAAACTACTATAAAATTTGGAAATCAGCCATAGAATTACTAAAACCCATAATCATATATCACTTTCCTTATATTGCATTGAAGACTTCTATGTTATATGCCAATGTTAATGATATTTGTTTTTTATGCTAAATATTGAAAAGCTGAACTAGGTTTAATCATCAGTGTCTTCTTCACTGTAATCACTGTCCTCATCATCAGAAAAATCCTCATTTTCATTCTCAGAAGAGGCCTCCTCATCATCAATGAAATCTTTATCTTCATCATCAATGAAATCCTTACTTTCATCACCTACTTCCTCAATTAGATCATAACTTTCAGTAGAGTCACTTTCACCATCTTCACTCTCCCTGTTATCTTCTTGCTGCTCCTCATTGTCATTGTAGTCTTTTTTGCCATTTTTATACGCCCGTCGTCAATGAAATCCTTACTTTCATCACCTACTTCCTCATTTAGATCATAACTTTCAGTAGAGTCACTTTCACCATCTTCACTTTCCCTGTTATCTTCTTGCTGCTCCTCATTGTCATTGTAGTCTTTTTTGCCATTTTTATACGCCCGTCGTCTTTCAAACAACGGGCGTATTATGCGCTAAAGCGCAGCCCTTTATTATAATTTAATTTGGTAGAATATATTATAGCGAATTTCTGAACAGAAAATAATATTTTGTGTTTATCTTGTGAAAAAATAAAAATGATCGACAAAACAATATTTAACCAAATAAACAAATAAACCTCTGACAATTCTGCTTCTATTGGTACCAAGTTGCTTAAAATCAAACCAAAAATGACCCCAAAATGTTTTTTTTTTTTTTAAAGTAGTTTTATATACAATATATAGGAAAAAATCTCAAGTGACAAATACTTTGGCCACACTCTGTAGCTAGTTAAAAAGTCCCGGAACTATGTAGCTAGTTGAATAGTTCCGGCGGAACAGAACAACTAGTTACTTCATTCCGAATATACCATATTTCGTTCTTTTTGTAGAAAGAGGGGGTGAATGAGTATCAGTATATATAAGAGCAAATCATTAATTTACAAGAATACACAACACACTGAAAGGGGTTTCTTTGGGGACAAATATGAAAAAAGGGACATGGAACTTTATTTTTGGGTAAATAATGAAAATGTATTTAAATTTTGATGTACTGACGGGGCAGAACAAACTCACCCAGGAAAATTTTAGTTGTATTTCATAGCTCACATAAAACGGAATAAGTTGCATTATCATGCAAATATCTAGTATTCATAGTACACCCAAGAGAGGGAAGATAAGTTAACCCCCCTCCCCCCCCCCCTTTCCTTGTTTGTTAGTTCCAGTTTTGACCAAGATGAAGAACAAAGAAACTAGTTTATAAGTTACTCTGGAACTTAAAGACCAATCTATCAATCATTATTATGTGACTCGGATCTTTAAATTGATTGAGGGTTGTCAGTTTTCCTACTTAAGGTGGCTTCCTGGACACTCTGGCTTCTTCCACCTATAAAAACTGACCTCCACATCATAGCACAATAGTGTTAAAGACCAATCTATCAATCATTATTATGTGAACTGTTTAATAGATACATATATATGCCAGTAACATTATCTAAGGGAAATAATTATCATAGGAATATTACCCCTCATTTCACTTTGTACAATATTCTCCAATGATATTACATTAACAATATTAGATGTACAAACACTTAATACCCAAAATAAAAATATAAATTGTACCTGTTGATTTACAGCAGATTCCAACGAGTATGAAGCTACGGGTAGATTCTTTGGTTAGCTTCCTTGTTAGCTCAACCATGAAATGATTATTACCTCAAAGTTGGGAGGAGCATAGCACCAATTCATCACCCAATGAAAACACTCATATCAATGGCCTGTGTATAATATGTATGTTTCATACAAACAGGTTTCCCTAAACAACTTTGCAAATTAAATTTCATTTCTTATAGTTTTTCATTGAATTAAAAAATTCTATGTATTACAATAAATTAGAAGCGGAGTTACGGTTTATGTTTTGTTCAAGGATGATGTACCCTTGTGTTGATTCAATGCTAAACAAATGGAATTTTTATAGAAAATCCACAGCATTTCCTTTGCACTTTCATAGTTGACAATTTAGTACTTGATATATGGAGGATTTTTTGCAAGCAGTGCTAGCAATGATTTCATTAAAACAAGTTTATAAATTTAGATATTGGTTTAAACAAATATATATATATGGACCAATTCAAGTACACCTTCTAGGGTGCGCTCGAATTTCGTGACTTCGGACGATTTTTTTTAATTTACATTAACGGTTGTCTAGGACTTTTTGTAAACAATAAACGCTAGCACATCATAGAAAATCAAGTGTCTGAGTAATCTATGCTTAAAATTTTATAACAAAAATATCTGTGGATTTTCTACAAAAATCTTGGTTTATTTGCCACAAAATCCCGTTTAACTTTTAAATGCAATAAAACTACAAATAATATTGCTTGATCGAAGTTTCCTTATTGTAAATGTACAAAATGGCCCATCTCTATTATTCATTATCTTTGCTGTTTTTATATTATTGCAGTTTGAAACATTCGTAATTCAAAGGCTACAGAAGAGGTCATTAACCTTATACATACACATAACTGTATTTATAAATGAACTGAGTAATTTTTTTTGAAATAAAATTGACAAATCAAACACACCTAGAACATGCGTGTGAATTAGCTTATAATTACTACTACATTTTAAATTTAGATTGAAAACTTATTTTTAAACTGACTTGTAAAACTAGTTTTACACTATTTAATTATGTCACTAGTTCTGATTGGTTCTCTGCTTAACTATTAACTCCACCCAAATGATTGTTGTACCTTACCTTATAAGGTCTAATAATTATTTCATGGTTGAGCTAGCAAGGAAGCTAACCAAAGAATCTACCTATAGCTTCATACTCGTTGGAATCTGCTGTAAGTAGATATCACTTTATCTGTTTGTATTTAATTTTACTTTCTTTTCTGTGTCTGTTCCCATAAATGTCTCTGTACCAGGAAGTTAATTAAGACAGGTTTATACCTGATCTAGGTAACCAGTAAACATTTAAATGACTGAGTTATGTCAAAATATGATATCTGATTATAATCATAGTTTAAAATAGATTTAAACGTATTTGCTAATGTTGTTTTTTTTGCTTTACAATAATTAAAAGTTCAAAATTTTTTCTTTTCTATTTATGTATTTAATTACATTTGAAATTTCTATTTAATAAATTTTTATTTTATTTTTACGCAGCCAAATGTTCAAAGTTTACTTATAAATTAAAAATAACTTGAATAATTTCACATAAAGGCAGAAACAGCAAAATTGATTAGCATTGCAACAAATATGAAAAAGGTCATGGTCAGATTAAAATTATTTTTGTAATTGAATACATTTGTAATTTTGACATAACTGGATGATTATCTTCAAAACTGTTATAGACCAATATATGTAAACAAGTAAAAGGATTAGTATTATAGGATCTATACTGAGCCAAAAAAGTTTAGCAACAAAAATGAGAAATTTTATTTTATTACAAAATCATAGCAACATATAATTTTAATGATAACAAAATGGAATTAGGACATGTCAGAAGCAACATGAATGTTTATCACTCACATTCATGAGGATATTCTTTGTATGGAGCTCGGGAGGGTCAAAATGCTGAAATGAGTATAGTGTTATTTAAAATCAATTTCTCAACCATGCCCTATGTGTACCAATGAAGGATTGGTAGGCACACCAGTAGCTGCCCTTAGTCAGTGAACTACTTTTGTGGCTGGGAAAAAACACTTGTCACGTGTTGACGTAAAGCGAAGGTAGCGCTCCTCCCTTGTCCCTTGGCAATATTTTTTTTTGATCTACGAGATATCGGCCTATCTTGTGCAGTTGCAATTTGTCGATATCTGTTTGTTAGTCTCTAAACTGTTGCCTTATGCACATTAAATCGAGCCACGATGTCAGCAACGCTCATTCAGGCATCAACCATTCAAAGAGCTGTCTGACGGTCATTTTCGGGTAGGCCTGGTTGACGCCCCATGCATTTTTTTTTAAGTTGTATGTGTTATTCTTACCAATGGTGTGTTTCTGAACGCTAGTGAAAAGAACATTTTTAATATCGTTTTAAAAGTACAGGTACAGAAGGTAAAACATCAATTACACGTGCAAAGCTGAAATAGGGCGAAATCATTCACCAGGAAAAAAGTACGACTGTTTTAAATTACAGGTAAAACTAAGGATTATATCAATGATATAAATAAAAAAAAAATTCCAGAAAGAACAAAAATTAAAAAAAAAAAAGTGTTGATAAACTTTCTTGGCTCAGTATATAAACATGATTTTATGACTAAAAATCAGGGGTTTTATTTCAACAAAAGTTATTTTTTAACTGATTTCATCTAAGCTGTATCATGACATATTTGTTGTATTATGAATTAAACTTTTTTTATGTATTCAAACTTTCAAATAATACCTAGAAACAAATGATAACAAGCAAAAATCACAGCAAAGATAAACAAATTTTGAGTCTCCTGTACTCACAATGTTGTTGTCTCCTGTATTCACAATGTTGTTGAATAGTAACCAAGACAGTTTCATGATACAGTCAGGCTAAGGTAAAATGTTCTCACACAAAGTTGGCATCACATTAACAATAACTTATAAACAAAGAATTTTCCAACTGTTTTCATCAATATTTTCCTTCTCATTATACAGTTGTTTGAATTTTCTTCTTATTTATGTATTTCCATATATTTGAATGTTTATTATAAACCATTGTTTAAAAAACGTTCTAGAGTTGGTTTTCCCGTTTGAATGGTTTTACACTAGTAATTTTGGGGCCCTTTATAGCTTGTTGTTCGGTGTGAGCCAAGGCTCCGTGTTGAAGGCCTTACTTTAACCTATAATGGTTTACCTTTTTAAATTGTTATTTTTATGGAGAGTTGTCTCATTGGCACTCACACCACATCTTCCTATATCTATAGACAAGCTATGCAAGACCCAACCATTTGAATAACTGATTATTTATTTTATTTAATAGATACTAATAACAGACGGTTTGTGATGAAAGCAGGACTGGCACAGAACCAAGGTTATATTATAGAGGCTACTATTACCTTGCCGGGTGGAAGATTGAGTAAGAGTATGTGGATTGTAACCACCGATTATCTCCCTTATGGAGGGTCTTGTCGTGTGGAACATAGTACTCATTTTGGTGAGTGATTTAATGTGGATTGTAACCACCGATTATCTCCCTTATGGAGGGTCTTGTCGTGTGGAACGTAGTACTCATTTTGGTGAGTGATTTAATGTGGATTGTAACTACTGATTATCTCCCTTACGGAGGGTCTTGTCGTGTGGAACGTAGTACTCATTTCGGTGAGTATTTTTATGTTGGTTGTCACTACAGATTATCTCCTTTATGGAGGGTCTTGTCGTGTGGAACGTAGTACTCATTTTGGTGAGTACTTAAAACATTATCTCCCTTATGGAGGGTCTTGTCGTGTGGAACGTAGTACTCATTTTGGTGAGTGATTTAATGTGGATTGTAACTACAGATTATCTCCCTTATGGAGGGTCTTGTCATGTGGAACGTAGTACTCATTTTGTTGAGTGATTTAATGTGGATTGTAACCACCGATTATCTCCCTTATGGAGGGTCTTGTTGTGTACTGGAACGTAGTACTCATTTTGTTGAGTGATTTAATGTGGATTGTAACCACCGATTATCTCCTTTATGGAGGGTCTTGTCGTGTGGAATGTAGTTCTCATTTTGGTGAGTACTTTAATGTTGGTTGTCACTATAGATTATCTTCCTTATGGAGGGTCTTGTCGTGTGGAATGTAGTTCTCATTTTGGTGAGTACTTTAATGTTGGTTGTCACTATAGATTATCTTCCTTATGGAGGGTCTTGTCGTGTGGAATGTAGTTCTCATTTTGGTGAGTACTTTAATGTTGGTTGTCACTATAGATTATCTTCCTTATGGAGGGTCTTGTCGTGTGGAATGTAGTTCTCATTTTGGTGAGTACTTTAATGTTGGTTGTCACTATAGATTATCTTCCTTATGGAGGGTCTTGTCATGTGGAATGTAGTTCTCATTTTAGTGAGTACTTTAATGTTGGTTGTCACTATAGATGATCTCCCTTATGGAGGATCTTGTGACATTGAAAGGAACATAGTTATAATTTTGGTGAGTACTTTAGTCTTGTTTTTCATTTGTCTAGTGAGTTATTACTCCAGTGTATATTTCTTATGGAGGGTTATTTGAACACATTTTTGTTTGTTAATACGTAAACTTAAATTATATTTTTAATGACAGATTATCAGACTTGTTGAGGGTTATAATTTTTGGACTAATTCAGTACAATGTATTGATTTATGGACTGCATTTCTATTAATTTTCAGTGTTTATACTAATTTATGGCCTAATTAAGAGTATCCTATGATCTGATGAAGTTAAACAATTAGGGATAGGTACAATTTACCTGAGATTAAACCCAGTTTTTGTTGGGGTCCGTGTTGCTTATTTTTCAGTTTTCTATGTGTTATTTTCTATTATTTGTCTGTTTGTCTTTCTGAATATTTTGGTCAGTGAAATTTGGACATTTGTTTTTGGAAAGTTTGCTCTAGCTTGCTATTGCTACTTTCCTTTTGCGTCGGCCTCAAACTTCCGGTTGACAGATTATCGCAATATATTCTGCTCCGAGATAGTGTAGTACTAGTGTTTGAGTTCTGATTCTTGGAAGATTCTTTTAAAATTTTGAGTAACTACTGTTTTGACTGAAAAGATTACAGCTTGAATAAAAAGAAATGAATATTCACCGACGATTCAGATGAATTTAACTTCATTTTAAAAATGAGTATTACAAACACTACTTCGCGGATCTGCCATGCGCTGTAGAGAAAATCACAAGAAATCTACGCGAGATTGCGTTTTCATTCATTCATGAATATTTCATGAATGAACATTTCCCCGCTCTACTTTTACCTGTTTACTATATGTACGTACGTAAACGTGGTAAAATCCCAAGTGTATCGAAAGAATCGGGAATGACTGATTAAAATGCGAGAACAAGTTGACATTTTGACCAAGCCGTCGGATAATTGAAAAGTGATAATGGTTTGTTTAAACAAAACACAGGTGAAAGAATATAAAATACTCGATAATTATATTATATGTCTAACGTCTCACGCCAAGGACGAGTAAAGGTAAAAATGACCGGCTTTAATAAAAAAAAAAAAAAAAAAAAAAAAAATGCATTGTTTTTGTCTAAACATCGATCGGAAGATTTTGATGCCAAAAATCATTTGAAAACTTAATTCCGTTATTTAAATACTAATTGTTTCACATTCCAATGTGGATATAAGGAACTTTACTCATTCAGCATGCTTAAGTGGATCAAACTGACAGCACAAAAACATTGACCCAACGTCAGTTCTTCAGTCTTCTTCCAATAATTTACATCATACCACTTCTGGTGTGTTATTGTAAATTCGTATCATATAGCATCCGTATTAAAAGCAACCGAGTCAGCATCCACTTCTTCGAATATTATAGCTCAGGGTATTAAGACAAGTTCTATAGAAATGATTATAAGGTTCATGATGTGTACCCTTTGGCTAAAATGGCTACATTTTCACCTCAAAATTTAGATAGATTACAGACAAACAGCGGCCTGTGCATCTGGAAAAGTTTTAAGGCATACCATGCCCTATTTTAATAGATTTCAATTGCTTTGTCACCCAAACACAGAGGCAATGATTACCGTAATATATCAAATGAATGGCTTAATAAAACAAAAATTCTCAAATGTTCTTAACTCATAAGACAATGCTTAATTTCACAACAGCAACTAAATGTGTTACAGGTTATAAGCACCTCTATGAATCTAGTGTATATAAACTTTTTATTCCTGTGGTCATACTGCTGTTGTTATGCTCCCACCGTATTGAGTTTTATCCTTGTTCTGCTGTAAGTATGTATGTCCTTCCCTTACTTGTACGTACATGTACCTCCGTACATCCCAAAATTCGTTTCTGTTCTCTTACTTTAGTTTGCCTTAACCAAATTGTATGAAACTTATACGCAATGCTTATAACCACAATTCACAAGTCAAGTTTGAATTTTGGTGGCGATAGTTATACCATTTTAGAGTTATGCCCCTTTACATATGTAAAAAATTGCTGACTATTTTCGTTTCAGTTATCTAACTTAAGTTCGCTCAACCAAATGTTATGAAATTTATACATTGTTAATACTTTTAACAATAAAACAAAGATCAATCTTGAATTTTGGTGGAGTAATTTTTACTGTAGGGTTGTGCCTCGTTTCAAATTGAACCAGATGCTACGGTGGGCACATCTTTATACGACCACAAAGGTCGAAACCCTAAACAGTTGGGGCAAGTATGGACACAACATTCAAGCTTGATATAGCTCTGAATTTGGATTGCGATCAAATTTTTGACATAATATATAGGTTTCTGACACAAAACAAATGTCAAGATCTAACAAATATATTGCGCAATACTGTGTAATTAGAATGTATACACAATGCTTATTACCCCATAACTCAGATCAAGTACACATTTTGGTAGCGTCATGCACATTTACAGTTCTTGAGTTGTGACCCTTTATAACATTAATGCTAGCGGGGGCATCATTTGTGTCCATGGACACGTTCCCTATTTTAGATAAAAGCCTTTAATATAAATTCACTTTCATTACATTTGTATTGATTTAAGTTACTGTAACTGTCTTATTTATAAAAAAGGATGTGGTATTTTTTGCAAAGAACCAATGCTATCCAAAAGAGTTCAAAGGACGAAAATGTATTAATAACTATAGGTCACCATATGTTCGTCAATAATGAGAAATATATGTACCATATACATGCAGAAAGCTATAAAAGGCCCCGATAGGAAACATGTGGAGCAATTCAAACAAAAAAAACTTACGTGTTAATTTACTAAAAACAAAAATTAAGGATCTAAACCAATAGAAAAATACTAATTCACAGGCCCTTGATGTTGACATGGCATGGGTACTTAAAAAGAAATTATCAGAGCTTTCTGTATATTTCAATATTTTAGATCTACAGTTTTAGGTTGCAATAGAAAATATCAAAACTTTTTATGACAAACATGAAAAAAGTGATTTTTGATAATTACTGACAAGACAATGGATTAGTTTAAAACATCCAAGCTGTGATGAAATACATTTTTGAAATAATACACGTCTATAACCTTTTTGGAATAATACACAGCTACAGTTGCAAACTTTCCAGAGGTGCTATCCAGCACTTTGATTAACAGAGCATACCTTGTTTTTCAGCTGATCAATGGCAAGTGACAGCTAGTGGTTGGAAAGATGAAGGATTTAGAGACAGAAGAGATAAAAGGATAGATTGGAAAGAACACCTTAACTATCGAATAGATCAGGTCAACTCTGAGGACTCATCTTTACTGTATTATGGGTGTAAGTAAGAATAGATCAGGTCAACTCTGAGGACTTATCTTTACTGTATTATGGGTGTAAGTAAGAATAGATCAGGTCAACTCTGAGGACTTATCTTTACTGTATTATGGGTGTAAGTAGGAATAGATCAGGTCAACTCTAAGGACTCATCTTTACTGTATTATGGGTGTAAGTATCAATAGATCAGGTCAACTCTGAGGACTCATCTTTACTGTATTATGGATGTAAGTATAGGAATAGATCAGGTCAACTCTGAGGACTCATCTTTACTGTATTATGGGTGTAAGTAAGAATAGATCAGGTGAACTCTGAGGACTCATCTTTACTGTATTATGGGTGTAAGTAGGAATAGATCAGGTCAACTCTGAGGACTTATCTTTACTGTATTATGGGTGTAAGTAGGAATAGATCAGGTCAACTCTGAGGACTTATCTTTACTGTATTATGGGTGTAAGTAAGAATAGATCAGGTCAACTCTGAGGACTCATCTTTACTGTATTATGGGTGTAAGTAGGAATAGATCAGGTCAACTCTGAGGACTCATCTTTACTGTATTATGGGTGTAAGTATCAATAGATCAGGTCAACTCTGAGGACTTATCTTTACTGTATTATGGGTGTAAGTAGGAATAGATCAGGTCAACTCTGAGGACTTATCTTTACTGTATTATGGCTGTAAGTAAGAATAGATCAGGTCAACTGTGAGGACTTATCTTTACTGTATTATGGGTGTAAGTAAGAATAGATCAGGTCAACTCTAAGGACTCATCTTTACTGTATTATGGGTGTAAGTAGGAATAGATCAGGTCAACTCTGAGGACTTATCTTTACTGTATTATGGGTGTAAGTAAGAATAGATCAGGTCAACTCTGAGGACTCATCTTTACTGTATTATGGTTGTAAGTAAGAATAGATCAGGTCAACTCTGAGGACTCATCTTTACTGTATTATGGGTGTAAGTAGGAATAGATCAGGTCAACTCTGAGGACTCATCTTTACTGTATTATGGTTGTAAGTAAGAATAGATCAGGTCAACTCTGAGGACTCATCTTTACTGTATTATGGGTGTAAGTAGGAATAGATCAGGTCAACTCTAAGGACTCATCTTTACTGTATTATGGGTGTAAGTATAGGAATAGGTGAGGTCAACTCTGAGGACTCATCTTTACTGTATTATGGGTGTAAGTAAGAATAGATCAGGTCAACTCTGAGGACTCATCTTTACTGTATTATGGGTGTAAGTAGGAATAGATCAGGTCAACTCTGAGGACTCATCTTTACTGTATTATGGGTGTAAGTAAGAATAGATCAGGTCAACTCTGAAGACTCATCTTTACTGTATTATGGGTGTAAGTAGGAATAGATCAGGTCAACTCTGAGGACTTATCTTTACTGTATTATGGGTGTAAGTAAGAATAGATCAGGTCAACTCTGAGGACTCATCTTTACTGTATTATGGGTGTAAGTAGGAATAGATCAGGTCAACTCTGAGGACTCATCTTTACTGTATTATGGGTGTAAGTAAGAATAGATCAGGTCAACTCTGAAGACTCATCTTTACTGTATTATGGCTGTAAGTAAGTATAGATCAGGTCAACTCTGAGGACTCATCTTTACTGTATTATGGGTGTAAGTAGGAATAGATCAGGTCAACTCTGAGGACTCATCTTTACTGTATTATGGGTGTAAGTAAGAATAGATCAGGTCAACTCTGAAGACTCATCTTTACTGTATTATGGGTGTAAGTAGGAATAGATCAGGTCAACTCTGAGGACTTATCTTTACTGTATTATGGGTGTAAGTAAGAATAGATCAGGTCAACTCTGAGGACTCATCTTTACTGTATTATGGGTGTAAGTAAGAATAGATCAGGTCAACTCTGAAGACTCATCTTTACTGTATTATGGCTGTAAGTAAGTATAGATCAGGTCAACTCTGAGGACTCATCTTTACTGTATTATGGTTGTAAGTAAGAATAGATCAGGTCAACTCTGAGGACTCATCTTTACTGTATTATGGGTGTAAGTAAGAATAGATCAGGTCAACTCTGAAGACTCATCTTTACTGTATTATGGGTGTAAGTAGGAATAGATCAGGTCAACTCTGAGGACTTATCTTTACTGTATTATGGGTGTAAGTAAGAATAGATCAGGTCAACTCTGAAGACTCATCTTTACTGTATTATGGGTGTAAGTATCAATAGATCAGGTCAACTCTGAGGACTTATCTTTACTGTATTATGGGTGTAAGTAAGAATAGATCAGGTCAACTCTGAGGACTCATCTTTACTGTATTATGGGTGTAAGTAAGAATAGATCAGGTCAACTCTGAGGGCTTATCTTTACTGTATTATGGGTGTAAGTAAGAATAGATCAGGTCAACTCTGAGGACTCATCTTTACTGTATTACGGCTGTAAGTAAGTATAGATCAGGTCAACTCTGAGGACTCATCTTTACTGTATTATGGGTGTAAGTAAGTATAGATCAGGTCAACTCTAAGGACTTATCTTTACTGTATTATGGGTGTAAGTAAGAATAGATCAGGTCAACTCTGAGGACTCATCTTTACTGTATTATGGGTGTAAGTAGGAATAGATCAGGTCAACTCTGAGGACTCATCTTTACTGTATTATGGGTGTAAGTAGGAATAGATCAGGTCAACTCTGAGGACTCATCTTTACTGTATTATGGGTGTAAGTAGGAATAGATCAGGTCAACTCTGAGGACTTATCTTTACTGTATTATGGGTGTAAGTAGGTATAGATCAGGTCAACTCTGAGGACTTATCTTTACTGTATTATGGCTGTAAGTAAGAATAGATCAGGTCAACTCTGAGGACTCATCTTTACTGTATTATGGGTGTAAGTAAGAATAGATCAGGTCAACTCTGAGGGCTTATCTTTACTGTATTATGGGTGTAAGTAAGAATAGATCAGGTCAACTCTGAGGACTCATCTTTACTGTATTATGGGTGTAAGTATCAATAGATCAGGTCAACTCTGAGGACTTATCTTTACTGTATTATGGGTGTAAGTAAGAATAGATCAGGTCAACTCTGAAGACTCATCTTTACTGTATTATGGGTGTAAGTAAGAATAGATCAGGTCAACTCTAAGGACTTATCTTTACTGTATTATGGGTGTAAGTATCAATAGATCAGGTCAACTCTAAGGACCTATCTTTACTGTATTATGGGTGTAAGTAAGAATAGATCAGGTCAACTCTGAGGACTTATCTTTACTGTATTATGGGTGTAAGTATAGGAATAGATCAGGTCAACTCTGAGGACTTATCTTTACTGTATTATGGGTGTAAGTAAGAATAGATCAGGTCAACTCTAAGGACTTATCTTTACTGTATTATGGGTGTAAGTAAGAATAGATCAGGTCAACTCTGAGGACTCATCTTTACTGTATTATGGCTGTAAGTAAGAATAGATCAGGTCAACTCTGAGGACTTATCTTTACTGTATTATGGGTGTAAGTAGGAATAGATCAGGTCAACTCTGAGGACTCATCTTTACTGTATTATGGGTGTAAGTAAGAATAGATCAGGTCAACTCTGAGGACTTATCTTTACTGTATTATGGGTGTAAGTATCAATAGATCAGGTCAACTCTGAGGACTCATCTTTACTGTATTATGGGTGTAAGTAAGAATAGATCAGGTCAACTCTAAGGACTTATCTTTACTGTATTATGGGTGTAAGTAGGAATAGATCAGGTCAACTCTGAGGACTCATCTTTACTGTATTATGGGTGTAAGTAAGAATAGATCAGGTTAACTCTGAGGACTCATCTTTACTGTATAATGGGTGTAAGTAAGAATAGATCAGGTCAACTCTAAGGACTTATCTTTACTGTATTATGGGTGTAAGTATCAATAGATCAGGTCAACTCTGAGGACTCATCTTTACTGTATTATGGGTGTAAGTAGGAATAGATCAGGTCAACTCTGAGGACTCATCTTTACTGTATTATGGGTGTAAGTAGGAATAGATCAGGTCAACTCTGAGGACTTATCTTTACTGTATTATGGGTGTAAGTAAAAATAGATCAGGTCAACTCTGAGGACTCATCTTTACTGTATTATGGGTGTAAGTAAGAATAGATCAGGTCAACTCTGAGGGCTTATCTTTACTGTATTATGGGTGTAAGTAAGAATAGATCAGGTCAACTCTGAGGGCTTATCTTTACTGTATTATGGGTGTAAGTATCAATAGATCAGGTCAACTCTGAGGACTCATCTTTACTGTATTATGGGTGTAAGTAAGAATAGATCAGGTCAACTCTGAGGACTTATCTTTACTGTATTATGGGTGTAAGTAAGAATAGATCAGGTCAACTCTGAGGACTCATCTTTACTGTATTATGGGTGTAAGTAGGAATAGATCAGGTCAACTCTGAGGACTCATCTTTACTGTATTATGGGTGTAAGTAGGTATAGATCAGGTCAACTCTAAGGACTCATCTTTACTGTATTATGGGTGTAAGTAGGTATAGATCAGGTCAACTCTGAGGACTCATCTTTACTGTATTATGGGTGTAAGTAAGAATAGATCAGGTTAACTCTGAGGACTCATCTTTACTGTATTATGGGTGTAAGTAAGAATAGATCAGGTCAACTCTGAGGGCTCATCTTTACTGTATTATGGGTGTAAGTAGGTATAGATCAGGTCAACTCTGAGGACTCATCTTTACTGTATTATGGGTGAAAGTAGGTATAGATCAGGTCAACTCTGAGGACTCATCTTTACTGTATTATGGGTGTAAGTAAGTATAGATGAGGTCAACTCTGAGGACTTATCTTTACTGTATTATGGATGTAAGTATAGGAATAGATCAGGTCAACTCTGAGGACTCATCTTTACTGTATTATGGCTGTAAGTAAGAATAGATCAGGTCAACTCTGAGGACTCATCTTTACTGTATTATGGGTGTAAGTAAGAATAGATCAGGTCAACTCTGAGGACTCATCTTTACTGTATTATGGGTGTAAGTAAGAATAGATCAGGTCAACTCTGAGGACTTATCTTTACTGTATTATCGGTTTAAAGTAGGAATAGATCAGGTCAACTCTAAGGACTCATCTTTACTGTATTATGGGTGTAAGTAAGTATAGATCAGGTCAACTCTGAGGACTTATCTTTACTGTATTATGGGTGTAAGTAAGAATAGATCAGGTCAACTCTGAAGACTCATCTTTACTGTATTATGGGTGTAAGTAGGAATAGATCAGGTCAACTCTGAGGACTTATCTTTACTGTATTATGGGTGTAAGTAAGAATAGATCAGGTCAACTCTGAGGACTTATCTTTACTGTATTATGGCTGTAAGTAAGAATAGATCAGGTCAACTCTGAGGACTTATCTTTACTGTTTTATGGGTGTAAGTAAGAATAGATCAGGTCAACTCTGAGGACTCATCTTTACTGTATTATGGGTGTAAGTAAGTATAGATCAGGTCAACTCTGAGGACTCATCTTTACTGTTTTATGGGTGTAAGTAAGAATAGATCAGGTCAACTCTGAGGACTCATCTTTACTGTATTATGGGTGTAAGTAAGTATAGATCAGGTCAACTCTGAGGACTTATCTTTACTGTATTATGGGTGTAAGTAAGAATAGATCAGGTCAACTCTGAGGACTCATCTTTACTGTATTATGGCTGTAAGTAGGAATAGATCAGGTCAACTCTGAGGACTCATCTTTACTGTATTATGGCTGTAAGTAAGAATAGATCAGGTCAACTCTGAGGACTCATCTTTACTGTATTATGGGTGTAAGTAAGAATAGATCAGGTCAACTCTGAGGACTCATCTTTACTGTATTATGGGTGTAAGTAGGTATAGATCAGGTCAACTCTGAGGACTCATCTTTACTGTATTATGGGTGTAAGTAAGAATAGATCAGGTCAACTCTGAGGGCTTATCTTTACTGTATTATGGCTGTAAGTAAGAATAGATCAGGTCAACTCTGAGGACTCATCTTTACTGTATTATGGGTGTAAGTAAGAATAGATCAGGTCAACTCTGAGGACTCATATTTACTGTATTATGGGTGCAAGTAAGAATAGATCAGGTCAACTCTGAGGGCTTATCTTTACTGTATTATGGCTGTAAGTAAGAATAGATCAGGTTAACTCTGAAGACTCATCTTTACTGTATTATGGCTGTAAGTAAGAATAGATCAGGTCAACTCTGAGGACTCATCTTTACTGTATTATGGGTGTAAGTAAGAATAGATCAGGTTAACTCTGAGGACTCATCTTTACTGTATTATGGGTGTAAGTAAGAATAGATCAGGTCAACTCTGAGGACTCATCTTTACTGTATTATGGGTGTAAGTAGGAATAGATCAGGTCAACTCTGAGGATTCATCTTTACTGTATTATGGGTGTAAGTATCAATAGATCAGGTCAACTCTGAGGACTCATCTTTACTGTATTATGGGTGTAAGTAGGAATAGATCAGGTCAACTCTGAGGATTCATCTTTACTGTATTATGGGTGTAAGTAGGTATAGATCAGGTCAACTCTGAGGACTCATCTTTACTGTATTATGGCTGTAAGTAAGTATAGATCAGGTCAACTCTGAGGACTCATCTTTACTGTATTATGGGTGTAAGTAAGAATAGATCAGGTCAACTCTGAGGACTTATCTTTACTGTATTATGGGTGTAAGTATCAATAGATCAGGTCAACTCTGAGGATTCATCTTTACTGTATTATGGCTGTAAGTAAGTATAGATCAGGTCAACTCTGAGGACTCATCTTTACTGTATTATGGGTGTAAGTAAGTATAGATCAGGTCAACTCTGAGGACTCATCTTTACTGTATTATGGGTGTAAGTAAGTATAGATGAGGTCAACTCTGAGGACTTATCTTTACTGTATTATGGGTGTAAGTATCAATAGATCAGGTCAACTCTGAGGACTCATCTTTACTGTATTATGGGTGTAAGTAAGAATAGATCAGGTCAACTCTGAAGACTCATCTTTACTGTATTATGGGTGTAAGTAGGTATAGATCAGGTCAACTCTGAGGACTTATCTTTACTGTATTATGGGTGTAAGTAAGAATAGATCAGGTCAACTCTGAGGACTCATCTTTACTGTATTATGGGTGTAAGTAGGTATAGATCAGGTCAACTCTGAGGACTCATCTTTACTGTATTATGGCTGTAAGTAAGAATAGATCAGGTCAACTCTGAGGACTCATCTTTACTGTATTATGGGTGTAAGTAGGTATAGATCAGGTCAACTCTGAGGACTCATCTTTACTGTATTATGGGTGTAAGTAAGAATAGATCAGGTCAACTCTAAGGACTCATCTTTACTGTATTATGGGTGTAAGTAGGTATAGATCAGGTCAACTCTGAGGACTCATCTTTACTGTATTATGGATGTAAGTAAGAATAGATCAGGTCAACTCTGAGGACTTATCTTTACTGTATTATGGGTGTAAGTAGGAATAGATCAGGTCAACTCTGAGGACTCATCTTTACTGTATTATGGGTGTAAGTAAGAATAGATCAGGTCAACTCTGAGGACTTATCTTTACTGTATTATGGCTGTAAGTAAGAATAGATCAGGTCAACTCTGAGGACTCATCTTTACTGTATTATGGGTGTAAGTAAGAATAGATCAGGTCAACTCTGAGGACTCATCTTTACTGTATTATGGGTGTAAGTAAGAATAGATCAGGTCAACTCTGAGGACTTATCTTTACTGTATTACGGCTGTAAGTAAGTATAGATCAGGTCAACTCTGAGGACTCATCTTTACTGTATTATGGGTGTAAGTAAGAATAGATCAGGTCAACTCTGAGGACTCATCTTTACTGTATTATGGGTGTAAGTATCAATAGATCATGTCAACTCTGAGGACTCATCTTTACTGTATTATGGGTGTAAGTATCAATAGATCAGGTCAACTCTGAGGACTTATCTTTACTGTATTATGGGTGTAAGTATCAATAGATCAGGTCAACTCTGAGGACTTATCTTTACTGTATTATGGGTGTAAGTATCAATAGATCAGGTCAACTCTGAGGACTTATCTTTACTGTATTATGGGTGTAAGTATCAATAGATCAGGTCAACTCTGAGGACTTATCTTTACTGTATTATGGGTGTAAGTATCAATAGATCAGGTCAACTCTGAGGACTTATCTTTACTGTATTATGGGTGTAAGTAGGTATAGATCAGGTCAACTCTGAGGACTCATTTTTACTGTATTATGGGTGTAAGTAGGAATAGATCAGGTCAACTCTGAGGACTTATCTTTACTGTATTATGGGTGTAAGTAGCAAACACAGAGAACCCCAGTTCATTTACTGGAGCCCACAGAGGTGACTCCCAAGATCAACCAGAACACTTCCAAGAGTGCCTAAAATCCCTCCAAAGACCACATTAACAATGAGAAAGGAAATGGGGAATGTGTCAAAGCGACAACAACCCGACCATAGAGCAGACAACAGCTGAAGGCCACCAATGGGTCTTCAGTGTAGCGAGAAACTCCCGCATTCGTAGGCGTCTTTCAGCTGGCCTCTTAAAAAATATTAATACTAGTTCAGTGATAATGGACGTCATACTTAACTCCGAATTATACACAAGAAACTAAAATTAAAAATCATACAAGACTAACAAAGGCCGGAGGCTCCTGACTTTGGACAGGCGCAAAAATGAGGGAGGGTTAAACATGTTTATGAGATCTCAACCCTCCCCCTATACCTCTAGCCAATTTAGAAAAGTAAACACACAACATTACGCACATTAAAATTCAGTCCAAGAGAAGTCTGAGTCTGGTGTCAGAAGATGTAACAAAAGATAATAAACAAACTGACAATACATAAATAACAACAGACTACTAGCAGTTAACTGACATGCCAGCTCCAGACCTCAATTAAACTGATTGAAAGATTATGTCTTCATTATATGAATATCAGGCACAATCCCTCCTGTTAGGGGTTTAGTAATATAGATCATCCAAAGAGCATCAAAGTTCATTCCCAAGCTAAGATTACCTGAGACGACTTTGTTTATCACCTGAGATCACTGCAAAGAGCTCGAGAGATAACTCTTAAGATCATACAAGATGACTCCCAATATCAATCTAGTGACTCCAAAGACACTGAAGTTTGATTATTTCTGTGTTATGTGTTGTGTTTTGTAATTTGTATCTTCTTACATTTACATGCTCTGTCTTTCTTTTTAATGTTGTTTTTACTCCAAACTTCACTGGTATTTTCATTGTTTTCCTATTTTTGTGATATGTTTTGTGTTTTAAGCTCATGAGATCTATGATTTGATATTTCTAGATGAAGCAGTCAGCCATATAAAGATAAAACCTGGTTTAGAAGTTGACCTTTACACAGTTACGTTAGAAATACAGATTTACGATATATTTAAAGATTATGCTACATGTACTTTACAGATTTATAATGTAAGTAGAGCTACAAGGTGAAAAATGAAATTTAAAGAGATAAATTTCTAAATAGTTTAAAAAATTTAAGCTGCATAATTAAATAAGCATTATATGTTCCAAAATCAGGTTTGCCTCAACTCTGACATTCTCTTGTTATGACATTATTTATTATTAAAATGCTGATTAAGAGTAGAAATATAAAGGTGGACCTGTCAACATAGGTTTTTACTTAAGTCGACAAACCCAGGGACTTTCTATAGTATAGAAAGTCCCTGGGTTTCTACAATTATAGAATAATGACTCAGATTAATCTAAATAACTTCTTACTATTTCAGCTAAGACCTCCTGTTGCAGATGCAGGTAACATCGAGGATATTTCAGCTTACATCAAAGACTCAAATACGGATATAGAATATTATTACCAAACAGGAAGTTATAAACTGGTGGCAATGAATACTGAGGTGGCAGGGGCCACTGTTACTAATTTGGTTAGTATCTATACAGAAAAGGTAGCTATGGGTGGCAATGAATACTGAGGTGGCAGGGGCCACTGTTACTAATTCGGTTAGTATCTTTACAGAAAAGGTAGCTATGGGTGGCAAAGAATACTGAGGTGGCAGGGGCCACTGTTACTAATTTGGTTAGTATCTCCACAGAAAAGGTAGTTATAAACTGGTGGCAAGGAATACTGAAGTGGCGGGAGCCACTGTTACTAATTTGGTTAGTGTCACTACATAAAAGGCAGTTATAAACTAGAGGCAATGAATACTGAAGTGGCAGAAGCCACTGTTACTCATTTGGTTTGTGTCACTACAGAAAAATTAGTTGGCAATGAAACTGAAGTGGCTGAAGCCATCTTCAGATACTGTTAACAATTTACAACTGCATTACAATTTCTAAAATTCCTGAAATTCAATCTATATTATATATATAAAGGTTGATGTTAACAAATAATATAATGTCCATGCATACAACACAATTAGTGAAACAGTTTACCACATTTGATATTTGATAGGTTGATAAAATTTCCCCTGTTTCCCCACTGTTAGATAACAGTGATTTTGTCAAATTCAATCTATTTTAGCCTAAAGGTTGTAATATTCTATGTTTACAGCACGTCCCAGTCACAGCTGTAGATGTTTACCCCAGTGACTGGGTCAATCTTGGATACCAGGAACAGTCTGACGGTACCACAAGACAGTACAATTTTGATGAATTGTGGGAAATCTATCAGAATCCACCACAAGAAGACTCCACTGATGTTATACAACATGTGGGTAAAACAAATCATACTAAAAAGCTCTTATTTGGCTCAACATTGAAAGGACATTATAAAGTAACATACTTGATTGAAACATGGCTAGATGAAAAGCATTTCATTGAGCATTGTCAAAATGAATTACAGTCCTCCATTCTGTCAATAATTGTTTTTTTTCTGAAAGTTTACGACATTTTTTATTTTTTAAAATGTAAGAAATATAAAACTGGCTATAAATTATTGAATTCACAATACATACAAATATTTTACAGGCCTTGTATAATTTCTCTTATACACTTGATAAAGTATCAACTGAAATGGAGGCTAATTCTATAACCAACATACGACAAATAGTAACCAGTCTGGGAACAGTCATAGAAAACAAGGATTATGTCATCAACTCATCGGCCGTAAGTAGAAAATGTCTTACACTGTTAAATCATTCAAGTCACTATAGGTGCACTCTATTACCCATGTAAACCAACATACGACAAATAGTAACCAGTCTGGGAACAGTTATAGAAAACAAGGATTATGTCATCAACTCATAGGCTGTAAGTAGAAAATGTCTTACATTGTTAAATCCTTCAAGTCACTTTAGGTGCACTCTATTACCCATGTAAACCAACATACGACAAATAGTAACCAGCCTGGGACCAGTCATAGAAAACAAGGATTATGTTTTCAACTCATTGGTCGTAAGTAGAAAATGTCTTACACTGTTAATTCCGTCACTATAGGTGCACTCTATTACCCATGTAAACCAACATACGACAAATAGTTACCAGTCTGGGACCAGTCATAGAAAACAAGGATTATGTTTTCAACTCATCGGCTGTAAGTAGAAAATGTCTTACACTATTAAATCCTTTAAGTCACTATATGTGCACTCCATTACCCATGTAAACCAACATTTGACAAATAGTAACCAGTCTGGACCAGTCATAGAAAACAAGGATTATGTCATCAACTCTTTGGCCGTAAGTAGAAAATGTCTTACATTGTTAAATCCTTCAAGTCACTATATGTGCACTCTATTACCCATGTAAACCAACATTTGACAAATACTAACCAGTCTGGGACCAGTCATAGAAAACAAGGATTATGTCATCAACTCATCGGCTGTAAGTAGAAAATGTCTTACACTGTTAAATCCTTCAAGTCACAATAGGTGCACTCTATTACCCATGTAAACCAACATTTGACAAATAGTAACCAGTCTGGACCAGTCATAGAAAACAAGGATTATGTCATCAACTCTTTGGCCGTAAGTAGAAAATGTCTTACACTGTTAGATCCTTCAAGTCACTATAGGTGCACTCCATTACCCATGTAAACCAACATTTGACAAATAGTAACCAGTCTGGACCAGTCATAGAAAACAAGGATTATGTCATCAACACTTTGGCCGTAAGTAGAAAATGTCTTACACTGTTAAATCATTCAAGTCACTATAGGTGCACTCTATTACCCATGTAAACCAACATACGACAAATAGTAACCAGTCTGCGAACAGTCATAGAAAACAAGGATTATGTCATCAACTCATCGGCTGTAAGTAGAAAATGTCTTACACTGTTAGATCCTTCAAGTCACTATAGGTGCACTCCATTACCCATGTAAACCAACATTTGACAAATAGTAACCAGTCTGGACCAGTCATAGAAAACAAGGATTATGTCATCAACTCTTTGGCCGTAAGTAGAAAATGTCTTACACTGTTAAATCCTTCAAGTCACTATAGGTGCACTCTATTACCCATGTAAACCAACATACGACAAATAGTAACCAGTGTGCGAACAGTCATAGAAAACAAGGATTATGTCATCAACTCATCGGCTGTAAGTAGAAAATGTCTTACACTGTTAAATCCTTTAAGTCACAATAGGTGCACTCTATTACCCATGTAAACCAACATTTGACAAATACTAACCAGTCTGCGAACAGTCATAGAAAACAAGGATTATGTCATCAACTCATCAGCCGTAAGTAGAAAATGTCTTACACTGTTAAATCCCTCGAGTCACTATAGTTGCACTCTTTTACCACGTAAACCGACATTTGTCAAATACTACCGAAATAGTAAATCCTTCAAAACAATTATCGTAGGTTCACTCTATTTCTGGTGTTATTAAAAAAATGATGGTCATTCAGATCTTTGCAGTAAGTACAATTAAGGAAATCACTCAACAAAGGTGTGCTCTATTACACACTTATAAAATAGATAACAAAAGAGGAACTGTAAATGATTTATATCAATATTTGTTTACACCACACCAATAAGTAAACAAAATATATCATATGCTTAGACTTACCTTTTTTCTTTCATGAATGTTTTTTTTTCTCAAAAATCTGTTTGCTTTGTTTCAGTCCAAGGCCTTTGAGGGAAATAGAAGGTTAATTGATAAATTCATCAACTTAAGTTCGACTGACGCTTATCCAAAGTATGAAGATTATATCTCAACATCTGAAGGTATGTGGTTTGTTACAATATAAATTCCACTGATGCTTATCCAAAGTCTGAAGATTATATCTCAACATCTGAAGGTATGTAGGTTTGTTACAATATAAGTTCCACTGATGCTTATCCCATGCATGAAGATTATATTTCAACATCTGAAGGTATGTGGTTTTACACCCTAAATACAAACCATTTGTTTTAACATTTTTGGGATTGTAAACTGTTGTAAAAAATCTAGAAAGTTTTCAGACATTAAACAAGAAGCATGAGAAACATCATATGTTTAGCATCTATATTCTTGTATAC
Source organism: Mytilus edulis (assembly GCF_963676685.1). NCBI lineage: Eukaryota > Metazoa > Mollusca > Bivalvia > Mytilida > Mytilidae > Mytilus > Mytilus edulis. Next base: position 740,869 of record NC_092352.1, read on the forward strand.
ATTGTTAAAGAGCCTTTTGGGTTAATTTCAGTTAACATCAAACCAAATATATAAAGGGGGTGGGGGATGTCAGAGGGGTTCTGATCCCGAAATCCCAGGCTTAAAAAACGGAAATCCTGACGTCTTGAAATTCGAAAAAAAGAAATCCCAGATCCCAAAAGGGTCAATCCCGAAATCCCAAGCTTAAAAACACGATCCTGACGTCCCAAAAAAAGATCCTACCCCCTCCCCATATATAGCTTTGTAAGAAATGTAATAATTACAATCAAATGTATTTTATTTATGCCCACATAAAACATGTCTAATATAACAGTTGCTTTTAGTTAACTAAAGGAAATGTTATTAAATTAGTTTATTATTCACTGTAAACTATTTTAGCTTTTGATGAAAGATTCAGAATCTCTGTCTAGAAAGGTCTTTACAAGTTGATTGATTTTTTAAAAGTATATAAAGCTCCTATGTTTCAGGAATAATAAGAGTATTAAGTAATGCTTTAAATGGAATCTTACCAGACTTGTCAGCAGACGTGCCATCGTCAATAGATATATATAGTCTACAACAGGATCTGTCCTTCAAACAACAGTTTGCTAAGAATGAAACAAATGGCACAGATATGGTTGACATGACAACGATGGAGAGAGCCTACATAGCAACACAAATAGCTCTGAAAAAACAACTTAAATTAGAGGACAAAAGTCAAGATGTAAGTTTTAAGATTATTGGTTTCCATGACAAAAAAGTAAAATAATACAAATACAAATTTCTGTAATCATATGGCAAAATCAAAAGTTCAAACACATCAAACCAATATAGATAACAACTGTCATATTGGTGACTTGGACAGGCATTTTCTTATGTAGAAAATGGTGGATTAAATCAGGTTTTATGGCTAGCTAAACCTCTAACTTATATGACAGTTGCATTAAATTCCATTATTTTGTAAACAGTGTGTAAACAAATCAAACAGACATAATATGTAAAAATCTCAAAAATTGGGGTACAGCAGTCAACATATAATGCTTTATAGATTTGGTATATTCAAACCACTTTTCTGGATTCACTTTTATCAGAAAGGCTCAAACTCAAATATTAGATAGGATGTATAATAACATACGTTTCAACAAATGAAAATATTAATTCGTAGGTACAAAATGAGACCCCAGTAATATTTCAATCCTTAACATCACCAAGGACTATATTAGAAATGTTATTTTGTAGGTACAAAATGAGACCCCAGGAATATTCCAATCGTTGACTTCCCTGGGGACTATATTAGAAATGTTGAATCACAGGAAACAGTTACCAGTCTATGTGAAGAAAGAGGGTATTAGTACCAGTATGGATAACAAGACTATTCCAGATATATTGAAGGATGGCATTTCTCAGGACTCAGTCGACTTACAATTCACTACATCTAGTATTGATATTGCTGAGGAACAGAAAGTTCAGGTTTGGGCAAATACACAATTGTCAAGTTATTTTCTTTTTATGTACCTCTCAAACAAATGTTGGCAATATGCAAATCAGTCTGTATATTTGTCCAAATTAATGCTTAATACATAAAACTTTGTATAAATAAAATCCTAAAATGAAGATGTTCAAGGAGAAGATTTATATTCAATAAGTACATAAGGGAGGCAACTCCTCCTACATGCTTAGTTAGACGTTCCTCAAACTTTTGTACATATGAATTTCTACCATGATGCGCAAATATATGTAGGGCATCAAAGAGTTATGACCTTTTGCACTAATAAGAATATTTATTACTATTTAAAAGTTGATACAACTCCTCTTACATGCTTGATTTTTCCCAATAGTTTGATATTTGTAGAACTTTGTACATTGTGAGCGACTCATTTGAGGATGTTCATACCAGAGTTTTGTCCCTTGTCACTTACATTTTTGGATATGTGGATACAAATAATCTAATACTCTATCAGGTGTTTATGAAAATTATACATTGTGATAATATGGAGTTGTAGAATAGCATTGAATGCATGTGAATAGATTTGTTTCTTAAAAAAATATAGAACTAACCTTTATGTTCATGAAAAGTAGAAAAAAGATGAATACAACGAAAGCTTTAAACATCATAGGTATTCATAGAGTTATTCCTTTAAGTTAGTTGTGCTTTACTTAGGTTTTCATCAGTGGATTAATCATTAAGAATTTTGAATACTTATCATAGTTGTCTCCCATTTTTTTTATTTTTTTTTTTTATCTTGGAAAGCAAATATTTTTAGAAGAAAAACTTACAAACACCAGCAGGATGTCACTTATATTGTCAGTAATTTACTTTTGAATTGTGTCTTGTTATAGTTTGAAGTCTATATCCAGTCGTACAGTAAACCAATCTGATCCTCCATTTCAATAACCAGATCTAGAGCCCCCCTATCAAATTATCTATTCTAACTTTAGATACTATCTATTACAGATAACAGTATTTGAGAACAATCCATTTTCCTGGGATAAAACAGAGTCTAAATTTATTTCCTCTAAGACCGTCTCTGTGTCAATAAGCAATGGTGAAAACATGGTCGTACCTTCTATACTCAAGTTCCAAAATTCTGTGGGGTCATCTAATGGTCTGACAGTCCAGATAGCCATCCCCTCCGATGGAGATTTTAGTCAGGAGATCATGTATAAGATGTATTGGAGGAACCCCGAGGACAGTATCATAGTGGGTATAGATAAAGCAGATAGTTCTCTCCAACATATTGTTTATGTACAGAAAGATGTACATCCCTCTGAGACGGTGTATGATTTAAAGAAGACGGTAGACTCTGGACATTGGGCGTCTACTGAATCATTTAGTGTGTTAATTAGTGGAGGAGTATACAATGAGGCAGCTCTAGTTTATATCGGGATATTTATAACCTCAGGTTTGTACACTTAATGGATGGAGGTTCAGTATCAGATAATTTATGGATGATTTTATAAGCTAATGGTAAACCTGAGCATTAGGTAAGGACTGGTATATGGCTTTACAAAAGGTCAATGTTTGGACTGGTATATGGCTTTACAAAAGGTCAATATTTGGACTGGTATATGGCTTTACAAAAGGTCAATATTTGGACTGGTATATGGCTTTACAAAAGGTCAATGTTTGGACTGGTATATGGCTTTACAAAAGGTCAATGTTTGGACTGGTATATGGCTTTACAAAACGTCAATGTTTGGACTGGTATATGGCTTTACAAAAGGTCAATATTTGGACTGGTATATGGCTTTACAAAAGGTCAATGTTTGGACTGGTATATGGCTTTACAAAACGTCAATGTTTGGACTGGTATATGGCTTTACAAAAGGTCAATATTTGGACTGATATATATAACTTCACAAAATGTTACGGTTTTGAAAATCTTTCAATGAAATGCAAATTGATAAGACAGTGATATATTATGTTTTATATCATAGATTGTAGATCATGTATGGTGTTAAATGTCAATTTCTACACTATTGTGCTATTTCATGGTGGTCATTATTTATTGGTGGAGAAAGCTTGAGTGCCCTGAGAAAACTACTGATCTTTTGTAGGAAAACTGACAATCCTAATCAATTAAGATTGGAGTTAAGTGCACCTGCCCCATGCATGATTCGAACTCACAGCCTCAGTGCTGACTGGCGAGTGATACAGTAGTTAGACTACTTATACCACTTGGCCACTGAAGCCCCATCTGATGTAAAAACATGCATCTGACATACAAAATTAAAAACCATGTTGTTTCATATTGTTCCTTGATTTTTTATTTTTAAAAATAATGATTCAATACACAACAACATAAGTCATTTGATTTAGGTTTTCCCCTTTCGTTCTATTTTTAGACAATAATTCTACTGCAACATCCAGAAAGAGAAGGTCAGCCCTGTTGCAAAATACTACTGTTATAGAATATTCTGTCTTGGCTACTACAACAGGGTGTCGTGTGTGGGACGATGTGGCACAACAATGGGAGAAAACATCTTGTCAGGTAGGTAGAGATAACTTATAACAGGGTGTCGTGTGTGGGACGATGTGGCACAACAATGGGAGAAAACATCTTGTCAGGTAGGTAGAGATAACTTATAACAGGGTGTCGTGTGTGGGACGATGTGGCACAACAATGGGAGAAAACATCTTGTCAGGTAGGTAGAGATAACTTATAACAGGGTGTCGTGTGTGGGACCATGTGGCACAGCAATGGGAGAAAACATCTTGTCAGGTAGGTAGCGATAAGACAAATATAAAAGAACACCTCATTTCAAGTAAGTAGGATACAGATCAACCATTTTATACTAGCTCTGAAAAAAATGGAATTTAATTCATCTACAAAACATCGATTAAAAAAAAAGGTGAATAGGTTATTCCTTTTGAACATCTATTAAATATTTACTCCCACAGAAGAAAATTAAGACATAAAATTATGGTTTCTGAAATATCCTTCATATTGGGATTTCATATAGTATGCTTGCATGGTTATATTTCAAGTTTTAACTAAATGCAATTTGTGAATATAATATAATATATTTTTTTCTGTCTGTAATTTCAGCCTTCACCAGAGTCAACAGTAAATGAGACTGTCTGTTTATGTAGTAATCCACCAGGGAATAACTTTGCCACAACGTTCTACGTGCCACCAAACACCATTGACTTCGGTTCAGTGTTCTCTAAGTTTGAAATCAGTAACTCAGCTGTATTGTTCACTGTAATCAGCATTATAGTCTTGTTTCTTCTGGTATCTATCTGGGCTGTCAGACAGGACAAAAAAGATCCAGAAAAGGTAAGGTATTCAAGGCTTTAACAATACTTAAATAATGATTTCAAAAGGAAACAAATCTTAGTAACATATTGCTGTTCCTAAAGATTGGCCAACTGTTGGCCAGGAGATTTTTTCTAAAAATGGGAGATTTGACCCAACTGTCTAGAGACTGTGGTATTTTAAGGGAAATTTCCTAAGTTAGAAAAAAAAGTTGGAGGAAGGTATCTGGAGTGCTGACACTTATCTTGAGAGTTGCCACTTATCTTGAGAGTTGACACATATCTTGAGAGTTGTCATGTATCTTGAGAGTTGATACATATCTGAAGTATTGACACTTGTCTTGAGAGTTGATACATATCTGAAGTATTGACACTTGTCTTGAGAGTTGACATGTATCTTGAGAGTTGACAAGTATCTTGAGAGTTGACACATATCTTGAGAGTTGACATGTACCTTGAGAATTGTCATATATCTTGAGAGTTGCCACTTATCTTGAGAGTTGCCACTTATCTTGAAAGTTGACACATGTCAGGAGTGATGTCACTTATCCTGAGAGTTGATACATATTTTGAGAGTTGTCATATATCTTAAGAGTTGACATCTATCTTAAGAGTTAACATGTATCTTGAGAGTTGACATGTACCTTGAGAATTGTCATATATCTTGAGAGTTGCCACTTATCTTGAGAGTTGCCACTTATCTTGAAAGTTGACACATATCTTGAGAGTTGATACATATCTGGAGTATAGATCTGTCTTAAGAGTTGACACTTATCTTGAGAGTTGACAAGTATCTTGAGAGTTGACACATATCTTGAGAGATGACACATAATTTGATAGTTGTCATATATGTTGAGAGTTGACACATGTCAGGAGTGATGACACTTATCTTGAGAGTTGTCATATATCTTAGGAGTTGACATGTATCTTGAGAGTTGTCATATATCTTGAGAGTTGACACATATCTTGAGAGTTGACATTTATCTTAAGAGTTGACATGTATCTTAAGAATTGACATGTACCTTGAGAGTTGTCATATATCTTGAGAGTTGAAACATATCTTGAGAGTTGTCATATATCTAAAGAGTTGACACATTTCTGGATTACAGACATGTATCTTAAGAGTTGACATGTATCTAGAGAGTTGACACATATCTTGAGAGTTGATACATATTTTGAGAGTTGATATATATCTGGAGTGTTGACACATATCTTGAGAGTTGATACATATTTTGAGAGTTGACATGTATCTTGAGATTTGATACATATCTGGAGTGTTGACACTTATCTTGAGAGTTGACACATATTTTGAGATTTGACATGTATCTTGAGAGTGGACATATTTTGAGAGTTGACATGTATATTGAGAGTTGATACATATTTTGAGTTGACACATAGTTTGATAGTTGTCATATATCTGGAGAGTTGACACATATCTGGAGTATTGACATCTGTCTTAAGAGTTGACACTTATCTTGAGAGTTGTCATATATCTTGAGAGTTGTCATATATTTTGAGAGTTGACACAGATCTTCAGAGTTGATATGTATCTTGAGAGTTGACACATATCTAAAAATATGACACATATCTTGAGAGTAGACATCTATTTTAAGAGTTGACATGTATCTTGAGAGTTGTCATGTACCTTGAAAGTTGTCATATATCTTGATAGTTGACACATATCTTGAGAGTTGTCATATATCTTGAGATTTAAATATTTCTAGAGTATTGACATGTATCTTAAGAGTTGACATGTATCTAGAGAATTGACACTTATCTTGAGAGTTGATACATATTTTGAGAGTTGATACTTATCTGGAGTGTTGACACTTATATTGAGAGTTGACACATATTTTGAGAGTTGACATGTATCTTGAGATTTGACATGTATCTTGAGAGTTGACACATGTATTGAGAGTTGACACATGTCTTGAGAGTTGACACATATCTTGAGAGTTGACACATATATCTGAAGAGTTGTCATACATATCAGGTATGTATCAGATATGACATTTATTTAGAAGGCTAAGGTTATATTGTCATTTATGTATGTGTTGCTCTGCATGCAGATTTTTGTGAAATCATAAATATAATTAGCATTGATGTCCATTTAAAAAAAGATCAATTTAACAAACGCATACAATAATTTCTGAATTCATAGTACATAAAAGTGATATGACAAGTAAAAGAAACATGAAAAATCTGCTTGTTAAAAACCAATAGCCCTTCAGGAGCTCATCAGGTACACAGTATTAAATAATTTTGCATTGTTTTTGTTTCTCTTGCAGTGGGCCATCTCCTATTTAGTTGACAATGCCCCGACAGATGAATATCTATATATGGTAACTGTATACACAGGATTGAATAGAAATGCATGGACTAAATCTAATGTCAGATTTGTGATTTCTGGGGAGAAAAAATCAACAGAGGTTAGATATCTGGATGATGGACAAAATAAGGTAATTTGTATGATATAATAGGGTTAAAAATAGAACATAGGGATAAAATGCAGTTTTTGGCTTATAACTCAAAAACTACAGCATTTAGAGCAAATCTGACATGGGGCAAAGTTGTTCAGGTCAACATCTATCTCCCCTGAAATTATCAGATGGATCGGACTACCTGTTGTGAGGTTGCTGCCCCTGAATTGGTAATTTTAAGAAAATTTTGCCATTTTTTTGTTATTATCTTGAATATTATTATAGATAGAGATAAACTGTAAACAGCAATAATGTACAGCAAAGTAAGACCTAAAATTAAGTCAACATGACCAAAATGGTCAATTGACCCCCTAAGGAGTTATTGTTCTTTATAGTCAATTTTTAACAATTTTCATAAAATTTGTAAATTTTTACTAACATTTTCCACTGAAACTACTGGGCCAAGTTCATTATAGATACAGATAATTGTAAGCAGCAAGAATGTTCAGTAAAGTAAGATGTACAAACACATCACCCTCACCAAAACACAATTTTGTCATAAATCCATCTGCGTCCTTTGTTTAATATTCACATAGACCAAGGTGAGCGACACAGGCTCTTTGTAGCCTCTAGTTTTATACATATTGTACCATAACCATAGTTTGCTTTATAATTGATTCATTGAAACCTTTACTTAATTGTTGGAATTTGTGAACATAAGATTAAATGCCCTCAAAATACCCCATTTTGCAACTGTTTACTTTCTGTATTGTTAGGTTTATTTCTCCATGATGTTTAAATCACATAAATTAGTGAAATATAAATTGTGTTGAGTATTTGAACGATTATTGTTTTTGGTTCTTATAGGATATTGCTGATAAATGTTCAGCTAAAGTAAAAGAAAGACTGTTTAGCATATAACTGGCTGATAATAATCAGATAAGTCATATATATTTACAAGGTTTGGACAAAGAACATAGTCATTTTATTTTACAGGGTTTTGGGATAGGCAGTACTAGGAGATTTGTAATGAGTGTTGCCCAACAAATACACAGTCCTGCATTCTTACAAATATGGCATGATAATTCCGGGAAAGGTGGTGCTGCGTCATGGTATCTAAATAAAGTCCTGTTAGAAGATGTACAGACAGAGGAAAGGTAATAATAAGACAGAAGTTGTTATTAGACTATTTTATAGGAATATATTGGTGAACAAATTCAACCAATTCACTCACAAACAAATAAAAGTGACTTGGTCCAGTTTATACACTAATAAATTCCTTTGAAAAGATGCCTAATCCTTATTATAATTCCTTTTAAATTGGAGACAACTCATGACCTCTATCACACGTAAATTGTATATTTTTGTCACTTAATTGACCTTGCAAAATGTAGTTCTGTCAACATTCTCTATTGAAAAATAAACAACATCAAGAGCCAAAACCAGAAGCCTTCTAGTCCAATTATTCCCTAATATGCAAATCATAAAACAATTATTGTTGTCATGACAACAGTAAAAATTTAAAGTGTGGTGTTGTGAGATGAGTTTTGGATATTCTAAATAGTAAACTTCCACTATGATGAGTTTTGGATATTCTAAATAGTAAACTTCCACTATGATGAGTTTTGGATATTCTAAATAGTAAACTTCCACTATGATGAGTTTTGGATATTCTAAATAGTAAACTTCCACTATGATGAGTTTTGGATATTCTAAATAGTAAACTTCCACTATGTGTTTGACACTTCATACTAATATATGCTTTAAGGAGAAAACAGTATTTATGTCTCCCATGCTTTAAAAGAAATTGTAACAAGACTTACCCTTAGGCCTTGTCTGTTTCCATGTAAGTTTGTGATTAGGCCACATATGGTTCAAAATTCCTGTTTTGGACATGTTACTTATTTTAACAAGTGACTGAACTTAAAACCATTAGGGTTGATTTGGAAAGTAGAGGACCATAGAATAAATATGCAATAACTAGGAAGTTATTAAATGTATTCAAAGTATTAAATTTTCAAAGAACTTATTGTGTGAAAAAAACATTTTTTTTTACCACAAAAGGATTTAAGGGGTGTGCTTATGGAAAAATGAATCTCACTTCATACCCTGAAAATTGAACCACATTTGTGAAAATGTCACAGCTTAATAATGAGCGTTGATAGTAAATGCTGACCCTTAGTTTGAATAAACAGATTATGTGAATAGACTATGATTATATAATAATTATATTTTAGATATCTGTTCCTGTGTAACGAGTGGCTGTCATTGGACCATGACGATGGTAAAATACAGATCATCATACCTGTGGTGGATACTAAAGACACCAAACAGTTTTCTTTTCTTTTCAACGAGCAGACACGAGAAAATACTACAGACAGCCATCTTTGGTTGTCAGTTGGACTCCGCCCAGAACCAAGTAATTTCTCTCGACTACAAAGATTGGCTTGCTGCCTGACACTCCTGTTCCTGACCATGATATCTAATGCTATGTTTTATGGCCAGGGTACAAAGTCCAGTCAGGTGTCATTAGGACCTTTGAACTTCAGTTTAGCTGGGATTTATATATCCTTCATCAGTTTGTTATTAACAATTCCAGTGATGTTGATGATAACATATTTATTTAGAAAATCTTGTCACTTGAGGAAAGACAAAGCCATGTCAGACATGGAGAGATTGACAATATCTAATGGAGGACATGATCGTACATTACCATGGGGATGTCAGATCATAGCCTGGGCTTTAGTTGTATCTGCTGTAGTCCTCTCTGGATTCTTTGTTATACTGTATAGTATGGAATGGGGCAAGACTAAGTCAGAAGAGTGGCTTCTGTGTTTCTTCCTCTCATTCTTTGAATCTATGTTTGTTATGGATCCATTAAAGGTAGGTCGTCATTGAATCTCAGACGTTGAATAAACAAGAGGCTCTCAAGAGCCTGAATCGCTCACCTGAATTTTTTTGGTTTAATCTCTCATCAATGATTATTTTGGCTTTTCAATTTATTTAAATGTTCTTTGAATCGTCCTATTTTCTTCAAAAGCAAAAAAAAATCATTTTCTCCTATGTTCTATTTTAGCCATAGGAGCTATGTTTCTTGACATACAAGGAAATGAAATATAAAATTTATACTAGATACTCTGAAACTCTGAAACTCATTTAGCCTAAGTTTGGCTGAAATTGATACAGCAGTTTCATAAGAGAAGATTTTTTAAAGTAAGTCAACATGATGAACAAATTGTGAAAAAAGTCTTTAAAGGGCAATAACTCCTAAAGAGGTCAATTGACAATTTTGGTCAAATTGACTTATTTGTAGATCTTACTTTGCTGATCATATTTGCTGTTTACAGTTTATCTTTATCTATAATAATATTCAAGATAATGACCAAAAACTGCAAAATTTCCTTAAAATTACCAATTAAGTGGCAGCAACCCAACAATTGGATGTTTGATTCATCTGAAAATTTCAGGGCTGATAGATATTGACCTAATGAACATTTTTACTCCATGTCAGATTTGCTCTTAATGCTTTCGTTTTTGAGATATAAGCCAAAAACTGCATTTGACCCCTATGTTCTATTTTAAGTAATGGCGGCCATGTTTTTTGACGGATCAAAAATCAAAGCACACACTTTGTGCAGGATAATCTAAGGAACAACCATGCTAAGTTTTAACCAAATCCATTCAGTAGTTTCAGAGGAGAAGATTTTTTAAAGTTAGCAAATATGATGAACAAATTGTGAAAAATTGTCATTAAAGGACAATAACCCCTTAAGGGGTCAATTGACAATTTTGGTCATATTAACTTATTTGTAGATCTTACTTTGCTGATCTTTTTTGCTGTTTACAGTTTATCTTTATCTATAATAATATTCAAGATAATGACCAAAAACTGCAAAATTTCCTTAAAATTACCAATTAAGTGGCAGCAACCCAACAATTGGATGTTTGATTCATCTGAAAATTTCAGGGCTGATAGATATTGACCTAATGAACATTTTTACTCCATGTCAGATTTGCTCTTAATGCTTTCGTTTTTGAGATATAAGCCAAAAACTGCATTTGACCCCTATGTTCTATTTTAAGTAACGGCGGCCATATTTTTTGACGGATCAAAAATCAAAGCACACACTTTGTGCAGGATAATCTAAGGAACAACCATGCTAAGTTTTAACCAAATCCATTCAGTAGTTTCAGAGGAGAAGATTTTTTAAAGTTAGCAAATATGATGAACAAATTGTGAAAAATTGTCATTAAAGGACAATAACCCCTTAAGGGGTCAATTGACAATTTTGGTCATATTAACTTATTTGTAGATCTTACTTTGCTGATCTTTTTTGCTGTTTACAGTTTATCTTTATCTATAATAATATTCAAGATAATGACCAAAAACTGCAAAATTTCCTTAAAATTACCAATTAAGTGGCAGCAACCCAACAATTGGATGTTTGATTCATCTGAAAATTTCAGGGCTGATAGATATTGACCTAATGAACATTTTTACTCCATGTCAGATTTGCTCTTAATGCTTTCGTTTTTGAGATATAAGCCAAAAACTGCATTTGACCCCTATGTTCTATTTTAAGTAACGGCGGCCATGTTTTTTGACGGATCAAAAATCAAAGCACACACTTTGTGCAGGATAATCTAAGGAACAACCATGCTAAGTTTTAACCAAATCCATTCAGTAGTTTCAGAGGAGAAGATTTTTTAAAGTTAGCAAATATGATGAACAAATTGTGAAAAATTGTCATTAAAGGACAATAACCCCTTAAGGGGTCAATTGACAATTTTGGTCATATTAACTTATTTGTAGATCTTACTTTGCTGATCTTTTTTGCTGTTTACAGTTTATCTTTATCTATAATAATATTCAAGATAATGACCAAAGACTGCAAAATTTCCTTAAAATTACCAATTAAGTGGCAGCAACCCAACAATTGGATGTTTGATTCATCTGAAAATTTCAGGGCTGATAGATATTGACCTAATGAACATTTTTACTCCATGTCAGATTTGCTCTTAATGCTTTCGTTTTTGAGATATAAGCCAAAAACTGCATTTGACCCCTATGTTCTATTTTAAGTAACGGCGGCCATGTTTTTTGACGGATCAAAAATCAAAGCACACACTTTGTGCAGGATAATCTAAGGAACAACCATGCTAAGTTTTAACCAAATCCATTCAGTAGTTTCAGAGGAGAAGATTTTTTAAAGTTAGCAAATATGATGAACAAATTGTGAAAAATTGTCATTAAAGGACAATAACCCCTTAAGGGGTCAATTGACAATTTTGGTCATATTAACTTATTTGTAGATCTTACTTTGCTGATCTTTTTTGCTGTTTACAGTTTATCTTTATCTATAATAATATTCAAGATAATGACCAAAAACTGCAAAATTTCCTTAAAATTACCAATTAAGTGGCAGCAACCCAACAATTGGATGTTTGATTCATCTGAAAATTTCAGGGCTGATAGATATTGACCTAATGAACATTTTTACTCCATGTCAGATTGCTCTTAATGCTTTCGTTTTTGAGATATAAGCCAAAAACTGCATTTGACCCCTATGTTCTATTTTAAGTAACGGCGGCCATGTTTTTTGACGGATCAAAAATCAAAGCACACACTTTGTGCAGGATAATCTAAGGAACAACCATGCTAAGTTTTAACCAAATCCATTCAGTAGTTTCAGAGGAGAAGATTTTTTAAAGTTAGCAAATATGATGAACAAATTGTGAAAAATTGTCATTAAAGGACAATAACCCCTTAAGGGGTCAATTGACAATTTTGGTCATATTAACTTATTTGTAGATCTTACTTTGCTGATCTTTTTTGCTGTTTACAGTTTATCTTTATCTATAATAATATTCAAGATAATGACCAAAAACTGCAAAATTTCCTTAAAATTACCAATTAAGTGGCAGCAACCCAACAATTGGATGTTTGATTCATCTGAAAATTTCAGGGCTGATAGATATTGACCTAATGAACATTTTTACTCCATGTCAGATTTGCTCTTAATGCTTTCGTTTTTGAGATATAAGCCAAAAACTGCATTTGACCCCTATGTTCTATTTTAAGTAACGGCGGCCATGTTTTTTGACGGATCAAAAATCAAAGCACACACTTTGTGCAGGATAATCTAAGGAACAACCATGCTAAGTTTTAACCAAATCCATTCAGTAGTTTCAGAGGAGAAGATTTTTTAAAGTTAGCAAATATGATGAACAAATTGTGAAAAATTGTCATTAAAGGACAATAACCCCTTAAGGGGTCAATTGACAATTTTGGTCATATTAACTTATTTGTAGATCTTACTTTGCTGATCTTTTTTGCTGTTTACAGTTTATCTTTATCTATAATAATATTCAAGATAATGACCAAAGACTGCAAAATTTCCTTAAAATTACCAATTAAGTGGCAGCAACCCAACAATTGGATGTTTGATTCATCTGAAAATTTCAGGGCTGATAGATATTGACCTAATGAACATTTTTACTACATGTCAGATTTGCTCTTAATGCTTTCGTTTTTGAGATATAAGCCAAAAACTGCATTTGACCCCTATGTTCTATTTTAAGTAACGGCGGCCATGTTTTTTGACGGATCAAAAATCAAAGCACACACTTTGTGCAGGATAATCTAAGGAACAACCATGCTAAGTTTTAACCAAATCCATTCAGTAGTTTCAGAGGAGAAGATTTTTTAAAGTTAGCAAATATGATGAACAAATTGTGAAAAATTGTCATTAAAGGACAATAACCCCTTAAGGGGTCAATTGACAATTTTGGTCATATTAACTTATTTGTAGATCTTACTTTGCTGATCTTTTTTGCTGTTTACAGTTTATCTTTATCTATAATAATATTCAAGATAATGACCAAAAACTGCAAAATTTCCTTAAAATTACCAATTAAGTGGCAGCAACCCAACAATGGTTTGTTTGATTCATTTGACGGATCAAAAATCGAAGCGCACATTTTGTGCAGGATATACTAAGGAACAATCATGTTAAGTTTCATTCAAATCCATTCAGTAGTTTCAGAGGAGAAGATGTTTGAAAAATTGTTAACGACGACAGACGACGACGACGACGTCGACGACGGCGGACGCCAAGTGATGAGAAAAGCTCACATGGCCTTTTAGGCCAGGTGAGCTAATAAAAGAGGGACGAAAGATACCAAAGGGACAGTCAAACTCATGAATCTAAAACAAACTGACAACGCCATGGCTAAATACTAAGGATTCATTTATTTTTGTGTGTACTGATTTTCATCGATTGAGAATAAATTGAATTTTTGTGGATGTCTTATTATGAGGTTTTGCCAAAGTCTGCAATTAAACCAACAGAAAATGTTCATTTTGTTGAACCTTTTAATTCTTTGTTCACATTTTAAACGCATTTAAATACATCAAAAACAACATTTTCCAAAAGACTAAAAAATAAAGTATATTTTGAACAAAACACATTTGACTAGCAGGTCAAACAACAGATGTTGTAGTTATTAAAATTTTGTTATAAAATCTGATAAAAAGTCTAATCCTTATGATACTATAATATGATCTTCAGAATTAAAAGTTAATCTTTCTGTTATGATTTGTTTTAAAACCTATTTCCCCCCTAATTTCAGATAATTGTGATAGCTACAGTTTTTGCCTACATCTCCAGAAGAGCAAAACCAGAGAAAAATGTTGTATACAACAAGGAATTATTACTGGAAGAAATCAAGAAGAAAGCATGTTCACCTGTGTCTTATTTTATTGGTATGGAAAAGTACTTTAACTGATAAAACATCCAATCTGGGTCTAATAGATAAATGTATTGAGTCCCAGATCTAATGCACTGCTTAATCTGGGGCTAATAGATAAATGTATTGAGTCCCAGATCTAATGCACTGCTTAACCTGGGGCTAATAGATAAATGTATTGAGTCCCAGATCTAATGCACTGCTTAATCTGGGGCTAATAGATAAATGTATTGAGTCCCAGATCTAATGCACTGCTTAATCTGGGGCTAATAGATAAATGTATTGAGTCCCAGATCTAATGCACTGCTTAATCTGGGGCTAATAGATAAATGTATTGAGTCCCAGATCTAATGCACTGCTTAATCTGAGGCTAATAGATAAATGTATTGAGTCCCAGATCTAATGCACTGCTTAATCTGGGGCTAATAGATAAATGTATTGAGTCCCAGATCTAATGCACTGCTTAATCTGGGGCTAATAGATAAATGTATTGAGTCCCAGATCTAATGCACTGCTTAAGTCTAGTAAAAATATTACAATATACGTTCTATAGAAGTGCTCCTTTACAAATCTAATTGTATATATGCAGTTTCAACAATTACTTATTATGCATAAATAAAAACTAACACTACAAAACAATAGACCGCTTTTGAGTTTGTTGCCTTTCCCTCCAAAACTTTGGTTTTAGTGAACATCATTTGTATGTTTATGAGCATCATCACATTCTTCACATTTTGAGAGAAAGGTGGAGAAAAAGTTACCTTTATTAAGTGTACACCTTTTTTATAAGTGGAAACCTGAAATGTTATGAATGTGAGCCTTTATTTGTAGATACCTTTAGGAAGGAGTCTTCTCCATTAAATCCAGAGATTGTTTCCAAACTGAAGGTACAGAGAAAGGCAGTATTAAAGGCCGAGCACATCTTTACAGAGTTAATACTGTATGCTGTATTTCTTACTGTCTTGTACCTGATCAGCTTCAGTAACCGTGATGTACAATGGTATTACTCCAAACAACATATTGAGCAACAATTGGTCATCAGTAACAAGGACGTTATATCATGGGACTCAATCAGGTTTGAAAATGTAAGATTTCTTAGTGTGTGGTAATAAAGTAACTGCTAAGCAAAAAGGATTTGTATACATATAAAATTCCTTTTTTATAACCACAATGTCGTCCTCTGTTCTTTGAGTTTGACTGTGACAACATCCAATGAAACTTATCACAGGCTTGTCACATAATTTGTACTTATGAAGAGCAATAAAATGAATACCACCAGTATATTTTGATCTGCTTACAAGTGAGAGATTTAGCTAGCTCTAAAACCATGTTCAATCCATCATTTTCTACTAAGAAAATGCCTGTACCAAGTCAGGATTTTGCCATTTGATTCGAGAATCTCCGTTTTGATTTTCTTTTGAGTTCAGTATTTTTGTGATTTTACTTTTACCCTCAAGACACCTGAGATCATCCTTAGTTTTTTGTGGGATTCACACGGTTCAGTCTTTAGTTTTCTTTATAGGTTGCACTTTGTAAATACAGCTGTTTCTCAAACAACGCCTCTTTTGGGGAGATATATGATATTCATAGAAAATTAATTTTGGTTACGTACTGGTTCCCAGTTATGATCTCTGTGTTTCATTTCATAGAGACATATCTTGGGAATGTTACCAGTAAATTACATATGCATATTGGTCATATTGAAATCTGTGGTAATCTTAAAGTCTGTTTAGAGGTAGTTAAGAAATTTAGTGTTCATTTAAACTCTTAGAAGTTCAGGGCATATAAACATTGAAAATATGCCACACATCCCTATATTTTGACCTTTGAAAAAATAGAAGTGCATATGAACTTTCCATTCTAGGATACAATTTTTTTCAAAACTTCATAGTAAAAATGGTACAGTTTTAGCTGTTAAAGGAGTTCCATAGTCAATATTTACAGAAATGCAGCTGTAGTGTTTTTTTAAATATGTTTGTGTTTTTGTTGACTTGTTTATTGTCATATGGTTAGTTTATTTTTAGACATGAGTTTTCATTGTCCCCTTGTTATCCTCCGACTCTTTTTACCTGCTTCTAAGTGGACAGTTTTCTAATATTGTCTTTGAAAAAAATAAGGGGTTAAATCTAAAACAAAAATAAAAAAATGAATAGATACTGATAAGTTAATTTGAAAGCTATTAACAAAAATAACTCTTTTCATTTTGAATTTTGAGACTGCATATGACAGAGAGTTTGACATTTAGTATTTACACTAACATTTGTTGAATGACAGCTTTTCATAAAAGATTTAAACCTGATAGAGAAATTGACAAAAAATAGTAATACTGACTTGTTGAATGAGGGCTTCAGACACATAGTATTCACCCTTATTGTTTTTAATGGAGTACTTGAAATTAGTAATAAATGTTGCTGGATGTGTGATTAACATAAAGTATTAGCACTAATTGTTACTGGATGAAGTGCTTGTTCTAATAGTATTCACACTGAAAACTTGGCCTATAGTATTAACATTAACTGCTGTTAATGAAGAATGTGACACAAAGTATTAACACTAATTGTTGGCAATCGAGAGCTTAACTATTTAAAATTTTCACCATGTGTTGACCTTGTGTGTTTTATGAGTTTATAATATCTGTTGTCTCATTTTCATATACCTTACACCATGATTCATTTAAAGTCAAGATTTTATAATTAAAGGTAAAATCAACTGC
This sequence comes from Mytilus edulis, assembly GCF_963676685.1. Classification (NCBI taxonomy): domain Eukaryota; kingdom Metazoa; phylum Mollusca; class Bivalvia; order Mytilida; family Mytilidae; genus Mytilus; species Mytilus edulis. The sequence continues at coordinate 758,489 of NC_092352.1, forward strand.
AGATTTTTACAGCTGGCTGAGTGATACACTGGTCCCCTTTGTGTTTCCTAAACAATCTTACTACGCACACAACCTGACAGCCTACTACAGACAATACCTACAGGACCAGGTCAACTTCAGATTAGGACCAATCAGATTACGGCAAGTTAGAGCTGCAAAAAGTAAGTTGTTCAAAATAGAACCAATCATTTAGTGAAGATTATGTACAAAGCTCTAGTTAGGATGAAAAAAAATCGTTGTTACAAAAGAGGGACGAAAGATACCAAAGGGACAGTCAAACTCATAAATCTAAAACAAACTGACAACACCATGGCTAAAAATGAAAAAGACAAACAAACAACAGCACACATGACACAACATAGAAAACTAAAGAATAAACAACACGAACCCCACCAAAAAACTAGGGGTGATCTCAGAAGATGACATGACACTCCCCTCTTGACAAATATAGTGAAAACTCTTTACTATGAACAACACTTGAAACACACATCAATCAAATTATTATTTATTAGTTATCATGCATCTACTGCAGTAGAATTGGTGCAATACATGTTATTTATGGGTTTGCTGCATTAGAATTGGTACAGATGATGTTAATCATCATATCCTGTAATAGAATTGGTACATATAAATTTATTTATGCATTTGCTGTTGTTAATTGATACAGTTAGTGTTATTTATGCATTTACTGCAGTGAATTGATACAGATAATGTTATTTATGCATTTGCTGTTGTAAATTGATACAGTTAGTGTTATTTATGCATTTGCTGCAGTGAATTGATACAGTATTTATGCATTTTCTAAAGTAGGATTGGTGCATATAATGCTATTGATGTGTCTGGTTTTAGTTAATAGTCATATTCAAATTAGGAAATTGATATAACTTGCTATACTAAATTTCACAACACTCCCCCTCGTTAATTGATTTTGTGTCTATTTTCAGTCAACTGTCCTGTACAGTTTTGGGACAATGATATAACTTGCTATGATAAATATTCACTGGTGAAAGAAGATGACAGAAGTTATTGTGTTGGTTGGGAGAGTGGACCATGTGTCAGAGATGAGGCTGTCTATAATTTAACATCAGCAGCATGGAAGTTTTCCTCGGCAGTAGATATCTGGGGACTGCCCACTACAGGTCAACATTCCACATATAGTGGTGGTGGATATTTAGCTGACTTTGGAGTTAACTTTGAAATATCTCGACAGATGTTGAATGACTTATACAAATATGTTTGGATTGATAGAAAAACTCGAGCTGTTTTTACAGAATTCACATTGTATAATGTTAATGAGAATTTATTTGTATATTTATCCTTTTTATGTGAGTTTCCCGAGGTTGGTGGAGTTTTACTCACTCCATCCATTCAATTTTTTAGACCCTACCAACATGTTGGTAGTTATGGCCTCCTCGTGTTTATCTGTGAGATTTTTATACTTTTGTCCTTCATTCTTTTTATGGTTAGAATGATTATTACCATTTGTAAAGAGCATGCCAAATTCTTGAAAGAGATGTGGAATGTTTTTGATTTATTCATAGTTATTTTATTTTTCATTGGTTTTATTATGTACGTGGGTAGATGTGTCATGATTAACAAAAGCATGGATGCTTTCCACAAAAATATATACAAATTTGTAAATTTTGGTCACCTAGCAACATGGGATGAAATGTTAAATGTTGTGATAGCAATGTTGATTTTTTTAACAACAATTCGTTTAATGAGAGTTTTAAATTATAGTACACGAGTTACACAATTGGCTACAGTTTTGTCACATGTTGCTAAGGATTTATTTGGTTGTTTAATATTGTTTTCCATTGTTTACATGGCATTTGTAGGGTTCGGCCATCTTATTTTTGGAAGACATTTAGTGACTTACAAAACACTGTTAGTGTCCGTGACAACCATTACTAATGCCATCATTGGTAAAAACAGTATTGATGATTTATTTATAACTGCTCCAGTTCTTGGACATATTTACTACTTCCTGTTTGTATTGTTTGTTATATGGATATTGATGACAATGTTGTGTGCCACACTTAACATGAGTATAAGGGAAGTTAGAAGGAAATCTGTAGCTCTGCCTACACCATACGGTATCCTTGACTTGACCTCTAACCTTTGTAATCAGGTCATAGCCTCTGTCTTTATGTTAAATCTTAAACACCATTCCGATTTGAAAGAGAACCAGCCAGTGGGGAAGTCATCTGGAGTATTTAATCACCAGACAAAAGACTTGGACCTAAAGGATCTTTTTATTGATGAGTTTAATCCATCACATAGCTTCCTCTACAACAAACCTAAAAAGACAAAAATTCTTCTTAATGCACCCCAATGTCATTACATTCACAAAACACAAATTTGAATTTAACATTTTTTTGTTTGAAATCAGTATGGTGACAAGTTTATAAAAAAGTATAACCAGTAATCCGGATTAACATCCAAGTGAAGGGGAATCTTAAATTGTAGTTGTAGAATTTTAGTTTGAAATCAGTATGGTGATAAGTTTATAAAAAAGTATAACCAGTAATCCTGATTAACATCCAAGTGAAGGAAAATCTTAAATTGTAGTTGAATGAGTCAATATGATGTGTATGTATATCACTCAATATATTCATTATATTTTAAAGTTATAATAAAAAAAGGTGAACATCTTCTTCATAATGATAAATGCATTAGTCTGAATTAGGAAAGACATCATTTCAGTAAAAATTGTCACTTTTTAAATTATTGACCTTAATTCATGATTTCATATGTGGCGCCACCCCTAGCCCATTGGAATTTAGATTGTAAAGAACGAACATGATATATAAAGAACATTTCATCAATCATATATGTGGGTGTAGGGTGACATCACTGCTAATTTAGCAGTAAACAAATTAATTTTTAGGACTTTTAGGGCCAAAATTAAGAGTTAGTGAACCAACTCTTTTGTGAAATATATCTGTTCTGGTTTATAGCATAAAAGTTAATAATCATGTATATTTTGTTATGTGTCTTGAATGAAAATTTAACTTGAAGACATAAAAATTTATCCATAAAGAAATTGTGATTGAATCAAACTTTACTTCTTCACTCATTTTTAACTGTTTTATATTGTATTAAAAACAATTAGAACAGTTGTAGACAAGTTTAATTATTCAGCAAAAATTAAGCTGCAAAAACTTTCAAATATAAGGTTAAAATACATGAAAATTTTAATCTATAAAAATCGCACATTCAGAACTAAAACATGAATAATTTAACCTTTAGAAACTTGTACATTAAGATCGAACATTGTTTTCATTTAAACTTTGTACAACAGTAATACACATTTAATTCAAACTTTAAAAGTACTTACTTATATACCAAGTGTTTGTTTTAATGACGGTAGCTAAATGTTTACATGTTATTGTTTGATACAAGAGGAGATAATTATGATATGTTTTTCTAAAAACAAGTTCAAGATTACTTTTTGTCTTTTAATCAAACTTCATGTTACACAGAAAATATTAGTTACAATATCTCATAACTAGTTCAATTACATTTTCAGTGTATTATAATACCTAATACTATCTTTGACCAAACTTATCAATATTACTAAAAAAAGTTCAAGGTCACTTTGAATATACTTACCATATGCTATTTGATATTCCAAAATAATAATAAACCACATGTACTTTATTTATTTATTGAAAATGGATAAATGAAAAGAATTGCTATTAACCATGTTAACTGCTATTTTAAATAAAGCATCATTAGCAAATAGTTTCTCATTGTGTTATTCCAATATTTGTTGTCCTTATTATTACTGTTCAGTATTGACCCTTATTTATGTGCAGCTGGCCTCAAAGGACACTTGAGCTTTTACCATCACTTGGGGTCTGTTGTTATCTTCCATCTGTCTTCAACTTTTAAAAAAATTCTCTGAAACTAATGTACCAAATGTTACTACACTTTACCTGTGACTGTTGGATGTGGCAGTTAATCAAGGGACTTCAGCTATCACCAAACATGACTGTTGTTCCTAAAAAAAGATAATAAATATAAAGTTCTATTTTTGATTTATATTTCAAAAACTAACACAGTAAAAGTAAAACTGTTGTGGATAAAAATTATCAACCCGTCAATGTCTTGTTATTTTCTACGAAATTTTCAGCCTAATCTAACAAAAAAAGGTAATCCCAGGAAGAGCACACGTTTACATCACAACATAGATGGCCTTCTTCTTATGAGCTCATGGCCATTGAGGAAAAGCTTTTATTAATCAGGTTGTACATCTCTCAATAGCCAATCCTCACACTGGTAGAGCAAAACCAGTCAGAAGCAGCTTTAAACACCTAGTCAGATATTGCTTCACCTTTTCTTATTCATTCGGGAAATTGAAGCCTAGAAGAATTAAACTTATCTTAAATAGTCAGCTATTCAAAACTAGTGACAGTAGCCTATGACATCAACCCTCTAGGTATTTGTGGTGATTATCAACATTGTTTATAGAGGAATGTCAGGTATTTGTTGTGATTAACAACATTGTTTCTGGAGGAATGTCAGGTATTTGTGGTGATTAACAACATTGTTTATGGAGGAATGTCAGGTATTTGTGGTGATTAACAACATTGTTTCTGGAGGAATGTCGGGTATTTGTGGTGATTGACAACATTGTTTATAGAGGAATGTCAGGTATTTGTGGTGATTAACAACATTGTTTATGGAGGAATGTCAGGTATTTGTGGTAATAGACAACATTGTATATGTAGGGATGTCGGGTATTTGTGGTAATAGACAACATTGTTTATATAGGGATGTCAGGTACTTGTGGTGATTAACAACATTGTTTATAGAGGAATGTCAGGTATTTGTGGTGATTGACAACATTGTTTATGGAGGAATGTCAGATATTTGTGGTGAGGAATGTCAGATATTTGTGGTAATTAACAACACTGTTTATGAAGGAATGTCAGGTATTTGTGGTGATTAACAACATTGTTTATTGAGGAATGTCAGGTATTTGTGGTGATTGACAACATTGTTTATGGAGGAATGTCAGGTACTTGTGGTGATTAACATCATTGTTTATATAGGGATGTCAGGTATTTGTGGTGATTGACAACACTGTTTATAGAGGAATGTCCAGTATATGTGGTGATTGACAACATTGTTTATAGAGAAATGTCAGGTATTTGTGGGGATTAACAACATTGTTTATGGAGGAATGTCAGGTATTTGTGGGGATTAACAACATTGTTTATATAGGGATGTCGGGTATTTGTTGTGATTAACAACATTGTTTATAGAGGAATGTCAGGTATTTGTGGTGATTGACATCATTGTTTATAAAGAAATGTCAGGTATTTGTGGTGTTTAACAACATTGTTTATAGAGGAATGTCAGTGGTGATTAGCAACATTGTTTATAGAGGAATATCAGGTATTTGTGGTGATTAACAACATTGTTTATGGAGGAATGTCAAATATTTGTGGTGATTGACAACATTGTTTATGGAGGAATGTCAGGTATTTGTGGGGATTAACAACATTATTTATAGAGGAATGTCAGGTATTTGTGGTGATTAGCAACATTGTTTATAGAGGAATGTCAGGTATTTGTGGTGATTAACAACATTGTTTATGGAGGAATGTCAGATATTTGTGGGGATTAACAACATTGTTTTTAGAGGAATGTCAGGTATTTGTGGTGATTGACAACACTGTTTATAGAGGAATGTCAGGTATTTGTGGTGATTAACAACATTGTTTATCGAGGAATGTCAGATATTTGTGGTGATTAACAACATTGTTTATAGAGGAATGTCAGGTATTTGTGGTGATTGACAACACTGTTTATAGAGGAATGTCAGGTATTTGTGGTGATTAACAACATTGTTTATGGAGGAAAGTCAGGTATTTGTGGTGATTGACAACATTGTTTATGGAGGAATGTCAGGTATTTGTGGTGATTAACAACATTGTTTATGGAGGAATGTCAGGTATTTGTGGTGATTGACAACATTGTTTATGGAGGAATGTCAGGTATTTGTGGTGATTGACATTATTGTTTATAGAGGAATGTCAGGTATTTGTGGTGATTAACAACATTGTTTATATAGTAATGTCAGGAATTTGTGGTGATTAACAACATTGTTTATAGAGGAATGTCAGGTATTTGTGGTGATTGACAACATTGTTTTTAGAGGAATGTCAGGTATTTGTGGTGATTGACAACATTGTTTATAGAGAAATTTCAGGTATTTGTGACGATTAACAACATTGTTTATGTAGTAATGTCAGGTATTTGTGGTGATTGACAACATTGTTTAAATAGAAATTTCAGGTATTTGTTACGATTAACAACATTGTTTATGTAGGAATGTAAGGTATTTGTTGTCATTAACATCATTGTTTATGGAGGAATGTCAGGTATTTGTGGTGATTAACAACATTGTTTATGTAGCAATGTCAGGTATTTGTTGTGATTAACATCATTGTTTATGAAGGAATATCAGGTATTTGTGGTGATTGACAACATTGTTTATAGAGGAATGTCAGGTATTTGTGGTGATTGACAACATTGTCTATAGAGGTATGACAGGTATTTGTGGTGATTAACAACATTGTTTATAGAGGAATGACAGGTATTTGTGGTGATTAACAACATTGTTAAGGGAGGAATGTCCGGTATTTGTGGTGATTAACAACATTGGTTATGGAGGGATGTCAGGTATTTGTGGTGATTAACATCATTGTTTATAGAGGAATGTCAGGTATTTGTGGTGATTGACAACATTGTTTATACAGAAATGTCAGGTATTTGTAGTGATTAACAACATTGTTTATGAAGAAATGTCAGGTATTTGTGGTGATTAACAACATTGTTAAGGGAGGAATGTCAGGTATTTGTGGATATATACATCATTGTTCATGTAGGAATGTCAGGTATTTGTGGGGATTAACATCATTGTTTATGTAGGAATGTCAGGTATTTGTGGTGATTAACAACATTGTTTATAGAGGAATGTCAGGTATTTGTGGTAATAGACAACATTGTTTATGGGGGAATGTCAGGTATTTGTGGTGATCAACAACATTGTTTATGGAGTAATGTCAGGTATTTGTGGTGATTAACAACATTGTTTATGGAGGAATGTCAGGTATTTGTGGTGATAAACAACATTGTTTATAGAGGAATGTCAGGTATTTGTGGTGATTGACAACATTGTTTATAGAGAAATTTCAGGTATTTGTGACGATTAACAACATTGTTTATGGAGGAATGTCAGGTTTTTGTGGTGATAAACAACATTGTTTATAGAGGAATGTCAGGTATTTGTGGTGATTGACAACATTGTTTATGTAGGAATGTCAGGTATTTGTTGTGATTAACAACATTGTTTATGGAGGAATGTCAGGTATTTGTGGTGATTAACAACACTGTTTATGTAGGAATGTCAGGTATTTGTTGTGATTAACATCATTGTTTATGGAGGAATGTCAGGTATTTGTGGTGATTAACAACATTGTTTTAAGAGGAATGTCAGGCATTTGTGGTAATTAACAACATTGTTTTTAGAGGAATGTCAGGTATTTGTTGTGATTAACAACATTGTTTATGTAGGAATGTCAGGTATTTGTGGTGATTAACAACATTGTTAATGTAGGAATGTCAGGTATTTGTGGTGATTAACATCATTGTTTTTAGAGGAATGTCAGGTATTTGTGGTGATTAACAACTTTCTTTTTAGAGGAATGTCAGGTATTTGTGGTGATTGCAACATTGTTTATGGAGTAATGTCAGGTATTTGTGGGGATTAACAACATTGTTTATAGAGGAATGTCAGGTATTTGTGGTGATTGACAACATTGTTTATAGAGGAATGTCAGGTATTTGTGGTGATTGACAACATTGTTTATAGAGGAATGTCAGGTATTTGTGGTGATTGACAACATTGTTTATAGAGGAATGTCAGGTATTTGTGGTGATTAACAACATTGTTTATAGAGGAATGTCAGTTATTTGTGGGGATTAGCAACACTGTTTATAGAGGAATGTCAGGTATTTGTGGTGATTGACAACATTGTTTATATAGTAATGTCAGGTATTTGTGGTGATTGACATCATTGTTTATGGAGGAATTACAGGTATTTGTGGTGATTAACAACATTGTTTATGAAGAAATGTCAGGTATTTGTGGTGATTAACAACATTGTTTATGAAGAAATGTCAGGTATTTGTGGTGATTAACAACATTGTTTATAGAGGAATGTCAGGTATTTGTGGTGATTAACAACATTGTTTATGGAGGAATTTCAGGTATATGTGGTGATTAACAACATTGTTTATATAGTAATGTCAGGTATTTGTGGTGATTTACAACATTGTTTATAAAGAAATGACAGGTATTTGTGGTGATTAACATCATTATTTATGTAGGATTGTCAGGTATTTGTGGTGATTTACAACATTGTTTATAAAGAAATGACAGGTATTTGTGGTGATTAACATCATTGGTTATGTAGGAGTGTCAGGTATTTGTGGTGATTGACAACATTGTTTATGTAGGAATGTCAGGTATTTGTGGTGATTTACAACATTGTTTATAAAGAAATGACAGGTATTTGTGGTGATTAACATCATTGTTTATATAGTAATGTCAGGTATTTGTTGTGATTAACATCATTGTTTATGGAGTAATGTCAGGTATTTGTGGTGATTGACAACTATGTTTATGTAGGAATGTCAGGTATTTGATGTGATTAACATCATTGTTTATGGAGTAATGTCAGGTATTTGTGGTGATTAACAACATTGTTTATAGAAGAATGACAGGTATTTGTGGTGATTAACAACATTGCTTATGGAGGAATGTCAGGTATTTGTGGTGATTAACAACAATGTTTATGTAGCGATGTCAGGTATTTGTGGTGATTAACACATTGTTTATGGAGGAATGTCAGGTATTTGTGATGATTAACAACAATGTTTATGGAGGAATGTCAGGTATTTGTGATGATTAACAACATTGTTTATAGAGGAATGTCAGGTATTTGTGGTGATTAACAACATTGTTTATGGAGGAATGCCAGGTATTTGTGGTAATAGACAACATTGTTTATGTAGGGATGTCAGATATTTGTGGTGATTAATAATATTGTTTATGTAGGGATGTCAGGTATTTGGAGTGATTGACATCATTTATTTGATTTATTGTTTGAAGCAATGGCATATTAGTTATCTTTTCTCTACATTGATTTTTGAGGAAAACAATATTTAACGTTAGCAAAAGATCGTGTTCTCCTTGGGACTGTTTACTGTTTTTTTGTTCATTTAAGTGTTTCTGTTGTGTCGTTGGTTGTCGAAATGTACTATATTGTATTGTTTATTTGTGTTATTGTCTGCCCTAAATGTTTTTGCATTTATTTGTACAGTATACCGGTCATTTCAGTCTTATATTTAACATTGCCATAAAAATGCAAGGTTTGGTTAGCCAAAAAATCCAGGCTATGTTTTTCTAAAAATGTCCTGTACCAAGTGAGGAAAAATACCGTTGTTATATTATTGTTCGTGTATGTGTGTATTACAAATTAGTGTTGTGTTTCGGTTGTGTCGTAGTTCTCCTCTTATATTTGATGTTTTTCCCTCGGTTTTAGTCTGTAACCTAGATTTTGTTTTTTTCTCAATCGATTTATGAATTTCGAACAGCGGTATACAACTGTTGCCTTTATTTACCATGTAAACAACCTTAAAATATTGCAATGGTTGTGACATAGGTACCTCTGATGTCTTAACCCAAGATAACCCATAAATTAAAGCAAACAAGATTAGGGGACGACCATTTGATATTCTGTCGGGGGGGGGGGGGGGGGGGCAGGAGGATTAACTTAGCCTTAATAATCACAAAAATAAATAGTTTGTTCTGTGGTAGTTTGAAAATAAATTACCTAACTTGCAATGTATTGACAATAAATAACTCAGCAGGTCTAATCTTAAGTATGAGCTCGAGATGGCACCAGATTCTTCATAAATTCATCTTTTTAAAATCGGGAAACACTTCCCATTTTTTTTAATAATTAAAAGTATAAATATACTAAAAAATGTCTGAAAATTGGTTTCATTTGACTTGAGGTATATTGTCTCAGGAAAACTTTCCTCACTATTATTTTAACAGGGCAAATGTCTTATGTAGGAAACGTAAAAACCAAACGCTTGTCTCCATATCAAATCGTGGAGCAAGTTCTGTTTTCCCTCAGACATAGCCCTGATCAATGTTTCTTATTTATTTGTCTTTTGTTCATTGATTGCCCTTCTGTATTCTGTAAGGGTTGCATTGCTTTTGTAATTTAGTAATTTTGTTATGAACTTGATCATGAGTTTTAAAAAAATAGCAGCCACAGACTGTGAATTCCATTTTTGCTTTATCATGCACATTGGTCTTTTGGTGTTGTCCCTAGAAACTTAAGTCTTACACTATATAGCTGCTTGGGCCTTCTTCAGTGGCTCCAAAACCCATTAAAAAAATTTTGCCTCGCTCCGCTCAGCCAATTTTTCTACCAATACTTTTAAAAGAGGCTAGTTACAACCTAACTTTAATACTATGTATATATGCAATACATGTATACGTAGTTGGGAATATAAAAGATTCATTTCTGCAGAGGATGATGATAAATTCTGATTAAATGGTACATAATGAGTTAATTATACATGTATTATTTATAATTAACAAATCATTTAAAAATTGCATGTTTTCGAATATCAAAAATATATAGTTGTGAAAATGAATAATCATGGCAGTCCCTTGCTTTAATGAAAATGAAAAATCTTGCTTCAATAGTGCAAAAAATAATATAGTAGATATTAACAGAAAGGAATTTATTTAAGAATTTTTCATTATCTAGGCCATAGTAAATACAGTTTCAAAGGATAAATGATATTGTTTGCTGTTACCTTCCAATTTTAACCAATCTGAAATGATGTATTTTTCTTTAATAACTATAAAATAAAGCATTTTTTTAAGAAAAAAAAATCCTTTCTGTTACCAACTCTGTCCTTTTGCCGTTGTCCTGTTACTCGCGATTCTTTCATGTTACTGACATCTCTGAATATATTTTAGTATATTTCTAAACCTTTTGTATTTACAAATGCTAAAATCAATAATTGGCATTTGATTAACTATTGCAGAATATACTGACTATACTGGTAAACCACAAATAGTGTCTTAAAATAATTCCTTATTCCCATTATAAACTTTTTTTACCAAAATGAATCAATTTCAAAGAGTTTCTAATGGGAATAAGGAATAATTTTAAGACACTATTTTAGACAGGAAAGAACTGGTTTTTTTTGTTTGTACCACATTTAACAATTGTTTGAATAACAGACAACAGTTCCTAGATTCCCAATATGTGTTCTTCGATTTGCGCTATTAAAATACCGGGTCTAAATGTGTGTTTTTTTTTATTGCCAAAAATGAGACATTTTCAGATATTCTGTATCTTTATCGTTACGTCGAAGGTACCAATACTTTTACTGGCTTTTACTCGACGGGAGAGAGAGTGCCTATTGACGGCGTTGGAGAGCTATTTGAAAATCTCAACTGACTTGGCGCACACTATTGCTTCTTCCAGTTGGTTCCAATGAATCACAGTCTTGACAAAGAATGAGTTTTTAAATTGCTGATTTTTAGAGTTTCAATTGCCTTTGAGTTGGTTTTTACTGAGTTCTTAACTATGTTTGTGCTCTCAAAGACTACAATGCGTGTCGGTTTGATTGTCCTTTTGGTTTTGCGTTTTACCAAAAATTTGTTTGATAGCTGGGACCAAACCCTCAACCACTTTCTACAGAAATACCAGTCGTTGGCTTGTTCTTCTGGACTGTAGGTTTTTTTTTAAGCTTCAGCACTGTTAGCATTTTGGTGACCGATCCTTCTTCTCTTGATTTATAGCTATAGTCCCCTGTGATGAATCGGGCTGCTCTTCTTTGGATTCTTTCTAATTGGTTGATGTTTTTTGGTCCCATACAATTGCCCCATATTCCATCGTAGATCTCATCTTCTTCTTCTTTTTCTTTTCTGTATCTTCCTCCTGCTAATGAGGAGCACATCCAAACGGATTATAAGAATTATTTGGCTTATATTACACGGGCACAAATATCAATATTGAATGTGAGGCTTATGTTGCACGGCACAATATAATCCATTTTAAAAGTATTCCACATAGAATGTTATTTTAAAACGTCTATCAAAAAACTATTGACAGGTTTAAATGTTAATATATACAGACTAAAGATTTCAGACTGATATCTTTAAAAGCTAAAAAGATATCATATAAATGGTTTTGTAATCAGCACAACACAGCAAGACAAGGCCACTAATATTTGCTACTGTCATTCTAGCAAGCAAGCCAAGCCACACAGATTAAGCCATTCAATAATGCTATAGTTAAGCATGCTAAAGTCCAAGCACACAGATGATATTAAAACGATAGCTATTGATTAGTCACTATGGTTAATACAGAGTATATATGTGTTCACTGTTGTTAATCTGAGTTCATTGCGTTTAGACGCTTCACATGCATATCATAGCACATTTTACGAGATGTTGACTCTATATTGTTCATAAACTCTACATCATAAGGTAGATATTCTCCAGTGAGTTTCCTAAAGTCTGTTATCAACTGGCATATAATGTCTCTATCACGGAACTTGCTATTCCACTGGGAGCTTCCAATTTTGTTCACTATCTCTTGCTTGATGGTTCCATAGTGTTTTCTTCAAGAACAGGACATCTTGAATTAAAATGTATAAGGTTTTCTTCCTCAATCCTGCAAATGGGGCAGACTGAGTCAGCATTTTCTATTTGAAATTTTGCCTTATTAGCTTGAAGCATGTAAGTTCCAGTAAGAATTCTTGCCTTAATTATTGCCCTTTTGGTTTCTCCTGGTAGATTCAGAGCTGTATTCCACACTGCATGAGTTTCTCCAATATTTATAGAGTTAATATCCAAACGATGAAGAGTTGAATTTTGAGAGATTTCTTTTTTTATCCATTCTTGCCAAAATTTTATGATTGCAGATCTTGTTGTATGTTTCCAGTTAATTTTAGTTGGTGTGTTTTCCAAAAGATCTTCTATAGTAGGCAGATTATATTTATTTAGAATAGAGTCAGTTCTTTCTAGAACAGTTCCTTGATTTGCTTGTAGACGTTATTGTCGTATTAAAATTTCTTTTAGGTTTTGATTTTCTGATGTAAAAATGGAATGAAGAAGACTCAATTGACGTTTGTGAAGCTCAGCTTCAAGTGGAAGGGCACCAAGTAATGCAAAAATTGCCACTGAGGCTGTTCTGACAGGCAAAGATTGAATGTTTCTCAGGAACGTTGTATGGAAGTCGCTGAATGCTTTTAATTTCCTTGCATTTAGCGGAAGGACCTCTAAACTGTAAAGGAGACGAGGCAATATATATATTCTGTATATATTGTAGGACACACGTGGGTTCAGACTATTTGTTCCATGAACGCCTGTTTTCACCAGCGAATAAGATGTTCTTCGTGCCAGACTTATCCTTTTATCAACATTTAACATATTCTCATTTTTGGAAGATCTTGTTAATCCAAGATGAGTAGCTTTATCTGGTGTTGTTATTTCACCACTAGTGAAATGTATGCTGTTTTCTTGCAGTCTTTTGGGCAGAATCTTAGATTGCGTCTAAGGAAGCCTAGTGTAGATTGTGTATATAGATATTGTCTCAGATACAGTTATAATGTCGAACCAAATATATCTTTTGTCTGGTCTTACATCAACACTGTTAAAATACGGAACCTTACCTTACCTTTGTATCTTTACCCCCTTCAAAGGAGAACCACACAGTTTCTGTGTGTTGAACAGGTGCTTTGGGTGGCGGTGCTCATTATTTACATTGGTGCTGTGTCTGTGGGTCCCATCACCATAATATATCCATGAATTTTTTGGATCATCCTTGCACCATTATGTACATTATTTACATATATGAATATCACTAAAGATAATGTTTGCAATCCGCAACAACACCTCCCAACATTTTAAAATTCATGTATGTTATGATTAAAAGTTTATGGCGATTCATACTGGTCCATTTTGGCACCAACTTTTTAGGGTTGGACATATGCAGTCATATTCAGCTGCACTTAGCGAAGCAATTTATTTTCTTTGATTTCATTTTTTGCCACCATATTTAACCAGCAATGTTTTGTTTGGTTTCATTTATGCCACCATATTTAGCCAACGTTATTTTTTTGTTTGATATTATTTATTAACCAGCAATGTTTTCATTTCAGTGATACCTCCTTGTCTGACCAGTGAAGTGTTTGATCAGAATTATTTGGTGGAAGATTCCCCTATGTTTGTTTACACATCGGCTAAGGTTATTATTGAAGCACTGGCTCAGAACTTATGTTTTACTAATACATCAATATTTTATTCGTGGGAGCTATTTAAAAGAATGACGGATAATAACAGTACAGTCACAGAGATCAAAGAAAACCGTACCAGTAGCTCTTTTTATTTTTCTCTCAAACCACATGACCTTAAACCCGGGTTATATCGTTTACATGTCAAGATCGGTTATCCCGAAGACTTCACACACTGGATTGGTGAATCGATGTATCTAAAAATAGAACATCCTCCATCAAACACGTTTATTAAAGGGGGAACAGTCAGATATATTGGTGAAGGATCTGTGACCTTGGATGGAAAGTCAGGGTCATACAGTTTGAAAAATGGACCTGGAGATCCATCAGGTCTTGTTTTTGATTGGGCGTGCTTGAACTTTGTCACAAACGACATTTACAAACTACTTAGTTTCAAGATTGATCCGTTGTTTGTATTTCTTGAACAGCAAAATGTGGAGAAATGGTACAATTCAGATTTCTTACAAGAAGTAAATGAGAAGTTAAACAGAATTAACGCTTCAACTTTATATACACATGTACAATCCCTTGATAATGCTACTGGGAAATTAACTGATGATTACAATGTAACTATACGAGAAAGATATAAGACAAGTTACGTAGCAGATCAGGACGATGGTTCGTCAGGATATGATTTATATGTCAATGATAACTATACAAATTATTATTACTATGTTATAGAGACCAGACCGTTTCAGGATTTCTTCCATATTAAATATATGAAAGAACTGTACAAAGATGTTCAACCAAAGATATTCAAGGAGATAGTTCTACCAGACGATAACGAGGTAGTTAGGAATGAGTTTAATGAGCTAGTTAATGACCTTTTCTATGAGGGGTCTTAATTCGTTGAACACTTAATGGATTTTCTTGACCTTCTTTCAGATAGTTATTTAACAATGTTAAGCCTTTACAACTTTGAAGGTGTACCTATAGAAGATTTGACAACTAATTCACCATTTCTTATAGTCCTAGATGATTGGTTAAAAACAATTAAAGATAATCGTGATGACCTTGAATTTTACCATTAATACGTATGCATCTTATGTTGACATAATGGAGAAGGGGTTACAACTAGTGGATTATATCAAAATGGATGATTTCCTACAATTGTACATTAGGGAAACAGGGAACAAATTTGAACATTTCTACCTTGACTTTTTGAGAGATTTTTACAACATTATGATTAGAATAGACCAAGTAGATTGGAATAGGTTAGAAATGATAGAGAAAAACTATACCAATTGGCTGTATTGTTTAGTGGATGACAATCGATGTGCCCACTTTAGTCGTAAGGCTGATGGTTATGCTGAGTTACAGGTACAGAGACAGGACGTGGTTAATGGAGTTGGTTATCTTATATATCTGCGTGCCTACTTTGAAGGATCGTACGGATACTTTGTACAACATGCTCAGACTATAGACGGAGATCCACCAGAACTAGAATTAGAGTAAGTTCTTAAGGATGTAAAAACTTGAATTATTAATAAGTTGTTATTGGCTTGAGATAGCTTTCAGTAACTGACAGAATCAATGATTTTTGTCTGTTTTTATGCCCTCATCATACTGGAGGGGGCACTAATTTTACCCCTATACGCCTGTCTGTCAGTACATCCTAAAGTTGGTTTCTGTTCTCTAAATTTAGTTTGCTTCTACCAAATGTTCTGAAACTTATACATACTGCTAACTACCACAAAACACAGATCAAGAAGAAGATGTGTTTTATCATTTGAATGCGACATATGATTAGGGACATTCCATCTTGAATTTTCCTTGGAGTTCAGTATTATTTTTTATTTTACTTATTATTACCACAAAATACAGATCAACTTTGAATTTTGGTGGTATCACTTTAACTGATTTAGAGTTATGCCCCTTTGCAAATGAAAAAAAGTGCTGATTTTTGTTTTGTTTATTAGCTTTCTAACTCTAAACAAATGTTATGAACCCTAACCCTAACTTTAATATATGTTATGAGACTTAACATAATGCTTCCTACCACAGTAAACAGAAAACATAATATTTCTAATGGATTGGGAAAAAACACTCATGAAAATAGTGCAGGCTTAAATGAGAAATCCCTGTTTTGTCTCAATAAGTGTACTTTTATTTTAAGAATAACTCAAATTCGGAGAGACCAATGGGATTAGATAATTAATATGAATTAGTTCCATCACTCAGTCATCACAGTGGACATCAAACCAATCTGGGACTATAGTACAAATCAAACCAAACTAAATGATAATATTTTCTTATTTGTGACCTTGAACTCTAATGAAGTATTTATGAACAAACATATCGACAATGAAAAATAATGAAATAGAATCTTTCATATCACAAAACAATATTAACATAACGTTCTTTTTAAGATCTGCAGAAAAAATGTAATGTGTTTACAATATTAAATACTTATACAAATATGTTCATAAAGGGGGGGGGGGGGGGGTGTAGAGGGAGGTGGACTTTAATGCACTAAGTATGAGCTTCGAAGGATCAAGCTATGAAAATGTTGATGTCAACTTTTACTGCGAATGACCAGTCGGTGCTATGATGATACAAAGAACTTTAAACTCTTAACTTTGTTGAGGCGACTTATTGTTATACTAAAATAATTTAAATATAATAATTAACATGAACACATGTTCCCAATATAACAACAAACCCATGTGCTATCGATAGTTTATAAATACATTGATATTCAAGATTGTCGACAGCTTCTGACAGCAAACTCACAGTACTTTTTCTACAGGCCCTTCATATATGTATGTATACACTTTGTATAACAGGGAATACAGTTTTTTACACTGAGACTTATTATTAGTAACTTATGAAATTTGTTAGCTTATAGCCCAATAAATAAATAGTGATTGTATAAAAAATATAACAAGCTAGACCATGTAGAAACCCTGGGTTTTTCAGTGTAACTAGAAAGGTATCTACTAGACTGTGCCAAGATGTAAGAACTTATATTTAAATAAAAGTATTGATTAATAAGTTTTGGAAACCATTTTAATAAAAAATTCTAATTAAATTTAAGATGTCGTTTAAACTGTATGAAGAAAACAGCCACAACTTCTATACTGTCTCTGGTAGCAGTTTGTCCATCATGTACAATGTCAGAACTGACGGATGCAAAGTTCTCATGGGATTTCAAACATTTCCCAATTGATACCAGAAAAGTGGCAGATTATCCTAACTGGCAAGACATGATGTTATCAGGTTAGTAAGATAAGATGGAAGAAACACCAGACATACTCAATAGAATGATTGTCCTATGTAACGATTAGTATTAAGTCAACTAACGCTGATTGTTGAAGGCCATTCATTGACCTCTAGCTGCTGACTTGTATCACTTGGTTGCAGGTTGACTAATGCTGATTGTTGAAGGCCATTCATTGACCTCTAGCCTGCTGACTTGTATCACTTGGTTGCAGGTTGACTAATGCTGATTGTTGAAGGCCATTCATTGACCTCTAGCTGCTGACTTGTATCACTTGGTTGCAAGTTGACTAATGCTGATTGTTGAAGGCCATTCATTGACCTCTAGCTGCTGACTTGTATCACTTGGTTGAAGGCCATTCATTGACCTCTAGCTGCTGACTTGTATCACTTGGTTGCAGGTTGACAGTCATACCTTCTTTAAGAACATTAAAAAATGTACTTTGGACACATTCTTGTTTATAATGTTCTTGCTGTAAATACCCTCTGTCGGGTATGATGGACATAAACAAGGACCTCTTCACCAGAATATTTTCTCTTTACTCACCAGTATTAGTTGTAGTAATGTATTTATTATGTTTGTAAATTTGAATACAAATTTATGTTGTATTCATAATCACCAGCTTGCTTCTAATATGTCAACAGAAAAGTACAATCTTTGAAAATTTTTACAATTTGAGCCTCTGAATTTGTTAACATTTTAAAAAGAATTGTATGACACTTAAATAATGATTTCCCAACCAATATTATCATTATTTGTCTCACCTGCTACTAAAATGGTACTATGTGTATAGCTTTAAATTTCAGAAGTTACAGATCTAATTGTTTCATACCTGGTATGCAGATATCTTATGTTACAAACTTTACATCCATCATAATTCATTGTCCACATTTTCATAGTTGAGTGAAAGACTGCTTAAAAAAAATGTGATTATTTTGTCATTTAAAATTCTCACTTTTAATAGGTTTAATTTAAGAGTTAAATTATTTAATTAGCAAAACAGTGAAATTTATATTTTACACTTCAGTAATCACACTGGTTCAAACTAGATTTTCATTAGTATAAACTCTTGCATTAAATTTACTCACTATATTATTTCGCTCTTTTTATTGGATATAAACTTTTCCTTTGTTGTTAATTGTTTATTTATACTATTGCAAAGTGTTTTCTTTACATTTTTGAATTTGATATTACGTTGATATGACTATTTGTCTCGATGGCATTGTAGTCATAAATACAGAGAGTTATTTAAGTCAGCTATTTCAGTAGATAGATATGAAGAGGTACCAGTTATCATGTCAGATTTTTCATTTTTAAATAATTGGTAATTTATTTTACAGAGTTAGAGGTTCTGCGGTTTCAATGTAAAGATTCTGCTAAACATGCTTTTGCGGAGAGTACTTATAAAAATAAGAAAACTCAGTTAGAATCATATTTTATGTTTTGTATATATTTTGAACTTATGCCTGTTCCTGCTACAGTTCATGTTTTGACACTATATGCACAGTTTCTAAGTAGAAGTTTTAAATCTGTTGACTCTATAAAGAATTATCTTAGTTCAGTAAGATATCTGCATTTACTGTTAGATTTAGAATATCCACAGTTTGAAGCTTTTCATTTGAGATTAGTATTAAGAGGTTTATGTAGAATTAAGGCACATTGTCAAAAACAGGCCTTGCCAATTACTCCGCACATTTTACTTCAAATTTATAAGAAGCTGGATATGAATAGTGCATATGATGCTACTATATGGTGTTTATTTTTACATGCCTTTTTTCTAATGTTTAGAAAATCTAATTTGGTGCCAGACTCCATTTCTACTTTTGATCATAATAAGCAGCTTTGTAGGGATAGTATTATTTTTGATTGTAAGCGTAAGCTATTATTGATAAGTGTTAAATGGTCGAAAACCATTCAGTTTGGTGAGAGAGAATTATTGATACCTTTAGTCTCGATACCAGATTCCCCATTGTGTCCCGTTCAAGCTTTTTTGAATATGAAGTCTTTAGTTTGTACTTCTGATAAGAGTCCAGCTTATTGTTTTATAAAACATAAATTATGTGTACCTGTCACGTATAGACAATTTCAGACAATATTGAGACAGTTAATTACTGAGATTGGTTTAGATGCTTGTTCATATTCTACACATAGTTTTAGGCGAGGGGGGGGGCTAGCTGGGCTTTTGCAGCCGAAGTACCTACTGAATTAATTCAATTGTACGGAGATTGGAAAAGCGATGCTTATAAAAGATATTTAAAATTTTCATTAGATGATAAGATTTCAGTAGCAGAAAAGATGACGGCACATATTTCAGATGTTTTATTATAAATTTTTACAGGGAATTTCTTTGAAAAAAGGGCGACCATTGTGTCAGCGTCTATACCTAAATATGTTAGTGGAATAGATGGGTGTACAACTCAGGCCTTTCCTGGTGCCACTATTGGTCGTCTTACTGAGTTAATTTCATCTGGGAAA
This sequence comes from Mytilus edulis, assembly GCF_963676685.1. Classification (NCBI taxonomy): domain Eukaryota; kingdom Metazoa; phylum Mollusca; class Bivalvia; order Mytilida; family Mytilidae; genus Mytilus; species Mytilus edulis. The sequence goes on from NC_092352.1 coordinate 778,596, forward strand.
GTAGATTTAATTTCATTAGATTTCGTTATAGTTCATGTTGGTACTAATAATATTTCTTCGTCTCAATCCGTAGATACTATTATATCATATTTCGGAGATTTAATTCACAAGTTAAAAAAGATGACATTTGCTAAGTTGATCTTTACTTCTATTCTTCCTAGACCAGTTGATCACATGAAAACTGGAGCTAAAGTTAATAAAGTTAATACTGAGTTAAAAAGATTGTGTAAAAGAAATAATTTATTATATTGTAATTTGTATAGGAGTTTCTTACTCGACAATATTCCAGATGCTTCCTTATTTGCTCCGAGAGATGGGCTTCATTTAAATTTTGCTGGTACAGAACTTTTCAGAAAAAAGATAATCAATATTATTAAGCATCAGAGTATATAAATTGTAATGTGTTACAATTGTGTTTTTTATTTACTTCATACATGTATATTGTTTACTGTAATTATTCTTTTTTCTCTTTTCAGAGAACTTGCATCCTGAATATGATGCTGGTTTTCCTATAACTACTCAAGATCTACATATATTTTGAGTTGGTTTGCTGTTTTGTCCTTTCATTATCTATACACATTTTGAAAGGATGGAGCTTATTTGAAGTGAGAAAAAAGAGTGATGATAGTATGTCTGGTTTTTATCATCATTATAACTGTTTTGATAGTTATTATTTTATCTTTAATTTTTTTTGGCGGCCTTGCAGGCTTGGCGGATGTTTGCCAAAAAATTTGGTTATATATCTATGTTTATGTATTTTCATTTGTGTATTTAATTATTTATGATATATTGTATTTTGTAATATATTGAAAAAATATTTATATCAGGCAATACAAATTATACCTATTGACTTCCTTTTATTTCACCCACTTGATAATTGGTTTAATTTAAGAGTTAAATTATTTAATTAGCAAAACAGTGAAATTTATATTTTACACTTCAGTAATCACACTGGTTCAAACTAGATTTTCATTAGTATAAACTCTTGCATTAAATTTACTCACTATATTATTTCGCTCTTTTTATTGGATATAAACTTTTCCTTTGTTGTTAATTGTTTATTTATACTATTGCAAAGTGTTTTCTTTACATTTTTGAATTTGATATTACGTTGAAATTACCCACCCTCCCTCCCTTGTTAAATTTTTTTTTTTTCCTTTTATAAATTCATAGTGGCGGATGTTTGCCAAAAAATTTGGTTATATATCTATGTTTATGTATTTTCATTTGTGTATTTAATTATTTATGATATATTGTATTTTGTAATATATTGAAAAAATATTTATATCAGGCAATACAAATTATACCTATTGACTTCCTTTTATTTCACCCACTTGATAATTTGATTAATAGGATAAATATATTAGGTATATGAGATTCTTGCAAGGTGTTAACATGTCTATCAGACATATCATCTGACCTAGCACTAGCTCTGCCTTAACCTTAACCTTTGATTGATCAGTGATTAAGTCCATATCTCAGATATGCAGCCCATTGCAATAGGTCAACCATATCATGTGCATGGAATGTTTCTAAGGACTAAGGTGTACATGTACTGGCAGGTTTCATATGCCTATGACCTATGATTTGTGGTTCGTTGGCTAATGTAAATATTTTTGGTTTGATAGGTTTCTGAAATACTATAAGCAATTGATAAACTGTATTTAGTGTATGGTATGATTGTAAGGGGTACATGCATGTCTGTTTTGGAAGTGTCATATGACCTTGACATCATTTTCACGGTTCATTGGTCAATGTTAAGATTGATTCATGGTTTTTTTTAGTTTATCAGAAACTTTAAATAATAGAGCAATTACTGTAAATTTAGAGTTTATTTGGCATGTTGGTATGTTGTTTTTAAAACTGGCTGTCATAATTTAAGTAGTGATTTTCCTTCAGCAAAATTTTTGCCATTGCATTTAATAATTAGATCTCACTTTTTACCATTAGTCAGTATTTCACAGTAGTGAATGCATGCATTCATTTCTGAATTTATACCATAGTTGGTGTATGGAAGATTGTGAGATTAACATGTTTGTCTGGTAGGTTCATCTGACCTTGACCTCATTTTCATGGTGCATTGATTGAGGTTTATATCTTGTGAACCTTAAAGTTAAACCTTCAAAAACCTGACTTTCAACACAAGTAATAATTTGTCAAGCAGTTGAAATATTTCAGCCTTTTCACTCTAATGTTTACTGTTACAAGACCAAGAAAAGATGGATACACATACGTTGTGTTGTTACACCGCTGTCCTAAGTCAGGGCAATGGTTGGATGTCCATGAACATTTTTAGCCATGTCCAATTTTGTATGTGGCTGTCGGCAGTCAGGAGACTGTATAGGATACTTTTGTTTTTATACGACCGTCGTCTTTTAGACGGGACGTATTATGGTATACCGTTGTCCGTCCGTCTGTCCCTCCGTCTGTCCGTCAGTCATCCACACTTTGGACAATAACTCAAAAACACTTTCACCAATTTCCATTAAACTTAAGTGAATTGTTTATATCTATTGACGTAAGCCCCTTTTCGTTTTTTTTAATTTCAGATTTTAAGTTTTGGATTGATTGGGCTTTATTTATGAAAAAGGGGGTCCATCCTCCACACTTCGGACAATAACTCAAAAACACTTTCACCAATTTCCATGAAACTTAAGTGAATTGTTTATATCTATTGATATAAGCTCCCTTTCATTTTTTGTTCAATTTCAGATTTTAAGTGTTGGATTTATGGGGCTTTATTCATAAAAAAGGGAGGATTTTCAACACTTCGGACAATAACTCAAAAAGGCTTTCACCAATGTCCATGAAACTTTAGTGAATTGTTTATATCTATTGATGTAAGCTCCCTTTCAATTTTTATAAATTTCAGATTTTAAGTTTTGGATTTATGGGGCTTTATTCATAAAAAAAGGGGGATTTTTTAAACTTGGGACAATAACTCAAAAAGGCTTTCACCAATGTCCATGAAACTTTGATGAATTGTTTATATCTATTGATGTAAGCTCCCTTTCAATTTTTATAAATTTCAGATGGAACATTTCTGTGTTATGAATTTTTATGCTTATAAAAGGGGGGATTTTCCAATTTTGGGACAAGTTAAAAGAGCAACGGGCATATCATTTGCTTAAGCGCAGCCCTTTATTATTTATGGTGTTTGAACATAAAATGGGCTGCAAATTTTCTAGTTGAATTGTTTTACATTTGCATGTTTGAGCCTATTGTAGCTTATCTATGAGGTATAGTTTTTTTTTTGAATGGTGTATGTGACATATAAAACAATATATATAGTTGCTAACTTCTACGTCATATGGTCTCTAGTAGATAATTTTCTCATTGGCAGACATTCTATATATATCAATAGTTTAATACAACATGCTTCTAACAGTTTTATTCACTATACAGTATACTAAAATATTTACAAGTTTATTAATAAATGTAAATGTACATAGTTTCAGACATTAATTAAGTACACCAAAGTTTACTACATAAACCCTACAATACAAGTCATCAGGAGTCTACATATTAAAAAACCCATTGAGAAACAAGAAAGTTACATCTTTTTAGTATCACACCTCATTCATGTACAACATCTATTTATTTTTTAATTACCTTGGTTTAGACAAACGAATTATTTTTACGTCAAAAGAAGAAACAAGAACCTATTTAGATGACCCTACACCCCAAAACATTATGTTCCTTTGTACTATGCTTATTTTGAAGGGTGTGGTCTTTTCACAATGTTAGTTATCGCCAAAATGAAAGTTTCAAGTTGTAGTTGATGAACACTTTTTAAGCCCATTTAACTATTCAAAAGATAATTCTTACCAACCAATTCCATCCAGTGTTTTACATTCTTCTTTCTTAATTGTTGTTGAAACAATTAGACACCTATTTTTCATAAGATCAAATATATGACTTGAATATTACCACAAATTAAAAAACCTGATCACATGCATATAAAATTGTCAACCCACTTTTAAGGAACTGCTGCAGGAATTTTTTCCCAATTTTCCTTTCTAACCTTTAAGAACTAGTCAAATTTAGCAACACTTTAAAAACAAGAAGACAAAATCAGTTTTGAATAATAACTCCCCCTACAGTTTTCATCCAAGATGTGTAAACATTGTAAATATATTGAAGTGACCCTATGTTACTATGCAATTTTACCCCATTTACTAGATAACTGAATAGTCATACCTCAGAAAAAAAATCAAAACTATAGTGGTTGTGAACTTGATTAAAACAAAATCCCATATTTTCCATTTTTCCATTCCTGTATATGTACACTTTAGACTATTCTCCACTAAATATACTTTAAACACATTTTATGCATCCTGTCTGTTTGAGTCTTTCATCCTTTTTTTTCTTAAGCAAAGCATTTATTTTTTTGGCTCACTAAAAGCATTTTTACAACTCATTACATTTACATTGACATCATGATGGAAGGTTTTATATCTTAGTCATACTTTTACTTTGATCAGCCTGAAGAAATTAATTAAGACTTCAACTTGCTAAAATATTAAATATAGCTAATTAAAAATGTATAATCATGGACAAATTCTCTAACAGTTCATCTTATAGAATTGTCATATAACTCTTGCATTATAATATTATCTCTCTACAGAATATACAAAGTTATAGTTATATTTAACAGAGTCAAATATTTACAACACATAAGAATTAAATATTACATTGTGTCATTGTAAAAAAATTAATCCTCAAAAGTATTAAAGACCATTATTTAAAATATAGACAAAAATATGAGACAAAATGAAAAAAACAAAACAATAATTTAAAAATTTGACTAATTCAAAAAAATATTTTCGAAGACTTTCACATTACCGGTATTTCATTATGCTGTATTTATTGTTTTAGATATTTAAAAAAAATACTTAATTCTTAATAACATGCAAGTATATATAGTATTTGTTTAGGGGCCAGCTGAAGCACACCTCCTGGTGCAGGAATTTGTCGCTGCATTGAAGACCTGTTGGTGACCTTCTGCTGTTGTCTGTTCTATGGTTAAGTTGTTGTCTCTTTGACACATTACAATGGAGAATGGAAATGGGGAATGAATTAAAGAGACACCAACCAAACCATAAAGCAGACAACGGCAGACGGTCACTAACAGGTCTTCAATGCAGTGAGAAATTCCCACACCCGGAGGTGTCCTTCAGCTGGATATAAACTAGATCAGTGATAATGAACGCCATACTAAACTCCAAATTGTACACAAGAAACAAAAAGTTAAAATAATACAAGACTAACAAAGGCCAGAGGCTCCTTACTTGGGACAGGTGCAAAAATGAGGTGGTGTTAAACATGTTTGTGAGATCTCAAGCCTCCCCCTCTAGCCAATGCAAAAGAGTAAAGCATAACAATACTCACATTAAAATTCATTCCCCATTTCCATTCTCAATTTTAAGGTTTAAATAAAATTCAATGCACATAAGTTATGATAATAAACACAGGTAAAGTATTTAAGTCTTTTTTTTTTTTAATTTATCATAATTTATTGAAATCTGGACATTTGTTAGTGGAAAACATCAAGCACTGGTACCTTATCCCAGCCACATTAATATAATGAAATCAAAACTCATACAGCTGTTAGTTTTTGTTCGTATTATTTATACAATTTTCCATACTTGAAAAAATTATATACTATGTCAGTAATATCAATAAAGAAGCTTACCATTAAGATTATAAAACAGAATTATCTAATATAACAAATGCACAGGTTATGAAAAATATATAATTTGTGTTGTTTAAGTAGTAAAATATAAAGATATATATATAAGATATATGTTTAAAGTATGTCTTGATTTTTTGGATTTAAATATTGAGAAAAAAAAGAAAAAAAAGTAAAGTAAAGTCTTAAGGAATGATTGTATTTGTCAAACACATTATACACAATGATCTGCATGTACTGTATTTGATAGTGTACAATGTATAATACTTTTTGTAAAGATTAATGTTATCAAATTGTTCATTTTCATATTTTATCAATCTCCTGTTAATCTTAACAAACAAAGTTATCTTAATATTGCTTTAAATTCTTATAATAATTTAAGCAAAAATGCACTTAATTAAAATATAAACACTTGTAGGTAAAAATATACAGCCTATATATTCAACTGAAATAATTCTCTGCTGGGACATACAACTTTATCTGCATTTTTCAGATTAGTTCTTTTTTTATAATAGTTTCAGAGGTCTAAACACAAAATTTACACAAGTTATATAATTATGTGCACTTGCCTCTCATATTCAAACTTCACACCAAATATCATGACTAGTGACCAATGTTTTTGTATATTTCTTTCACCAGGATGTTTTATCATAAGATTCATGATCATGAGTGTTACTATGTTATTTTATAGAAAAAATAAATTTTGTCAAGTGTCTGCCTTTAAAATCACTAATAAAACCTGAAGACTCATTATGTTTAAAACAAATACACCAAGGAGCCTCCAGTCCATTCTCTTCATTAATCAGTACTTTACTATTCTGTCCATCTTTTGATATCACTATTATTCTATTAGAGTAATAGTCTGCTACAAAGATGTTACCATAAGTATCTATACAAAGTCCACTTGGTCCTGATAAATCCTGTTTATATCTCCAGATCTGTTTACCTGATCCATCATAACAGTTTACAGCATTACCATCACAGTCATTATAGATTACTCTGTCATTACAGTAAACAAGGTCATCCAGTGCTGATTCACTCTCTACTTGTATTGACTTCAGTGTATTTCCTTCCAAGTCTATAATACGGATTTCTTTATCATACAAACCTACAGCCAGAGAATTATTGGAGAATGATAAACCATAGCATGCTTTGTCTAATGTGATGACTTTGGTAACTGTTTCATTCTCCATATTGAAGATCTTAATGGCTCTCTCATCAGGATAAGTTATGGCTATAGTGTTCTCATTGATCTGTGTACCACTGTAGGCTTCACCAGGTATAGGTAACTGTTTCTGTAGTTTGCCATCAGAAGTAAGTAGGTTAACTTTACCCCACTGTTCCACTACTATAACTCTTCCATCCATCAGACAAATTATGTCACTGATCCTCTTCTTTATGTTGGTCTCTATCTTTGTCTCTATATTCATGGTCATGTTGTTTATGTTGGATTGTTCTTGTAATGGTACTTGTGGTTCTGTTCCCACACTTATTTCTATTTTCATGGCTACTTCTGTCTTTATAACAATGACTTCTCCTAAGGATTCTAATGATTCTAACTTGCTCAGTATTTTTTCTATTTCATCATTTTTCTTCATTTTGATGTCAACTTCTTTGATCCTCTCATCATCATTCAGATCTTCAACATATCTTTGACATTGATGTACTTGTTGATCAATCTGATGTACACCAAGAAATGATTGTAGTTTAGAAGTATTCCTTGTGACTGTTTGTAAATGTTCTTTTATTTCTTTCAAGTTTTTCTTTTCCTCTTCAATTTCAGAGATGAAATCAGTTGCACTTGCTTTTTCCTGATTCCAAATGGTATCAATTTCTTTGGATAACTTTTTCTCCAGGTGGTCTAAATGATTGTTTATTTCCTTTCTTATTTCTTTAATTGATTTCTGTATGTCTTTATACTGATTTTCTCCTCTTTTAATGTTTTTGGATTTGTTGTTGATTAATGTTCCCAATAGATTTAAGATAGAATTTATGTTTGTTTCTACAGATTCCTTGGAATTTTCAATTTTTGTTTTCTCCACAACACCTGCTAAACTTGTTATTCCTGTACATTTTGAATGGCTGGTGGAAATACATTCATCACAGCAAGGCATTAAATGACCGGGGCAGAACAAAATGAGGTCTTGACCATGTTTGTCACATTCTGGTTTGATAGCTTGGCTAGGTTTACTGGATGCCATGACCTGAACATATAGAAAAGTTATTTAACATTCTTAGTACAGTCCACAGTTAGGCCAAAAAATGTAAAATCATAAGTTATTTAACTAATGCTTCGATGTCCAGTCATCTCTATAAGAGTTGACTCCTTATGGGTCAGTTATAGACCTAAACATGTACAAATCACATGTTATAAGCCAATTTGGTACAGTCCACATTGGTCAGTTTATAGATAAATTATATTTGTGAAACTTGATGATTGACCCCTCACAATCAATTACTGTAGAAAAGACTTCTTAATAATAATTGTGTCAATATATGACCAGGTAACTAAGATAATTTACCTTGAATTGTTGAATTAACTTTAGGTTAAGTGAATGTAAAATAAGGATAATGGAAAGCTTGTCCAGCTTGAGTCAGTATGTTTGACCTCGACACCAGAATTCAAAGTCACAGTATACTAGTGTATATATAATGCCTTATTGATCCATTTTAAGATATGATGCTTTTATTATATTTTGTGTTGTCAAATTAACTTGGTACACATTTTCAATATTATTAAACACTAATCAATCAATCATTATTATGTTAACTGTTTACTAGATATGCCAGTAACATTCTCTAAAGGAAATAATTATAAATATTATCCCTTGATTCACTTTGTACAATATTCTCCAATGATATTACATTAACAATATTAGATGTACAAACACTTAATACCCAAAATAAAAATATAAATTGTACCTGTTGATTTAAGTAGATATCACTTTATCTGTTTAATTTTACTTTCTTTTCTGTGTCTTTTCCGATAAATGTCTCCATACCAGAAAGGTAATTAAGACAGGTTTATACCTGCTCTAGGTAACCAGTAAATATTTAAATGACTGAGTTACGTCAAAATATGATATCTGATAATAATCATAGTTTAAAAATAGATTTAAACGTATTTGCTAATGTTTTTTTTTGCTTTACAATAAAAGTTCAATTCTTTTTTTAATTTATGTATTTAATGACACTTGAAATTTCTATTTTATAAAAAAAAAAATATTTTTAAGCAAAAGTTTAATTTATAAAAAATAACTTTAATAATTTCACATAAAGACAGAAACAGCAAAATTGATTAGCATTGCAACAAATATGAAAAAGGTCATGATCAGATGATTTTTTTTTTTGTATTTTCATTCATTCATTCTTGTCTTTAATTCCTCATAAATGAGATTCAATTAACATACACTTACTGAATATAAGCAAACGTTAAAACACAATTACACTCAAATTATTAGTTTCAGAGCAAAGTATAAGGTAAATACACAAAAGATGATATATAAATAGTCTTTAAAAGCAATATTTAAATATAAATGCAGTGACACATCAGGTATTGACACATCTAATAACACTGTCTTAAGAGATTGACTATATTCTGCTACACACTTGTTCTTATTTATATATTAACAAATATTTGAATGTTTATTTATAACCCAATTTTTAAGAAACTTTCTAGACTAGCTGTGCAAGACCAAACCATTTGAATAACTGATCCTTCCTTTTATTTAATAGATACTAACAACAGATGGTTTGTGATGAAAGCAGGACTTGCACAGAACCAAGGTTATATTATAGAGGCTACTATTACCTTGCCGGGTGGAAGACTGAGTAAGAGTATGTGGATTGTAACCACCGATTATCTCTCTTATGGAGGGTCTTGTCGTGTGGAACGTAGTTCTCATTTTGGTGAGTACTTAAATGTTGGTTGTCACTACATATTATCTCCCTTATGGAGGGTCTTGTCGTGTGGAACGTAGTTCTCATTTTGGTGAGTACTTAAATGTTGGTTGTCACTACATATTATCTCCCTTATGGAGGGTCTTGTTGTTTGGAACGTAGTTCTCATTTTGGTGAGTACTTAAATGTTGGTTGTCACTAGATATTATCTCCCTTATGTAGGGTCTTGTCGTGTGGAACGTAGTTCTCATTTTGGTGAGTACTTTAACGTTGGTTGTCACTAAAGATTATCTCCCTTATAGAGGGTCTTGTTGTGTGGAACATAGTTTTCATTTTGGTGAGTGATTTAATGTTGGTTGCCACTACAGATTATTTCCCTTACAGAGGGTCTTGTTGTGTGGAACGTAGTTCTCAATTTGGTGAGGACTTTAATGTTGGTTGTCACTACTCTTATAAAGCATTTGGATAAGGTGGTTTTTTTATATGTGGCATGTGTTCAAATGATGTGTGGTCTTCTGAAATGGCAGTCTCTTGGAAGTCATGTTTTAGCATTTGTCTTAGTTTACTGATTTGTGGCTTCGATTTATAAGATTATCATGTTGCCTGCTGTAGTGCAGTCTATGAATGGGTAAAAAGTATAATATTGTCAGTGGTAAAATAAATTGTATTTCTATATTCTATGATGCTAAAGGCCGTTAACATGGTTAAAGTCCATAATTGTGGGTAGAAATACACATTAGGATTAGCCACTATAAAGAATATACTAAGTACACAATATTATCTTTGATCAACTTTTATACTGTCATAAGCTTTGTGGATTTGTCTTTATGTATTTTAATTGTTCCAAATATTTTGGTCAGTGAAATTTTGACATTTGTTATTAACAGAGCATAGTACCTTGTTTTTCAGCCGATCAATGGCAAGTGACAGCTAGTGGTTGGAAGGACGAAGGTTTTAGAGACAGAAGAGATAAAAGGATAGATTGGAAAGAACACCTTAACTATAGAATAGACCAGGTCAACTCTGAGGACTCATCTTTACTGTATTATGGGTGTAAGTAGGAATAACAAACACCAAGATCACTCCCAAGATCACACAAGATAATTCCCAAGATTACCACAGTTCTTTCACTAAAGGCCACAGAGGTAATAATAATAATAAATTCTTTATTTAAAGAGGGTAAACACAGTTAGTTACAATTACTAATCTTCCCTGAGGCCCTCATATACATGTATGCAATACAAGTATAAAAAAAATGATAATAATAAGAGAAAAAAGCAAACATACAACATATAAACACAATTGTATAGACATAATAGTTCAATGTACATGTACCATGATTTAAAGATATAAAACAGTTACAGATCGCATGTAGTAAATAGACCGTATATACAAATCATTAAAATCATACATTCTAAGAGTAATAGTTGCAATCATTTCAGACTGAATTCAAACTGAATATTGGGACTGTCTCAAGTATTGTTTTATAATTTGTTTAAAGGAATAAGTGTTTTGCACTTTACGCATTTCATAAGGTAGTCTGTTCCATAAAACTGATCCAGAATAAGCAAAAGATTTTTTAAACAGTTCAGTTTTTGGCTTTGGAACTATCAAATTACCTTGAGTAACACCCCTTGAGGTGACTCCCAAGATGAACCAGAACACGTCCAAGAGTGCATAAGCTAACTCCAAAGATAACCCAAGATCACTCCCAAGACCACATTAGATAATTCCAAAAAGCTTCAAAAATCAGGTCCACTTTCAGGTCTTTAGTGTAACCCAATTGATTTAGATCATGACAGATGGATTATTCCCCTTTTCGGTGTGAAAATGCCGGGAAAGAAATAATTGACATTTTGATAGTTTCTGACTAGAGATTAACAGATTAAAGATGTAAAATAATGTTGTTGTTTTCACATTTTCATACTTAAGTTGTTCATGAATCTTTAAAGAATCACCATGCATACGAAGAGAAAAGGGGGGGGGGGGTGTACTCTGACGTTATACTTTGTAAGGGTTTTCGTAATCAAATGTTCATTTCTAACTACACATACATATACGTGTGCCGATTGCAAAAGAATTATCTTGCTTACTTCCTTAAATTTTAATATCATAGGGTCTTTACAACTTTTAGATTACCAAGGTTTAGATTAGTGAAATAACGTGAAGACGAACGGCAAAACAGTATTTCTAAAACAAAATGATTCTCCAGATAGGGAAAACACTTTAACAAGCACAACTGCATGGTAGTATGAAGCCCCTTGAAGGCTTCTGTCAAACTCATGTTTTACGAGAAATATTTATCTGCTCAGCCCTGTTCAAGTTTTTTCAATGTTTTTTTTTTATTTAAAAACATTTTTAATTAAATCACTGAATTATAAGGATCAGTTACTGTCACATCACATGTGTGAATGGGTCCTTTTTTTAAAACTATATCAGCTATAAGCAATGATTTCTAGAGCTATGTTCATTGTTCATTAAAAAAAGAAATTTCTTTGAGATAAAACTATTTGTTTATTCAATAAAGTTGTATGCATGTGAAAGCATTGAGTTCAGTATGAGTATTATCTGCCTATTACATACAAGTATGACTATTGATATTTCAAAGGTTTCAAAATCAAAGAAACTTATAATTTTTCATTCATTTCAAAAAGTTTTCTCAAAATTAAAACAAAAAGTATATGTCACATTGAATTAAAACTGATAATTCTGATATAACAATGCACACAATATATACATCCTTGTAGGTTTCCATGATCCATAATAAATGTAGACATATATCATTCTGCTGGTTTTTATATGATAATGCTGTACTAGATAAATCCTTATTCCTTTACTTGTGTTTTTTTTTTATTTCACATGTATCATGCAAAGAATATTCCTATATATTCATGTAACATGTTGTGAATTACAATATATATACCAGTAAGTACATGCAGGTACCACATATGATGTTTGAATTATAATTATCACTTAGTTCACAGTTTTATGTATATATATCCAAAATTATCTCAACTACTGCACATGATGCATAATGATATGAACATTTCCTTTTGTGTGTTGATCCTTCAAGAAAGAAGTGCACAGTCATTTCCTCTGATGTAAAACCTTTATTTCTCTGTCTTCAATGTTCAAGAGTCAGTTTTAACAGTAATGAAATCTTTCCTTTTAGTGTCATACTGAAAACTGCTGCATTCCAAAATTACATGTGACATGGCATGGGGTTTCATATTCAGCACTGTTATATTTTTGTCATATGTCATCAAGATTTTATCTTAAAAACATTGATTTCACTTTCTTTTCATGTATATATCTAAAGCTATCCTCATACATGGTTACAAATTGTCTGACAATTTCCTTGTATATATATGTTGATCTTCATAAGACAGAAGTGGTCACTCTTTTTCTTTGATTACTTTTTTCAAATTTCAGTAAGGCTATCATAGTTAAAACTAACTTGTATGACACCATTGCCTCCAAGTTATCTTCATGCATGTACTGAAAAAAATATGTAAACCATTAATGGCATTTAAAAGTTATTGGTATTCATGTTATGATACACATAGAAAACTTCAGTCAAAATTGTCACATATTGTATATTCCTTAATTATTTTTGAATTAAAAGTAAACTTGACACAAAGTTTAATTGATGAATTGTCTGTAAAAGTACAATAAAGTTTATAAATACAACTTTCTTTAACTGATATTTACCCATCACATTGCTTTGCCAATTTGTTATTAATAATCAATATAACTTTAATAATCAATATGGGGTGGGTGTGACTTATTACACCAGATAACTTAATTATATTCACCTAAACTGAGGGTCTGGATGGTGTTTTCAGAATAGATACACCAATCATGTAATAATCCCTTAAGCAAAAGTGCAATATTTAAAGGCTGAGAAATTAAAAATAAAGAAAAGACTGATAATAAAAGAAAATAATGATGTGTTAAAATACAAAGAATAGAGAATACTGGGCAAAATAGATAAAGATAAATATTGAAAATGGTATATAAAATATAGAACTGAAGGACTCTAGCAGGAATCATTCATTATAATAAAATTGATACTTACATTTAATTGTGTATAGACCTCATACTAGTATTTGATGTTAAAGAAACTACACTCTTAATGCATTAACTGTCAACTTATGTGTGCCAGTTGTAAATCAATCTGCAAAAGAAGTTACAATAATTACTGAAAGGTTTCAATTAATATTCAATTGTATACACACCAGGTTGTAAAATAAAATACACAAAATTAAGATTGATCTGTTGATGTAAATTGTTTTATAATAAGTGTGTTAAAATTTGAAAAGATCTACACAAACACACAAATACTTCAGATACTTATTATCATATAGTGAATCAATATTAAAAATACATATTTAATTTAATCTTATGTCTATATATAAAATAAACATAAGAAAACAAATTATTAAAGACAAAAAATTCAAATAGATATAGGAAGATGTGGTGTGAGTGCCAATGAGACAACTCTCCATCCAAATAACAATTTAAAAATTAAACCATTATAGGTTAAAGTACGGCCTTCAACACGGAGCCTTGGCTCACACCGAACAACAAGCTATAAAGGGCCCCAAAATTACTAGTGTAAAACCATTCAAAAGGGAAAACCAACGGTCTAATCTATATAAACAAAACGAGAAACGAGAAACACGTATATATTACATAAACAAACGACAACTACTGTACATCAGATTCCTGACTTAGGACAGGTGCAAACATTTGCAGCGGGATTAAACGTTTTAATGGGCCCAAACCTTCTCCCTTTTTCTGAAACAATAGCATAACATCACAACATATAAAAACATACGATAAAATATCAATTAGCAGACTTAACTCAATCAAAAAATGTATGATTACACAAAGAACGAATAAATTTGATCTGCGATATCTGAATACAAATGCACAGTTAATTAAATATTAGAGACAAACAGTCATGACCAAAAGGCTATCAAATAAATTCAAACACACTGAGAAATATTTAACCAATCAATGTTCACTTTAGAAAAAAAACGTTTTTTTATAATCTTGAAGTTTATACAAATGTTGTAAGAATAAGTGAAAAATTGAAGATATTACAAATAATCAAAGCTGGTATACAGCCAAGATCCATATAAATAAAAAATGACAAAAAAGCATTATAAACAGTATCAACAGGTCGAATTAACAAGAAAATACGATTTGAGAGTACTCGCAGTTACTGACAGCTAGTTAAAAGCCAAAACCAATTAATAGTAAAAAATCATGCATCAGAGACTAAAATCGACTAAAACACATCACAGGGATTTAGTATTTTAACGTCATTAATAGTCAAAGAAGACATGACTTGTGCAATGCCAAAAATAAATGTATCGACAGGTAGTAGTATAGTGAAGAGCGACTTCTATAGAAATAAAAGTTAACGTGGCTGTGTCCCCTATACATCTCGCCTCAAAAGATAATGAAATTTAGTTATGTTTTAATTTGCTAATGACAAAATCAATATTAGTGCCAATGTGAACTATATTCAGAGATCTAATTACAATATTGGTACGATAACCCTTACTTATAAGTTTGTTCAAAGGTTCGATGAGTTTACAAGGATCACATAGTGATTTCCTCGCTTTAAGTACAATATTACCATAAAATTTAGGATGAGAAATACCATTTTTAATAAGCTTTCTACAGGTATAGCCAAATTTACTAATCAAATCTTTGTATCTATGAAAGAATTTAGTAAAAGTTTTAAGTAATTTATGGTATCGAAATCCCTGACACAACAATTTACCAGTGATGCATTGATTACGTTCGTTAAAATCTATGACATCAGAACACACACGGGCAAACCGAACGAGTTGCGATATATAAACACCGTATGATGGAGCCAAAGGCACATCGCCGTCTAAAAAAGGAAAATTAACAATAGGAAATGAAAAATCGTCTCTTTTGTCGTAAATTTTAGTGTGAAGTTTCCCGTTTGAAATTGAAAAGACAAAAAATTCAAATAGATATAGGAAGATGTGGTGTGAGTGCCAATGAGACAACTCTCCATCCAAATAACAATTTAAAAATTAAACCATTATAGGTTAAAGTACGGCCTTCAACACAGAGCCTTGGCTCACACCGAACAACAAGCTATAAAGGGCCCCAAAATTACTAGTGTAAAACCATTCAAAAGGGAAAACCAACGGTCTAATCTATATAAACAAAACGAGAAACGAGAAACACGTATATATTACATAAACAAACGACAACTACTGTACATCAGATTCCTGACTTAGGACAGGTGCAAACATTTGCAGCGGGATTAAACGTTTTAATGGGCCCAAACCTTCTCCCTTTTTCTGAAACAATAGCATAACATCACAACATATAAAAACATACGATAAAATATCAATTAGCAGACTTAACTCAATCAAAAAATGTATGATTACACAAAGAACGAATAAATTTGATCTGCGATATCTGAATACAAATGCACAGTTAATTAAATATTAGAGACAAACAGTCATTACCAAAAGGCTATCAAATAAATTCAAACACACTGAGAAATATTTAACCAATCAATGTTCACTTTAGAAAAAAAACGTTTTTTTATAATCTTGAAGTTTATACAAATGTTGTAAGAATAAGTGAAAAATTGAAGATATTACAAATAATCAAAGCTGGTATACAGCCAAGATCCATATAAATAAAAAATGACAAAAAAGCATTATAAACAGTATCAACAGGTCGAATTAACAAGAAAATACGATTTGAGAGTACTCGCAGTTACTGACAGCTAGTTAAAAGCCAAAACCAATTAATAGTAAAAAATCATGCATCAGAGACTAAAATCGACTAAAACACATCACAGGGATTTAGTATTTTAACGTCATTAATAGTCAAAGAAGACATGACTTGTGCAATGCCAAAAATAAATGTATCGACAGGTAGTAGTATAGTGAAGAGCGACTTCTATAGAAATAAAAGTTAACGTGGCTGTGTCCCCTATACATCTCGCCTCAAAAGATAATGAAATTTAGTTATGTTTTAATTTGCTAATGACAAAATCAATATTAGTGCCAATGTGAACTATATTCAGAGATCTAATTACAATATTGGTACGATAACCCTTACTTATAAGTTTGTTCAAAGGTTCGATGAGTTTACAAGGATCACATAGTGATTTCCTCGCTTTAAGTACAATATTACCATAAAATTTAGGATGAGAAATACCATTTTTAATAAGCTTTCTACAGGTATAGCCAAATTTACTAATCAAATCTTTGTATCTATGAAAGAATTTAGTAAAAGTTTTAAGTAATTTATGGTATCGAAATCCCTGACACAACAATTTACCAGTGATGCATTGATTACGTTCGTTAAAATCTATGACATCAGAACACACACGGGCAAACCGAACGAGTTGCGATATATAAACACCGTATGATGGAGCCAAAGGCACATCGCCGTCTAAAAAAGGAAAATTAACAATAGGAAATGAAAAATCGTCTCTTTTGTCGTAAATTTTAGTGTGAAGTTTCCCGTTTGAAATTGAAATGTCTAAATCTAGAAAAGGACAACTGCTGCTGTTTATGTTAGATTTAGTTAAAGTAAGTTCGTTTGGGTAAATTTCTGAAGTATATTTAGAGAACTCTGGATTATTCAACGAAAAAATATCATCCAGATAACGGTAGGTATTTTTGAATGTATCAACCAAATGTAACAATGATGGGTCTTTACTGAGTTTGGTCATAAACTGAGATTCATAGCAATATAGAAATAAATCTGCTATTAAAGGGGCACAGTTGGTGCCCATAGGAATACCTACTACCTGACGATACACTTTATCGCCGAAACGTACATAAATGTTATCAAGCAGAAAGTTTAAAGCTTCAATCATATCCTCACATTTCCAGTAAGTGTATCTAGCATACTTTCCTTTTTCGTTACAGAAAAAGGCCTTAAACGAGTTACAGCAAATAAAATTACAATGAGATTTTTCGAAAGACCATTTTATCAAATACAAAAACTTTTTCTTTATAAGATTGTGTGGAAGTGTAGTGTACAGAGTAGAAAAATCATAACTGTCAACAGAATTGTAAGGACCATTGAAAGCATGTATTTTATCTAAAACCTCTAAAGAATTTTTAACACTCCAAAAATAATTAATACCATTATTTTCATAAGCTTTATTACAAAAGTTAATAACCAGTTCTTTGATAGTAGTAAGGGAGGTGGTTAGAAGCACTGATAGATTAGTAGTAGAACACTTACTCGAAGCGGAGATGAAACGGAATTTAAATGGTTTTTTGTGTAATTTCGGTAACCAGTACATGGTAGGGACTTTCAAATGTTCGGAAGATGCTTTAAGCTGGGCAGTGGCAGTGGTATGCTTGTTAACGATTTGACTCTCTGTGGTGCGCACTGACCTGAATGTAGAGGAATTTATTATTTCGTTTTGAAGAACTTTCGTGTAGTATATGCGTCACACCACCACTACATTATTTGCTGCCTTGTCTGCCGGTACGAACACAAACCGCTCTGCGAGTACCTTGAGTTTGTTTTTTATTCTAGAAATGGGAATATCATGGTTCCTATTATTAATTTCAGAATTGTTTTCTAAATGAGATATTCGAATATCAACAGTATTCATAATTTTATTCAAATAACTGTCTAAAGATTTTTTATCGGATTTTTCACGTTTGCACCAATTTTTACAATAGGCAGACAGAGCGTCTTTAATGACCTGACGACACTGTTTCCAATCTATTGTAGATGGAGGACGGTATTTCGGTCCTTTCTTTAGAAAAGTTATGACTTCACGGTCATCGACTATGTTGAGGTCTCCTGTGATAACATGACCATAGGGAACATATTTAAAACTAGATGTTTCGCAATCTCAAGTGGAAGGAACATTATTTTCTATATTGACGTCTGTTGTAATTGACGTATAATTGAAAATCAAATTTCTGCTCGGTTTTTTATAAGAATACGAAATAATGGGTTGTTCTATATTATCAAAATATGGAGGTATTAAGCTATAGACAGAAGAGTCATTGAATATGCTAGACAAATTAATAAAATCAATACCTCTATTTATATATTTTAATTTGAGAAAATGTCGTTTACGATTTTCAGGTTTATCAATAATAGGAAAAAGCCTGTGATGACAAAAGGCTGTAATAATACGGGTGTATTCATAAAATGGGCTAAAAAAAGAAATTTTATCACACTCAAGAAAAATAGCATATAATTTACTTATAGGTATCTGACCCAGTTTGCATAATACTTGATGTCTGCCATTATTCTTTATTATAGATAACAGATCAGCAAGTGTATAATTTATACGATATTTAATACGTTGATTGCGGTTCTTGCGTTTACCATGAGACCTATTATTTCTAAGTCGTTTATCAACAATATTAATGACATCGATATGAGTTTTAGATATGTTCCCCTGCCCTAATATTTTATCATTTAGACCGAGAGGATAAGCTGTTTGAAGTCTTTTTATCCAAAACAATTCGCGAACTTCGCGTGATTTTTCAAATTGCTTGTGTGATTCCCCTGGTTGTTTTTGAACGGTTTCGAGCGGTTGGAATTTTATATATTTCAGATTATGATTATGCTTATCTAAATGCTGATATACTAAACTTTTGAATTTTTTGGGTCTACGAAAGCGGTATAGATGTTCTTGATTTCTTCTGAAATACTCTCGTCCCGTCTGTCCCACATATTGAATACCACACTTAGGTTGGGTTCAAGTTACCACATATATTAGGTTTTGAGTTTTTCAGGTAATATCACAGGAAAAGGAGAGCGAAAAGGTTCTCCCGTTCACTGTTGACCTTATAGTATTTTGAGAAGTTAATCTAAAACAAGTTAGTCATTTTTTGGCATTGCACGGGAAAATTTGTGGATATCCACGTGCATTTTTGTTAAATAATCTGGCTGTAGTGGCATTACCAATACGTTTATTTATGCACGTAGATAACCTAGAAGTTGTGTTGTTGATAATATTTTTTCCATTCCGTAAAATCATGATAATTTAATAGGGGTATAGGATCAATACAAAAGACCGGAGGTTGTAACATTGAATGAGGATCACAGTTACGGAATAGGGAATAATTAGGAGTGCAGTAAAGAACTCTTACAAAAACTGTAATAAAAGGCCCGACGTATGGACTTAAATATAACAAAACTGACATGTATAACAAACACAGGGCAAAAACAGTGGTTGTAAGAAATCTAATAAAAACCATAGCAGGGGGCAATAAGAAAAAAAATAGCAGGCGTGGATGAGTATCAATACATCCCAACATCGTAAACAATAAAGAAATAAACATGTGAAAGCTCTCTCACAGGCAAACAACCAATAACTGAAATATATAAGGGCATACACTACAAGCACGGGGACACATTCTACTGCATCCACACAGCACGAGTAACAAACCCTGCAGTAAATAGATATAGGAAGATATGGTGTGAGTGCCAATGAGACAACTCTCCATCCAAATAACAATTTAAAAATTAAACCATTATAGGTTAAAGTACGGCCTTCAACACGGAGCCTTGGCTCACACCGAACAACAAGCTATAAAGGGCCCCAAAATTACTAGTGTAAAACCATTCAAACGGGAAAACCAACGGTCTAATCTATATAAACAAAACGAGAAACGAGAAACACGTATATATTACATAAACAAACGACAACTACTGTACATCAGATTCCTGACTTAGGACAGGTGCAAACATTTGCAGCGGGATTAAACGTTTTAATGGGCCCAAACCTTCTCCCTTTTTCTGAAACAATAGCATAACATCACAACATATAAAAACATACGATAAAATATCAATTAGCAGACTTAACTCAAAATGTACACTAAAAGGGATGATTTAAAATAATACTATAATGACTTTAATATGTAGCATCAGATTCAAAACCATCAATGAAAAGTTGTTAATAAATTATGGCCATGATAATAAATAATATTTCTCACATATAATATCTCATGTGAATGCTTCCACAGTGTGATTAAAAGCAGGCTGAGGCATAAGTATGATGCACAGAGTAATGCATGCATATATTTTGAATAAACTTTTGTTTTACTTCTACAATATGTTATAAATTGGAATAAGAAATGATTTATCATGTGTAAATGCGATCAGTTTTAAGATTCATGTACAAATATTCCTTACAGATCTTTAAAGAAAATGCTCTTGGGGGCGGGGCGGGGCGGGGTGGGGGGGTGGGGGGGGGTGGGGGTGGGGGGGGGGGGGAGGTTTAAGGCATAGGTGAAAGGTGGTGGGCCTCAGCCGGCTTGTTGATCGGGCATTTTAACAAATTCTACTCCTTTAACACGTTGCATGGTTGATCATGGTTTCCCAAATTTAAACATTTGACCCGCATGAATGCATCCCTGGTCAGTCTGCAAAATGTGGACGTGAAATTATATTTGTATAGGCAATAGTCAACAAAGCTTGGATTGTTTATAAGCAAGTAAGATAGTGTAAACGTGAAAAATTATTTCAAAAGGAAGTTTCAACAGACTAACCACATCATGTTGACAGCGAAATGTGTAAATAACCACATTTTTTAAGTAAACATGCAGCTTTCTCTTCAGACTACATTCATAATCGTGAATGAAATGGCTATCCAAGATCCTCGGCAGAAGGCTAAAATAATTTAAAACAAACTTACCTCAAAATATAACCAACCCACATCTATATTAATGTGTTGTTGTCGAACTGAAGACACTGACTTCTATCATAACAAGGTGCCCGATCAGCTGTGGGTGACAAGCTAAAATCTGACGTCGACGAAACGTTCTAGCCAATCACGTGTCGAATAGTTGGGAAAATGACGTCAGATTTAGATTGCGAGGCAAACACCGAAAATCATTGCTATTTTTTTATAAACTGCATTAACCTACCTGCGACTTTGAAAACTGTTTATGAGTAAAAAATCGGAAAAACGTGAAAAGTAGCCAAAATCAGGTGGGGGTAGGCATTTTTTGATTGCCACTACCTGACTGGTAGTCACTGTATGTATAAACTATTATCGTAAATGCATGCATAGGTAGTATAGGAACACAAAGAGGCATAATATTGCCAATAGGAAACTAGTCTGTAAAAGTTTAGGCAGATCTGACTTGACAATACTAATTCACCAGCAAGACACTTAAGTCCCATATACTCCCAGTTAGCATGAATGGACTGCATTCACTATAGGATAAGACTTGATTGACAGAGAAACACAGTCTGGTCAATGTTTACCTCTCAAGGTCGTTTCAAAATCAGAAAATAGACGGAAAATGACCATTTTTCAGTGGGGGTGGGTTCAAACCCACGAGAAAATCTTCGACCTCCTCCCCCCCCCCCACGCATGCCATCCACCCCCAAATCTCAATATATAGTTTAATAGATGAGCATCAGTTACATCATCAAGAGTCTGCTAATTTGCATATGATTGCAAATTTTCGAAAACCCCTGATTTTCCAAAAATCTCTTGGGGGCGAATGAGTTAAGACTACCCAAGATAACTCCCCAATATCAAGCTAGTGACTCCCAAGACACTCAAGCTTTATTTAGCTATTTTCTGTGTTATGTGTTGTGTTTTGAAAGTTGTATCTTCTTACATTGACATACTCTGTCTTACTTTTCAATGTTTTCATGCCCCACCTACGATAGTTGAGGGGCATTATATTTTCTGGTCTGTGTGTCTGTCCCTTGGTTCGTTCGTCAGTGCGTCCGTGCATCTGTTTGTCTGTTCGTCCACTTCAGGTTAAAGTTTTTGGTCAAGGTAGTTTTGATGAAGCTGAAGTCCAACAAACATCAAACTTAGTATACATGTTCCCTATGGTATGATCTTTCTTATATTAATGCCAAATAATATTTTTACCCAATTTCACGGTCCATTGAACATGGAAAATGATAGTGCAAGTGGGGCATCCATGTACTTTGGACACATCCGTCGTCGCCTGTCATCTGTCGTCGTAAACTTTTTCAAGAATCTTCTCCTCTGAAACTACCAGGCCAAATACTTCCAAACTTTAACTGAATGTTTCTTAGGGTATCTAGTTTATAAACTGTATCCGAAATTTTGATCTATCAACAAACATGGTGGCCATTGCTAAAAATGCAGTTTTTGGCTTATATCTCAAAAACGAAAGCATTTAGAGCAAATCTGACATGAAGTAAAATTGTTCATTAGGTCAAGATCTATCAGCCCTGAAATTTTCAGATGAATCAAACAACCCAATGTTGGGTGGCTGCCACTTAAATTGGTAATTTTTAGGAAACTTTGCAGTTTTTGGTCATTATCTTGAATATTATTATAGATAAAGATAAACTGTAAACAGTGAAAATAATCAGCAAAGTAAGATCTACAAATAAGTTAATATGACAAAAATTGTCAATTGACCCCTTAAGGGGTTATTGTCCTTTAATGACAATTTTTCACAATTTGTTCATCATATTTGCTAACTTTAAAAAATCTTCTCCTCTAAAACTACTCAACCAAATTCAACCAAACTTCAACTGAATGATCAGTAGGGTGTATAAAATAAAGTTTGTGTTTTATTTTCTATTTCGTCAAAAAACATGGCTGTCATGGCTAAAAATAGAACACAGGGTAAAATGCAGTTTTTGGCTTATATCTCAAAAACTCCAGCATTTAGAGCAAATAAGACAAGAAGTTAAAGTATTCTAGGTCAAGGTTTACCTGTCCTGAAATTTTCAGCCGAATTGGGTAACTGGTTTTTCAGGTATAACGCCCCTGAATTGATGATTTTAAAGAAATTTTGCAGTTTTTGGTTATTATCTTGAATATTATTATAGATACAGATAAACTGTTAATAGCAAAAATGTTAAGCATAGTAAGATCTACAAATAAGTCAATTTGACCAAAATTGTCAATTGACCCCTTAAGGAGTTATTGCCCTTAAAAGACTTTTTTTACAATTTGTTCATCATGTTGACTTACTTTAAAAAATCTACGCCTTTGAAACTGCTGTATCAATTTCAGCCAAACTTAGGCTAAATGAGTTTCAGAGTATCTAGTATAAATTTTATATTTTATTTCCTTGTATGTCAAGAAACATAGCTCCTATGGCTAAAATAGAACATAGGAGAAGATGATTTTTTTTTTTTGCTTTTGAAGAAAATAGGATGATTCAAAGAACATTTAAATAGATTGAAAAGCCAAAATGATCATTGATGAGAGATTTAACCAAAAAAATTAAGGTGAGCGATTCAAGCTCTTGAGAGCCTCTTGTTATGATAGGTATTTTGTTTTATTAAGCTCAGATCTATGATTTGATATTTCTAGAGATTGTGTTTTATTAAGCTTAGATCTATGATTTGATATTGTGTTTTATTAAGCTGAGATCTATGATTTGATATGGTGTTTTATGAAGATGAGATCTATGATTTGATATTGTGTTTTATTAAGCTGAGATCTATGATTTGATATTGTGTTTTATTAAACTGAGATCTATGATTTGATATTGTGCTTTATTAAGCTGAGATCTATGATTTGATATTGTGTTTTATTAAACTGAGATCTATGATTTGATATTGTGTTTTATTAAGCTGAGATCTATGATTTGATATTGTGTTTTATTAAGCTGAGATCTATTATTTGACATTTCTAGAGATTGTGTTTTATTAAGCTGAGATCTATGATTTGATATTGTGCTTTATTAAGCTGAGATCTATGATTTGATATGGTGTTTTATTAAGCTAAGATCTATGATTTGATATTGTGTTTTATTAAGCTGAGATCTATGATTTGATATAGTGTTTTATTAAGCTGAGATATATGATTTGATATGGTGTTTTATTAAGCTGAGATCTATGATTTGACATTTCTAGAGATTGTGTTTTATTAAGCTGAGATCTATGATTTGATATTGTGTTTTATTAAGCTCAGATCTATGATTTGATATTTTGTTTTATTAAGCTGAGATCTATGATTTGATATTTCTAGAGATTGTGTTTTATTAAGCTCAGATCTTTGATTTGATATTGTGTTTTATTAAGCTCAGATCATTGATTTGATATTGTGCTTTATTAAGCTAAGATCTATGATTTGATATGGTGTTTTATTAAACTGAGATCTATGATTTGATATTGTGTTTTATTAAGCTGAGATCTATGATTTGATATTGTGTTTTATTAAGCTCAGATCTATTATTTGATATTGTGTTTTATTAAGCTGAGATCTATTATTTGATATTGTGTTTTATTAAGCTGAGATCTATTATTTGACATTTCTAGAGGTTGTGTTTTTTTAAACTAAGATCTATGATTTGACATTTCTAGAGATTGTGTTTTATTAAACTAAGATCTATGATTTGATATAGTGTTTTATTAAGCTGAGATCTATGATTTGGTATTGTGTTTTATTAAGCTGAGATCTATGATTTGATATTGTGTTTTATTAAGCTGAGATCTATGATTTGATATTGTGTTTTATTAAGCTGAGATCTATGATTTGATATGGTGTTTTATTAAGCTGAGATCTATGATTTGATATTGTGCTTTATTAAGCTAAGATCTATGATTTGATAATTACTTTATTAAGCTTAGATCTATGATTTGATATTGTGTTTTATTAAGCTGAGATCTATGATTTGACATTTCTAGAGGTTGTGTTTTATTAAGCTGAGATCTATGATTTGATATTGTGTTTTATTAAGCTGAGATCTATGATTTGATATTGTGCTTTATTAAGCTAAGATCTATGATTTGATAATTGCTTTATTAAGCTTAGATCTATGATTTGATATTGTGTTTTATTAAGCTGAGATCTATGATTTGACATTTCTAGAGGTTGTGTTTTATTAAGCTGAGATCTATGATTTGATATTGTGTTTTATTAAGCTCAGATCTATGATTTGACATTTCTAGAGATTGTGTTTTATTAAGCTGAGATATATGATTTGATAATTGTTTTATTAAGCTTAGATCTATGATTTGATATTATGTTTTATTAAGCTAAGATCTATTATTTGATATTGTGTTTTATTAAGCTAAGATCTATGATTTGATAATTGTTTTATTAAGCTTAGATCTATGATTTGATATTATGTTTTATTAAGCTGAGATCTATGATTTGAAATTGTGTTTTATTAAGCTTAGATCTTTGATGTGACATTTCTAGAGATTGTGTTTTATTAAGCTGAGATATATGATTTGATAATTGTTTTATTAAGCTTAGATCTATGATTTGATATTATGTTTTATTAAGCTAAGATCTATTATTTGATATTGTGTTTTATTAAGCTAAGATCTATGATTTGATAATTGTTTTATTAAGCTTAGATCTATGATTTGATATTATGTTTTATTAAGCTGAGATCTATGATTTGATATTGTGTTTTATTAAGCTGAGATCTATGATTTGATAATGTGTTTTATTAAGCTGAGATCTATCATTTGATATGGTGTTTTATTAAGCTGAGATCTATGATTTGATATTGTGTTTTATTTAGCTAAGATCTATGATTTGATATTGTGTTTTATTAAACTGAGATCTATGATTTGATATTGTGTTTTATTTAGCTAAGATCTATCATTTGATATGGTGTTTTATTAAACTGAGATCTATGATTTGATATTGTGTTTTATTTAGCTAAGATCTATGATTTGATATTGTGTTTTATTAAGCTCAGATCTATGATTTGATATTTTGTTTTATTAAGCTGAGATCTATGATTTGATATTGTGTTTTATTAAGCTCAGATCTATGATTTGATATTTTGTTTTATTAAGCTGAGATCTATGATTTGATATTGTGTTTTATTAAGCTGAGATCTATCATTTGATATGGTGTTTTATTTAGCTAAGATCTATGATTTGATATTGTGTTTTATTAAGCTTAGATCTATGATTTGACATTTCTAGAGATTGTGTTTTATTAAGCGGAGATCTATGAATTGATATTGTGTTTTATTAAGCTGAGATCTATGATTTGATATTGTGTTTTATTAAGCTGAGATCTATGATTTGATATGGTGTTTTATTAAGCTTAGATCTATGATTTGATATTGTGTTTTATTAAGCTGAGATCTATGATTTGATATTGTGTTTTATTAAGCTGAGATCTATGATTTGATAATGTGTTTTATTAAGCTGAGATCTATCATTTGATATGGTGTTTTATTAAGCTGAGATCTATGATTTGATATTGTGTTTTATTTAGCTAAGATCTATGATTTGATATTGTGTTTTATTAAACTGAGATCTATGATTTGATATTGTGTTTTATTTAGCTAAGATCTATCATTTGATATGTTGTTTTATTAAACTGAGATCTATGATTTGATATTGTGTTTTATTAAGCTTAGATCTATGATTTGACATTTCTAGAGATTGTGTTTTATTAAGCGGAGATCTATGAATTGATATTGTGTTTTATTAAGCTGTGATCTATGATTTGATATTGTGTTTTATTAAGCTGAGATCTATGATTTGATATGGTGTTTTATTAAGCTTAGATCTATGATTTGATATTGTGTTTTATTAAGCTGAGATCTATGATTTGATATTGTGTTTTATTAAGCTGAGATCTATGATTTGATATTGTGTTTTATTTAGCTAAGATCTATGATTTGATATTGTGTTTTATTAAACTGAGATCTATGATTTGATATTGTGTTTTATTTAGCTAAGATCTATCATTTGATATGGTGTTTTATTAAACTGAGATCTATGATTTGATATTGTGTTTTATTTAGCTAAGATCTATGATTTGATATTGTGTTTTATTAAGCTCAGATCTATGATTTGATATTTTGTTTTATTAAGCTGAGATCTATGATTTGATATTGTGTTTTATTAAGCTGAGATCTATCATTTGATATGGTGTTTTATTTAGCTAAGATCTATGATTTGATATTGTGTTTTATTAAGCTTAGATCTATGATTTGACATTTCTAGAGATTGTGTTTTATTAAGCGGAGATCTATGAATTGATATTGTGTTTTATTAAGCTGAGATCTATGATTTGATATTGTGTTTTATTAAG
The DNA here is from genome assembly GCF_963676685.1 of Mytilus edulis. Classification (NCBI taxonomy): domain Eukaryota; kingdom Metazoa; phylum Mollusca; class Bivalvia; order Mytilida; family Mytilidae; genus Mytilus; species Mytilus edulis. The sequence goes on from NC_092352.1 coordinate 806,213, forward strand.
CTGAGATCTATGATTTGATATAGTGTTTTATTAAGCTGAGATCTATGATTTGATATGGTGTTTTATTAAGCTTAGATCTATGATTTGATATTGTGTTTTATTAAGCTGAGATCTATGATTTGATATTGTGCTTTATTTAGCTGAGATTTGATATTGTGTTTTATTAAGCTTAGATCTATGATTTAATATTGTGTTTTATTAAGCTGAGATCTATGATTTGATATTTCTAGAGATTGTGTTTTATTAAGCTGAGTTTTATGATTTGATATTGTGTTTTATTAAGCTGAGATCTATGATTTGATATTGTGTTTTATTAAACTGAGATCTATGATTTGACATTTCTAGAGATTGTGTTTTATTAAGCTGAGATCTATGATTTGATATGGTGTTTTATTAAACTGAGATCTATGATTTGATATGGTGTTTTATTAAGCTGAGATCTATGATTTGACATTTTGTTTTATTAAGCTGAGATCTATGATTTGATATTTCTAGAGATTGTGTTTTATTAAAATGAGATCTATGATTTAATATGGTGTTTTATTAAGCTTAGATCTATGATTTGATATTTTGTTTTATTAAGCTTAGATCTATGATTTGATATGGTGCTTTATAAAGCTGAGATCTATTATTTGATATTGTGTTTTATTAAGCTGAGATCTATGAATTGATATTTTTAGATGAAGCAGTCAGCCATATAAAGATAAAACCTGGTTTAGAAGTTGACCTTTACACAGTTACATTAGAAATACAGATTTACGATATATTTAAAGATTATGCTACATGTACTTTACAGATTTATAATGTAAGTTGAGCTGCAGGGTAATAAAATATGAAATTTAGAAAGATAAATTTTCTATTATTTAAAAAATTTAAGCTGCATAATAGGATAAACATTATATCCTTTTGAAATAGCCCTGATAATAAAAAGTTGGTTTTAATTCAAGAGCAAAAGTGACACTAGTTATAGTCATTGCATATATTTATACATTAGTGCATGGCTGTCGGGGGGAGAGATTAGTATATAAAAGATGAAAATAGGTTGGCAGGTAAATGCCAAATAGTGTCCATTCATTTACTCATAAACCATTTGACAAAAGCTTTTCAAATTTTAACATGTTGTTACTGATGACAAAATGGAGGTCAAGTTTGATAATACCAGGACACAAATAAATGTTCCAAAATCAGGTTTGCCTCAACTCTGACATTCTATTGTTATAACATAACATAAAAAAAAATGCTGATTAAGATTAGAAATATAAAGGTGGACGTGTGGACTTAGGTTTTTACAAGACTTTGTATAACCCTTGGTTTCTACAATTATGGAGTAATGACTCAGATTAATCTAAATAACTTCTTACTATTTCAGTTAAGACCTCCTGTTGCAGATGCCGGTAACATTGAGGATATCTCAGCTTACATCAAAGATTCAAATACGGATATAGAATATTATTACCAAACAGGAAGTTATAAACTGGTGGCAATGAATACAGAGGTGGCTGGAGCCACAGTTACTAATTTGGTTAGTATCTCCACGGAAAAGGTAGTTAAAAACTGGTGGCAATGAATACGGAGGTGGCAGGAGCCACAGTTACTAATTTGGTTAGTTTCTTAACAGAAAAGGTAGCTATGGGTGGCAATAAATACTGAAGTGGCAGAAGCCACAGTTACTAATTTGGTTGGTTTCTTAACAGAAAAGGTAGCTATGGGTGGCAATAAATACTGAAGTGGCAGAAGCCACAGTTACTAATTTGGTTAGAATCTCTACAGAAATGTTAGTTATACACTGGTGGCAATGAATACAGAAGTGGCAGAAGCAACAGTTGGTACTCATTTGGTTAGTGTCACTACAGAAAAATTAGTGATAGGTGGCAATGAAACTGAAGTGACTGAAGCTATCTTCAGACACTGTTAACAATTTACAAATGCATTACAATTTCTAAAACTCATGAAATTCAATCTTTATTATATATGTATATATAAAGGTTGAAGTTTACAAATAATATAATGTCCATGCATAAAACACAATAAGTAAAACAGTTTACCACATTTGATATTTGATTGGTTGATAGAATTTCCCCTGTTCTCACACTGTCAGATAACAGTTATTTTGTCAAATCCAATTTATTATAGCCTATAGGTTGCAATATTCTATCTTTACAGCACGTCCCAGTCACAGCTGTAGATGTTGACCCCAGTGAATGGGTCAATCTTGGATACCAGGAGCAGTCTGACGGTACCACAAGACAGTATAATTTTGATGAATTGTGGAAAATCTATCAGAATCCACCACAAGAAGACTCCACTGATGTTATACAACATGTGGGTAAAACAAGTTATACATAAAAGCTCTTATTTGGCTCAACATTGACAGGACATTATAAAGTAATAGACTTGATTGAAACATTGGTAGATGAAAAGTATTTCATTGAGCATTGTCAAAATGAATTACAGTCCCATCTCTATTCCGTCAATAATTGGTTTTTTTCTGAAAGTTTACGACATTTTTTATTTTTTAAAATGTAAGAAATAAAAAAACTGGCTATAAATTATTGAATTCACAATACATACAAATATTTTACAGGCCTTGTCTAATTTCTCAAATATACTTGATAAAGTATCAACTGAAATGGAGGCTAATTCTATAACCAACGTACGACAAATAGTAACCAGTCTGGGAACAGTTATAGAAAACAAGGATTATGTCATCAACTCATCGGCTGTAAGTAGAAAATGTCTTACACTGTTAAATCCTTCAAGTCACTATAGGTGCACTCTATTACACATGTAAACCAACATAAGACAAATAGAAACCAGTCTGGGAACAGTTATAGAAAGCAAGTATTATGTCATCAACTCATAGGCTGTAAGTAGAAAGTGTCTAACACTGTTAAAACCCTCAAGTCACTATAGGTGCACTCTATTACATTTGTAAACCAACATAAGACAAATAGAAACTAGTCTGGGAACAGTTATAAAAAACAAGTATTATGTCATCAACTCATAGGCTGTAAGTAGAAAGTGTCTAACACTGTTAAATCCCTCAAGTCATTATAGGTGCACTCTATTACACATGTAAACTAACATTTGACAATTACAATATTATACAAATACGACCAAAATAGTGAATCCTTCAAAACAATTATCATAGGTTTACTCTAGTCCCTGAGATAGGGAGGTGTCATCAGAAAAAATATGGTCATTCAGATCTTTGCAGTTAGTACACTTAAGGAAATCACTCAACAAAGGTGTGCTCTATTACACACTTATGAAAAAGATAACAAAAGAGGAACTGTTAATGATTTATATCAATATTTGTTAACACCACACCAATAAGTAAAAAAATATATCATATGCTTAGTCTTACCTTTTTTCTTTCAATGAATGTTTTTTTTTCTTCTCAAAAATCTGTTGGTTTTGTTTTAGTCCAAAGCCTTTGAGGGAAATAGAAGGTTAATTGATAAATTCATCAACTTAAGTTCTACTGATGCTTATCCCAAGTATGAAGATTATATTTCAACATCTGAAGGTATGTGGTTTAACACCCTTAATACAAGCTATTTTTTGTAACATTTTTTGGCTTGTAAATGTTTGAAAAATCTTATTTCATCTAGAAAGTTTTCAGACATTAAACAAGAAGCATGAGAAACAACATATTTTAGCATATATTCTTGTATACATTGATAAAGAGACTTTTAGGTTAATTTCAGTTAACATCAAAACAAATAAATGGCTTTGGAAGAATGTAATAATTACAAATGTTGTACAATATTATTTATGTCATTACAATAAATGTCTGATATGAGAGGTGTTTTTAGTTTAGGAAATGTTATTAAATTCAATTATTATACCCCTGCTTTAAAAAAGGGGGGGTATACTGTTTTACCTCTGTTTGTCCTTCCGTCAGTCCGTCAGTCAGTCCATCCGTCCCATGAATATATTTCGTCGCATTTTTCTCAGGAACTACAATACAAGGATTTCTGAAATTTGGTTTCAGGGTTTATCTAAATCAGCTATACTGTGTGATGTGTTTTCAGATTCATCACTCGACAACTTCCTGTTTACCGAACACTTGCATATTTTTACACTATTAATATTATCCACTTGCAGCGGGGGTATCATCAGTGAGCAGTAGCTCGCAGTTTCACTTGTTATTCACTGGTAAACTATTTTTGCTTTTCATGAAAGATTCAGAATCTCTGTCTGGAAATATCATTACAAGTTGGTTGATTTTCCATAAGTATAATAAACTTATCATAGATACCAGGATTACATTTTGTATTCCTCATTTGTTTCAGGAACAATAAGAGTATTAAGTAATGCTTTAAATGGAATCTTACCAGACTTGTCAGCAGACGTCATATTGTCAATAGATATATATATATATATATAATATCCTTCTATGTTTCAGGAATAATAAAAGTATTAAGTAATGCTTTAAATGGAATCTTACCAGAAATGTCAGCACACGTCATATTGTCAATATATATATATATATATATATAATGTCCTTCTATGTTTCAGGAATAATAAGAGTATTAAGTAATGCTTTAAATGGAATCTTACCAGACTTGTCAGCAGACATTCCATCGTCAATAGATATATATACTCTACAACAGGATCTCTCCTTTAAACAACAGTTTGCTAAAAACGAAACTAATGGGACAGATCTGGTTGACATGACAACAATGGAGAGAGCCTACATAGCAACACAAATAGCTCTGAAAAAACAACTTAAATTAGAGGATAAAAGTCAAGATGTAAGTTTTAGAATTATTGGTTTCAATGACAACTGTCACAATCATGTTTGATTAGCAATACAAATATTTGTATAAGAAAAACCTTTGATCTTTTTATTAAAGTAAGATATAACTGCCAAATAGATAACAAATTAGGAAATAACTGTATTGTACTTTAAGCTTGGCCTTCGTAAAACGTAAATTTTACTGTCGCATATTGAGTTTACCTAGCTATGCGGAACAGAGATAGGTAAACAGATATTTGCGACAGTAAAATCAAGTTTTACAAAGTCCAAGCTTAAAATACAATGCAGTTATCTCCATATTATAAAAAATGTCATTTAATAAATATTTTGGTTAAAATATTTTAGAAATTGCATACCCCAAACAAATTAGAGTTTAAAATGATGACTTTCTTAGTAATGGACTGGTAGAACGTGGAATCTAACCCCTCCAAATATTTGTCAATGTCCAATGAAAACTATCGTTACAAAAAAATTGCAGTAAAATAATATATTTACCCATAAATAAAATATTTTAATTGAAAATAATGCTTGATAGATTGGGTGTGTTCAAATCACTTTTCTGGAGTAAAGTTTTTTTAGGAAGGCTCAAACAAAAATTAAATTAAAATATATTTTTACCTAGACATGTTAGGAGCTGTTTGATCAATCAATGATTACTTTGTAATTATTTGCTTATGTTTCAAAAACTGAAGAAAAAAATATTTGTAGATACAAAATGAGACCCTGGGAATATTCCGTATAAAATTATAATCCTGGTACTTTTGATAACAATTTATCATCACTGGGGACTATATTAGAAATGGTATTTGTAGGTAAAAAGTGAGACCCCAGGAATATTCCAATCTTTAACATCTCTGGGGACTATATTAGAAATGGTATTTGTAGGTAAAAAGTGAGACCCTAGGAATATTCCAATCTTTAACATCTCTGGGGACTATATTAGAAATGGTATTTGTATGTAAAAAGTGAGACCCCAGGAATATTCCAATCTATAACATCACTGGGGACTATATTAGAAATGGTATTTGTAGGTAAAAAGTGAGACCCCAGGAATATTTCAATCTTTAACATCACTGGGGACTACTAGTATATAAGAAATGTTTTTTGTAGGTACGAAAAATGAGACCCCAGGAATATTCCAATCTTTAACATCACTGGGGACTACTAGTATATAAGAAATGTTTTTTGAAGGTACAAAATGAGACCCCAGGGATATTCCAATCCTTGGCATCCCTAGGGACTATATTAGAAGTGTTATTTTGTAGGTACAAAATGAGACCCCAGGAATATTCCAATCGCTGTCATCCCTAAGGACTATATTAGAAATGTTATTTTGTAGGTAAAAAGTGAGACCCAGGAATATTCCAATCGCTGTCATCCCTAAGGACTATATTAGAAATGTTATTTTGTAGGTAAAAAGTGAGACCCCAGGAATATTCCAATCTTTAACATCTCTGGGGACTATATTAGAAATGGTATTTGTAGGTAAAAAGTGAGACCCCAGGAATATTCCAATCTTTAACATCTCTGGGGACTATAATAGAAATGGTATTTGTATGTAAAAAGTGAGACCCCAGGAATATTCCAATCTTTAACATCACTGGGGACTATATTAGAAATGGTATTTGTAGGTAAAAAGTGAGACCCCAGGAATATTTCAATCTTTAACATCACTGGGGACTACTAGTATATAAGAAATGTTTTTTGTAGGTACAAAATGAGACCCCAGGAATATTCCAATCTTTAACATCACTGGGGACTATATAAGAAATTGTATTTGTAGGTAAAAAGTGAGACCCCAGGAATATTCCAATCTTTAACATCACTGGGGACTACTAGTATATAAGAAATGTTTTTTGAAGGTACAAAATGAGACCCCAGGGATATTCCAATCCTTGGCATCCCTAGGGACTATATTAGAAATGTTATTTTGTAGGTACAAAATGAGACCCAGGAATATTCCAATCGCTGTCATCCCTAGGGACTATATTAGAAATGTTATTTTGTAGGTACAAAATGAGACCCCAGGAATATTCCAATCTTTGACATCACTAGGGACTATGTTAGAAATGTTATTTTGTAGGTACAAAATGAGACCCCAGGAATATTCCAATCTTTAACGTCCCTAGGGACTATATTAGAAATGGTATTTTGTAGGTACAAAATGAGACCCCAGGAATATTCCAATCTTTAACGTCCCTAGGGACTATATTAGAAATGTTATTTTGTAGGTACAAAATGAGACCCCAGGAATATTCCAATCGCTGTCATCCCTGGGGACTATATTAGAAATGTTATTTTGTAGGTACAAAATGAGACCCCAGGAATATTCCAATCTTTGACATCCCTAGGGACTATATTAGAAATGTTATTTTGTAGGTACAAAATGAGACCCCAGGAATATTCCAATCCTTGACATCCCTAGGGACTATATTAGAAATGTTATTTTGTAGGTACAAAATGAGACCCCAGGAATATTCCAATCCTTGACATCCCTAGGGACTATATTAAAAAAAGGTTATTTTGTAGGTACAAAATGAGACCCCAGGAATATTCCAATCTTTAACGTCCCTAGGGACTATATTAGAAATGTTATTTTGTAGGTACAAAATGAGACCCCAGGAATATTCCAATCTTTAACGTCCCTAGGGACTATATAAGAAATGTTATTTTGTAGGTACAAAATGAGACCCAAGGAATATTCCAATCGCTGTCATCCCTGGGGACTATATTAGAAATGTTATTTTGTAGGTACAAAATGAGACCCCAGGAATATTCCAATCTTTGACATCCCTAGGGACTATATTAGAAATGTTATTTTGTAGGTACAAAATGAGACCCCAGGAATATTCCAATCCTTGACATCCCTAGGGACTATATTAGAAATGTTATTTTGTAGGTGCAAAATGAGACCTCAGGAATATTCCAATCCTTGACATCCCTAGGGACTATATAAGAAATGTTATTTTGTAGGTACAAAATGAGACCCCAGGAATATTCCAATCTTTAACGTCCCTAGGGGCTATATTAGAAATGTTATTTTGTAGGTACAAAATGAGACCCCAGGAATATTCCAATCTTTAACGTCCCTAGGGACTATATTAGAAATGTTATTTTGTAGGTACAAAATGAGACCCCAGGAATATTCCAATTGCTGTCATCCCTGGGGACTATATTAGAAATGTTATTTTGTAGGTACAAAATGAGACCCCAGGAATATTCCAATCTTTGACATCCCTAGGGACTATATTAGAAATGTTATTTTGTAGGTACAAAATGAGACCCCAGGAATATTCCAATCCTTGACATCCCTAGGGACTATATTAGAAATGTTATTTTGTAGGTACAAAATGAGACCCCAGGAATATTCCAATCCTTGACATCCCTAGGGACTATATTAAAAAAAGGTTATTTTGTAGGTACAAAATGAGACCCCAGGAATATTCCAATCTTTAACGTCCCTAGGGACTATATTAGAAATGTTATTTTGTAGGTACAAAATGAGACCCCAGGAATATTCCAATTGCTGTCATCCCTGGGGACTATATTAGAAATGTTATTTTGTAGGTACAAAATGAGACCCCAGGAATATTCCAATCTTTGACATCTCTAGGGACTATATTAGAAATGTTATTTTGTAGGTACAAAATGAGACCCCAGGAATATTCCAATCCTTGACATCCCTAGGGACTATATTAGAAATGTTATTTTGTAGGTACAAAATGAGACCCCAGGAATATTCCAATCCTTGACATCCCTAGGGACTATATTAGAAATGTTATTTTGTAGGTGCAAAATGAGACCTCAGGAATATTCCAATCCTTGACATCCCTAGGGACTATATAAGAAATGTTATTTTGTAGGTACAAAATGAGACCCCAGGAATATTCCAATCTTTAACGTCCCTAGGGGCTATATTAGAAATGTTATTTTGTAGGTACAAAATGAGACCCCAGGAATATTCCAATCTTTAACGTCCCTAGGGACTATATTAGAAATGGTATTTTGTAGGTACAAAATGAGACCCCAGGAATATTCCAATCTTTAACGTCCCTAGGGACTATATTAGAAATGGTATTTTGTAGGTACAAAATGAGACCCCAGGAATATTCCAATCGCTGTCATCCCTGGGGACTATATTAGAAATGTTATTTTGTAGGTACAAAATGAGACCCCAGGAATATTCCAATCTTTGACATCCCTAGGGACTATATTAGAAATGTTATTTTGTAGGTACAAAATGAGACCCCAGGAATATTCCAATCCTTGACATCCCTAGGGACTATATTAGAAATGTTATTTTGTAGGTACAAAATGAGACCCCAGGAATATTCCAATCCTTGACATCCCTAGGGACTATATTAAAAAAAGGTTATTTTGTAGGTACAAAATGAGACCCCAGGAATATTCCAATCTTTAACGTCCCTAGGGACTATATAAGAAATGTTATTTTGTAGGTACAAAATGAGACCCAAGGAATATTCCAATCGCTGTCATCCCTGGGGACTATATTAGAAATGTTATTTTGTAGGTACAAAATGAGACCCCAGGAATATTCCAATCTTTGACATCCCTAGGGACTATATTAGAAATGTTATTTTGTAGGTACAAAATGAGACCCCAGGAATATTCCAATCCTTGACATCCCTAGGGACTATATTAGAAATGTTATTTTGTAGGTGCAAAATGAGACCTCAGGAATATTCCAATCCTTGACATCCCTAGGGACTATATAAGAAATGTTATTTTGTAGGTACAAAATGAGACCCCAGGAATATTCCAATCTTTAACGTCCCTAGGGGCTATATTAGAAATGTTATTTTGTAGGTACAAAATGAGACCCCAGGAATATTCCAATCTTTAACGTCCCTAGGGACTATATTAGAAATGTTATTTTGTAGGTACAAAATGAGACCCCAGGAATATTCCAATTGCTGTCATCCCTGGGGACTATATTAGAAATGTTATTTTGTAGGTACAAAATGAGACCCCAGGAATATTCCAATCTTTGACATCTCTAGGGACTATATTAGAAATGTTATTTTGTAGGTACAAAATGAGACCCCAGGAATATTCCAATCCTTGACATCCCTAGGGACTATATTAGAAATGTTATTTTGTAGGTACAAAATGAGACCCCAGGAATATTCCAATCCTTGACATCCCTAGGGACTATATTAGAAATGTTATTTTGTAGGTACAAAATGAGACCCCAGGAATATTCCAATCCTTGACATCCCTAGGGACTATATTAGAAATGTTATTTTGTAGGTACAAAATGAGACCCTAGGAATATTCCAATCCTTGGCATCCCTGGGGACTATATTAGAAATGTTATTGTGTAGGTACAAAATGAGACCCCAGGAATATTCCAATCCTTGGCATCCCTAGGGACTATATTAGAAATGTTATTTTGTAGGTACAAAATGAGACCCCAGGAATATTCCAATCCTTGACATCCCTAGGGACTATATTAGAAAAAGGTTATTTTGTAGGTACAAAATGAGACCCCAGGAATATTCCAATCTTTAACGTCCCTAGGGACTATATAAGAAATGTTATTTTGTAGGTACAAAATGAGACCCAAGGAATATTCCAATCGCTGTCATCCCTGGGGACTATATTAGAAATGTTATTTTGTAGGTACAAAATGAGACCCCAGGAATATTCCAATCTTTGACATCTCTAGGGACTATATTAGAAATGTTATTTTGTAGGTACAAAATGAGACCCCAGGAATATTCCAATCCTTGGCATCACTAGGGACTATATTAGAAATGTTATTGTGTAGGTACAAAATGAGACCCCAGGAATATTCCAATCCTTGACATCCCTAGGGACTATATTAGAAATGTTATTTTGTAGGTACAAAATGAGACCCTAGGAATATTCCAATCCTTGGCATCACTAGGGACTATATTAGAAATGTTATTGTGTAGGTACAAAATGAGACCCCAGGAATATTCCAATCCTTGGCATCACTAGGGACTATATTAGAAATGTTATTTTGTAGGTACAAAATGAGACCCCAGGAATATTCCAATCTTTAACGTCCCTAGGGACTATATAAGAAATGTTATTTTGTAGGTACAAAATGAGACCCAAGGAATATTCCAATCGCTGTCATCCCTGGGGACTATATTAGAAATGTTATTTTGTAGGTACAAAATGAGACCCCAGGAATATTCCAATCTTTGACATCCCTAGGGACTATATTAGAAATGTTATTTTGTAGGTACAAAATGAGACCCCAGGAATATTCCAATCCTTGACATCCCTAGGGACTATATTAGAAATGTTATTTTGTAGGTGCAAAATGAGACCTCAGGAATATTCCAATCCTTGACATCCCTAGGGACTATATAAGAAATGTTATTTTGTAGGTACAAAATGAGACCCCAGGAATATTCCAATCTTTAACGTCCCTAGGGGCTATATTAGAAATGTTATTTTGTAGGTACAAAATGAGACCCCAGGAATATTCCAATCTTTAACGTCCCTAGGGACTATATTAGAAATGTTATTTTGTAGGTACAAAATGAGACCCCAGGAATATTCCAATTGCTGTCATCCCTGGGGACTATATTAGAAATGTTATTTTGTAGGTACAAAATGAGACCCCAGGAATATTCCAATCTTTGACATCTCTAGGGACTATATTAGAAATGTTATTTTGTAGGTACAAAATGAGACCCCAGGAATATTCCAATCCTTGACATCCCTAGGGACTATATTAGAAATGTTATTTTGTAGGTACAAAATGAGACCCCAGGAATATTCCAATCCTTGACATCCCTAGGGACTATATTAGAAATGTTATTTTGTAGGTACAAAATGAGACCCCAGGAATATTCCAATCCTTGACATCCCTAGGGACTATATTAGAAATGTTATTTTGTAGGTACAAAATGAGACCCTAGGAATATTCCAATCCTTGGCATCCCTGGGGACTATATTAGAAATGTTATTGTGTAGGTACAAAATGAGACCCCAGGAATATTCCAATCCTTGGCATCCCTAGGGACTATATTAGAAATGTTATTTTGTAGGTACAAAATGAGACCCCAGGAATATTCCAATCCTTGACATCCCTAGGGACTATATTAGAAAAAGGTTATTTTGTAGGTACAAAATGAGACCCCAGGAATATTCCAATCTTTAACGTCCCTAGGGACTATATAAGAAATGTTATTTTGTAGGTACAAAATGAGACCCAAGGAATATTCCAATCGCTGTCATCCCTGGGGACTATATTAGAAATGTTATTTTGTAGGTACAAAATGAGACCCCAGGAATATTCCAATCTTTGACATCTCTAGGGACTATATTAGAAATGTTATTTTGTAGGTACAAAATGAGACCCCAGGAATATTCCAATCCTTGGCATCACTAGGGACTATATTAGAAATGTTATTGTGTAGGTACAAAATGAGACCCCAGGAATATTCCAATCCTTGACATCCCTAGGGACTATATTAGAAATGTTATTTTGTAGGTACAAAATGAGACCCTAGGAATATTCCAATCCTTGGCATCACTAGGGACTATATTAGAAATGTTATTGTGTAGGTACAAAATGAGACCCCAGGAATATTCCAATCCTTGGCATCACTAGGGACTATATTAGAAATGTTATTTTGTAGGTACAAAATGAGACCCCAGGAATATTCCAATCCTTGGCATCCCTAGGGACTATATTAGAAATGTTATTTTGTAGGTACAAAATGAGACCCCAGGAATATTCCAATCTTTAACGTCCCTATGGACTATATTAGAAATGTTATTTTGTAGGTACAAAATGAGACCCCAGGAATATTCCAATCTTTAATGTCCCTAGGGACTATATTAGAAATGTTGAATCACAGGAAACAGTTACCAGTCTATGTGAAGAAAGAAGGAATTAGTACCAGTATGGATAACAAGACTATTCCAGATATACTGAAGGATGGGATTTCTCAGGACTCAGTCGACCTAGAATTTACTACATCTAGTGTAGATATTACTGAGGAACGGAAAGTTCAGGTTTGTTCAAATACACTATTGTCAAGATTTGATTTTATAATCCTCTCAAACAAAGTTTGGCAATATGATAATCTGTCTAAATTAAGGCTTGAGTTCCTTTTACAATTTAATCCAAATGTTGATTTACAATTATAGATGATTGTGTGTCAAATCTCAAGCCGGAAAGATTGGTTTCTTAGTAAAATACAGAACTGACTTTTATGTTAGAAAAATGACAGAAATGAAGGCATCTCAGACAAAAAAAAGCAGAAATATCATATTATTCATAAAGTTATTCTTTCAATATTGTTGTGCACTGCATAGTTTATCATCAATACATTTGCTGTTCAAAAGTCATTAATTGACTAAAAGTTGTCTCCCATTTTTAATTATTGTGTCTTTTTTTCATTTAGGAAATTGAATATTTTTAGAGGAAAAACTGATAAACATCAGCAGGTTGACACTTACTTATATTGCCAACAATTTACTTTTAAATTGTGTCTTGTAATAGTTTAAAGTTGTAGTCTAAATTTATTTTTACTGTTTATCTGTGTCAATTGGCAATGGTGAAAACTCATGTTATCTTTACTCATAACCATATTACAATTTAGAACAATACTTTTTAGAAGGATAATCATTAATGGCAAGTTTATTTGATTACATGTCACACTATTATGGTAACATTAGTAGTCTGTTAAATGTATGAAACCAGTAGAAGTGTTCCATGAGATACTGGTAGTATATTTTCCCCTCCTTTATTGAACTGGTGAAAATGTTTAATAAGATAATATCTATTACAGATCACAGTGTTTGAGAACAATCCATTTTCCTGGGATAAAACAGAGTCTAAATTTATTTCTTCTAAGACCGTCTCTGTATCAATAGGTAATGGTGAAAACATGGTCGTACCTTCTAAAATCAAGTTCCAAAATTCTCTGGGGTCATCTAATAGTCTGACTGTTCAGATAGCCCTCCCCTCCGATGGAGATTTTAGTCAGGAGATCATGTATAAGATGTATTGGAGGAACGCTGAGGACAGTATCATAGTGGGTATAAATAATGCAGAAAGTTCTCTCCAACATGTAGTATATATACAGAAAGATGTTCCTCCCTCAGAGACGGTTTATGATTTAAAGAAGACGGTGGACTCTGGACATTGGACGTCTACTGAATCATTTAGTGTGTTAATTAGTGGAGGACTATATGACGAGGCAGCCTTAATTTATATTGGGATATTTATAACATCAGGTTTGTATACTTAATGGATGGAGGTTCAGTATCAGATAATTTATCTTTTATATAAGCTTTGGATTTCAAATATTTTGGCCACGAGCATCACTGAATAGACATGTATTGTCGAAATGCGCATCTGGTGCAAGAAAGTTGGTACCATTAATTTTATTATGGATGACTTTAAAACTTATGGTAAACCTGAGAATTAGGTAAGGACTGGTATATGGCTTTACAAAAGGTCTATGTTTGGACTGATATATAGCTTCACAAAATGTTACTGTTTTGAAAATCTTTCTATGAAATGCAAATTGATACGACAGTTATATATTATGTTTTATATCATAGATTGTAGATCATGTATGGTGTTAAATGTCAATTTCTACATTATTGTGCTATTTCATGGTGGTTAGTATTTATTGGAGGAGAAAGCTGGAGTGCCTGGAGAAAACTACTGATCTTTCCTAGGAAAACTGACAATCCTAGTCAATTAAGATTGGAGTCAAGTGCATCTGCCCCATGTAGGATTCAAACACACAACCTCAGTAATGACTAGCTAGTGATACAGTTGTTAGACTTCTTATACCACTCCGCCACAGAAGCCCCATCTGATGTAAAAACATGCAGCTGACATATAGAATTAAAAACTATGTTATCTATGATGTTTCATATTGTTCCTTAGTTTATATATTTTAAAAAATAATGATTCAATACACCATAACTCAAGTCATTTGTATATTTTTTAAAATAATGATTCAATACACCATAACACAAGTCATTTGATTAAGGTTTTCCCCTTTCATTCTATTTTTAGACAAGAATTCTACTGCAACATCCAGAAAGAGAAGGTCAGCCCTGGTGCAAAATACTACTGTAATAGAATATTCTGTTTTGGCTACTACTACAGGGTGTCGTGTGTGGGATGAAGTGGCACAACAATGGGAGAAAACATCTTGTCAGGTAGGTAGAGATAACTTATAACAGAGTGTCGTGTGTGGGATGATGTGGCACAGCAATGGGAGAAAACATCTTGTCAGGTAGGTAGAGATAACTTATAACAGGGTGTCGTGTGTGGGACGATGTGGCACAGCAATGGGAGAAAACATCTTGTCAGGTAGGTAGAGATAACTTATAACAGGGTGTCGTGTGTGGGATGATGTCGCACAACAATGGGAGAAAACATCTTGTCAGGTAGGTAGAGATAACTTATAACAGGGTGTCGTGTGTGGGATGATGTGGCACAACAATGGGAGAAAACATCTTGTCAGGTAGGTAGAGATAACTTATAACAGGGTGTCGTGTGTGGGATGATGTCGCACAACAATGGGAGAAAACATCTTGTCAGGTAGGTAGAGATAACTTATAACAGGGTGTCGTTTGTGGGACTATGTGGCACAGCAATGGGAGAAAACATCTTGTCAGGTAGGTAGCGATAAGACAAATATAAAAGAACACCTTGTTAAGTAAGTTGGATACAGATCAACCATTTTATAAAGAAAGAGATAATCAACTAATTGGGTTTGAAAAAAAATCTATATATACACATGGAAAAAAGTATTACACCACCAAAAAGAAAAGCAAATTTATAAAACATCCTTTATTGCTTTGTGATATTATTTATCGAAATAGAACTTTCCAGCATGATTTTTGTACTCAGACTCGAAAATCAACCAATCAAATTGCTGGATTTCATGTTTCGAGCATGATTTTTGTGCTCCTAGCACTGAGCAAAGTTTTATGCCTTCATGGCCAGATCTTAACCCTATCAAGCATGTATGGGACATTATTGGACGAAAAACTGCGCGAAAGGACACCCCAGTTCAGACACTTGATGAATTAAACAATGCACTTCACCAGGAATGGTTGCAGTTACCCCAACAACTAAGTCGTCGATTTGCAGCAGGCATGAGAAGACATTTAGAGGCAGTTATTTGTGGGAATGGATGTTACACCAAGTACTGATTTTTTGGCCTATAAAGTTCAACATGATGTAAACTATGGCTTTAATATTTATTTTGAAATGTCTGACATTGTTATATTCAATTACAGTAAAAGTTGTAAAATGCCTTTTTATGTACAAAAATGACTTCATTTGTAATCAAAATTGCTGTTATTAAAAAAAATTCATACATTTTTAGCTCACCTGGCCCGAAGGGCCAAGTGAGCTTTTCTCATCACTTGGCGTCCTTTGTCCGTCGTCTTCCGTCGTCGTCCGTCGTCGTCGTCCGTCGTCGTTAACTTTTACAAAAATCTTCTCCTCTGAAACTACTGGGCCAAATCAAACCAAACTTGGCCACAATCATCATTGGGGTATCTAGTTTAAAAAATGTGTGGCGTGACCCGGTCAACCAACCAAGATGGCCGCCACAGCTAAAAATAGAACATAGGGGTAAAATGCAGTTTTTGGCTTATAACTCAAAAACCAAAGCATTTAGAGCAAATCTGACATGGGGTAAAAATGTTTATCAGGTCAAGATCTATCTGCCCTGAAATTTTCAGATGAATCGGTCAATCGGTTGTTGGGTTGCTGCCCCTGAATTGGTAATTTTGAAGAAATTTTGCTGTTTTTGGTTATTATCTTGAATATTATTATAGTTAGAGATAAACTGTAAACAGCAATAATGTTCAGCAAAGTAAGATCTACAAATAAGTCAACATGACCAAAATGGTCAGTTGACCCGTTTAGGAGTAATTGCCCTTTATAGTCAATTTTTAACCATTTTTCGTTAATTAAAGTAATCTTTTACAAAAATCTTCTCCTCTGAAACTACTTGGCCAGATTAATCCAAACTTGGCCACAATCATCTTTGGGGTATCTAGTTTAAAAAATGTGTGGCGTGACCTGGTCAACCAACCAAGATGGCCGCCACGGCTAAAAATAGAACAAAGGGGTAAAATGCAGTTTTTGGCTTATAACTCAAAAACCAAAGCATTTTGAGGAAATCTGACATGGGATAAAAATGTTTATCAGGTCAAGATCTATCTGCCCTAAAATTTTCAGATGAATCGGTCAATCGGTTGTTGGGTTGCTGCCCCTGAATTGGTAATTTTGAGGAAATTTTGCTGTTTTTGGTTATTATCTTGAATATTATTATAGATAGAGATAAACTGTAAACAGCAATAATGTTCAGCAAAGTAAGATCTACAAATAAGTCAACATGACCAAAATGGTCAGTTGACCCGTTTAGGAGTTATTGCCCTTTATAGTCAATTTTTAACCATTTTTCGTAAATTAAAGTAATCTTTTACAAAAATCTTCTCCTCTGAAACTACTTGGCCAAATTAATCCAAACTTGGCCACAATCATCTTTGGGGTATCTAGTTTAAAAAATGTGTGGCGTGACCTGGTCAACCAACCAAGATGGCCGCCACCGCTAAAAATAGAACATAGGGGTAAAATGCAGTTTTTGGCTTATAACTCAAAAACCAAAGCATTTTGAGGAAATCTGACATGGGATAAAAATGTTTATCAGGTCAAGAACTATCTGCCCTGAATTTTTCAGATGAATCGGTCAATCGGTTGTTGGGTTGCTGCCCCTGAATTGGTAATTTTGAGGAAATTTTGCTGTTTTTGGTTATTATCTTGAATATTATTATAGATAGAGATAAATTGTAAACAGCAATAATGTTCAGCAAAGTAAGATCTACAAATAAGTCAACATGACCAAAATGGTCAGTTGACCCCTTTAGGAGTTATTGCCCTTTATAGTCAATCTTTAACCATTTTTCATAAATCTAAGTAATCTTTTACAAAATCTCCACTGAAACTACTAGGCCACAATCATCTTTGGGGTATCTAGTTTGAAAAATGTGTCTGATGACCTGGCCATTCAACCAAGATGGCCGCCACGGCTAAAAATAGAACATAGGGGTAAATTGCAGTTTTTTGCTTATAACTATGAAACCAAAGCATCTAGAGCAAATCTGACAAGAAGTTAAATTGTTAATCAAGTCAATATCTATCTGCCCTGAATTTTTCAGATGAATTGGACAACTGGTTGTTGGGTTGCTGCCCTCCAATTGGTAATTTTTAAAGAAATTTTGCCGTTTTTGGTTATCTTGAATACTATTATAGATAGCGATAAACTGTAAACAGCAATAATGTTCAGCAAAGTAAGATCTACAAATAAGTCAACATGACCTAAATGGTCAATTGACCCCTTAAGGAGTTATTGCCCTTTATAGTCAATTTTTAACAATTTTCATTAATTTGGTAAATTTATGTAAATTTTTACCAAATATAGTTCTCTGTTACTAATGGGCAAAGTTCATGATAGATATAATTGTAAGAAGCAAAATCGTTCAGTAAAGTAAGAACTTCAAACACATCACCATCACCAAAATACAATTTTGTCATGAATCCATTTGTGTCCTTTGTTTAATATGCACATAGACCAAGGTGAGCGACACAGGCTCTTTAGAGCCTCTAGTTTTATTTCGTTTTAATGCCAAAGTTATCATTAACAATAAACCAATATCATTATACAAATGTTTAATAATATTCTATCTGAAAAAGAAGTTAATTTTCCAAGGTTTGAAAAATTAAGGTGTTGCAATACTTTTTTCCATGTGTATACAAAACGTTGATTAAAAAAAAAGATGAATAGGTAAGTATTCCTTTTGAACATCTATTAAATATTTACTCCCACAGAAGGAAATTAAAAGATAAAATTATGGATTCTGAAATATCCTTCATATTGGGATTTCATATAGTATGCTTGCATGATTATAGTTCAAGTTTTAACTAATTGGAATTTGTGAATACAATATATTATATTTTATTCTGTTTGTAATTTCAGCCCTCACTGGAGTCAACAGTAAATGAGACTGTCTGTTTATGTAGTAATCCACCAGGGAATAACTTTGCCACAACGTTCTATGTGCCACCAAACACCATTGACTTTGGTTCCGTGTTCTCTAAGTTTGACATCAGTAACTCAGCTGTATTGTTCACTGTAATCAGTATCATAGTCCTGTTTCTTCTTATATCTATCTGGGCTGTCAGACAGGACAAAAGAGATCCAGAAAAGGTACAGTACGCAAGGGTTTAACAATACTTTCATAAAAAACGATTTCAAAAGGAGATAAATGTTAGTAACATATTGCTGTTCCTAAAAATTGACCAACTGTAGGCATGAGTGATAAAAGGAGATTTGTTTTTCTAAAAATGGGAGATTTGACCTAAATGTTAAGGGACTGTGATCTTTAAGGGAAATTTCCTGAGTTAAAAAAATATAGTTGGAGGCAGATATCTGAAGAGTTGACACTTATATCTAGGGAGTTGTCATACATATCTAGAGAGATGACATATATTTAGAATGCAAAGGTTATATTGCCATTTATAAAATTGAGAATGGAGATGGGGAATGTACCAAAGAGACAACCACAGAACAGACAACAGCAGATGTATGTGTTGCTCTGTATAAAGATTTTCCTGATATCATAAATGTAATTACAATTTATGTCCATTTAAAAAAAAAATCAATTTAACAAATGCATACAACAATTTCTAAATTCGTAGTACCTAAATGTATTATGACAATTAAAACAAACATGAAAAATCTACTTTTTTAAAACCAATAGCCCATCAGAAGCTCATCAGGTACACTAATTACATAATTTTGCATTGTCATTGTTTCTCTTGTAGTGGGCCATTTCCTATTTAGTTGACAATGCCCCAACAGATGAATATCTATATATGGTAACGGTATACACAGGACTGAATAGAAATGCAGGGACTAAATCTAATGTCAGATTTGTGATTTCTGGGGAGAAAAAAACAACAGAGGTCAAATATCTAGATGATGGACAAAATAAGGTAATATGTAGGATATAATAGGGTTATACCAAGTTATGGACAAAATAAGGTTATTTGTAGGATATAATAGGGTTATACCAAGTTATGGACAAAATAAGGTAATTTGTAGGATATAATAGGGTTATACCAAGTTATGGACAAAATAAGGTAATTTGTAGGATATAATGGGGTTATACCAAGTTATGGACAAAATAAGGTAATGTGTAGGATATAAAAGGGTTAAACCCAGTTATGGACAAAGTAAGGTAATTTGTAGGATATAATAGGGTTATACCAAGTTATGGAAAAAATAAGGTAATTTGTAGGATATAATAGGGTTATACCAAGTTATGGACAAAGTAAGGTAATGTGTAGGATATAATAAGGTTATACCAAGTTATGGACAAAATAAGGTAATTTGTAGGATATAATAGGGTTATACCAAGTTATGGACAAAGTAAGGTAATTTGTAGGATATAATAAGGTTATACCAAGTTATGGACAAAATAAGGTAATTTGTAGGATATAATAGGGTTATAGCCAGTTATGGACAAAATAAGGTAATTAGTAGGATATAATAAGGTTATACCCAGTAATAGACAAAATAAGGTAATTAGTAGGATATAATAGGGTTATACCAAGTTATGGACAAAGTAGGTAATTTGTAGGATATAATAGGGTTATACCAAGTTATGGACAAAATAAGGTAATATGTAGGATATAATAGGGTTATACCAAGTTATGGACAAAGTAAGGTAATATTATAACGCTGCCTCCCTGGTGTTAGAGTCTACACCAGAGATAACAGGTTACAAATAAAAGGGATTTCTTTAACTGGTATGATTTATAATACTATAAAATGTACGACCCGACGTCTAATTGGAATACCGTCGAACCAACACACTTTACAGCTTCGTTAACCTTGACTTCAGAGGTGTATCAAATGTTATATAATTATTATTTATAAATCATAAAGACAAATCATATAAAAGTTTTGATCATTTATTTGACAATCTTAAAATGGCAGAGAGAATTGGATGGCTGTGAAGGCTCTAGATGTTACTGGTTTGGTTGGGTTCCCGGTATGGTTGGTCTATCTTATTAAATATATGTATACACATACATATATAACAATCCAGAGTAACTTCTCTGTAGTTCAGTCGGCTAGTTTAAAAACTACCATTAGCATATATAGCTCATTCAGGCTTACAAAGGGTCTCAATAAAAGAACACCTATAAAATTATGTAGCCTTAATTCAACAACATTTATCTAAAATAACTATCTGTATAAAAATACCGTAATGGTTATTACTGTGACCAAGACAATCTATTTCTTTAATACTTAAAGAAATATATTTACTCCCATATAGGCTCCCAACTTTATCTCCTTAATTTCCTCCTTAAGCTCCCAAATGTCTCCTAACTTTCCTCTTTAAGCTCCCAAATTTATCTCCTAACTTTACTCCCACAGCTCCTTAAAGCTCCCAACTTTACTCCCACAGCTCCTTAAGCTCCCAAATTCTCCCACAGCTCCTTAAACTCCCACAGCTCCTTAAGCTCCCAAATTTATCTCCTAACTTTACTACCACATCTCCTTAAACTCCCACAGCTCCTTAAGCTCCCAACTTTACTCCCACAGCTCCTTAAGCTCCCACAGCTCCTTAAGCTCCCAAATTTATCTCTCAACTTTCCTCCTTAAGCTCCTTAAGCTCCCAACTTTACTCCCACTTTAACATAATTTCATAAACTTTTAATATGAATATTATAATTTTCCTTGGTAAGGATCTATAATTAAGTCAATTTTTTCAATAACAAAAAGTTATTAACATTTTCTACATTGATCAGGACATTAGTCAGTGCAGAGTCGACGTTGGTCAGGTCAAGTTTTCTAACACTTAAAATTAGTTTTTTTAATACTTTTTCTTATATCTCTGTATTCAATGTTAGAATCTTCCTTGACATCAAATTTGAAGTCAAACCTTCAAAGAACAAAAAAGTTATTAGCATTTTACATCGGTCAGGACATTAGTCACGGGAGTATGTAGTTGGTCAGGTCAAGTTTTCTAACTCTTGAAAATATTTTTTTTTCGTATTTTTTCTTATATTTTTGTATTAAATGTATTATTCTTCCTTGGTATCGAATTTGAAGTCTATCCTGTCAATAATAAAACATTTTTTAGCCGTTTCACATCGGTCAGGACATTAGTAGTTTCAAAGTCAAGTTGGTCAGGTCAAGTTTTCTAACTCTTTAAAATATTTTTTTTTTTTTTTAAATTATATTCAATAAATATAAGTTCTCATCTTGCTTGATTCCAAATTTCATGTAAATCCTTCCAATAATAAAAAAGTTTTAAGCATTTTCATTTCTGTCAGGACTTTGTCAGGACATTGTCAGGACATTAGTGTAACCCCCGAAATGGCAATTCAAAATGTAAACACTGGACATTTTATGTAAATAAAGATGTTTTCCAGCTTAAACTCATTAAGAACTAATATATGCATTCATCATGAAGGTTATTACACCAACAGGATAACTTAGGAACACATGAAAAAGGTTAATATCTCAAATAAACAACAAAACTAAAGGAAGCGGCACTCAGGGAACAAACTTTGTCTTTGTCACCGCGAGTAAATTAAACTCATAACATCACTTTAAACACAATAGATTAAATCAATTTCAGTGTAATCAGCTTATCAAATACATTCATATGCAAAGCATATCATCTCACAGTCATCTTCGTATTATTATTTGTACTTAATAACACAGCACATTCAAAAGGGGGGTTGACGGCATTACATTGCCCCCATCCTTCAGATTATGGTCCCCAAATAGGTTGACTTGATTTGGTTCCCAGTAATAGGAACTAAAATTGGGTAATATTTTATAATATTCAACAAACATTTTTTAAAAATAACATTGATCCGGCACATAGTCAGTATACTTACAGTACTTTATGACTTTGATTTTTCAAAACAAAAATCTTATTCCAATTTGGCGGATATTTTACTATATCTGATAAACAGAGTATATAGATACAACTCAACAACATAAAGATATAATTTTCTGCAATTAAAACACATGAAGGAGCTTATTTTTACCAATAATACATGTATTTTACTATCGGACTGTTTACTTCGTTTCACTCTGGTTTAAGGTTCGTTCTTTTCATTCTCATATTCTGGTTTGCAAGCATAATGAAATGCTTCTCCAACAAAACCATTTTATCATTGTATGCTCCATAAACACTGACCAGTGATTAGGTCATTCGTGTGTCTATCTCTTTTGAGCATATATGTCGTTTCTGTCTGTTAGTGATTTTTATTTTTTAAACCCTATTTGGTGTTAAATATACTTGTTGCTCTGTTAATACTTTCCACCGGGCTTGCAAACATTGTACAATGTTTCTCTTGCAGACCCGTTCTTGCCAAGCTTTGCTCTATAGACACTGACCAGTAATAAGGTCACTCATGAGTCTATCTCTTTTGAGCAATCAAACACCGACTTCTATACGATCTGTGAAATATTTTAGGTGCACGCAGCCTTCTTAGGAAGGTGCCTCGTTGTGTACCTCTCATTATTTACTGATCACTATGTACTCTATCTCTTTTGATAAACTCTCTCGGAAAACATACCTTCAGGTTTCATATTTTGACTGGCCATGCCAAAACATCTACATTTCAGTACTTAACTGAGACAGTCTTTCTAGCAACATATTTTATTTTAATTTTCTTTATTGAGAGTAAAGATAACCGTTCTTTTCATAGGGCCTCTCGCTAAAATTGTAATCATTCAACAATCATTCTATCAGTGTGTTGAACAATCGCATAGCACCACATAACCAGAATTTTTAACCAAACTGTCAAATTACTTTTTATGTTTTAATAAAGTTCTGAAACTAGAAATACCAATAAAGTACAGTATTTTCACCCAAAATGTTCGTAATTTTAAAACAAACCCCAACAGAATTTTATTTAGCGCGACCATATACTGTGCCGTTAGTAATAGTTTATCTCTGTAGCATTAACTTCTACAATTTCCGCTTTGGAAATTTTAAAGAGACATCATCTCTCATTTTAAAACAAATGAACAAGGTATAACCTCATTTTTTTTTATAACTAATAAGCCATCCTTAGTGAAAGGATATCAACATGATATTTATACATAAAACCTATTCCACAAATGGCGACATCTTTTATTTCCGCACGATAAAAAAACATCATGTTTAAAATACATGAGTATCTAACTTTAAATCTAAAACTGCTTTTATCAATTAATTCTGAAGAGTTTAACAAAAATCTCATACATAGAAAAACTTAATGATTTTTGTTTTGTTTTATAGACAATGGTCTACACTGTTTCAGTCTCGACCGTACGAACATTTCGACCTTTCTGTCTATCAGCTATACGTAAGGCTTCAAGTCTAACAGCAATATTCTCTGCTTCATTTATTGAAGATGGTCCAACCTCTCTCAATCGGAGGCGTATATCAGTCTCTGGAATTGCATCGATAAAATAATAAAGGGACAATGTGTCCATAACTAGAGCAGTAGTATCCTGGTAAGCCCTACGTGTAAGTTTCTTTATAGCTTGTGCAAGTTCTTGCAGCGTTTCATTTTTCTTTCTTACCCTTGTTTGCAACTCAGCCCTAAAAACTTCGGACCTATTTATCGAACCGAACCGATTTTTCAGAGCATTAACCAAACACTGAAAATCGTGCCGTTCCCCATCAGTTATTTCATTTAATATAGCCCGAGCACTTCCAGATAAACTACTAGCCAAAATTAAGGCCTTAGTCTTCGGATCCCAATCATTTATTTCTGCCAATAAATCAAATTGTGTCAAATACTCCTCCAAATCATCTGAGCCGTCATAGATTTGAGGTTTTATTTTGCATGAGAAATCCGGTTTTGACTGTCTGATATCTGAAATATGACTGTTATTTTTATCAGTCTTATCTTGCCTGATTATGTGTATTTTGACCCCCTGCAGTATATTGAACCCCTTCTATAGACCTTGATTTTCAAAAATTCAAGCTATTCTAACTCCTTAACAGTATTATAATACTTCAATAAGAAGTTTGTATGTATTTAACAAACTGGCAAAGATATTTTGGAAATTTTACATAGCCATGGTATTTTGACCCCCTGCGGTATATTGAACCTTCTATAGACCTTGATTTTCAAAAATTCAAGCTATTCTAACTCCTTAACATAGTAAAAATACTTCAATTTGTAGTTTGTATGTATTCAAAATGCTGGAAAAGATATTTTGAAAATTTTACTTAGCCATGGTATTTTGACCCCCTGCGGTATATTGAACCCCCTTCTATAGACCTTGATTTCCAAAAATTCAAGCTATTCTAACTCCTTAACATAGTAATAATACTTCAATAAGTTGTTTGTATGTATATGACATGCTGGAAAAGATATTTTGAAAATTTTACTTAGCCATGGTATTTTGACCCCCCCCTGCGGTATATTGAACCCCCTACCATAGACATTCAATTTCAAAAATTCCAGCTATTCTTAATCCTTAACATTGTAAAAATACTCCAATAAGTAGTTTGTATGCATTTAACATGCTGGAAAAGATATCTTGAAGAAGAAAAAAATTTCATGGTATTTTGACCCCCCCCCCCCAAACCCTACCATGGTATATTGAACCCCCTACTATAGACCTTGAATTTCAAAAACCCAAGCTATTCTAACTCCTTAACATAATTATAATACTCCAATAAGTAGTTTGTATGTATTTAACAAATTGGCAAAGATATTTTAAAAATTTTACGTAGCCATGGTATTTTGACCCCCTGCGGTATATTGAACCCCCTTATATAGACCTTGACCTTCAAAAACCCAAGTTTTTCTAACTCCTTAACATAGTTTTAATACTCCAATAAGTAGTTTGTTTGTATTTAACATGCTGGAAAAGATATTTTGAAAATTTTACTTAGCCATGTTATTGTACCATGGTATATTGAACCCCCTACTATACATCTAAACTAAAGACCTTTCATGTTAAAATATCTTGCTACTGTAACTCCATAACATATTTATTATACTCCATTCAGTAGTATGTATTTATTTTATTAGTTTGAAAAGATGTTTTGAAAATTTTACTTTTTAAAATCAAGTGAGCCATGGTAATTTGACCCCCTCCCCCTTTTTTACCATGGAGAATTAAAACTTAAAAGTCTACCATTCTATATGAATATTTTAAATTTCAAAGAATAATAGTGTCCAAGCTACATGGTCTAGTTTTAATGCTTTAAGAAGTTTTTTTAATGAAATTTTGTTGGTTAAGATTTCAGAGCACTTATACCAAGCAAATATTTTTCTTTTAACCAATCATTGAAAATTTACCTCCCCTTCTTGTATAAATGATTTTTAATATTTGATTAGCTTTTATATAATGTTAAACGTTTTATTAATCATCTAAAATGAAAAAAAACAGGGGGGGGGTTCAATTTACCATGGGGGTTCAATTTTTCATACAGGGGGGGGGGGTTCAATTTATCATGGGGGGGTTCAATTTACCATAGCGGTATTTTGACCCCGGGGTCATTTTACCATGGGGTTCAAAATACCATATGACACCGGCTATTTGTTGTACTTTCAATTCCCCGTCCTAAAATTGGGGTGGACCTACTTTTCATAGCTTGCCCTTCAAATTTTGCAAACATCAGGTTCATATCATTTGAAAAATCGGAAAAACATTTGTCCATCCGGAGTTTCATTTCTGCCCGTGCCTCTGCCATCATTCTCTCCGTTCTTTTATGTCCTGACCGATGTAAAATGCTAATTACTTTTTTTTTCTTTGAAAGTTCGATTTCAAATTTAATGTCAAGGAGGATCCTAGCATTGAATACAGAGATATTAGAAAAAATATTAAAAAAAAACTAATTTTAAGTGTGAGAAAACTTGACCTGACCAACGTCGACTCTGCACTGACTAATGTCCTGACCAACGTAGAAAATGCCTAAAACTTTTTTATTCTTTAATGTATGGATTTCAAATTTAATGTCGAGGTAGATTATAATACTAAATATATTGATGCAAAAAAATAGATTAAAAAAAATAATTTAAAGAAAAAACTTGACCTGACCAACGTCGACTCTGCTCTGACTAATGTCCTGACAGATGCAGAAAACTTTTTATTATTAAAAAAATTGTCTCAACTTCCTTACCAAGGAAGATGATAGCAATAAATACAGGAATTTATGAGAAAAAAAACCCCGCTGAATTTTATTTTTTTTAATTTTTTTAAATGTTAGAAAACTTGACCTGACCAACTTGATATTTGTCATGATGAATGTCCTGACCGTTATAAAGATATCAATAACCTTTTTGTTATTTATTGGGATATTACCAAGTTAGGTATCAGGGAAGATTACAACACTTAGTATAAGCATGTAAAAAAAATATTTCAAACTTGACCTCACCAATGTTTTACCTAGTCCTGCAATGTCCTGAATGATGAAGAAAAGACAAATATTATATAACTGTTTTTTTCCTCTCTCTTAAGACAGAAAATACTTAATTCTTTAAATTATATAGATATTTTTATTGTATTTAAACATAGTAAAGAAAGAACTTGGATGCACTTTTTATTATTCGTAATATATGTGTATAAGAAAGGCAAAAGACAGTGACATAATAAAATTATATTTCTGTGTGATTCTAACATAATTCTACATGTAAAAACAATATATTGACATCAAAAGAAGCCCATTTCCTGTCCTTATTTATCATGTTTATGTTATTTGACATGTTTAATCCCTCATTAACTAAACAACAAAAAATGAGTGAAATAGATAAGAAAAATATAGTTAAGTAAACATTCCAATTTGTGTTAATTTTAATTAATGTATGTGTGAATAAATTTTAATTATTCATGTCACTGTCTTTGGACTTAATTGCATTCTGTACATCTTTATAATCCTTTCATATTAAATGTACAAAAGGTGCATTTCCTTAGTATCTACAGAGACATATGTCTCTGGTATATATCCCTTTCAATAACAAAAAAGAACGGTCAGGACATTCGTCATGATATAAAGATCAAGTTGGTCGGATCAAGTTTTGTAACATTTAAAAAAAATAACCTAATTTCATAAACTTTTAATATGAATATTATAATTTTCCTTGGTAAGGATCTATAATTAAGTCAATTCTTTCAATAACAAAAAGTTATTAACATTTTCTACATTGATCAGGACATTAGTCAGTGCAGAGTCGACGTTGGTCAGGTCAAGTTTTCTAACACTTAAAATTAGTTTTTTTAATATTTTTTCTTATATCTCTGTATTCAATGTTAGAATCTTCCTTGACATCAAATTTGAAGTCAAACCTTCAAAGAACAAAAAAGTTATTAGCATTTTACATCGGTCAGGACATTAGTCACGGGAGTACGTAGTTGGTCAGGTCAAGTTTTCTAACTCTTGAAAATATTTTTTTTTCGTATTTTTTCTTATATTTTTGTATTAAATGTATTATTCTTCCTTGGTATCGAATTTGAAGTCTATCCTGTCAATAATAAAACATTTTTTAGCCGTTTCACATCGGTCAGGACATTAGTAGTTTCAAAGTCAAGTTGGTCAGATCAAGTTTTCTAACTCTTAAAAATATTTTTTTATTTTTTTAAAATTATATTCAATAAATATAAGTTCTCATCTTGCTTGATTCCAAATTTCAAGTAAATCCTTCCAATAATAAAAAAGTTTTAAGCATTTTCATTTCTGTCAGGACTTTGTCAGGACATTGTCAGACATTGTCAGGACATTAGTGTAACCCCCGAAATGGCAATTCAAAATGTAAACACTGGACATTTTATGTAAATAAAGATGTTTTCCAGCTTAAACTCATTAAGAACTAATATATATGTATTCATCATGAAGGTTATTACACCAACAGGATAACTTAGGAACACATGAAAAGGGTTAATATCTCAAATAAACAACAAAACTAAAGGAAGCGGCACTCAGGGAACAAACTTTGTCTTTGTCACCGCGAGTAAATTAAACTCATAACATCACTTTAAACACAATAGATTAAATCAATTTCAGTGTAATCAGCGTATCAAATACATTCATATGCAAAGCATATCATCTCACAGTCATCTTCGTATTATTATTTGTACTTAATAACACAGAACATTCCAAAAGGGGGGTTGACGGCATTACAATATGTAGGATATAATAGGGTTATACCAAGTTATGGACAAAATAAAGTTATTTGTAGGATATAATAGGGTTATACCAAGTTATGGACAAAATACGGTAATTTGTAGGATATAATAGGGTTATACCAAGTTATGGACAAAATAAGGTAATTTGTAGGATATACCGTATAGCGGGTTATTTTCGCGGGTGTAAAATTTCGCGATTTTCATTGAATTAGGTATACGAAAAATTTTGGCGGTTATTATTTAGGCGGTTTCAACATTTTTAACATTACCTTTGCATGTACACTTTTAAATTGGCGGAATTTATTTTGGCGATTTTGTTCTATCCGCGAAAATAAGCGAAAATTTACACCCCGCGAAAATAACCCGCTATACGGTAATAGGGTTATACTAAGTTATGGACAAAATAAGGTAATTTGTAGGATATAATAGGGTTATACCAAGTTATGGACAAAATAAGGTTATTTGTAGGATATAATAGGGTTATACCAAGTTATGGACAAAATAAGGTAATTTGTAGGATATAATATGGTTATACCAAGTTATGGACAAAATAAGGTAATTTTTAGGATATAATAGGGTTATACCAAGTTATGGACAAAATAAGGTTATTTGTAGGATATAATAGGGTTGTACCAAGTTATGGACAAAATAAGGTAATTTGTAGGATATAATAGGGTTATACCAAGTTATGGACAAAATAAGGTTTATGGACAAAATAAGGTAATTTGTAGGATATAATAGGGTTATACCAAGTTATGGACAAAATAAGGAAATTGTAGGATATAATAGGGTTATACCCAGTTATGGACAAAATAAGGTTTATGGACAAAATAAGGTAATTTGTAGGAGATAATAGGGTTATACCAAGTTATGGACAAAATAAGGTAATTTGTAGGATATAATAGGGTTATACCCAGTTATGGACAAAGTAAGGTAATTTGTACACTGCTAATTTTGCATAGGTACTTTTTCTGTACAAAAAATCTGTAGTACTGGAAAATTACTTTTAAAATATAGTACTTTTTTAGTACTTTAAATTTATTGTAATATTTAAGTACTTGTTTTTTACAGTACTTGATTTGTACTTTAAATTTTAAGTACTCAATTTGTACTTTAATTGTGTAGTACTAAATGTGTACCTTAAATATTAGGTACTCATTTTGTACCTTTATTTTGAAGTGCTTGATATGTACTTAAATTTTAAGTACAAATCAAGTACTGTAAAAAACAGGTACCTAAATATTACAATAAATTTAAAGTACTATATTTTAAAAGTAATTTTCCAGTACCACAGACTTTTTGTACAGAAAAAGTACCTATGCAAAAGTAGCAGTGTAGGAAGCGATTTTTACGGCATTGCCATTTCTTTTCTCTAGGAAAAGTCTTGAGAGATATCTGCATTACGTTGTTTTATGAACCTTTAGTACATGTATGCCCTGCTGACTGCAAATTTTGGGGTCGATTAAACTTGTAGTTTCAGAGTATAACTGATAAGAAGGATGTGGATTTTTTTTTTTCAGAAGAGATGTAAGAACAATATTGAAATTCAATTCTTCTTGAATAATTGATCATAGGTCTTTCCTTCCATATTGTTTTAATGAAACTGTCATAAATAAACGGTCATACATATTGCTTGGTTGGTTGGTTGGCTGGTTGGTTTGTTTATTACTTAAACACTTGGGATAGGGTCTCTTGAAGCAAGCGGAAAAAAATGAGATCTTGGACCCCGTATTGAACACACGAGACGGAAACATGCACTGATTTTTGGTTGGTTGGCTAAACATGTTGATTGGTTGATTAAACACGTTGGTTGGTTGGTTAAACACGTTGGAAAGTTTTTCTTGAAACAAGCGAGAAAGAAACAAATGAGATCGTGGACTCCATATTAAACACATGAGATGGAAACATGCACTGATTGATTGATTGATTGATTGGTTGGTTGGCTAAACATGTTGGTTGGTTGATTAAACACGTTGGTTGGTTGGTTGGTTGGTTGGTTAAACACGTTGGATAGTGTTTCTTTAAACAAGCGAGAAAGAAACAAATGAGATCGTGGACTCCATATTAAACACATGAGACGGAAACATGCACTGATTGATTTATTGGTTGGTTGGTAGGTTGAACACGTTGATTGGTTGATCAAACACATTCATTTGTAAGTGGGGGGGGGGGGGGGGGTCCTAGGGATTTTTTTTTTATATAAACGGAACAGAATGGTTAAAATTGCCGTTTTACAATTTAAATCAATTGCTTCTTAAAAGCAATTGTAAACGGTCTTCCCCCCCTTTTGAAACATGATTGATTGTTATGTGTGTGTGTGTGTGTGTGCGTGTTTGTTTGTTTGTTTGTTTGTCTATTTGTTTGTTTGTTTGTTTGTTTGTTTGTTTGTCTGTTTGTTTGTTTGTTTCTATAAGGGGT
Organism: Mytilus edulis; assembly: GCF_963676685.1. Lineage (NCBI taxonomy): Eukaryota > Metazoa > Mollusca > Bivalvia > Mytilida > Mytilidae > Mytilus > Mytilus edulis. Next base: position 837,611 of record NC_092352.1, read on the forward strand.
CTATATTATTCCGGGGAAGTTTCATGTTTAGTTCGGAAAGTTTTTATTTTATTTCAGGTCCAGCGCGCGCGCCAGATTGAGGAGACATCACGTGACGCGGGTTGATAATAACGAAAACTCTTTTTATTTCTTTTCAGGTGGGGACGTTGAACAGACAACATCTATAGAGATGGAATGTACACAATGTAATTTCTTTTGTCATTGTAGGAAATTGACATTTCGGTCACAGTTCACCAGCAGTGCATGATTTGGATTTTATTGATCCGGTGTAACTTTAAAACACGTGTTGCATGATTATTTTCTTGTAATGTACATTTTTCAGCACCAGGGCTTTGGGATAGGCAGTACTAGGAGGTTTGTAATGACTGTCCCTCAACAAATACACAATCCTGCATTCTTACAAATATGGCATGATGATTCTGGTAAAGGTGGTGCTGCATCATGGTACCTAAATAAAGTCCTGATAGAAGATCTACAGACAGAGGAAAGGTAATAATAAAACAGAAGACGTTATTACATTATTTTATAGGAATATATTGGTGTACAAATTCACTCACAAACAAATAAAGTGACTTGGTCCAGTTTATACACTAATAAATTCCTTTGAAAAGATGTTTAATCCTTATAATTCTTTTTAAATGGGAAACAACTCATGACCTCTATCACATGTGAATTGCATATTTTTGTCACTGAATTGACCTTGCAAAATGTAATTCTATCAACATCATCTATTGAAGAATAAACAACATCAGAAGCCAAAACCGGACGCCTTCTAGTCAAATTATTCCCGTATATGCAAATCATAAAAGAATAATTGTTGTCCTGACAACAGTAAAAATTAAAGTGTGGTGTTGTGAGATAAGTTTTTGGATATTCCAAATGTGGTTTGTCTCCCTTTTTTTTAAAAGAAATTGTAACAAGACTTACCCATAGGCCTTGTCTGTTTCAATGTAAGTTTGTGATTAGGCCATATATGGTTCAAAATTCCTAATGCACCTAAGATTGAGCAACTTAAAAGCTGTGCGTAAAGTGATTTTGGACATGTTTCTAATTTTAACAAGTGTCTAAGCTTAACCATCTGTGTTGATTTGGAAAGTAGAGGACCATAGAATAAATATGTCAAAACTAGGGAGTTGTTAAATGTATTCAAAGTATTGAATTTTCAAAGAACTTATTGTGTGAAAAAAGTTTTTTTTTACCACAAATGGATTTTTGCGATATGCTAATTTATGGAAAAATGAATGTCACTTCATACCCTGAAAATTTAACCACATTTGTGAAAATGTCGCAGCTTAGAAAGGAGCCATCATTTATATCCAAGTTAACCATATGGACTGAGCTACAGAAGAAAACGTCACCATTACCTGGAAATATATTGTGCATATTGACCCATATGCGTAACATGTGTTGATAGTAAATTGAAATAAAATGCTGACCCTGAGTTTGAATAAACAGACATATATGTGAAGAGACTATGATTATATGATTATTTCATTGTAGATACCTATTCCTGTGTAACAAGTGGCTGTCATTGGACCATGACGATGGTAAAATACAGAGTATCATCCCTGTGGTGGATACAAAAGAGACAAAACAGTTTTCTTTTCTTTTCAACGAGCAGACAAGAGAAAATACTACAGACAGCCATCTTTGGTTGTCAGTAGGTCTCCGCCCAGAACCCAGTAATTTCTCTCGACTACAAAGATTGGCTTGCTGTCTGACACTTCTGTTCCTGACCATGATTTCTAATGCTATGTTTTATGGTCAGGGAACAGGGTCCAGCCAGGTGTCATTAGGACCTCTAAACTTCAGTTTAGCAGGGATTTATATATCCTTCATCAGTTTGTTGTTAACAATTCCAGTGATGTTGATGATAACATATTTATTTAGAAAATCTTGTCACTTGAGGAAAGACACAGCCATATCAGACATGGAGAGATTGACAATGTCTAATGGTGGACATGAACATACATTACCATGGGGATGTCAGATCATAGCCTGGGCTTTAGTTGTATCTGCTGTAGTCCTCTCTGGATTCTTTGTTATACTGTATAGTATGGAATGGGGCAAGACTAAGTCAGAAGAGTGGCTTCTGTGTTTTTTCCTCTCATTCTTTGAATCTATGTTTGTGATGGATCCATTAAAGGTAGGTATTCATTGAATCTCAGATGTAAATTTATTTTGAAAAAAAAAAGATTTTATGTGGATTTTTATTTAGGTTTTGTCAAAGTTTGCATATATAAAAGCCTACACAATTTGCACTTGGTTCACCTTTAACCTTGAAATCTACAAAAAATGGTATCCCATTAATAACAAGGAATCTACAGTTACTAGTTGGGTCCTTCATGAAAGTGTTATTCTATCTTGGAAGGTAGGATAAACCTACATCAGTCATCATTATGATGTTATCAAACCCTATGAATAACATAGATTGTAATGTTTGAACCTTGCATGGTGGTTATTAAATAATAATTGTTTGAATAACGTTCTACTGGTCTGTGAGAATCATTTTGAAAATTAGGAGATGTAGTTTAATGATACAACTAAAAGAGAGCAAATGATGTAGACTTAAACAACTAGAGTTCCCCATACTGAGTCAGCAATGAGCAAACCCATACCGATAGTTATAAGTAAAAAAGGCGCAAGCATGAAAAACATTATACCTGGTAGTCATTACGATTATGTTGTTAAATCTGATTTAAAGTCTCTGATCCTTATAATACTATAATATGATCTCCAGAATTGAATGTAAATCCTTCTGTGATAATTTGTTTTAAAACCTATTTTCCCCTAATTTCAGATAATTGTGATAGCTACAGTTTTTGCCTACATCTCCAGAAGAGCAAAACCAGAGAAGAATGTTGTATACAACAAGGAATTATTATTAGAAGAAATCAAGAAAAAAGCAACTTCACCTGTGTCTTATTGTATTGGTATGGAAAAGTACATTAAAATACAAGCATGTATTAAAAAAAATTCCAATAAACATTCTATAATAGTGCTCCTTTTCAAATGTAATTATAGATTATCGATGATCATCTCAGTGAGATTGACTTTCTCGCTTGAGCCGGCCGTACGGCAAAAGAGAGAAAAGCAATCAAGTTGAGAGTATTTTTACCTATGATGACTTTGTCAATGTCATATCAATTTCATTAGCATCGCCACTTGCCTCCTTAGTTTCTAGTAAAATTTGCCATCTCCAGCGAGTAGCATGATATGAAAAATTATTCCAAAAAAAGATCAAGGGGAAAATGCACAAAATAGCGATAATTGTCTATATATATATATAAAATTTCAAGAATTATTTCTTACAAATGAACTAAAGAATTATGTGGGAGTACATTAATGAGACGTGAAGCCCAACACTACACAATAATTCCTTAAACTCAGGTATATTGTTGTTTACACATATATAAAAATAAGGAGATGTGGTATGATTGCCAATGAGACAACCAATCACCAAGCGTCAAATGAATTGCATGTTAGCAATTATAGGCAGCCAAACACCCTTCAACAATGAGGGAAAAATACCAAATGGATGGCAATAAAAGGCTGGACATGAAAAAAAAATATGAACTGGATGTATAATGCTGTATACGAGTTCACTTCATGTCCTGCAAGTTACTTTTGTCATCATCACAGCTAACAAGGCTTAGGATTGATAACAGGTTAAATGCTCAATTTTAACTATCAGAAATTTTTGTGTCTGCTTTAAACATTTTTTTTTTAAAGTTACAGTGAAACTGCAATTGCATATATATGTGGGTATTCTCTTGTTGTTTCCAAAATTTCACCTTTATTTGCAGATACATTCAGGAAGGAGTCTTCTCCATTGAATCCAGAGATTGTTTCCAAACTAAAGGTACAACGAAAGGCAGTATTAAAGGCTGAGCACATCTTTACAGAGTTAATACTGTATGCTGTATTTCTTACTGTGTTGTACCTGATCAGCTTCAGTAACCGTGATGTACAATGGTATTACTCAAAACAACATATTGAACAACAATTAGTCGTCAGTAACAAGGACATTACATCATGGGACACAATCAGGTTTGAAAATGTAAGATTTCTCAGTGGGTGTGTAAATAAAATATCTGCAAAGCATGACTGATTGTAAACATATAAAATGTCTTTAAATATAAGAAGATGTGTTATGATTGCCAATGAGAAAACTATCCACAAAAGACCAAAATGACACAAACATTAAAAACTATAGGTCACTGTACGGCCTTCAACAGTCAAAGACAGTCGATTTACTAGATATTATTATTTACTACAAATTTAACCTAACATCTGGTTTACAGTTTCTTTTATTATTTTGCCTTACCTGACAACATTATAAATATGTCATGACATCTTTTAACATCTCTTCCAAACATATTTCTAGTTGTGTTTAAACATGATGAAAAGGTTGTAAAGAAAATTATGATTTGTTTTTCATTTTAATCTTATTGGATAAAACAAAATGTTAGTTGAAAGTTATGCAATACCTTTGACTCAGATGATCATGAGTATATATATTATGATCCAATAGTTGCAAAAAGTAAAATCACAAAAATACTGAACTTAGAGAAAAATCAATTTCGGAAAGTCCATAATCACATGGCAAAATCAAAAAACAAAATACAATGCTGTCCTCTGTTTTTGATTGTGAGTCCATTTTGTGACACTGATCAAAGGCTTATCATATAATTTGTGCTAATGATAAGCAACACAATGACTATACCACCAGTAGAGCAAGATCTGCTCACCCTCAGAACACCTGAGATTATCCAAAGATTTTGATGGATTCATGCTGCTCAGTCTTTTGTTTTCTCTGTGTTTTTTGTTGATTTGTTCATAAGTTTATAATATCTGTTGTCTCATTTGCATATCTCTTACATCTCTAACGTAAGGGTACCCAAATTGCACCGAGTACCCAAATTGCACCTATTTAGAAAAAATAGCAATAAAAATCTTACAAGATTTCCTAGAGACTAAACAAGTTGTATTTTTTTTATTTGATACTATGCCTGTCTTTCAACATAGGTAAACATATTTAGTTATACACAAAACGTTCACAGTATTTATCAACAGATGGACTGTTTACTGAAAAAAACAAAATGTACGAAAACGTCACCATGCGACGTCATCAAAACGTCATCTTTTTAAAATTGGCAAATACAATATATTATAAGTATCCATTTCGTAAAATATGAATAGTAAGCATGGACAAATATCCAATTGTTCAAAATATTTGAAGAAATTAAACAAAAGCTCGGTTATTAGACTTTTGATGATGTAAATTTAAGCATGGATGCAATTTGGGTACTCCTCATTACAGAATCATGGATAGTTTGGAGGTTGATTCAAACCCATTTTTTAATGACTCAATATGGACTAAAAATTAAATTGGTGTACCTATATGACAAAGAAGGATAGGGCTACAAAATAAACACAGTATGGACATTTTTTTCCTGATCATAAAAAAACTTAGGTGAAAAAACTGTCAAAATAGGTGCAATTTGGGTACCGTCACTTTATGATTTATCTAAAGTTAAGATTTTATGATTAAAGATAAAATCAACAGCAGATTTTCACAGCTGGCTGAGTGATACACTGGTCCCCTTTGTGTTTCCTAAACAATCTTACTATGCACACAAACTGACAGCCTACTACAGACAATACCTACAGGACCAGGTCAACTTCAGATTAGGACCAATCAGATTACGGCAAGTCAGAGCTGTGGAAAGTAAGTTGTTTATAGAATTTATAAAGCCAATTATTAAGCAAAGATTATATATAAAGCACTTGTTAGGATAAATATTCCCGAGTTACAAAAAATAACATGACACTCCATCTTGACAAATATAGTGGAAATAGTTATCAAACTTTTGACTTATATGAACAACACTGGAAACACACAATTGAAGCCTCTTGGTAATTAAAATTATTATTGAAGAGTTATTATGCATCTGCTTCAGTAGAATAATTAATGGTACTTTAAATGTTATTTATGCTTTATAATTGGTACTATAAATGTTATTTCTCTAATGCTTCCTCAAATATTCCTTTCTGCACCCATTGTATAAAAAAATTTAATCAGTGGTGGTTCGTTTGATCTCAGTACTTCATTGGTTAAAATCCAATGATGACTTCAAATTTTCTTGCTCTCCTCTGAAATTCCTATTGTGACGGCATGACAAAGGCTACCATGCCTGATTACGTCACATAGAAAGAACACTACTTTTTGCAGATCATTCGAAAAGAAGGAATAGCTTGCCTACATTATGTTAGAAAATCATTAGAGAAACAGATTCCACCACCAAATCTTGTGTAATACCATATTTATCCACTCTCGACAGTTAAATATTAAATATTTAAAACACTCGGACAAGCCTTGCGTTTTAAATTTGAAAATTTAACTGTCTCGAGTGGATAGATATTGTATTACACTCAATGCAGTGGTAGAATCTATATTTATATCCATTTGATTCAGTAAAATTGTTACAATAAATGTTATTCATGCATTTGCTGCAGTAAAATTGATACATTTAATATAAATCGTCGAATCCTGCAGTAAAATTGATACTGATAATGTTTTTTATTCACTGCTGCAGTAAAATTGGTTCAATACATTTTATGCATGCATCTGCTACTTACTTCTATTCAAAATAAGGAAATTTATAATATTTGCTATACTAAATAATCACAGGTTACAGAAGATGCCCCCCCCCCCCCCGTCTGTAAGTTAATCAATATTGATTCTGTTTTCAGTCAACTGTCCTGTACAATTTTGGGACAATGATATAACTTGCTATGATAAGTATTCACTGTTGAGAGAAGATGACAGAAGTTATTGTGTTGGCTGGGAGAGTGGACCATGTGTCAGAGATGAGGCTGTCTATAATATAACATCAGCAGCATGGAAGTTTTCCTCGGCAGTAGATATCTGGGGACTCCCCACTACAGGACAACATTCCACATATAGTGGGGGTGGATATTTAGCAGACTTTGGTGTTAATAATGAAATATCTCAACAGATGTTGAAAGACTTATACAAATATGTTTGGATTGATAGAAAAACTCGAGCTGTTTTTACAGAATTCACATTGTATAATGTTAATGAGAATTTATTTGTCTATTTATCATTTTTATGTGAGTTTCCCGAGGTTGGTGGAGTTTTACTGACACCATCCATTCAATTTTTTAGACCCTACCAACATGTCGGTAGTTATGGCTTCCTGGTGTTTATCTGTGAGATTTTTATACTTTTGTCCTTCATCCTTTTTATAGTTAGAATGATTATTACCATTTGTAAAGAACGTGTCAAATTTTTGAAAGAGATGTGGAATGTTTTTGATTTATTTATAGTTATATTATTTTTCATTGGTTTTATTATGTATGTGGGTAGATGTGTAATGATTAACAAAAGCATGGCTGCTTTCCACAAAAATATATACAAATTTGTAAATTTTGGTCACCTAGCAACATGGGATGAAATGTTAAATGTTGTCATAGCAATATTGATTTTTTTAACAACAATTCGTTTAATGAGAGTTTTAAATTATAGTACACGAGTCACACAATTGGCTACAGTTTTGTCACATGTCGCTAAGGATTTATTAGGTTGTTTAATATTGTTTTTCATTGTTTATATGGCATTTGTAGGTTTCGGACATCTTATTTTTGGAAGACATTTAGTGACTTACAAAACACTGTTAGTGTCCGTGACAACCATTACTAATGCCATCATTGGTAAAAACAGTATTGACGATTTATTTATAACTGCTCCAGTTCTTGGACATATTTACTACTTCCTATTTGTATTGTTTGTTATATGGATATTGATGACAATGTTGTGTGCCACACTTAACATGGGTATAAGGGAAGTAAGAAGGAAATCTGTAGCTCTGCCTACACCATACGGTATCCTTGACTTGACCTCTAACCTTTGTAATCAGGTCATAGCCTCTGTCTTAATGTTAAATCCTAAACACCATTCCGAATTTAAAGAGAACCAGCCAGTAGGGAAGTTATCTGGAGTATTTGATCAACAGACAAAAGTCTTAGACCTAAAGGATCTTTTTATTGACGAGTATAATCCATCACATAGCTCCCTCTACGACAAACCTAAAAAGACAAAAATTCTTCTTAATGCACCCCAATGTCATTACATTCACAAAACACAAATTTGAATTTAACATTTTTTTGTTTGAAATCAGTATGGTGACAAGTTTATAAAAAAGTATAACCAGTAATCCTGATTAAAAACCAAGTGAAGGAGAATCTTAAATTGTAGTTGTATGAGTCAATATGATGTGTATGTATATCACTCAATATATTCATTATATTTGAAAGTTATAATAAAAAAAGGTGAACATCTTCTTCATAATGATAAATGTATTAGTCTGAATTAGGAAAGACATCATTTCTGTAAAAATTGTCACTTTTTGAATTATTGACCTTAATTCATGATTTCATATGTGGCGCCATCCCTAGCCCATTGGAATTTAGATTGTAAAGAACGAACATGATAAGTAAAGAACATTGCATCAATCATATATGTGGGTGTAGGGTGGCATCACTGCTAATTTAGCAGTAAACAAATTAATTTTTAGGATTTTTAGGGCCAAAATTAAGAGTTAGTGAACCAACTCTTTTGTGAAATATATCTGTTCTGGTTTATAGCATAAAAGTTAATAATCATGTTTATTCCATATTGATAAAATATTAGTAGGTTTTTCTATATGAATGGGATTTTGAATAAATAAGCATATTCACCTGCGGAAAAAGGATATTCACTGCGCAAAACGTCGTGTGCTTTCATGTGTTTAATTTTGGTAAAAAAACGTTTGATGTACAATTGGTTTTGGTAAATATTTTCCATTACAATAATTTCTCTCGGAATATGGAATAAAACATTTACTGTCTTTTTATTCGGTAAATATGTGGTTTTATTGACTTTTGAAAAACTGATATTCACTTCGGCCGTTGGCCTCAGTGAATATCAGTTTTTCAAAAGTCAATAAAACCAAACATTTACCTCACCAAAAGACAGTAATTGTATAATATTTTGTTATGGGTCTTGAATGAAAATTTAACTTGAAGACATAAAAATTGATCCATAAAGAAATTGTGATTGAATCAAACTTTACTTCATTACTGTACTCATTTTTAACTGTTTTATATTGTATTAAAAACAATTATAACAGTTGTAGACAAGTTTAATTATTCAGCAAAAAATAAGCTGCAAAAACTTACAAATATAAGGTTAAAATACATGAAAAATTTAAATCTATAAAAACTGCACATTCAGAACTAAAACATGAATAATTAAACCTTTAGAAACTTGTACATTAAGATCGAACATTGTTCTTATTTAACTTTGTACAACAGTAATACACATTTAATTCAAACTTTATAGGTACTTACTTATATACCAATTGTTTGTTTTAATGATGGTAGCTAAATGTTTATAGGTTATTGTTGATACAAGAGGAGATAATTATGATATGTTTTTCTAAAAACAAGTTCAAGATTACTTTTTGTCTTTTAATCAAACTTCATGTTACACAGAAAATATTAGTTACAATATCTCATAACTAGTCTAGTTCAATTACAATGTCAGTGTATTTTAATACCTAATACTATCTTTGACCAAACTTATCAATATAACTAAAAAAAGTTCAAGGTCACTTTGAATATACTTACCATATGCTATTTGATATTCCAAAATAATAATAAACCACATGTACTTTATTTATTTATTGAAAATGGATAAATGAAAAGAATTGCTATTAACCATGTTAACTGCTATTTTAAATAAAGCATCATTAGCAAATAGTTTCTCATTGTGTTATTCCAATATTTGTTGTCCTTATTATTAGAAGTACTGTTCATTATTGACCCTTATTTATGTGCAGCTGGCCTTAAAGGCCACTTGAGCTTTTGCCATCACTTGGGGTCTGTTGTTATCTTCCATCTGTCGTCAACTTTAAAAAAAAAAAACTTCTCTGAAACTAATGTACCAAATGTTACCACACTTAACCTGTGACTGTTGGATGTGGTAGTTAATTAAGGGACTTCAGCTATCATCAAACATGACTGCTGTTCCTAAAAAAAAGATAATAAATATAATGTTCTATTTTTGACTTATATTTCAAAAACTAACACAGTAAAAGTAAAACTGTTGTGGATAAAAATGATCAACCGGTCAATGTCTTGTTATTTTCTACGAAATTTTCAGCCTAATCTAACAAAAAAAGGTAAGCCCAGGAAGAGCACACGTTTTATACATCACAGCATAGATGGCCTACTTCTTATGAGCTCATGGCCATTGAGGAAAAGCTTTTATTAATCAGGTTGTACATCTCTCAATAGCCAATCCTCGCACTGGTAGAGCAAAACCAGTCAGAGAAGCAGCTAAAACCAGCTAGTCAGAGATTGCTCTACCTTTTCTTACTCATTTGGGAAATTGAAGCCTAGAAGAATTAAACTTATCTTAAATAGTCAGCTATTCAAAACCAGTGACAGTAGCCTATGACATCAACCCTCTAGGTATTTGTGGTGATTATCAACATTGTTTATAGAGGAATGTCAGGTATTTGTGTTGATAAACAACATTGTTTATGGAGGAATGTCCGGTATTTGTGGTGATTAACAACATTGTTTATTGGGGAATGTCAGGTATTTGTGGTAATAGACAACATTGTTTATGGAGGAATGTCAGGTATTTGTGGTGATAAACAACATTGTTTATATAGGAATGTCAGGTATTTGTGGTGATTAACAACATTGTTTATGGAGGAATGTCGGGTATTTGTGGTGATTAACAACATTGTTTATGGAGGAATGTCAGGTATTTGTGGGGATTAATAACATTGTTTATGGAGGAATATCAGGTATTTGTGGGGATTAACAACATTGTTTATGGAGGAATGTCAGGTATTTGTGGGGATTAACAACATTGTTTATGGAGGAATGTCAGGTATTTGTGGTGATTAACAACATTGTTTATGGAGGAATATCAGGTATTTGTGGGGATTAACAACATTGTTTATGGAGGAATGTCAGGTATTTGTGGGGATTAACAACATTGTTTATGGAGGAATGTCAGGTATTTGTGGGGATTAACATCATTGTTTATATAGGAATGTCAGGTATTTGTGGTGATTAACAACATTGTTTATAGAGGAATGTCAGGTATTTGTGGTGATTAACAACATTGTTTATGGAGGAATGTCGGGTATTTGTGTTGATTAACAACATTGTTTATGGAGGAATGTCTGGTATTTGTGGTAATTCACAACATTATTATGGAGGAATGTCAGGTATTCGTGGTGATTAACAACAATGTTTATGGAGATATGTCAGGTATTTGTGGTAATAGACAACATTGCTTATGGAGGAATGTCGGGTATTTGTGGTGATTAACAACATTGTTTATATAGGAATGTCAGGTATTTGTGGTGATTAACAACATTGTTTATATAGGAATGTCAGGTATTTGTGGTGATTAACAACATTGTTTATGGAGGAATGTCAGGTATTTGTGGGGATTAACAACATTGTTTATGGAGGAATGTCAGGTATTTCTGGTGATTAACAACATTGTTTATAGAGGAATGTCAGGTATTTGTGGTGATTAACGACATGGTTTATGGAGGAATGTCGGGTATTTGTGTTGATTAACAACATTGTTCATGGAGGGATGTCAAGTATTTGTGGTAATAGACAACATTGTTTCTGGAGGAATGTCGGGTATTTGTGGTGATTAACAACAATGTTTCTGGAGGAATGTCGGGTATTTGTGGTGATTAACAACAATGTTTATGGGGGAATGTCGGGTATTTGTAGTGATTATAATCATTGTTTATAGAGGAATGTCGGGAATTTGTGGTGATTAACAACATTGTTTATGGAGGAATGTCAGGTATTTGTGGTGATAACAACATTATTATGGAGGAATGTCAGGTATTTGTGGTGATTAACAACACTGTTTATGGAGGAATGTCAGGTATTTGTGGTAATAGACATCATTGTTTATGGAGGAATGTCAGGTATTTGTGGTGATTAACAACATTGTTTATGGAGGAATGACAGGTATTTGTGGTGATTAACAACATTATTATGGAGGAATGTCAGGTATTTGTGGTGATTAACAACAATGTTTATGGAGATATGTCAGGTATTTGTGGTGATTAACAACATTGTTTATGGAGGAATGTCTGGTATTTGTGGTAATTAACAACATTATTGTGGAGGAATGTCAGGTATTCGTGGTGATTAACAACAATGTTTATGGAGATATGTCAGGTATTTGTGGTGATTAACAACATTGTTTATGGAGAAGTGTCAGGTATTTGTGGTAATAGACAACATTGCTTATGGAGGAATGTCGGGTATTTGTGGTGATTAACAACATTGTTTATAGAAGAATGTCAGGTATTGGTAATGATTAACAACATTGTTTATGGAGGAATGTCAGGTTTTTGTGGGGATTAACATCATTGTGTATGGAGGAATGTCAGGTATTTGTGGTGATTAACAACATTGTTTATGGAGGAATTTCAGGTATTTGTGGTGATTAACAACAATGTTTATGAAGATATGTCAGGCATTTGTGGTAATAGACAACATTGCTTATGGAGGAATGTCAGATATTTGTGGTAATAGACATCATTGTTTATGGAGGAATGTCAGGTATTTGTGGTGATTTACAACATTGTTTATTGAGGAATGTCAGGTATTTGTGGTGATTAACAACAATGTTTATGGAGGAATGTCAGGTATTTGTGGTGATTAACAACATTGTTTATAGAGGAATGTCAGGCATTTGTGGTAATAGACAACATTGCTTTTGGAAGAATGTCAGGTATTTGTGGTAATAGACAACATTGCTTATGGAGGAATGTCAGGTATTTGTGGTAATAGACATCATTGTCTATGGAGGAATGTCAGGTATTTGTGGTGATTAACAACATTGTTTATAGAAGAATGTCAGGTATTTGTGGTGATTAACAACATGGTTTATAGAAGAATGTCAGGTATTGGTAAAGATTAACAATATTGTTTCTGGAGAAATGTCAGGTATTGGTAATGATTAACAACATTGTTAACGGAGGAATGACAGGTATTTGTGGTGATTAACAATATTGTTTATGGAGGAATTTCAGGTATTTGTGGTGATTAACAACATTGTTAATGGAGGAATGTCAGGTATTTGTGGTGATTACGACATTGTTTATATAGGAATGTCAGGTATTTGTGGTGATTAACAACATTGTTTATGGAGGAATGTCTGGTATTTGTGATGATTAACAACATTGTTTATAGAGAAATGTCAGGTATTTGTGGTGATTAACATCATTGTTTACAGGGGAATGTCAGGTATTTGTGGTGATTAACAACATTGTTTATAGAGGAATGTCAGGTATTTGTGGTGATTTACAACATTGTTTATGGAGGAATGTCAGGTATTTGTGGTGATTAACAACATTGTTTATGGAGGAATGTCAGGTATTTGTGGTAATAGACAACATTGTTTATAGAGGAATGTCAGGTATTGGTGGTGATTAACAACATTGTTTATATTAACAACATTGTTTATGGAGGAATGTCTGGTATTTGTGGGGATTAACAACATTGTTTATGGAGGAATGTCAGGTATTTGTGGTGATTAACAACATTGTTTATGGAGGAATGTCAGGTATTTGTGGTAATAGACAACATTGTTTATAGAGGAATGTCAGGTATTTGTGGTGATTTACAACATTGTTTATTGAGGAATGTCAGGTATTTGTGGTGATTAACAACATTGTTTATTGAGGAATGTCAGGTATTTGTGGTGATTAACAACAATGTTTATGGAGGAATGTCAGGTATTTGTGGTGATTAACAACATTGTTTATAGAGGAATGTCAGGCATTTGTGGTAATAGACAACATTGCTTTTGGAAGAATGTCAGGTATTTGTGGTAATAGACAACATTGCTTATGGAGGAATGTCAGGTATTTGTGGTAATAGACATCATTGTCTATGGAGGAATGTCAGGTATTTGTGGTGATTAACAACATTGTTTATAGAAGAATGTCAGGTATTTGTGGTGATTAACAACATGGTTTATAGAAGAATGTCAGGTATTGGTAAAGATTAACAATATTGTTTCTGGAGAAATGTCAGGTATTGGTAATGATTAACAACATTGTTAACGGAGGAATGACAGGTATTTGTGGTGATTAACAATATTGTTTATGGAGGAATTTCAGGTATTTGTGGTGATTTACAACATTGTTAATGGAGGAATGTCAGGTATTTGTGGTGATTACGACATTGTTTATATAGGAATGTCAGGTATTTGTGGTGATTAACAACATTGTTTATGGAGGAATGTCTGGTATTTGTGATGATTAACAACATTGTTTATAGAGAAATGTCAGGTATTTGTGGTGATTAACATCATTGTTTACAGGGGAATGTCAGGTATTTGTGGTGATTAACAACATTGTTTATAGAGGAATGTCAGGTATTTGTGGTGATTTACAACATTGTTTATGGAGGAATGTCAGGTATTTGTGGTGATTAACAACATTGTTTATGGAGGAATGTCAGGTATTTGTGGTAATAGACAACATTGTTTATAGAGGAATGTCAGGTATTGGTGGTGATTAACAACATTGTTTATATTAACAACATTGTTTATGGAGGAATGTCTGGTATTTGTGGGGATTAACAACATTGTTTATGGAGGAATGTCAGGTATTTGTGGTGATTAACAACATTGTTTATGGAGGAATGTCAGGTATTTGTGGTAATAGACAACATTGTTTATAGAGGAATGTCAGGTATTGGTGGTGATTAACAACATTGTTTATAGAGGAATGTCAGGTATTTGTGGTGATTAACAACATTGTTTATGGAGGAATGTCAGGTATTTGTGGTGATTTACAACATTGTTTATGGAGGAATGTCAGGTATTTGTGGTGATTAACAACATTGTTTATGGAGGAATGTCAGGTATTTGCGGTAATAGACAACATTGTTTATAGAGGAATGTCAGGTATTGGTGGTGATTAACAACATTGTTTATATTAACAACATTGTTTATGGAGGAATGTCAGGTATTTGTGGTGATTAACTACATTGTTTATGGAGGAATGACAGGTATTTGTGGTAATAGACAACATTGCTTATGGAGAAATGTCGGGTATTTGTGGTGATTAACAACATTGTTTATAGAGGAATGTCAGGTATTTGTGGTAATAGACAACATTGTTTATAGAGGAATGTCAGGTATTTGTGGTGATTTACAACATTGTTTATATTAACAACATTGTTTATGTAGAAGTGTAAGGTATTTGTGGTAATAGACAACATTGCTTTTGGAGGAATGTCAGGTATTTGTGGTGATAGACAACAATGCTTATGGAGGAATGTCAGGTATTTTTGGTGATTAACAACATTGTTTACAGAGGAATGTCAGGTATTTGTGGTGATTAGCAACATTGCTTATGGAGGAATGTCAGGTATTTTTGGTGATTAACAACATTGTTTACAGAGGAATGTCAGGTATTTGTGGTGATAAGCAACATTGTTTATAGAGGAATGTCAGGTATTTGTGGTGATTAGCAACATTGTTTATAGAGGAATGTCAGGTATTTGTGGGGATTAACATCATTGTTTATGTAGGAATGTTAGGTGTTTGTGGGGATTAACATCATTGTTTATGGAGGAATGACAGGTATTTGTGATGATTAATGACATTGTTTATGGAGGAATGTCTGGTATTTGTGGTGATTAACAACATTGTTTATAGAGGAATGTCAGGTATTTGTGGTGATTAACAACATTGTTTATGGAGGAATGTCAGGTATTTGTGGTGATTAACAACATTGTTTATAGAGGAATGTCAGGTATTTGTGGTAATAGACAACATTGCTTATGGAGGAATGTCAGGTATTTGTGGTGATTAATAACATTGTTTATGGAGAAGTGTCAGGTATTTGTGGTGATTAACAACATTGTTTATTGAGGAATGTCAGGTATTTGTGGTGATTAACAACATTGTTTATGGAGGAATGGCAGGTATTTGTGGTGATTAACAACATTGTTTATGGAGGAATGTCAGGTATTTGTGGTAATAGACAACATTGTTTATAGAGGAATGTCAGGTATTTGTGTTGATTAACAACATTGTTTATGGAGGAATGTCAGGTATTTGTGGTGATTAACAACATTGTTTATTGAGGAATGTCAGGTATTTGTGGTGATTAACAACATTGTTTATGGAGGAATGTCAGGTATTTGTGGTGATTAACAACATTGTTTATGGAGGAATGTCAGGTATGTGTGGTGATTAACAACATTGTTTATTGAGGAATGTCAGGTATTTGTGGTGATTAACAACATTGTTTATTGAGGAATGTCAGGTATTTGTGGTGATTAACAACATTGTTTATGGAGGAATGTCAGGTATTTGTGGTGATTAACAACATTGTTTATGGAGGAATGTCAGGTATTTGTGTTGATTAACAACATTGTTTATTGAGGAATGTCAGGTATTTGTGGGGATTAACAACATTGTTTATGGAGGAATGTCAGGTATTTGTGGTGATTAACAACATTGTTTAAGGAGGAATGTCAGGTATTTGTGGTGATTAACAACATTGTTTATTGAGGAATGTCAGGTATTTGTGGTGATTAACAACATTGTTTATGGAGGAATGTCAGGTATTTGTGGTGATTAACAACATTGTTTATGGAGATATGTCAGGTATTTGTGGGGATTAACAACATTGTTTATGGAGGAATGTCAGGTATTTGTGGTGATTAACAACATTGTTTATGGAGGAATGTCAGGTATTTGTGGGGATTAACAACATTGTTTATGGAGGAATGTCAGGTATTTGTGATGATTAACAACATTGTTTATGGAGGAATGTCAGGTATTTGTGGTGATTAACAACATTGTTTATTGAGGAATGTCAGGTATTTGTGGTGATTAACAACATTGTTTATGGAGGAATGTCAGGTATTTGTGGTGATTAACAACATTGTTTATGGAGATATGTCAGGTATTTGTGGTGATTAACAACATTGTTTATGGAGAAGTGTCAGGTATTGGTGGTGATTAACAACATTGTTTATAGAGGAATGTCAGGTATTTGTGGTGATTAACAACATTGTTTATGGAGATATGTCAGGTATTTGTGGTGATTAACAACATTGTTTATGGAGAAGTGTCAGGTATTTGTGGTAATAGACAACATTGCTTATGGAGGAATGACAGGTATTTGTGGTGATTAACAACATTGTTTATGGAGGAATGACAGGTATTTGTGGTAATTGACAACATTGCTTATGGAGATATGTCAGGTATTTGTGGTGATTAACAACATTGTTTATGGAGAAGTGTCAGGTATTTGTGGTGATTAATAATATTGTTTATGTAGGGATGTCAGGTATTTGGAGTGATTAACATCATTTATTTGATTTATTGTTTGAAGCAATGGCATATTAGTTATCTTTTCTCTACATTGATTTTTTTTAGGAAAACAATATTTAACGTAAGCAAAAGATCGTGTTCTCCTTGGGACTGTTTACTGTTTTTTTGTTCATTTAAGTGTTTCTGTTGTGTTGTTGGTTGTCGAAATGTACTATATTGTATTGTTTATTTGTGTTATTGTCTGTCCTAAATGTTTTTGCATTTATTTGTACAGTATACCGGTCATTTCAGTGTTATATTTAACATTGCCATAAAAATGCAAGGTTTGGCTAGCCAAAAAATCCAGGCTATGTTTTTCTAAAAATGTCCTGTACCAAGTGAGGAAAAATACCGTTGTTATATTATAGTTCGTGTATGTGTGTATTACAAATTAGTGTTGTGTTTCGGTTGTGTCGTAGTTCTCCTCTTATATTTGATGTGTTTTCCTCAGTTTTAGTATATAACCTAGATTTTGTTTTTTTCTCAATCGATTTATGAATTTCGAACAGCGGTATACAACTGTTGTCTTTTTTTACCATGTAAACAACCTTAAAATATTGCAATGGTTGTGACATAGGTACCTCTGATGTCTTAACCCAAGATAACCCATAAATTAAAGCAAACAAGATTAGGGGACGACCATTTGATATTCTGTCGGGGGGGGGGGGGGGGGGGGCAGGAGGATTTTTAAAATAAATAACTTAGCCTTAATAATCACAAAAATAAATAGTTTGTTCTGTGGTAGTTTGAAAATAAATTACCTAACTTGCAATGTATTGACAATAAATAACTCAGCAGGTCTAATCTTAAGTATGAGCTCGAGATGGCACCAGATTCTTCATAAATTCATCTTTTTAAAATCGGGAAACACTTCCCATTTTTTTTTAATAATTAAAAGTATAAATATACTAAAAAATGTCTGAAAATTGGTTTCATTTGACTTGAGGTATATTGTCTCAGGAAACCTTTCCTCACTATTATTTTAACAGGGCAAATGTCTTATGTAGGAAACGTCAAAACCAAACGCTTGTCTCCATATCAAATCGTGTGCATGGCGAGTGCCTTGCAAGAAGCAAGTTCTGTTTTCCCTCAGACATAGCCCTGATCAATGTTTCTTATTTATTTGTCTTTTGTTCATTGATTGCCCTTCTGTATTCTGTAAGGGTTGCTTTGCTTTTGTAATTTAGTAATTTTGTTATGAACTTGATCATGAGTTTTAAAAAAATAGCAGCCACAGACTGTGAATTCCATTTTTGCTTTATCATGCACATTGGTCTTTTGGTGTTGTCCCTAGAAACTTAAGTCTTACACTATATAGCTTCTTGGGCCTTCTTCAGTGGCTCCAAAACCCATTTTACAAGTTTTGCCTCGCTCCGCTCAGCCAATTTTTCTACCAATACTTTTAAAAGAGGCTAGTTACAACCTAACTTTGATACTATGTATGTATGCAATACATGTATACGTAGTTGGGAATATAAAAGATTCATTTCTGCAGAGAAGGAGGATTTATTCTGATTAAATGGTACATAATGAGTTGATTATACATGTATTATTTATAATAAACAAATCATTTAAAAATTGCATTTTTTCGAATATCAAAACTATATAGTTGTGAAAATGAATAATCATGGCAGTCCCTTGCTTTAATGAAAATGAAAAATCTTGCTTCAATAGTGCAAAAAGTAATATAGTAGATATTAATTAACAGAAAGGAATTTATTTAAGAATTTTTCATTATCTAGGCCATAGTAAATACAGTTTCAAAGGATAAATGATATTGTTTGCTGTTATCTTCCAATTGTGACCAATCTGAAATGATGTATTTTTCTTTAATAACTATAAAATAAAGCATTTTTTTTTGAGAAAAATAATTCCTTCCTGTTACCAACTCTGTCCTTTTACTTGTCCTGTTACTCGCGATTCTTTCATGTTACTGACATCTAAGTAAGTAAGTAAGTAAATTTTATTTAGAGTCGGCATATATATACATTATAACAGAGAAAACATGAGCTCTGGTGAGCTCTTTAACCGACTATCACAATAAAAATCATGCAGCATCATGCAAATACTACCAAATAAAACATGCAATATAATAAAGCAAACTTCTATTTGATTTGTGAGCCTCCAGAGTCAAAGCTCATGCGGCAAGCGCCTCTATGTGCATTGAAGCGGGGGAATCAACAAATCACTTAACGATCATAAAATATAAAATAACTAAAAGCATACAAACAATAAATAAATAAAAATAAGCACTAGCATTTAATGGCAGATATATATTTAAAAAATGCATAAAAAGCAGAGCAAAAGGCCATTATAAAAAGAAAGAAAGAAATTTCAGCTTTGAGACAGCACTGGATGGAAACGACATGAACTGCAGAAGCATTTTTGACCCCCACACCAGGAATTTATGTAATTCCTAAACTGGTCAAAAGAAGTCATGAGTCTAGCCTCATTAGGAAGTGAGTTCCATACTTGTGCTGCCTCAAATCTAAAAGATCTTTTACCATAACTGGAGGTTCTAGGTCTAGGTACCTCAGCAGTGTTTACATACCTGAAATTATATGAATTGTTTTTTATTACAACTAAATCTTGAATAAATAAAGGACATTTTTTATTATTTATTTTAAAGGTCTCCAAGGCAATTGAGCGCATTCTACGAGTTTTTAATGATGGAAGGTTCGAAATCTGTAGGAGTGTTTCGTATGAGCTCAGATGGTCTTCATAAATAAATCGAAGCGCTCGTTCTTGTATTTTTTCTATTTTTCTGGTATTTTGTTCCCCACAGAAATGCCAAGTCAAAGGGCAGTAACTGAAATTAGACATAATAAAAGAGTAGTAAATTGTAAGCTTACTCAGTTTGTTTAGATGTTTCCCAATTCTTTTCAAAACATTTAATTGCCTTGCAGCCTTTTTACAAATATTTGAAATGTGTAAATTAAAGTTTAATTTAAAATCAATTGTAATTCCAAGAAGTTTCACCTCATCCTCACATGATATAGAAATACCATTCAAGTCAAACACAATCTTTTTATCATGTGTTTTTTTGCCAAGAGAGATAGCTTGAAATTTCTCTGGGTTGGCCTGCATTTTATTGGAAGAAAACCACTGTATTATGATCTCTGACTATATTTTAGTATATTTCTAAACCTTTTGTATTTACGAATGCTAAAATCAATAATTGGCATTTGATTAACTATTGCAGGATATACTGACTATACTGGTAAACCACAAATAGTAGTGTCTTAAAATAATTCCTTATTCCCATTATAAACTTTTTTTACCAAAATGTTAAAATGTTATAAATTCACGAGTGAAGTGAAACGTTTTTTCTGAAAATTTGCGTAGGTCCACGGAAAATCATTAATAAATCCTTAAACAGGTTTGGTAACGTATTGAGGGGTATAAAATATGAAGTAAAACCGTTTTTTCCTTCTTATATAACAATATCAGATCACAAAAACCCCGGATACGCAATTGTGTCAGTTTATTCGTGGCGAAGCGGAGTTCAAAGGGAGATAACTCGGTACTCGCATCGTAGGATATTGCAAGTTCACAACAGTAAATTTGAGTAAAATTAATGATTGCAGATCTATTTCGAAGAGTTCTTGAATACCTTGCAATATTCCATGTTCCTCTACTGTTGTAACATTAAAATAGTCATGGAAAGGTTGAATATGACATTTTTTTCAAGTTCTTACAGGTTGTTGAACACTTCCAAAGAAGACAATTACCTACATTTTATAACAGACTGAATTTTTCTCTGAAACTTGAACTTATTGTATATATATATTCTCAAACACCTTTTTGGTAGATAGAAGGATACAAGATGGGTTTATCAGTCATTTGTCAAAAGAACCTGTGTTACAATAGAAGCAGAAGCAGAAGATTACATTTAAACAAAAAAAAAAGGAAATATAGTCTTCAAAATTGTGACCATAATTACCATAGATTGAAAATAAAATCAATCTGCAGTAGCCAGAAGTACATGTACAATTTTTGTTTTATTATAGCTGCTTTAAGATACAATTGCAGATCTCAGGGAGTCTGGTGATTGGAACCTCCTCTTTTTATGGAAGATTAATGCATTTGAATGGGATCATGCATATAATTGGAACCATCCTTTTTATCCTTGGTTGAGAATACCACCACTTATGTTTAAAATTTTCTGGATTCACCCTGAGATAAGAAACTACATAAGTTGTACAAGTTCTGTTGCTGACCTTAATCAAGAGAAAAAAATCTGAACATCCAAAGAACCAGAAAGGGATTTAAAACATAATAATCAACACAAAGATAACTGAACAAAAGCTGTATTGCAATCTGATATCCTGCAGTTATCATAAATCCTATTATATGTAATATTTCAAGTTTTGCTTTATATTTTTTCTTCTTTCTTATATTTGAATTCAAAAGTCCTGCAACCACTTGTGCTTAACTTTTCAATTTTTTTACAACTTATTATTATATTATCATTAAATTCTTTTCATAAAACTTATAAAGGGGAAACTGACATTTATGGTATAGTTGACAATGAGATAACATTCTGGAAACTTATCACCAGAGTCCAAGTCTCTGTTAGCAGTGACAGTTAAATTACAAGTCACTTTACATACATCAACAATCAATACATTCCATTGTTTTAAGGCAAATGAGGAAAATACATGTAAGAGTAACAATTAATAGCTTTTGCCTTACTACATGCACAAGAGAATATTAGAAATTATAATATAAATAAGTAAATATCAGAGGCAAAAAAGACAGGACTTAGCCACTGGACTTTTAGTAAAGTATGCCCTTACCAATCCTTAGAGGAGCTGCTGTATACTAGAAAAAATGATGTTGATGATTTAACCCTATCAATAATCATTTTAGCATTACATTATTGTCAATTGCTATCTGCTCTCATAGGCGGATCCAGGGGGGGCCTGCCCCCCCTTTCATGGGAAAAATTTGGTTGATTATATAGGGAATCACTGACGCATTGATGGAGCGGGCCCCCCCCCCCCCCCCCCCCCTTAGGTCAGTCAGCGCCCCCCCCCCCTTTAGGCAAAGTTCTGGATCCGCCACTGCATGGGCTCTATTTGTTCCAACCTGTTATGAGAGTCAAAATGTATACCTAGGGTGGGAATTAAACCCATGTACGTTCATTTACTTTATTGTTCTTTGTGTACATAATGTACATGTACATGAAATATATCAAATGCAAAAAATGCTGTAATGCATCATAACACCGGCCCTCAACAGTTAAGGACCAAGTAAAGGAAGTCCCTGCACCTACCTAGACGTATTCCCTGGGTAAGATGTATTATATAACTCTTGAAAGTATAACACGATAAAGGTTATTGGTAAGTATATAGTAACATCAACGTGCAATTCAGGTAAACAAACTGTCAAACATAAACAATCTACCACGTGTTTGTCTGCTGTGCTTGAATTCAAAACGACCCATCAGGCTTATTTACACGAATTTTTGCTCAAGCAGACAGTTAAATATGTCCGTTTACCTTATGGGGTCTGTTAAGAATGGATTTGCTGTTATAAATTGTGTATGCATGGAAATATAAGGAAGATAACATTGATTTTTACCGTAACTTTTGAAGACACAACATTCCCAAGGTATCCCCACAAAACACATGGCTACTTTGTAACGACGGCTGGTAACGTGTAGCCACTTTCCAACGACAAATGTGATTGGATGATCTTCAAAGATCAATAATAAAATTCCTAATAAATGATTGGATACGAATTTGTGTCAGATTATAAATAGGTGAAAAAATGTAAACATTGAAATCCGCCATCTTGACGTAGGAAACAAACTAATTTTCAGTCTTGGATTAAAGGACATTGCCCACATTGCCAGCGTATCATGCATAAACAGTCATCTGCTAATATATCTTTCAATTTGTGTTTTACACTTACTTTTCTATGTTTAATTAATTTAATGTTTTAATTTACTACAGAATGGGACATCGTTCTCAAAGATGCCGTAGAAAAAATTATAGGTGGCGCTGTTTGTGGGCGTAAATAAAGGCAACAGTAGTATACCGCTGTTCAAAACTCATAAATCCATGGACAAAAAACAAAATCGGGGTAACAAACTAAAACCGAGGGAAACGCATTAAATATAAGAGGAGAACAACGACACAACACCGAAACGCAACACACACAGAAACGGACCAAGCAACAGACAAAACACCACGAGAATAACAAATATAACATCAAAACAAAATACAAGAATTAGGGATAGATAAGTACCGTGCCACGTCTTATCTAAAAAATAAGAGAAAACACAAACGACTCAACGTTCAAATGCAACACACACAGAAACGAACAATATTATAACAATGGCCATCTTCCTGACTTGGTACAGGACACTTTTAAAGGAATAAAAGTGGTGGGTTGAACCTGGTTTTATGGCATGCCAAACCTCGCACTTTAATGGCAAAGTTAAATATAACATTGAAATGACAACATAATATTACAGGACTACAATACAAATAAAAAGGAGACCATATTAGACAAAGAAAAGCATGATTAATAGATAACAAAAAGCATCAGGTTTAAAATTCAATACGCCTAAAACGCGTCTTGTCCACACAAGACTCAATAGTGACGCCCAGATATAAAAGATCGAAAGTGAAAAAAGTACAAAGTTGTACAGCACTGAAGATCAAAAGTTGAAAAGGTTTTGCCAAATACGGCATTGTTTGTATGCCCGGGATAAGAACATTCTTATTATATAGAACAATTCATGCTATTGCAAACAGTAAATTTTATCAAATGAATATGAAAGAGATATACATAATCATGATAATGAAACTGAAGTATTAACTAATTACAGAAAACTAAACCCGAATACATAACGCCCAGATATAAAAGATCGAAAGTGAAAAAAGTACAAAGTTGTACAGGACTGAAGATCAAAAGTTGAAAAGGTTTTGCCAAATACGGCATTGTTTTTATGCCCGGGACAAGAACACTTTTATATAGAACGATTCATGCTATTGCAAACAGTAAATTTTAACAAATGAATGTGAAAGATATATTCATAATGAAACTGAAGTATTAACTTATTACAGAAAACTAAACCCGAATACATGATGCCAAGTTCAATACAGCATAGACACACCCGAATCAATCCAGGCGTCAACGCAATTAAAAAAATGACGTCACATACGATGGTGAAAAGGCAAACGTTATGCCACATTTGAATTTATGAAATTTAGAAACAGCATGACGTCACACATGAAAAACTATAATTCAAAAGTGAGATAGAATTAGGATTGCTTTAAGATTATATTAGAACTAAATACTGATAATTTATTAAAACAAAATGCATATTGCAATACTTATTAATAGCAATTAACTGTATTATATATATGTCCAGTTTGTTATGAATCCAACTTCAAACGTAATTAATCGTACGAAATTAAATATAATAAATAAAGGCGGTGATTAATTTTTCCATCCGTAACACCTAAATATAATAAAAAGACGTCAACACATTTTGACAAAATGAGAATTACAAATATAACATTAAACATGTAAACTAAATACATGAATTTGGGATAAACAAGACGTACAGAAACACGTCTTATAGTAATACGAATTCACATTCAGCAAAACAGTCACAATCGGGAATAAGTCACGTTTGGTAATTAAAAGATTAGACGACATAATGACAAACCACAATCTACCATGTGGTAAAAATGTCCTTAGCTAGTTTGGTTAAAGAGACATCATATGGATCCACCAATTCGTGATGGTGTCCATAAAATTTACGGAGTGTCAATTTTAATCTGTCCTCCTCATAACTTTGTTGGAGCAGTTTCTGCGTAAGGAGCACACTCCTGTATATGAAGTCCGTATAGTGTGAACAAGCACGTGAATAACGTATCAATTGTGATATGTAAACACCATACGAAGGGGCAGAGGGTATGTTACTGCTAAGAAATGGGAAATTGATAATTGGGAAGTTGAAATCGTCCCGTTTATCATAGATTTTCGTGTGAAGTCGTCCATCTACGTCAATATTGAGGAAAAGATCAAGGTATGAAGCAGTCCTTCTAGTATCAGTAGTATCCTTAATTTCAAGTTCACTAGGATATATGAGATGTAAGTATTGGCTGAAGTATGGGTTGTTCAATGATAAAACATCATCAATATATCGGAAAGTAAAATTAAAGAATTTCGCAAGGTGCTTTTTCTTTTTGTCTTTTAGAAGGTTCTGAATAAATTCTGCTTCATACGAATACAAAAACAAATCAGCCAGCAGGGGTGCACAATTAGTACCCATTGGAATACCGACTGTCTGTTGAAATATAAATCCTCCAAACTCAACAAATATATTGTCGATCAAAAAGTCCAGCATTTTAATAATATCATCTTCAGTATATTTTCTGGAAGATTCAGTGTGATTCTTTACAAAATATGAATTATTGTATCCCAAAACAAGAAATTTGTATCTACGATTCCCATTTTTATAGAAAAAGCTCTGTTTTATGAGATGGTGAAGTCGATCTTTCAACTGAGCATGGGGAATAGTAGTATATAGCGTAGAAAAATCAAAAGTTTTTATGTTGCTGCAAAATTGCAAAGATTGTGATCGAAGGTTAAGCAGTAGATCTTTCGAATTTTTGAGAATCCACATCTGGTTAACACCACTGGTAGAATATATTTCCTCACAATATTTTTGCAGCCCATCTTTAACTGTAGAAAGAATAGTAGTCAATACTTTAGAAAGGTGTTTAGTCGAACATTTTGAAGACCCAGCTATGTATCGTTCTTTATATGGAGTTTTGTGTAATTTAGGTATCCAGTATAATGAGGGCAAGTTTGTTCGTTTTCTTTGATGCTGATACCAAAAGAAAGAAGGACAGATTTATGATTTTGTAAAATTTCATCCTTGGTAAATGATGTTAAAGAATATGTAGGATTACCAGTAGTTTTATCAATTCCAAGCTCTGTAGTGAGACATTGCAAATAATGTTTTTTACATATGAAGACGATATTATTGGAGGCTTTATCTGCCGGAACAACGACATATTTGTCATGCAAAGAGGATAAAGCATCCACAACCTCCGGATTCTTGAAAGGGTTAGCAACTCTAGTACTCATATTACATCGTAGTTTTTGTATGCGCCTCTGAATGCATGATCGAATAGCTTTGATCCATTCAGACAAAGTGTCCAGTTCGGGTTCGTCTGGTTCGCGCTTTACCCATTTTCTTGCATAGTCCTCAACTGCATCCATCAGTAACTTGAAATTCTTTTTCCAGTTGATGGGCTGGGGGATTCTATACTTTGGTCCCTTGGCTAGCAACTCTCTTAGTTGTTCATTGGTAACAATACCAAGGTCACCAGTAATAATATGACCAGCTGGACTATAATTGTATTGAGAAGATGTACATGAGCAATCCGGAGGCTTGGATTTTGTATCTTTGAGGTTAAAAGCCTCTAAAACTCTCTTGTGGTTGAAAATCTTTGATGCAATAGACTTGGTGTAAGTATAAGAAATAACAGGTGTAGCTTTATTTTTGAAGTAATCAGGTATAGTTTTTTGTACAGATTTTTGATGGAAAATATTGCCAATATTTACAGCATCTAAACCTTTATTGGCGAATTCTACCTTAAAAAAGTAACGTTTT
Source organism: Mytilus edulis (assembly GCF_963676685.1). NCBI lineage: Eukaryota > Metazoa > Mollusca > Bivalvia > Mytilida > Mytilidae > Mytilus > Mytilus edulis. Next base: position 864,721 of record NC_092352.1, read on the forward strand.
TCCTCACTATTGGATGTAGTCAATACGGGTTTGAATAGTCTATGGTTAGCAATGTCCATGATAATTGCAACTAATCTATACAAAACAGAACGAGAATCAGTAACGGAAGTATTTTTGGCATCTTGAAATAGTAAAGAAAGTTTTGACAATGGAATGGAGTATAATTTAGTTCTAATATGATGAATTCCTAAAGGTTTTTGAACAGACGATAATAGACTATCAATTGTCACGGTGTGTACAGCAGGTGGTATATATTTTCTGTGACCATGACTTCTATGACTTCTAAACATTTTACATACGGGTTCTTTTTTTGTCGACAAATTGACCTCTATCTGTCAGATTCAGGCGTTTGCCTTCCAACTGTCAGTTTTACAGTTTCAATTGCCTTTGAGTTGGTTTTTACTGAGTTCTTAACTATGTTTGTGCTCTCAAAGACTACAATGCGTGTCGGTTTGGTTGTCCTTTTGGTTTGCTTTTTACCAAAAATTTGTTTGATAGCTGGGACTAAACCCTCAACCACTTTCTACAGACTGAAATACCAGTCTTTGGCTTGTTCTTCTGGACTGTATTTTTTTAAGTTTCAGCACTGTTAGCATTTTGGTGACCGATCCTTCTTCTCTAGATTTATAGCTATAGTCCCCTGTGATGAATCGGGCTGCTCTTCTTTGGTTTCTTTCTAATTGGTTGATGTTGTTTGGTGCCCCATAATCCATCGTAGATCTCACTAATGAAATGTATGCTGTTTTCTTGCAGTCTTTTGGGCAGAATCTTAGATTGCGTCTAAGGAAGCCTAGTGTAGATTGTGTAGATAGATATTGTCTCAGATACATTTTATAATGCCGAACCAAATATCTTTTGTCTGGTCTTGCATCAACACTGTTAAAATACGGAACGCCGACACAAGTTTTCCAATATCCTTTTATTGGTTAGAATATTTGTTCTAGATATTAACCTTAATGTAAAAATAATACCTTGTTTTTTTCTACTGTGTAAGTATTTATATATAAACGTCTCTGATATAACCTTAAACTGAGTTATGTATCAATTTGATAGAAAAAAAAATTATCTCACCAGACACAAAAGCCCAAGTGAGCTTTTGTTATTACTTGGTATCACAGTCCGTCGTCCGTTAACTTTTACGAAAATCTTCTCATCTAAAATTACTGGGCCTATGAATCTTGGCCACAATCATCATTGAGATATCTTGTTTAAAAGAAACGTAATATATATAATGTCCATCTACATCAAAACTGTCAGATAACTTGGGTATCTGATAACTTAGAAACATTTGCCATTATTGTATTTTGGAGTATTGTTGTGGAGAATGCATCAGGATTATTAATATATCAAACCTGGATCAAAGAAGATTGTTTTCATAACTAAATGTCATTTTTTATCCATTTTAAAAATCACAAAGATGAATGCTCTATTTGTAAACTTTTACATTTTGTACAATACCATTAAACCAATATGAATAGTTGTTCTTTATCTTCCAGCATAAATGACCATTCAGATTTCTACACGTATTTACTTACAATATGGACATCTCTTTACACCATATTTGAGAATGGTTATTGGATCAAGACAGAAACTACCCCGTAATACAGCAGACACTAGTTTGTCAAAGTTCTCAACAAAAACAATCTCACAGAAGTTATGTAGCTGTCATTTTCTTACACATAAACTGGTACAGAAGCAAAAGTTACTTTCAATAAATCTACCATCAACTGTAAGACAATCTCTAGAATGTTTATCCACAGAACCAAATTTTGAGCAATTTATAATACAAAGTGAGAGTGATTTTGAAAAGAAAGTTTTGGAGAGTCCAATTCCAGTTGTAGTCTACTTCTATACAAGGTGAGATATTTTGTCAGGAAAAATACAATGAATATAAGATTGAGCTACAAAAAAGATAATACATGTAAGTCTTGATGAGATAATAACGTTCCAAGAATATATAACTTACAGGAATCTATGCATTTGATTTGTGAGAAAAATCTGATAGAACTGTTTCTATAGTATTTCAACAAATCTGACAAAATACAAAAAAGAAAATATTTAATTTTGAATCTAAACAGAAGAAATACTGAACACTAAGGAAAATATTACTAAAAGTAATTGATACAATTGTTATACCTGCATGTCTTATTTTAATAAATTTAACATATTTATGTTTTTTATTTTTAGAACTTGTGTTCCATGTGCAGTAATGGCACCCATACTTGAAGACATTATAGTTTCCTATGGAACAGTCATAAATTATTTTAAAGTTGATGTAGACAGCCACAGAACTTTGGCTAAGACATATGTACAGGGAAAATCAGGGGTATGTATGACTTCTTTGTCTTTGGCTCCGTCCAAGTTTGACTAAGACAAATGTACAAGGTAAATCTTGGGTACTAGTATGTATAACTTTTTTGTCTTTGGCTCCGTCCAGGTTTGACTCAGACACATTTACAGGGTAAATCAGGGGTATGTATGACTTCTTTGTCTTTGGCTCCGTCCAAGTTTGGCTAAGACACATGTACAGGGAAAATCAGGGGAATGTATGACTTCTTTGTCTTTGGCTCTGTCCAGGTTTGACTAAGACATATGTACAGGGTAAATCTAGGGTATATATGGCTTCTGTTTCTTTGGCTCCGTCCAAGTTTGACAAAGACATTTGTACAGGGTCCATCTGGGGTATATATGACTTCTTTATGGTAGGATCAAAATAAAGTAAAACACTCCCAAATCAATATAAGAATTCTGCTCTTGCTAAAATTCAAGAAAGTAAATAAAATAAATTTGTGTGAAATATCCCCTAGATAGACTTGCAGATAAGAGAACTCAATAAGTTGATGTGCAAGTTTTACACCAAAACAAAAAAATAAGGCATTAAAATCATAAGTATAAAAATCAGCAAAAACATTTTGTTATAAATCTTATTTTGTTTTTCAGGTCAAGATTATGCCAACCCTGATTGGAATGAAGAATGGACAAGTTTTTAGTAAGATTCGAGGACTTAAAAGTGAGGAACAAATCAAAAAATTTGTAGACAATTTAGTGATATGAAAAAGCACTTTAAATCTCTAATTCCAATATAAAGTTTTGTGTTAAATAAACTTGTTATTTTTAAAAGTAGACAATTCATGAAAGAGTTTATGCCCCATCTATGAGCATTACATTTTTCAGTCTGTGCATCTGTTCGTCTGTCTTTCCCGCTTCAGGTTAAAGTTTTTTTTTTGGTCAGACAAGGTAGTTTTGAAAGAAGTTGAAGTTTTGACCCCAACTTCACGGTCCACTAAACATATAAAATAATAGTGTGGGTGAGGCATTCATGTACTGTTGACACATTCTTGTTATCAATTGTTTCAAGTTGACGTCACATTTTAAGTTCACCTTTCAATAATTAATCTTATGCATTTTTTAAATGTTTTTCTTTTATTGCTTTGTTCATAAATCAGGCCCTCAGTTTTCTCGTTTGAATTTTTTAAAATTTCTCATTTTTCGGGTCTTTTATAGCTTTCTGTGCTATATGGGTTTTGCTCATTGTTGAGTCCTTACTGTGTCCTGTAGACATTAAATTCATATAGTCTCTTGCGGAGAGTTGTCTCATTGACAATCATGCCACATCTTCTTATTTTATATTGGGATTGTTTTTAAAAGCATATATCAAGATGTTGTAGATGGTTAATAAAATTCAAAATAATACAAATTCAACTGATAATGTAATATTATTTTCACTATAACTAACAAGAGTATAATATCAACAGCCAATAAAGGATCAAACCAAAAACATGTTCTCTTTACCTCAAGTAGTTATAAGACCTTGCATATGCAAAGAATGCAACGACCAAGACAAATCAATAAGAAACCTTTGTACCCAATAATGGCAAAAGACGCAAATCAAATCCTGAATGAATTCTCCATCATGTATTATCCTGCCACATTCTGTAAGTGCCCAGTGGTGGATCCAGAAATTTTCATAAGTGGGGGCCCACTGACTGACCTAAGAGGGGGCCCGCTCCAGTCACGCTTCAGTGATTCCCTATATAAGCAACCAAATTTTTTCCCAAAAAGAGGCCTGGGCCCCCCCCTAAATCGGCCTCTGGTGCCTGTACCAACTCAGTCTCAAAAGTCACGAGTCTGTAGTTTAGTGGTTGTTATTGGTTGCTGTATATCATATTTGTTTATTGTTTGAATGTTAATCAGGCCTTTGAATTTCTTTTTTCCATTGTATTACATTGTCATGCTGGGCCTACCATAAAACTTTGGATTTACTCATTGTTGAGGGCCTTTGACACATAGTTACTTATAGCAAGGTCATTTGGTCTTTGTTGGATAGTTGCTGTATTAGTAATCATATCATATCTTCTCTTTTATATTCAGTACCTTCTAACAACTTGCTCAATTTGGTCAAGAAGCCCACATTTCAGACATAAGCCGTCATCCAAAATGGATGGAGAGAAGAATGGAAAATCAAGACAAATTTCTAAATACTTTTCTTCAAAACATTTCCACCTACAAGGGTCACAGTACCAAATAGTACAAATAAAATAAAATTCAACTTTAGAAATGTTTATTTAATATAAAATTTGAAGTATTTAAATAATATAGCAGTAACAAATACATCTATATAAAGGAAACCATGACTTCTAATGAACACAAATACTTAAATTAGGGGGCATTTCATTTAATGACAACAACTAACTAATCTATAGTTTAATCAAGGGAGATAATTGTTCCTTCAAATAAACACAATTTAAATGATTCTAATCTATTACAACACCTCCAGTGAACAACAGTCAAACAATATTGGAATATAAGGGAGATAATAAATTAAGAAATATAAGGGAGGTAATAAATTTATAAAGTTGAAAATGTTTAATAGGAAAAGGGGATAAGAGGAATTTTGTAACAGATCTATAGATTTTTTTTATATGAGAAATACTGGAAACATTATATTATTTGGTTTATATTTTTGTAATATCAATGATTACTCTCCTTCTTTTAATAATTATTATTTATCAGGAATTATTATGCTCTATCTGCTGTGGTTAAGGTTAAATATAAATGGTGGGAGAATTAAAAAATATTAGATTTATAATATTAGATTAGTTCTATTAAAGTTATACTAGTTTGAAGTTAATTAGCATTTTTAAAATAAAGAAAAAATTCAATGTAAATAACAAAAGAATGTAAAGTTAAAGATAATGTTTGTATTATGTAAGTGTTAGTTGAAGCACTATAACATATCTGACTGATAATACACATAAATTAAGCACAATTAACACACAATGTTACAAAAAACTTTTATAACATGAATAAAACTCATCTTAAACGCTATTATTGCAATAGTTTGCCATCTTATTTTCACTCCAATAGATTCTGTTATTTCGTGGGGAAGCTGACATCCAGACATCCAAATTAAAAGGTGCAACTTGTCATAGGAAACAAAATTTCAAGACACTTTACCTTTAATTAAACTGACAAAATAATAATTGAACAATTAAATCCATTTTAAAACTTTTCAAACTTTAAATGCCTTCAATCTAAAACATTGATTCAGTTAATTAAAGTTGTATTCAATGAACAACAAAGTTCAAAACAATTGTTAGCTCTTTTCTCATTCATGTAAAAATTTGAAAGACAAAATTTTGAATCAAAGGTCCAACACTTAAAACATTGCAACACTGTACACCATTTAGAACTATTCTGTCAACACATACACCAAGCACTAAATATACTCCATCATTTAACTCAACAAACATTATGCATTTGTTTTTAAACTTATCAACTTTTTAAAGTATGGAATTTAATTTGTTTACCACATAGAAACACACTGACTAGTACTGTTCCAAGGGAGACTACTCTTACAGTACAATTAGCTTATAAAGGATGATGAGATTACAGCAACGGAGACGACTCTTACATTAGTCAGCTTATAAAGAATGATGAGTCTACAGGAACAATCTTGATACAAGAAAACCATGCAGTTATATTATGCAAATTTGCATTAAAAGGTTCTTGTGGATTTTTGATAAAGATACAAAAAAAAAACCAGTCCCCTCCTGCCTTTATTTTACAATTCATAAAAATGTATTAAAGCAAAACCATCCAATTTCTAAGAATAATACAAGTTGACAAAACTACAGAAGCTAATACATATAAAATTGAAAAGTGTTTTGACAGCTTATATTTATACATGTGTTTTCCCCCACAAAAATCAACAGTAAAGAAATGCTGCCAAAACTTTTAAATGACAAATGTTGCTGTAGAATGAAGGTCTATAAATAGAAATGTCACGGTCCACTGATTAGTATCCTCCCTGAGCTACCAGAGCCATCAGTACCTTCTTATAGTCACCTGATGTGTCCTCCTGTAAAACAAATATCATGTGATTATCATGTGACATCAACAAACTAATCAACTCCATTATATCATCTATGACAATGACAATGATTGAGGAAAATAATTCCTACAGTTTATTAAAAAAATAAATATATAAAATGGCTTCAATTATAATTGGGTAGTAGACGTTTAGATATAAGAATAATTTGTTTCTAAGAAATCCAACCATGTGATATGATCTTTATCTCAAATTGGTTCAACATATTTATCACACTCTTACAGGTTTTATGATGTTTCAGTATAGTCTAGGATGAATTTGTGTTGTAAGATTATTGTCTTATATAAATTTACTCAAGAAAACTTCTCTTATTCATATGTTAAAACACTGTTATTAAGAACTCAGAAACAAGAACATTTTAAATTTCAATTTTAATGCAACATTGTCTATATTGAAAAAGGCATAAATAATATGGTATATGGATATAGGAAGATGTGGTGTGAGTGCCAATGAGACAACTCTCCATACAAATAACAATTTAAAAAGTAAACCATTATAGGTTAAAGTACGGCCTTCAACACGGAGCCTTAGCTCACACCGAACAACAAGCACCCAGTTCAGAAATCATGGTTTTAGAATGTCTGAGTTAGCAGTGTTTTCTTGTAGTTGCATTGTAACATAATGGAATGGAGATAACAGTATTGTATTTGAAGATTTGTGGGCATCAATCTTTCATTTGATGGTCTCAAATATCTGTTTACTGCCCCCACTAGCACATTGCCAGCACATAATCTAAATTTAAAACCATTTAATTATCAATGGATGCCTGCAAATCTTTAAATATCTTATGGAACTGGTCTCATCTGATACCTAATAGTCACATAAATTGCAGGAAATAGACAAAATATTTATCTGACAATCAATTGACTATCAATGAAAAACTTTGTAACACAAATAAAATGTATGATAAATGAACAATTAAATTTCAACAACAAACTTAAAACATGAGACAGGTTCCAATATAAGATTTTTTGGGATAACTTTGTTAGTAACATAAACTAATGCACATCCCCACAATTCTAAAAGTATAATACTGTGTTGGATTATTTCACCAAGACGGAAAGATTTAACTCTCAGGTAAAGTTCATGTTCCACAGTTAAATTTTGATATATTTTGGTAAAGTTGAGTGGTTCCTTAATATTATCTATGAATATTTGGCTTCAAAATTTGAATCCTGTATGTACCTGATAATAGTTAATCCAGTAAAATACTTTTTTTTCAATACTATATTATAAATCGAATAGTTGTGATAGAAAGTAAAAGGTATATGTATTTATAAATATAAGTTATTAATATATATATAGAGTAACTTCATAATGATAATAAAGGAAATCTACTCTGCTTTGGATTGTCACTATTTATGGGCATCTAATAGACAACTTTTGAGTAGGGTCCTTCGTCAATTATGCTCGCCTTTATAACGTCATTTACTAGATAGATGGTTCATTAAGCGTCTTCCTGATTGTCATTATGCAGGATATAGCAGAAATAATGTTTTCCCTGTACATTGTAGGTACTTAAGCATAATTCTATATTCTTTTCAAAAAATTTGAAATTTGAAAAATTTTGAAGAAAAAAAATTATGAACCCTTTTAAAAATTGCCCCCCCCCCCTTTTGGAGCAATAACCCTAAAACTCAATCTCAGCCTTCCCTTTGTAGTATGAAGCCTTGCAGTACAATTTTAGAGAGATCCATACAATTACACACAAGTTATTGTCTGGAAACTACAAAAATGCTTCTTTTTGACCCCTAATTCCTAAATTGTTGGTACCATAACCCCCAAAATTAATCCCAACCTAAGCTCCATTTGTGGTATTGGATCTTCTTGTAAAATTTGATAGAGATTCAATCACTTAAACTAAAGTTATTGTCTGGAAACCAAAAGTGTCTTGGGACAACAAAGAAGACATTAAAGCAGTATACGAACCATGCGGTTGTATAAAAAATACCAACCAAATACTTTTAACAGGAAGTGAAATTACCAACAAAATGTAACGAATCCATAGCAGAGTTATAGTGCAACATAATAATAGGCTCGTGAAATAATCCAGTTGTTCTGTTATCTAAATGTTGTAGAACAGTAATCCAAATATTGTGAACAAAATATGAACAATATTATAATGCAACCACTCAAATAAAAGTGACAAGACTGGAAAGCAATACTCCAAATATAAATAAGTAAATAAAATAAAATGCAATTAGCCAAATGTAAACAATTTTTCAAATGCCATGATTCAAATATAAATAAGATTGAAATGAAATGATCCAAATAATTAAAATAATGAAATGCAATGATTCAAATAAACTATTTTGTAATGCAGATATCTGAATAGTTACTTTTTTGCAAATGCCATGATTAAAAAATTAACACTACTGAAATTCAGAAATGCAATGATTCAAATAATCTATTTTTGAAATGCTAAATTTCCAAATAAATACAATTTTGAAATGCAATGATCCAAATATAAGGCAATATGATTGAATATAGGTCTAGTGTCCATACTTTGATTACAAGAATCTATTCTACTCTCTGTTTTGGAAAAAAATACAGAAGCTAATGAATTTCAGATTTCAAATTTTGAAAGTTGTTTATCATTACGACAAGACCAGGGGATCTAAAAATAACTTTTATACAGAAAGTGGGATGGAGGGTTGTCAGATTCTTGTTATTGAAGCATGGACACAGATTAGGATTATTTAATCAGATTGACACCAACAATATTGTAAACACATTGATATGTAAAGCATTTGATTGCAGGCAGTAACATGGCACTTAAAGCAAACAGATATACTCATAAGCTTCATAAACACAAGTTCTTATTTTATTCACTTTTTGAATTGTGGGGATTTAAAGAACAAAAACAACTAATCTATAAGTAAAATCATTTACTCCCTATTTAGATGCTCCTATCAGGGAACATAGAATAATTTTATAATCTCCCGATGTATCGTCCTGAAATAAAGGGAGATATAGTTATGTACAGTCCAGTAAAGATGGTCATGTATAGACCAAATTGGAGATGACAATCATCAGCAGTCTAGATGTCAATGACTACAGTGAAAACTTATTACAGAACAATTCTATAATATTTATACAATATCAATGGCTTTTTAAACAAGATGGTGTTTCTCAGCTAAATCTCATCGAAAGAGTAACAGCCCTGCAATGAGATTTGGCTGAGAAACATCCTCAAGATTGAAAGACCATTGATAACTGTTTATCTCTATTTTGCATATGACATCATTGATGCTATTATCTGTAAATATTGCTCTGGAATAAAGGGAGGTAACTTTAGCAGTTGGATTGAGAACCTCAAGTAAAGGAACATATAACTAGAGGCTCTCAAGAGCCTGTGTCGCTCACCTGTTAATGTGTTTACTGATGTCGGCCATCTTCGTTGGTAGGCGGGGTCATTAGACACTTTTTTTTAAAATAGATACCCTAGTACAATGTATTATGATTGTAGCGAAGTTTGGTTAAATTTGGACAAGTCGTTTTAGAAAAGATTTTTATACAAGTTACAAAAATGACGAAAAGTTGTTCAATATTGACTATAGAGGGCAATAACTCCTTAAGGGGTCCTCTAACAATTTTGATCATGCTGACTTATTTGTAGATCTTACTTTGCTGAACATTATTGCTGTTTACAGTTTATCTCTATCTATAATAGTATTCAAGATAATAACCAAAAACTGCAAAATATCCTTAAAATCACAAATTTTAGGGCAGCAACCCAACAACCGGTTGTCTGATTCAACTCAAAATTTGTGAGGGGATATATCTTATTCTGATAGACATTTAAATGTTGAAAGATTTGCCCTAAATGTCTTAGTTTCAAAGATATAAAGCAAAAACTGCATTTTACCACTATGTTCTAATTTTAGCCATGTCGGCCATTTTGTTTAGTAGGCTGGGTCATCGGACACATTTTTTAAACTATAAACCACAATGATAATTGTGGCCATGTTTGGTTAAATTTGGCAAAGTAGTTTTGGAGACAAAGATTTTTAGAAAAGTTACAAAAAATGACGAAAAGTTGTTAAAAATTTACTATAAAGGGCAATAACTCCTTAAGGGGTCAACTGACAATTTTGGTCATGGTGACTTATTTGTAGGTCTTACCTTGCTGAACATTATTGCTGTTTACAGTTTATCTCTATCTATAATAATATTCAAGATAATAACCAAAAACAGCAAAATTTTCCTAAAATTACCAATTCAGGGGCAGCAACCCGACAATGGGTTGTCCGATTCATCTGACAATTTCAGGGCAGATAGATCTTGACCTGATAAACAATTTTACCCCATGTCAGATTTGCTCTAAATGCTTTGGTTTTTGAGTTATAAGCCAAAAACTGCATTTGACCCCTATGTTCTATTTTTAGCCATGGCGGCCATCTTGGTTGGTTGGCCGGGTCACGCCACACATTTTTTAAACTAGATATCCCAATGATGATTGTGGCCAAGTTTGGTTTAGTTTGGCATGGTAGTTTCAGAGGAGAAGATTTTTGTAAAAGATAACTAAGATTTACGAAAAATGGTTAAAAATTGACTATAAAGGCCAATAACTCCTAAAGTGGTCAACTGACCATTTTAAATATGTTGACTTATTTGTAGATCTTACTTTGCTGAACATTATTGCTGTTTACAGTTTATCTCTATCTATAATAATATTCAAGATAATAACCAAAAACAGCAAAATTGCCCTAAAATTACCAATTTAGGGGCAGCAACCCAACAACCGGTTGTCAGATTCATCTGAAAATTTCAGGGCAGATAGATCTTGACCTGATAAACAATTTTACCCCTGTCAGATTTGCTCTAAATGCTTTGGTTTTTGAGTTATAAGCCAAAAACTGCATTTTACCCCTATGTTCTATTTTTAGCCATGGCGGCCATCTTGGTTGGTTTGACGGGTCACGCCACACATTTTTTAAACTAGATACCCCAAGGATGACTGTAACCAAGTTTGGTAGAATTTGGCCCAATAGTTTCAGAGGAGAAGATTTTTGTAAAAGTTTACGGACGACGGACGACAGACGACGGACGACGGACGACGGACGCCAAGTGATGAGAAAAGCTCACTTGACCTTTCAGGTCAGGTGAGCTAAAAATATTAAAAATATAACTGGGAATAATTTCTGAATTGAAAGGAAATGTATAAAATATATAGCCCAAGGGTGAATTGAGAAGTTACAAACACATTTATGGCCAAAATAATTTTTTCCAATAAAAAGGGGAGATAACAATTATCAACGAGGACAGATAGATGATGATGACATTAGACGCCAAGTGATAACCATAGTTAACATGTGGTCATTTAGGCAAGTGAACTCCACAAGGATCCCAAATTCCCAGGCTTAAAAACATGAAATCCAGAGGTCCCCAATTTAAAGAAATTAAAATCCCGACATCCTGAATTTGAAATAAGAATTCCTGGATCCCGAAAGGATCAATCCCAAAATCCCGAGCTTAAAAACATCTGATCCAGACTTCCCCAAAAAGGTCCTGCCCCCTCTATTAAATCATTGCATGAACTATAACTCACCCTAATGAATGTATCTAACGATTTGCCATAGAGTCTTTGGAACTCTTGTTTGATTTGTACCATGTCGACTTCAGCTCTTGTAACAACAATACGAATCAATGTTCGATCGTCTGTTCCCAGTCCCTGAAACAAATTAAACATATTAATAATATTCGTTGTAATACATTGTACAGATAGAGTATAATACATACAAAGGATATGTGCTGGACGTAAAGCAACCAATTATCAATCAATCAATAGGATATGTGCTGGACGTAAAGCAACCAATTATCAATCAATCAATAGGATATGTGCTGGACGTAAAGCAACCAATTATCAATCAATCAATAGGATATGTGCTGGACGTAAAGCAACCAATTATCAATCAATCAATAGGATATGTGCTGGACGTAAAGCAACCAATTATCAATCAATCAATAGGATATGTGGTGGACGTAAAGCAACCAATTATCAATCAATCAATAGGATAAGTGTGGTGGACGTAAAGCAACCAATTATCAATCAATCAATAGGATATGTGGTGGACGTAAAGCAACCAATTATCAATCAATCAATAGGATATGTGGTGGACGTAAAGCAACCAATTATCAATCAATCAATAGGATATGTGGTGGACGTAAAGCAACCAATTATCAATCAATCAATAGGATATGTGTGGGACGTAAAGCAACCAATTATCAATCAATCAATAGGATAAGTGTGGGACGTAAAGCAACCAATTATCAATCAATCAATAGGATATGTGGTGGACGTAAAGCAACCAATTATCAATCAATCAATAGGATATGTGTGGGACGTAAAGCAACCAATTATCAATCAATCAATAGGATAAGTGTGGGACGTAAAGCAACCAATTATCAATCAATCAATAGGATATGTGTGGGACGTAAAGCAACCAATTATCAATCAATCAATAGGATATGTGGTGGACGTAAAGCAACCAATTATCAATCAATCAATAGGATAAGTGTGGGACGTAAAGCAACCAATTATCAATCAATCAATAGGATATGTGGTGGACGTAAAGCAACCAATTATCAATCAATCAATAGGATATGTGGTGGACGTAAAGCAACCAATTATCAATCAATCAATAGGATATGTGCTGGACGTAAAGCAACCAATTATCAATCAATCAATAGGATAAGTGTGGGACGTAAAGCAACCAATTATCAATCAATCAATAGGATATGTGGTGGACGTAAAGCAACCAATTATCAATCCATCAATAGGATATGTGCTGGACGTAAAGCAACCAATTATCAATCAATCAATAGGATAAGTGTGGGACGTAAAGCAACCAATTATCAATCAATCAATAGGATATGTGTGGGACGTAAAGCAACCAATTATCAATCAATCAATAGGATATGTGGTGGACGTAAAGCAACCAATTATCAATCAATCAATAGGATAAGTGTGGGACGTAAAGCAACCAATTATCAATCAATCAATAGGATATGTGCTGGACGTAAAGCAACCAATTATCAATCAATCAATAGATTACTGTGGATACCAATTTTGTAGATTGCTTGGTACAGGGAATCTACAAATTTAATTATTCAACAAATTGCAAATTTTCTAAAGAAGTGTACGTAGACTTTGCCAAAAACCCCAAAATTAAATATCCATGAATATGCAAGTTTTTCTCAAACGACAAAACTAAATGAATACACAGTAAATGAATCACCAATATTATTGGACTGTATAAAATAGTGATGAGTAACAAACCACGGATCTGAAAAGTTTTAACTTATGAAACATGATGAAAATTAACCCAAAAACAGTTTAATAGATACTTTACCTTCATGGAGTTATAAAGCTTCTGAGCAAAATAAGCTGGTCTGTTTTTGACGACTCTCACTGAAAAAAAACCCACATTTTATATTAGTGACATGGATTTTATAGTTGTAATTGTTACCTATACTTCTAAAAGAAGAGACCGATTTTATTGAGCCACAACTCCGCTGAAAGCATACAAAGTCAGAAATATTTGTGATATGATGAATAAATGTAGTGTTTTGTCCTTGACACAATCTTTTTTCCTCAGAAAATTCCAATTTTTGAGAAAAATATCCAAATTTGGAGATCGTTAATTGATCGGCGTCCTACAAACTTTCATGCGTGCTCAGTTGATGTACTTAGGGTTTTTAACATTTTCTTTTTCAAATGAGAGGAATGTGTTTTTTTGCATTATGTTACTCATTTTCATCTCTTGAAAGAAAATAATAAAATGCATTTACCGTGTAAAAATATTTACTGTGTCCACACTCTTTGTGTCAACACTTGCCCAATTGTATCACGATTTCGCAGGCACCTTCTAGCTGTATGTTATATCCTCATGTTATTCAAAAAGTTTGCTATAATGGCATGTCCTTGATAGTTCATATTTAACTATATCACTAAAATTTGATGAGGATAAAAACTTGAGATATAGAAATTTGTCTATTGGTGAAGTCCTCTAGGCATTCCTCTAATAGGGAATGTGTCATAAAGACAACATGACCAAAGAGCAGAAAACAGCCTGATACACAAGTTACTTACATAGAGCTAACATTCAGAATTGAAAGTTGCCTGATACACAAGTAACTTACCAATAGCTAACATTCCTATTTCAAGGTTGCCTGACATTTCACTTTTTATGGAACTTTCGATGTCTTTGCCGGCCATTTTATGATAAGCATCAAACACAGCACGTAGTTGTTCATAGCTCTGAGAAGCCATGATGGCATTGAATGTTGACTCGTCTGTCCCAAGTTTCTTCTCTCCTGCTTGTAGTAATCTCTGGAATATACACAATATAACAATTCTAAGATAACCTTTTCCCATTATTCCCAAAATATGCATAACACAATAATATAACCAACAACTCACTTTCAGGACAGGTAGCCAAGAAAATTTTACTGTAGAAAACTCTCTAACTTATGACGAGGGGCACTGAGCCACAAGAACTCTATTAATCTAACAATCAAATATGATTTATGCAATAATTACCATCTGTGAATGACAACAAAATGTGAGGTATTAATCAACAAACTACAATAATAACAGTTGAATAAGAAAATATGGTGTTTCCCTCATTGATGCAGATAACATTCTATCCAACATCATTTTGATGCATTTCTAGTGGATACATGTAGTAAAACTGGCCCAACTATTCTTCATTTATTTTCTATGTTTTTACCTTACATTAATTGTTGTGAGAATAAATGGGAATGTATGTATGTACAGATGGCCAAGGGTAAAACTTAGTGCCCCCTCCGCTACGACGGGGGCATAACAAGTGATAGTCTTAATCTCCTTACCTGTGCATCTTGTTGGGCTTTAGTTGGATCAACAGTCTGGTTTTCCATTCTTCCTCCCTATAAACATAGAAGGTATGATTGATAAATATTTCACTGTATTCTCTCCAAAGTATTCAGGGAGCACATAAACAATAACTCAATTTAGTATAAACTCAGTGAGTAATTAAACAGCTTATCTAATTAAAAGAATAACATATGAAAACATGGAGATGGACCTTCATCATTCAGCTGTGTTAAATGTCCAGTGGCAAATATGTCATTCATATCAGGAGGAGAACATATGATGTGAATATTAAACCCTGGCAGTGCAATTTTTAATGTCCAGTGGCAAATATTTCATGCATTTGAGAAGAACATGTGATGTGAAAATACACCTTTGCAGTGCAAGTTTATCAGTAAGTAGATGTGAACATCTCATTCCTGTTCCTAGACTGGAGATAGAGAATACATTTTGCTACTTTTTGGGAAATAACAAATTTCAAACTTTAAAATTCTGTTGCTGTTTTTGCTAAAAATATTTTTACAGCTTTGGCTTTGTTTGTAATTTTTGTATTCTTCTCTTCCATTTTTGATCTTTGTCTACAGCGTGCCTGTATGCAATTTTGTGCTTCTTTGTTGACAGTTATTTGTTTTTGTAGTAATTAAGATTATAACACAATATTGACTGCTGTACCTCAATGTTTGACATTTTTGACTATCATGTCTGTTTGTTTTGCTCTCACATTGTTTTCAACATGGTCAATGGAATTACATGTGGCTGTTATAAAGTAATAGGTTAAGCTAGTTATAAAACCAGGTTTAATCTACCATTTTTTACATTAGAAATTGCCTGTGCTAAGTCAGGAGTATGACAGTTGTTTTCTATTTGTTTGATTTTGTTTTGGCTTTTGATTTTGCCATTTGATAAGGAGCTTTCTGATTAGAATTTTCCTTGGAGTTGAGAAAAATAATAAAAACCATCCACTTACAGATGCCATGGAAACCATAAGTCTTTTGAAATGCCCTGAAGTATCACTAATGATGTCATCTTCTAATTTCTTACTGTATACTAAAAATAAACAAACAAGTTATTACTGTATTCTGGACTTACCGAAAGCATAGAGTTCCTAAAGCAACCAGTGTATACAAAAAAGTAAAATAAATATGTAGAGCTCGGAACCACGATGGTACTCCGAACCGCGATGGTCACGCTGAAGTACGATGGTCCACGCTGAAGTGCGTTGGTTAACACGCTGAAGTGCGATGATGACATTGTGACACTTAACTTGTTGATGGCTACGCTGAAGTGCGATGATGGTTACGCTGAAGTGCGATGATGGTTACGCTGGAGTGCGATGGTGGTTACGCTGAAGTGCGATGGTGGTTACGCTGAAGTGCGATGGGCTGTCTGTCTGTGACATTGAGTAAAATAATGTACAAGAGCTGTTTAAATGAAATAACATCATTAAGAATTGACAAAAGTAGCTTTCTATCCTCACATTCAAAATATGATCAAATTTCTCTTAATTTCTATTAGGTTTCCACCAATGACTTAAAAATCTTAATTTGGTTAACTTATTTTGAATTTGCCAATTCTCCGTTTAGTACGCAGTAGTATGGAGTCAGAAAATGTGATGTAGAAGGTTGGAGAAGAAAAATATTCAGATTGTAGGTCTATGTTAACGTAGTTGTCACGTTTTCTACAAAAAAAACCTTTGAAATTAGATGATTCGCCACTAAGGAGAATGAAATAAATTGGGAAGTACACGTAGGGACGAGTCCGGTTGTTTTCGGCCTAACATGTTGTAGAAAACTAAATATTGTAACAACAATAACATAAGGCTAAAGTGACCGGTTTCTTACAAATCAGGATTTATCCCGGGACTAAAACAACATTATATCAACTTGATAAAACAAAATCATTGGCTTTGCTAATACTAGTAAGTAATTTCATCATCAAATTGTCCACACAAAATCGTGTGACGCATACATGAAGAGAAGTCAAAATTAACATTTAGATCAAGACATGTTATTTGTCGATCGCGGAATGAAAGATTCGAAGCATCCTTCCGAACACGTTTAGCTCATCTGCAAACTAAGTTCATCTTTTGTCGCTTTGTTCCCCATGGTTTGCCGCCTCACAGAGACATTTTTATAATATCAACTTGAACTGCTCAAAAGTTCGAGATTTGAATCGTTCGTTACTCTCTTTTGTTCTTTTGTTCGCATGAAACTTTCATCTACAAAATCTTATTCTCCTGCCTACAAATCATGTTGGATTTTATGTAACGTTGTATATGTTGTATATAAAAACGTCACAAAAGTGAAACGTCATGCCAATCCATTGCACTTCAGCGAGGGGACCATCGTACTTCAGCCTGGACCATCGCACTTCAGCGTGACCATCGCACTTCAGCGTCCCCATCGCACCTCCGAGTCTTACAAATATACAATAGAATCCCTACCAGGTACTCTTAGAGCTTCCTGATCAATAATAAACCTTAATGTTGTCTAATGAACAATGAAAAGGAAGTCAAGATTAGATTGCTGTTCTAAAGAGAGATGTTCACCTTTAAAGCATTTTTCTGATGCATGTTTGTATTACAGAAACTAGAAGCAACACTGGAGTAATGAGGCTGTATGAAAATGAAAAAGTTAAAAAATAATTAATAATTACAAAATATGTTCTTTTGTCAAAAAACAAAAACTGATTCAACAGAATATGTAATTTGGCATAAAGCATTGAGCAGGCTCTCCCTTTGAATTCTGTAATTTTATAACACCAGCATGTGACCCTAATATTAACCTTTTTAATATGTAAAACTTAGCTTCCTGTATCTGTTTATTTGTCCTTAGAACTGTTACTCATATCTTTTGTATGTAGCAACATTTTTCTGTATTTAATCTATGACCTGTTTCTCCATCTTTTGAACGTAGCAATAATTTCCTGTATCTGTTTATTTGACCTATGACCTGTTTCTCCATCTTTTGTATTTAGCTATAATTTACTGTATTTGTTTATTTGACCTATGACCTGTTACTTACATCTTTTGTATGTAGCAATAATTTTCTGTATCTGTTTATTTGACCTATGACCTGTTACTTACATCTTTTGTACGTAGCAATAATTTCCTGTATCTGTTTATTTGACCTTGACCTGTTTCTTCATCTTTTGTATGTAGCAATAATTTCCTGTATCTGTTTATTTGACCTATGACCTGTTTCTCCATCTTTTGTATGTAGCAATAATTTCCTGTATCTGTTTATTTGACCTATGACCTGTTACTTACATCTTTTGTATGTAGCAATAATTTCCTGTATCTGTTTATTTGACCTATGACCTGTTACTTACATCTTTTGTATGTAGCAATAATTTCCTGTATCTGTTTATTTGACCTATGACCTGTTACTTACATCTTTTGTATGTAGCCATAATTTCCTGTATCTGTTTATTTGACCTATGACCTGTTACTTACATCTTTTGTATGTAGCAATAATTTCCTGTATCTGTTTATTTGACCTTGACCTGTTACTTACATCTTTTGTAAGTAGCTATAATTTCTGTATTTGTTTGTTTGTCCTTGACCTGTTACTTACATCTTTTGTATGTAGCAATAATTTCCTGTATCTGTTTATTTGACCTATGACCTGTTACTTACATCTTTTGTACGTAGCTATAATTTCCTGTATTTGTTTGTTTGTCCTTGACCTGTTACTTACATCTTTTGTATGTAGCAATAATTTCCTGTATCTGTTTATTTGACCTATGACCTGTTACTTACATCTTTTGTACGTAGCAATAATTTCCTGTATCTGTTTATTTGACCTATGACCTGTTACTTACATCTTTTGTATGTAGCAATAATTTCCTGTATCTGTTTATTTGACCTATGACCTGTTACTTACATCTTTTGTACGTAGCAATAATTTCCTGTATCTGTTTATTTGACCTATGACTTGTTACTTACATCTTTTGTACGTAGCAATAATTTCCTGTATCTGTTTATTTGACCTATGACCTGTTACTTACATCTTTTGTATGTAGCAATAATTTCCTGTATCTGTTTATTTGACCTATGACCTGTTACTTACATCTTTTGTACGTAGCAATAATTTCCTGTATCTGTTTATTTGACCTATGACCTGTTGCTTACATCTTTTGTACGTAGCTATAATTTCCTGTATCTGTTTATTTGACCTATGACCTGTTACTTACATCTTTTGTACGTAGCTATAATTTCCTGTATCTGTTTATTTGACCTATGACTTGTTACTTACATCTTTTGTACGTAGCAATAATTTCCTGTATCTGTTTATTTGACCTATGACCTGTTACTTACATCTTTTGTATGTAGCAATAATTTCCTGTATCTTTTTATTTGACCTATGACCCAGGGCTCACACTACTTCAGAATTATAGGGAGAAGTGACTTCTCTTTTTGAAACTGATAGGGAGAAGTGGTGAGATTTGAAAGAGAAGTGCTCATTCGTGCGGTGCGATACAATGTTTGGATTTTACAATAGTATAAAGGGTCATATGTAAATAATGTTCTTTTTATACTGTTCAATTCATATCTGAGTAAAAAAATTACAATTAAAGTAACATTTGAAATTAAAAGTTGTTTAAGCTTGTGAGAAACTACCAACTAAATATCTAGCACTAAAAAAATAAAAAAATATTTAAAAAAATGTAAAAAAATTATTATATATCAATTACAATTTAATTAAAAATTATCTTGTGTATGACATTCAGTGTTTCTCATAAAAAAAATATAAAAGTTATTAACCTGGGCCATAATATATTGATATTAGTATAATAGTCTCAGAGTTAAGCAACTTTAATCAATAGTTTGAAACAATCCATAAAAAATATAAGGAATTATATACACCAATCAATTAGATGTAACCAAAAGTCTCTTAATGCGTGTGGAATGCGTAATTTTTCCCTTTGAGATCAATATTCTTCTGTGAGCTGTTCCATCCGTGCGTCCGTAGTAATTATTGTAAAAGTACGGATTTCGGTCATAGCTGGTCCGCTTCAGATCCGGAGATTAGAAATCGGTCAATGGCGGACGAATGCAAGAAAATTTACAAAAATAAACGATGTTTGACAAGTTATTTGGAAAGGAACATGACGTTTTTAATGCAATAAATGGATTAAAATTTACTGGAGGCAACTTTTATCACGTTTAAATGAAGTAACAAACTTATTTTGCCGCCGAAATTGAGGTTGATGTACGTTTTCGAGTAACAAGCACCGGTCTTGCGGAAATGCACGAAGTGATAAAAAGTTGTATTTTTATCAAAAAACCTGCTACACACTGCGAAGACAATGCTTCGACCTCTTTTCAAAAGATAATGAATCGTTTATGTCTGAATTTCTTTAATTATCAATAAAAATTTGTTGTTTCATCAACTTGGTAAAAATTGAAAATGTTCGATGACGGAAGCGACTGAAAGCGACTGTCGTCAAGAACAGGGCGACTTGTTTTCGCTTTTGGGGGTCGGGGAAAGCGAAGTGACGGTCGGGAAGGCGACTTCTTCGCCCAAGTCGCATGGTAGCGTGAGCCCTGCAGTATGACCTGTTACTTACATCTTTTGTACGTAGCAATAATTTCCTGTATCTGTTTATTTGACCTATGACCTGTTACTTACATCTTTTGTACGTAGCTATAATTTCCTGTATCTGTTTATTTGACCTATGACCTGTTACTCACATCTTTTGTACGTAGCTATAATTTCCTGTATCTGTTTATTTGACCTATGACCTGTTACTTACATCTTTTGTATGTAGCAATAATTTCCTGTATCTGTTTATTTGACCTATGACCTGTTACTTACATCTTTTGTATGTAGCAATAATTTCCTGTATCTGTTTATTTGACCTATGACCTGTTACTTACATCTTTTGTATGTAGCAATAATTTCCTGTATCTGTTTATTTGACCTATGACCTGTTACTTACATCTTTTGTACGTAGCTATAATTTCCTGTATTTGTTTGTTTGTCCTTGACCTGTTACTTACATCTTTTGTACGTAGCTATAATTTCCTGTATCTGTTTATTTGACCTATGACCTGTTACTCACATCTTTTGTACGTAGCTATAATTTCCTGTATCTGTTTATTTGACCTATGACCTGTTACTTACATCTTTTGTATGTAGCAATAATTTCCTGTATCTGTTTATTTGACCTATGACCTGTTACTTACATCTTTTGTATGTAGCAATAATTTCCTGTATCTGTTTATTTGACCTATGACCTGTTACTTACATCTTTTGTATGTAGCAATAATTTCCTGTATTTGTTTGTTTGTCCTTGAACACAATATTTCAATCATGGCATCCTCATCTGTTCCAACACCCTGTAAAAAAAATAAAAAAATAATAATAACATAAAAAAGGGATTAAACAAAAGTACATCAATACCATTGATTCAAACTTTAACATTTTCACTTTTATTGTAAACCAGGACATCAATCAAAATTTCTCAGAAGTAATTAAAAACAATCAAAGCGCTGTAAGCGCTGAAGGCAGTTAACCAAAAACCAAGGCAAACCTAATTATGAAACTGTGGCAATGTTGCTTCAACATTAAACATTCATATATTGTACATTTATGTTTATCTAATGAATTAATTGTTAAGGCAAATAATTTATTTGTTATCAAGGTTTCAAAAGCAATGCATATATCAATGTATATTTTTATGGTGAGTCTGCAGTGGTACAAGTTCACAATGATTGCAATGGTTCTAGTTGGTAGTTAACATTGGTTTAAGTTGACTGTTAGTAGTACATGTTGACTTAGTACGAAAATGTAATAGTATGAATGGACTGGTTTCCCTGTAAAGAAAACTGAGTGTGTGTTTTATAGTACCAAAGTTATGAGACACAAATCAGACAAATGTTCACTACTACAAGGATCAAAGGTGAGGTCTGACTGACCTGCCCATAGTAAATGTAAATGATTTGTTATATTGTCCCATACATGAATACATATGGTTTAGAGGTGGGGATCTCGACGGTTTTCAAGTTCTCAAACAGGAAGGGGTAGGGTGACCTCAGAGACTTCCCCTATATTTCATTTGATTTGTTATATTGTCCCATACATGAATATATATGGCATAGGGGTGGGGATCTCATCGATTTCTGAGTTCTCAAACAGGAGGGGTAGGGTGACCCCAGGGACTCCCCCTATATTTCATTTAATTAGTTATATTGGCCCATACATGAATATATATTGTTTAGGGGTGGGGATCTCAGCCGTTTCCAAGTTCTCAAACAGGAGGGGATGGGGTGACCACAGGGACTCCCCCTTTATTTCATTTGATTAGTTATATTGTCCCATACATGAGTATGTATGGTTTAGGGGTGGGGATCTCGATCATTTCCAAGTTCTCAAATGGGAGGAGATGGGGCAACTCCAGGGACTCCCTCTATATCATTTGAATATATGGTTTAGGGGTAGGGATCTTGACCGTTTCAAAGTTCTCAAACAGGAGGGGTGTGGGTTGACCCCAGGGACTCCCCCTATATTTCATTTGATTAGTTATTTTGTCCCATACATAAGTATGTACGATTTAGGGGTTGGGATCTCATCCGTTTCTAAGTTATCAAACAGTAGAGGGTAGGGTGAACACAGGGACTCCCCCTATATTTCATTTGATTTGTTATATTGTCCCATACCTGAATATATATGGTTTAGGGGTGGGGATCCAAACTGTTTCAAAGTTCCCAAACAGGAGGGGGTGGGGGTGACCCCAGGAACTCCCCTATATTTCATTTAATTAGTTATCTAGTCCCATACATGAATATATATGGTTGTGAGGTGGGGATCTCATCCGTTTCAAAGTTATCAAATGGGAAGGGGTAGAGTGGCCCAAAGGACACCACCTTTATATCTTGCCTACATTCAGGTATTATATAATATAGTTGCATTATTTGTGAAAATAAAGTAAGAAACTTCCAGCTACTTAAACTGACCCTTCAAAATTGAGAAAAAAATACCCCTTCAAAATTGCAGTAATATATGTTACATTTTAAAAGCATCTTACATGCGTTATCAACATCTATCACTGATAAAGAAAATTTATACTGTGACCAGGAACATATATATTGTTAGATATACTGATCCCAGCTGTCATATTGTACAGTATTGGATTTTGACATTAAAATTTGTCAAAAAGTAATTTTGAGTTTCTGTATAAAATATTTTCTGCTTTTTCTTTCTTTCACATATATCCTTTGGTTTTCAATTCCAGTGTTTATATTCATTTACCATGCATAGATGTATTTTGTCACCTGCCTGGATTTTTTTTGTAGTTGATCGCCAAAACCCGGAATTACCCTTATCCTCTTCCGGAATCGGATCCGATATTGTAATTGTCTTCTTCACGGCAGCCATTGTCATTGTGTTTACAATGTTGTTTTTGTCAGTCAGATATGATTTTACTCCAATTTACAAATTTTTTTGTCTGCGATTTTCTGTATATAGCTAGCGGTTAAACAAAATGGACATCGCTGTCATGAATAATAATGATTAATATATGTTTTGCGATCGTTTATTTGGAGACTTTGGCGAAAAGGTTTGCAAAGTTATTTTTTATTTTCTTTCAAGTGGATTCCACTGGAAGGTCCGTCGGACGTCAGAGTTCGCGAAAAGTGTCAGTCCTCAGGATTTTACCACCAAAATTTTGCATAGGACTGACACAATTTTAGTATTTTTCAATAGAGTTAATAGTGAGGACCAGTAGATTTTCTTCAAGGACCACCAGGGAAAAAAAGATTTCGCGAACTCTGGGGCGTGGCTAGTAACCAAGCTGAAAGTCCGATTGCAAAAGTGAAAGGTCACAGAACTCGGACCACCGCTAATTTGAACCCTTGCCTCCAAATTGAAAAGATACGAAAATTTCGTCTTCTAATTTGAAATTGCCGCCAACAACATGAACAGTTGAACTTATTATATAATAGATTACTGACGTAGTACTACATATTGACGACAAACAATATTCCTACGACTTTTGCCATTTGGGAAATCTAAACTACTTGTCTTTAAAGATTTTTGGCGATTAAATATTGCATACAATTGTTCTTTGATATCTTAGCCAAAACACAGGCGATAATAAACTACATAAGGCTTCCTAATGAGGACTACTTCCTATGTGCAACT
This sequence comes from Mytilus edulis, assembly GCF_963676685.1. NCBI lineage: Eukaryota > Metazoa > Mollusca > Bivalvia > Mytilida > Mytilidae > Mytilus > Mytilus edulis. Next base: position 889,115 of record NC_092352.1, read on the forward strand.
TCAAAACTTTTGGGTGATTCGACGATCATTTAAGGTTTTTCTGGTAATATTTTTTGTAATCCAGAATTAAAAGTAATAAAAAAGTGTTCAATTAGTTATATATAACATAGTAGCCAGCTAGATATTAAAAATTGCAAGTATTTCAGCATTTATTGGGTAGACCACAAATCTAGGGTGCTCGCATAATGCAGTTTAACTGCATAAAAATCAATGAAACCTAAAATTTAGTACAGGAGTACAGGGACACAATTTCTTAATTTTAAGAAATCTTTAAAAAAAACAACCTTACCTATCTTCAATGATTTAGATGTGACCATGTTAAGTATTTATATTGTATAGACCCTTGGTGAAGACTATGATGACTCTCTTATTTATTTGTTCTGTTGGTGTCTCATTCAGATCTGTGTCTTTTATGTATTATGATTGAACCTGTATAAGCTACTAATCTTATACATGTACTGAGGTTGGCATATCTTTGAAAGGTAATTGAATGGAAACTATTATTTAGTCCTTGATATTTTAAGCATGTGAGGTTTTTTCATAAATATATTTTGCATTTGATCCTGTTGTTTTGAAATGCTTATTCAGTTTGAATTATTTCTATTAACAATAAACTGTTATCACAGAGATATGTCTCGCCTTTTTGTAATTTTGATTATGCCAATGTTGAAATCCAAATAGCAATACTCTAACATCTTACACAAGTTATGCAAATATTCAATGAACCATGATTGAGTTATATAGCGCTAAACAATCTCCTTGTAAATGAAATGTGCCAATGCTAATACAACTGCATACCAAATACCATTGACTTATTATAAGGTTCCCAAATCTAAATACAAACATTAACTTGTAAACTATGTAAAAGTTTCAAAGTCAATGAACCATGAAGAAGGGGTGGGGCTATATAATCTCCATGGAAACAATACTTGCAAAACCAATAAATTTGCATACCAAATATCATTGACTTAACATACATTGTAAGCAGTTCATCTTAAACTGATCTAATCACAAACTAATACATGTAAACTAAGATAAGTTTCAAAGTCATTAGACTGTGACTGAGGGGCAAGGCCAAATATTCTCAATGAAAATGAGATGTGCCAAAGCTTATAAAACTGAATACCAATTAACATTGGCCTTCCACTAAGGGTTCCCCTTGAACTGACCTAATCACAAACTTATACATAACTTAGAAAAAATTCAAAAGTCAATAGACCATGACTAAGGGGGCAGAGCCAAATTATCTCCATGAAAACCAGATATGCAAATGCTTATACAACTGCATACCAAATATCATTGACCTACCACTTGTGGTTCCCCATAAACTGACCTAATCACAAACTAATACATGTAAAATAAGCAAAAGTTTCGAAGTCAATAGACCATGACTGAGGGGGCATGGCCAAATTATCTCCATGGAAATGAGATGTGCCAATGCTTATACAACTGCATACCAAATATGATTGACCTACCACTTGCCGTTCACCATAAACTAGACCTAATCACAAACTAATACATTGTTGACGCCGTCCCCACTGTTGCCGACGCCGGAAACAGCATACCTATGTCTCGCTTTTTTAATCCGTCAAGGCGAGACAAAAAGTCTTGCTTTTTTTTCTGTAACTTTCTTCTGCTATTTTCAGAGCACATCTTGCTAAGTTTTGGAAAAGGAATGTGAAATTCTTACAATATGCAATGCTTTGTAATTCCATTGATGCATTTTATGCAGAAAACAAGGTTTTAAGATAGAAAAATGTTTTTTTTTCCTAAACATTTTTACATATTAATATTGAGAAAGCAAACCAGTATCAGATATTGGAACACTTGCAATTGGCAGAAATATTATATTGGAATGGCAGAAATATCCCATTGGAATGGCAGAAATATCCCATTGGAATGGCAGAAATATCCCATTGGAATGCCAGAAATATTCAATTGAATGCCAGAAATATCCCATTTGAAAGTGATTTAAAAAAAATTACATAATAAAATAACAGGAAATGTACTGCTTTTGAGGTCATAAAATGATCCTTGTATGGGGTCACAACATGAGATGGAATTATGGGAACAACACAGGAGATTGAAGGCAGACATCATCCAACCAATAATGACTATGTGTCTTACGCCATAAAATAAAATATTGCATTAAACAGTATTTATACTAACCTTCATTGCTCGTTTTAGCTCATAAGCATCAAATTCATCCCATGGCATCATCAAAGCAACAACACAATCTTCAAATTTACCTCCTAATTCACTCTTCAGTTCTTTGATTAAATCCTGTTCAAATAAAAAAGGTCAAGTTTGACTAATTTTCTATGGCATAGAAACAGTTGACAAAATATGCACACAAATACAGTCACTTCAAAACTATGCAAAATTTAAACTCACAGTGAGACATAGATATTGTATGATTACAATGTCTGCATAACCTTTCTGCTGTGTAAATCTGTCTTTAACCATAGGAGGTTAAATTTAACTTTTATGTCAAAAGGTCACAAGTAATAAAATATATTAAATCTGATATCTATCAAAAGATGCATTCTGGTGGCTAGTTTAAAGATAGCTACAAAAAGCCCCATTGTAATTAATTCAGATAAAAAATATTTAGCATCTGTTTATAATTAAAAGCAACATGGCTTAAGTTGAAATTTTGTATGTAGTTTTAATTTAGCATATAAAGAAAACACTGTTCTGCACAAATTTTAATTAAATTTAAGTAGTTCTGACTTTATGAAATTTCAGCTTATAATTAAGCCATAATTTCTTATATTTTTTTCGTAAAGGATCACAATTCTAATTAAAAAAATCTCTAGATGACTTTTGGTTAGAACTATATCAAATTACAGAGTTAACCCCCCTTAATAGGTAATCTCTAGTGGTGAAGTTTACCTTTCCAAACATAGTCTTAAACATGGTTCTAATCTGTTGTCTCTGTTCACTTGATCTGAAGGCTAAAACATCAATGATGGCTTTCTCATCAGTACCTAGAAATTAAATCATTTTATAAACAATTCTTTCAACTTGTCTCCCCTTGGTATGGCAACAGTGGTTAAATCTTGGATGTTTTCCATAATTTATATTTTTTATTATTATTATTATATAATTTATTCCTTTAAATGGGCAATAGATGTCAAATTTTTGTTCACCAATTTGACTCAAATTCTCATATTTAATTTATAACATACTTAAACGTATATCCAAATTACAATAAATCTAAAATAAACAATTAACAGTGCATGGACTCCATAATATGTATCACATTTCTTGGTGGTTTTTTTCAGTCTAAACACCATCTAATTAACCATCAAGATGACCTCAGAAGGCTGCCGACAATCACATAACCTAATATAAATATAAATAGGTAGCGACCTCCTGCAATTGGATTTTTCAAGGTCTGTTTGATTTCATGTTATATATAGGTTTAAAAATATGTTAATCATCTGCTTTACCAGTATAAAATTGCTTTTTTGTGGATCTCAAATCAGTCAACTTAAAGGTTCAACTTTCTTTTCACTTTCAATGTTGACATTCTTTCCATTTCATGGCTGAACAAGACTAATTCACGAGTAACCAATCTCTAGCTAATGAGTAGGTCATTTGAATTTAATGAGGTAGAGATATTCACTTGCAAGTGAACAATTAATCAGAGCTATTTCTTATCATATTGTCATAATTTTAAAATCTGACCAAACATTACTTTATTTAAACATATTGACGTAATATTTAAAAGCTTTTTTTTTTTTTTAGATCAGCTGTGATTTAATGATCTCCTGTCTCATTGGTCATCATACCACACCTCCTTATGTTTTCATATCTATAAACAACTCACCAAAGCCCTTCATGGCTTTCCTCAGAATGTTGGCATCATTTTCTGCATTAAAGTTTTTGGCAGGCTTCAATGTTCCTTCAGTCTACAAAATATAAGTTCTCATTATTTTATTATTTAACTTACTGTGGATTCATTTATTTTCGTGGGTATCAATTTTCGTGGATTGCTGAAAACTTGCATAATCGTGGATATTTGATTTCGTGGTTTTTCCAATCTCTGTATACAAAGCCTATTGAAATATGTTATTCGTTGAACATTTGAATTCGTGGTTCACTTGTACCCACGAAATCCTTGAAAATTGGTATCCAACGAATAATAATGAATCCACAGTATTATTATTTACTAATATAATTGAATACAACGTTTATATTGTTGGATAACACAATCTTTAGACATCACTATTATCCTTTACTGAACAGGGGCTTTTAAGTGAAATTGCATAAAATTCCCATTTATTTCATGTTTTTATTTATTTTTTCTAATAAAGCAAAACAATATTTATGTTTCTGTAATTTGTACAATTGTTGGCTTTTTGTAGGATAAAGTAAGTTATAAAAAGACCTTATTTGGATGGAGCAACATCTTTATTACAATAACACTCAAGAATGATTGTATACATGGGAACAAGACTAAAACTAAGATTTAATCATAAAATCTGTTAAATAAAGGAAACAGGAAAGATAACATTCATGATTGTTTAACAATTTCTATATCTCAAACAAGAGGAAACAGTACAATTTGTCATGTTAATTCACATCTTTTGTCAACAATTCATCTTTGAGTCAATTTGAACAAAAGCTAAACATGATAAAAGTTAATAATTAATAATATGCTGGGCAAGATGAGTTTATGTATTAAGTAGCATATCCTTTTTTTAATATAAAATTAATACTCAGTATTGAATACATAAACATGATAAACGGAAAGCATTTCACAGAAGTGGAATTTGGAAGCAGTGAAGATACTGTCTGAACAACTAGGTTTGATTTACTAATTGTCTAACTGTGACAGAAATATAAGGTTAAAAGGAAGTAAATAAAGATGACTGGCGCCACCTAAATTTTACATCCAAGATAATAGGTAGAAGTAAATTTATTTTCTGCTGCCTTGGTAATTAGAAATTAAAATTGAAATAGTGAAAAATGGGTGTTGGCCATTGGCGTAGAAATAGCGAGAAATTTTGAGAAAACTCTCTAAGACAAGCAACATTTTCTGTGCCAAATTAAGCAAGGGGTGTTCTTCATTCATACTATTTCGAAAATTCCGGAACCGTTGAGTACCCTTAAAAAATGACATTTTTCTATCAAAAAAGCTGCGGCACCATACGTGTTTGACCATTGCAATTACACCCAAAGGTGTTGATAATTCAGAATTCGAAATTTTTTTCAATGGATCTTTAATAGTGAAAAGGCAGGCCCAAATAAGGCTGTTATTGTCGCCTATGTAAATAATTACTTCCTTGTACCATAACAGTTGATGCAACTTGACTTTTCAGATTTAAATGCCTTGCTCACAGAAGAATGAAACAAAAATATGTTACAAAGATTTGAGTCTTTATACTCACAAGAGTAGTACCAAGAGTACTCTGCTTGACATCCATTATGAAGAATTTATATAATCTTAAATAACACCCAGTATTGTCTCTTCAACTACGATATGATGTTCGTCTTGTGTAACAACAATGAACAAGGAAATGAGATATCCTGAACATTTATACCACGTTCTTTAATTGTAATTGGAAACAAATTAATATGAATATGATTGAACAATAACCCTCCCTCCTCCCCCTTTTTTGTTGTCAAAAGGCTTTTATAAATATGTTAAATATCATTTAATTCTGGTATGGCCAAAGTTAACTAAAGTTATAGAGTAAAACATACATGCAGATGTTACAACAAATGGTGCTAATTTCAAGACTTTGTCATTGATGTTACATCAAAATAAATTGAGCATTCGTAGAAAAAGATAGTTTCTTTTATTTTCTTTTACATTCCATAAAAATAGACAAAGGTCAATGTTCTTAAAATAATAAATTATCCAAAAACTCCAATTTGGACAAACTTCAACTCCTTTCTGAACAACATTTATATACACTCCTCAGATTAACTCATGCATGAATTAATGTGTAATCGGTCACTCATTGAATATTGTTCTAAATTTGAATTCTTGGATCAATTATTTTATAATTATTAGCTTGAATTCAATTAATAAAACATGTTTACGCTAACAGAAACTATATAGTAATAGGAGATATTTCATAAAAGTTAAATGGAAGCATAGAGTTTCCTGACTAATAGAAGGAAAAGTTTGTAATTTCATCCTCCCAGTTACCTATACACTGAAAGATACATACCAGACTATTTCTGATACATTTAAAAAGCCTCTAAAGATTTCAATTGGAAACTCTTTTGTTTTTAATTGTTTTTTTTAATCTGTCGACCAGCCTCCTATTAACAGGGATACAACTTTTACCTTGAGAATAAAATCTCCCAATTCTCCCCCTTTAACAAGTTTTCATTTTACATGTTACAAGTAGTAATGTTGTCTTAAACTTGACAAACTATTTTTAAAACCTAACTAGTTTATACACTATAAATGACTATATGTATTATTGACCTCTGTAGTACACCTTGTGTGAACATTGTATATTATAACTTTTACAGGGTGCCTAAGGTCTTCCTCAATTTCTTTACATGTATTTGTCAAATAATTCATGTAAACTTTAAACTGTACAATTTATTAGTTAAAATATTAACAGAAAAAAGTCAGATAAAATATATGCATTTTAAGACAAGGTGACAAAAGATTAAAGGCAAATTTCCCTCATGAAGAATGTTCCCCAGATGGAGATCCACCCATTTTTGAAATTTAAAGATTTCAGAAGTTTACAACTTTTATGCAAATGTCAATATTTTGATTCATCATAACATTTCAGTGGTTGATCCAGGGAGAGGGTTCCAGGGGTTAGAACCCCTCCCCTTTTTCTGGACAATCAATGCATTTGAATGGGGCCATAAGGTTGGACCCCCCCCCCCCTTTTCCTGGGTTTGGATCTGCCCCTGCATTTAGAACAATTTAATTCTTGTTATGTGTCATCCCTATTTCTTTATATTACTATCTATGATAAAACAATTGTATTAGGCCACATTTATGGGGGATTTCCCCAATGAGAGGAGTTGCCCTGAATTTTGAAATTCTTCATTAAAAAAACAAACTGAAAATAGTAACTAGTCATCATACAGTATAAACCTAGCCCTGTATACATTATTCTGACAGGTATAAAATAGTAAAGAAACAAAGGAGTAGAATTCTCAATACAGTTTTATAGTAACATTGAACTTAATAACCAAGATAAATATTAATATTATACACAACTGCATATGAGTCATAACGGGATATTTCAAATCGAGATATAATATAATAAAAATTTTGATGTAGAGGAGTTAATACACATAAAAAAGTTAGTGTACACATCAACATAAATTATACTAATAAAAAAAATTTTCAGTGCATGACATATTTATCTTTAATCCACCTGCATTTGCTGTTGCATAGTTTTTAAATTCTGATAATATTCACACTTAAATTCTACTAATATTCACACTATCTTTTCAATATTATAATCACAGGTAACTACTATTTACAATATGCACAGCAGTACTTAAAACTATTGATCTTATATTTAGTGTATAGTTATAGTAAATACATTGATACTAACTTTATACTATATAGTGACAAATATAATGAAAGCTTACCGCCATAGCTGTTGATGTAGAATATCAATAAGACTAGTCACCTTGAACACAAATCACCAGTCTACAGTTATTTAATGTACTGGGAAATCTCAATGATATAAATAGTAACAGACCTGATAATAACCTCAATAGGTCAAGATGAATTGTTTGTTTTTTTAATATTTTACTGCAAGGAGAGAATCTGTTTAACAGTTTTATTTTAAGCAAGGGTTTAAATAGTTTGTCCTAAAAATATTTATTATTTACTTCCTTAGTATTCAAAATAGTTGGTGTATTTTAACATTCAAATTCAAAATTCAAAATTCAAATATTTTATTGGACAAAGCACATAGATTTATAAAATATGCACACAAAGCAATTTTTGTAATAGTCTCCAACTTTCTTCTTTCCCATTGTATACTTAATATAATAGAAAAGATTTGATATAGGTATATAAAACTGACCATTATTTAATATGACTAACCTAACACTAGACTTAGCTTATGTCATTATCACAAACAAACCCTAACTTATTCCTAACTTTAATAAACAGCTGTGTCTTGAGCCCATGATACACCCGTCCTGTTTTCTAGGAATAAAGTTCAATCACTTCTCAATGATTATGTCATATCAGAAATTTCTGAAAAACTAAAGGGAGGTTATCTTAATAGATATAAACCAGTCACAAAGTTTATTGAAAACTGCTCAAAGCACTTTAAAGGTGTTGTTCAAAAACTGGAAAATCATTCCTTTTTTTATGAATAACATCCCATAACTCATAAATTTTAAACTAAAATTTAAAAAAATGGAAAGGGAACTTAGGTCAACAGATATAAACAATTCACCTAAGTTCATGTAGATTGGTTATAGGGTTTTTGAGTTAATGTCTGACATGTTGCAGACGGAAGAACTGACAGACTGAGCGACAACTATATCATACCATAATAAGTCCTGTAAACATGCGTATAAAAACTGACCATTAACATGTCTAACCTAACACTAACTGTAGCCCTAAATCATTACCACAGACAAAGCCTTACCCTTACCCTAAAATATATCCTAACTTATTGTAAATTTTTCACCTTGCACTAAACTAATACCTGGAGTAAGTATTCCAACATGAAATTGATTTTTTCACCTAACTATCAACTGGTAGGTAAAGATATAGGTATAACAAGTTTACAATCTTATTTATATTTCATATTTTTCAAATCCTTTTTAATGATAAAGCTGCATGTATTAAATAAAGGCAACAGTAGTATACCGCTGTTCAAAACTCATAAATCCATGGACAAAAAACAAAATCGGGGTAACAAACTAAAACCGAGGGAAACGCATTAAATATAAGAGAACAACGACATAACACCGTAACATAACACACACAGAAATGGACCAAGCATCAGACAAAACACCACGAAAATAACAAATATAACATGAAAACCAAATACATGAATTTGGGATAGACAAGTACCGTGCCACGTCTTATCTCAATTTCTCAAAAATAAGAGAAAACACAAACGACTCAACATCAACGTTAAAATGCAACACACACAGAAACGAACAATAATATAACAATGGCCATCATCCTGACTTGGTACAGGACACTTTAACATTGTTCACCACTTTGATACAAAGAGTAATCCTGAATATTTATTATCTGCCTCAATTAAAATACTGTTCCTATCAATATTAAACTAAACTGTTTAAAGACAAGTACTTATGTGACAAGCACTCCCCAACGAATAATCATTGCAAGATTTAAATGTAGAATCACTATAAACAGCCATCTCAGATAGTACAATAGCAGTAAACAATTGGTCTATCTATTTCTTTGCCTTAATCTCCAATTTTCAGACAGATTTAAATTATGTGTATGAATAAAATTGAGAATGGAATGTTTATTTTTATAAAATAAAATAAAATGATTTATTGCATAATCCAAAATGTTTAAACAAATACCAAATATTTGTGTTTCTTTGAATCAATTTTTCAACTTTTTCATTTAAAGGGGAGATAACTCATATAGTAAAATATTTATACTGGATTGATTGTGAAATTTTCAAGTTTTACTTGAAGCAAGAAATCAAGTTCCGTGACACCCTTTTTTTGTTTCACTTTCTTAAAGCATATTCTCTAACATTTTATTTCTAAATTCTATTTCATAGATTTCTTTTTAATTCACAAAAAAGTGTTTTTCATGTACAATCTATGCAAATTTGGGCAATTTTGCAGGACTTGTAGTTTAAAAAATAGCACAGTAACCCACATATTTTATTATATTTATGAATCTTTATTTTGGCAAAGTATAAGAAAACTTTATCTGAGAAAATATATATCAATAAAACCCTTAAAATTGGTAATACAAAGAGCCTGTATTGAAATTTGGTAAATTAGTTTGGGGGTTATTTCTGTGTATTTCCCAATTTCTGAGATGTCATTGGTTAATAACTAAACACTATCATACACTCTATCATAATCCCCAGCAACAATAAATGAATATCAATCTAATGCCCACAGCAGATAACAGAGCAATCATCCACAGATACAGGTCCAATCAATAGCATTCCTATTGTCATATCATATTACTTTCCTACTATACAGCAAAATCTATATTCACAGTCCAATAAGTTTATAGGGTGATTGAACAGTAAAACCTGTTTTCAGAGACCGACAATATAGCTAGTTAATAGGAAATTAAACAGTAAGCTATAAAGAAGTTTGAAGGAAAAAACAATGTTTAAAACATGCATGTAATACAAATAAAGGTTCCTTGAATTATTAGCCTATACATTCACCCCTTAATTGATCAAGAGAAGATAAATACAGACAAATAAACCTATATATGACCTTGGTTTCTTTTCATTAGACAGGATTCATACAGAGATCTGTGTGTACATTATTCCTCACTAATTTATTCCTTACTGGTTAAGCCTAAGCAGCTTCAGAAAACAAAAGGCTCCTATGAGCATGCTTTCCTCACCAGTCAAAAGTATAGGGTCCAGTAATGACTAATTTAGCTTTTAAAATAAATAATGTCAAGTAAAATAGTTTTATTGTTGTTTAGCTTGGTTTTCCAATTTTCAAGTAATGTTCAAGGTAATTTATAAATAGTATCTCAAAACTATTTTAAATCAAGTTTGTTGTCAAGACAAGGTTGCAATTAATTTGATTTTAATATTATGATTGATAATGCATAATGGGTTCAATAAGTCAGCAAGGATTACAAGTCACTTATATCATATAGTCAATATCAATTATTTCACAAGTATATATCAAAACATCATCTTTTAACATACAGCAAATTAATTTGAGAATGGAAATGGAGAATGTGTCAAAAAAGACAACAACCGACCAAAGAGCAGAAAACAGCCAATTGTAGATTTAACTTGCTCAGATTCACAATATGTGACAATTCATATCAAAACTGTGGTTACAATGTTCAAAACAAATTACAAATATAGGATATTTGATTTTTGAGCAATAATTAAGTCAACCATGAATTACTCCTTCGTCCCTCAATTGTTGATGTTTAAGTCCGTCTGAATGTTGGTTTCATTGTATGTGACAGACATATTGTAACAGGAAGGAGGATCTGGCATATTGTTAGAAGGGAATCAGTGTGTTATCTTATGGGATTTAAAACTGATAACAAATAAACCTTATACATTTCTGACTTTTAAAATTATATATCAATTAAGTTAATGAATTGCAGTGGTTATTTTTTTTTAATCATAATTTTCTTAATACCTTGTTTTATTGAAATTTCGGCATGGTATATAAGGTTTGATCGTTATTGCTTTGTAAACATAAAACTTGTGAGTTGAACAAGAATTTCGTTACAGATACTACTGATAATCTTAAGATATACAAACTCATCCTGGAAACATGTAAATACAATCATGTAATACAAAACTTTCCTATGATCTTCTGCCTACCCCCAATGGTTTCATTAACTCTGTATGGTTCTGTACTTGTTCCTTAGCAAAACCATAATTATAATCTTCCTGTTGGTGCTTTTCCACAAAAAATTAGATGTCATAGAGCAAATATCTTTAAGTCACACATTGTCTGATTAAGCATTTCCCCAAATGACCCTTGGTCAACCAAGGCAGTTCATTCATAAAGTGGAAACTGGAATGTCGTGTAATGGAAAACATGACTATTAAGCATCCAATTCAACTAGGTCAATATAGCATGAAATATAAGTCTCATTGGCTTCCTTAATCGTGTTAATAGGTGACCCATTTATTACATCAAATGCATTATGACTAAAAGTAACCTTTTATTTTCCAAATGAACTTCTGTTTTAAACAAAATGAAAGTTAGATGTTTACCTAAAACATATACCAATGATATCTGCAATATACTTTGTGTGGTACTGTATATATTTTGACTTTCTATATAAACAAAAAAATATTGTATAATCAGTATTTTTTGTGAGATTTTTACTATTTTTAAAATGAATAAGGCCTTTCGGAAAAAGTCTGTAGAAATACCACTTACTAATCTGCAGCTTCTATAACAAATGTGTAAGGAACATAAAACAAATAAACCAACAGAAGTGTCACCTTCACCTTGACCTTTGACAGGAATAAGTTAGCTTGGATAATTGTTATTCTGAAATCTACTGTTGACCTTTGACAGGAATAAGTTAGCTTGGATAATTGTTATTCTGAAATCTACTTTTGACCTTTGACAGGAATAAGTTAGCTGGGATAATTGTTATTCTGAAATCTACAGGTAGAGAAGCAGATCAATATCTTATTGCTTTAAAAATAGATTTGTTCAAGTCAGATCTGCTAAGCAGGTAGGAGAAACAGTGCTTTGAATATATTTCCATGCAGATCTAATATTAAGACCTTCAAAATTTTTAATAAAACAGACATTTAGATAGTAAAAATAAACAGATAAATATATTTCTAAATTCTCATCTTCCCTTTACATTTGTCCAAGTTTATTCCCTCATAATCCATGGAGCCTTGGTGGCCCAGTGGTCTATGTAGTTAAACAACTGTATCATTAGCTATTCAACACTGAGGTTATGAGTTCAAATCTTGCACAGTGCAGGTACACTTGACTCCAATCTTAATTGACAAGGATTGTCAGTTTTCCTATCACAGGTCTGTGATTTTCTCCTCCAATTAAAACTGACCGCAACAAAATAGCATGAAAGTGTTGAAAGTCGTGTTAAACACCAATCAATCAATCAATCAATCAATCAATCCCCATACACCATATTAAGGTAATAGCCACAATACATCATTCAAATACCTGTTCCATACTTGATCAAACTTATCAATGAATGAAATTTCAATGTGCACGACAAAGGCTTCTGTAATAAACTGACCTTGACCCACACTGACAACTATTGTGCAAAGAATCAAATTTACCCAAATAGGCAGAATACTGTAGATAATAGTAGCCATTAGACATTTGTGATTTTTAGTGAAGTTCATGAAACATTTGTCAAGTAATTGATATATAAACCTATTTAAGGGGATTATACAAAGCCAGCCAACCAACCCTTTTTCTGTGAGATGTTAAATGAGAACCTAGAAATATTTTAGTTAGAATATCATTGCTATGGAAAATTTCACAAATTATCAATTACAGTACTGCATCGTTTTCCTATTAATTTTGTTTTTAATATTGTTATGATGGTAACAAGTTTACAATTAGATAAATATATCTGTAGTCTACCAGTATTATCATACAGAACATTATACTTACAATCTTTTTACGAGGAGGCAGAGGAGGTGGGGGTGTTTCTCCGTTAACTTTAGAACTTGGATCAGTTTTACTTGTTTGTTTGGGAGCAACACCATTAGATATTTGCTTTGGAACACCATTTGATATTTGCCTGGGAACAGGCTTTGGCTAAAAAGTATTAGGTAGAGTTTCATTTCTACTTTTTCATCTGTAATTTTTAGTTTACAGTGATAAGTACAGCAAATAAGGAGAGTCTGAAGTTATCCTTCTTTTAAGAGGGGGTCAATCATGATTTGAAAGAAAATAAATTGCTTTGCCAAGTGCAACAGGATACAACTGCAGAATTCCAACCCTGAACAGTTTGGGCAAGTTAGGACACAATATTTAAGCTTAATTCTATCTGAATTTGGATTGAGATTAAATTTTTGACATAATATAGAGTTTGACATATAATATAGAGGTTTCTGACACAAAATAAATGTGAATAAATATCTTAAAATATATTACGTGGTATTGTGCAATTGAAAATTTCTTCTTGAAAGTTTCAGGGATCTCCATGGATGAAAATTGAACGATGGAGGAACTTTCACCATCATAAACCATGTGTACACCGTACAGTGTAGCGCGATTTAAACTATTTCATTTCTCCTCATAAGGATTGGTGAACATTCTAATTCATTGCTTATTTAAATTATATTTATTTGAATTTTCATTATAAATACCTAGAAGTATAAATATTTTCAATAATGGCGGTTTTTAACCATTTAAATGCCAAGCCTTCATGGTCCCCCTCTGTTTTAGTCGATAATGACCAAAAGTTGTCATGAAGGTCACCATGTAGTTTTTGCTTGCTTTTTTTGGTAATTGTTATGGGGGTTAAAAATCATGTGGAGCTTATTTTTCTCGGACACTGGCAAATTTAGAAGTCATGAACCCATTACCGGTATGGCTGATTTGCAGCAAGAACAAAACGATTCGTACGGGTTATGTAAAAGGTTAAAGAGATTTGTAAAGCAAACGTTGACAAATGAAAAGGTTTTTAATGACTTTATCTAGCAAATTGAGATATATGAAACATGCAACTTTCGAGTCTAAATAGAAACCGGAAACGCGGAAGTATCAATTTAATTGTAAACTACGAAATAAATTCGGAATTACGATACGATATTTCTTTACAGGAAATATTAAGTTTTTACTTTTTAACTTTTAAAGCAACTCTGTATTAATATCGTTACAGCAGTACTCAAGTTATTTGCGAGGAAATAATAATTACTGTTTTACGTCTTATTTTGTACTTCTCAAAAAAGGGGGATGCTGATTGCGTAAGTCAAAATAAAAGCACGTGTTCGACTTGTTAAACTGGATTATTTATAATTTATTTATTTAATCTAATTTATCATAAGCATTTGCTGTCTGGTTTGTTGATCTACCTGTACAAGCTCAGGTACAAGTGATTAGCGATCTTAATCCGGATATCCCTCAGGCGTTAGAACTGTATTGGATTATAATATAAAAAAAAGCCTGAGGGTTATGCAATTACATGCATTTGATTATAATTGCTAAAAAAATGGCGTCTGGCTATAAAAACTATAACAGTTTTGAACGATGGCGGAAGACAATTTAACGATGGCGCGGGTCATTTAACAATGGCGCAAGACATTAGAACGATGGCGGGGCGCCATCGTTAAACAAGCAATGGAGATCCGTGAGTTTTACAAAAAATTTCAAATTTCAAACATTTTGAAGAAAAAAATATGAACCCCCCCCCCAATCTTTTGAAACTCCCCCCTTGGAGTAATTACCTACAAACTAAATCCCAACATTCTCTTTGTGGTATGGAACCTTGAACTTCAATTTCAGAGAGATTCTCCCATCTAAACACAGTTATTGTCAGTGTCTAAAAACTAGAAAAGTGCTTGTTTTATGTCCTTTTTTTGTCCCTAAACCCTGCATGTTTTGAGCAATTACCCCCATATTCAATTCCAGGCATCCCTTTGTATAAGTCTAGGCTTAAAAGGAAAGCCTTTTTGATATGGAACCTTGTGGTACAATATCAGAGAGATCCATTCACTTACACACAAGTTATTGTTAAGAAACTACAGAAATGCTTATTTTTGGCACCTTATTCCTAAACTGTTAGTACTATAACCCCCAAAATTAATCCCAACCTTTGGTTTTTGGAATAGAACCTTCTTGTAAAATTTCATAGAGATCCACTTAAACTAAAGTTATTGTCCAGAAACCAAATGTGTCTTTGATTGACGACACAGACAACAACATCATAGCAATATATGAACCCAAAAAATTGTTGGGGGTCGTACAAAAAGAAGGTTGACTTTCTTTTCATGTTGAAATTTTCAAAACATCTCTAAATAAATACAATAGACTCTCCTTTTTATTATATGATTTGGTACTATCACAAATTTATTTTCTTGGACCACTACATACAATAATCTAAAATCTCCATTGGTACATAGTTATTGGAAATTTTAAGAAAAAGTATATTTGTTAGAGACATAATGACTAGGTTTCACTACAGAATATATGGGATTGGATTACTCAGGTTGGAAGTGAGTTACTTCCCTTGCTTCATGAACAAATGTTCTTGCTGAGATGAGGATTGTCTCCCTTACCTTCTGAACAAATGCATTTGCTGCTCCAGCTGGCTGTGAGGGTCTAGGTGGCTGCTGGGAACCATACTGTTGTGAGGGGGGTTGCTGTTGTTGTCCATAACTCTGTTGCTGACCAGCTGGTTGACCATAATTTTGTTGCTGACCATAGCCCCCTGGTTGTGATGTTGGCTGACCATAGCTACCAGGTTGTGATGAGGGTGCACCGTAACCTCCCTGCTGCTGTTGAGGTGGGGCACCATATGATCCTCCAGCAGGGGGTGGCGCTGAGGCTCCATAGGATTGTCCTGACTGTGGATAACCTTGGTTATAACCAGGTGTTGGTTGCTGGGGAGGTGGATTAAATCCTCCTTGTGGCTGTGGGGGACCATATCCACCCTGAGGGGGAGGGTTGTACCCAGGAGCAGATCCATAGGCAGGTGTGGAACTCTGTAAATAAACCATCACATAATTAGACATTCAAGAAAATGCTGTACCTCAATTTCTAATTTTTTAAAGACTTTTCACAATCCTCTGGTTTTATTGGATTTAATACACACCTTCAAAAATTTGAAGGTTAAACTTTCATTGGCTGATGTTATAAATACAAGAACAGAGAGAAAATTGAATAGAAGTCAGACCCTTGTAAGATATTCATTTTTTTTTCTGTATTATTATTATTTTCTCTTTTCTTCAATTTTCCGTCTTTTGATCCATATTTATATATATACTAAATAGATATACCATTCTATACATGCATGCTCATAGATATATTTTTGTACAATGTATTATATTGCTATAAATGTTAAATGGAGAAGACTTCATAAGTCTGTTTGACTTGTGTCTTATCCAATTTGTCCTTGAACAAATACAATATGTTTTAACTAAACCCTTGTAAGAAGAGCTTGGACACAGGATCTGTATTGTGGATAATGATAAAATAAAGATAAGATTTAATGTACTGATGCTGTGATTTAAAATATAATGGATTATGGATTGCTTTACGCCATGTCTGACAGCAGAAAATATAAAATGAAGACTTGGCAGATTTACATTTAAACTACTTGCAATAGGTTTACCTGGTACTGAGGTTGTGGGGGACCATAACTTGAAGGCATGGCTGGTTGAGGGGGTTGTGGTGCTCCATATGAGGCCACAGGAGGGGGTCCATAACCAGCTGCTTGGGGAGGTCCACCAACCTGAAAATATTTAAAAGTCTCTTTTTTCAAATACATGCAATACACAAGTTTACACACATTTTGTTCAAAACATCCATCAACATGTTGTCCTTCAAGTTTATAAATAATTTTTTTATTCTTTGTTTAAAGTAAAAATTGAAATATGTTTACATGTGATTTTCCATAGACATGTATCTACATGAAGAAGAATGTGT
The DNA here is from genome assembly GCF_963676685.1 of Mytilus edulis. Taxonomy (NCBI): domain Eukaryota; kingdom Metazoa; phylum Mollusca; class Bivalvia; order Mytilida; family Mytilidae; genus Mytilus; species Mytilus edulis. Next base: position 906,395 of record NC_092352.1, read on the forward strand.
GGTATGTTTGCAAATGAGACAACTCTACAAGGGAAACCAAATGTTGTCTTACTCAAAGTAAATGTACAAATAATTTTAAAAGAAAATTGAAAACTTGAAGATAAAATTCACAATAAAAGTTTTTATACTGGAAGCCAATTTTCTTCCATAATTTGTGCCATATTTACATATACTCAAAAAAAATTCCCTGACAAAAATGAACATCAAGTTTATTTTGAAAATTTCTACTAAAAATTATATCAGTTAATTTGGTTGTAAGACTTTATAATCTTCAACGGTAAAGTTACAAATCACAAAACAAAACTTGGATAAATTGTATTTAAAATATTTCAAAAACTTTGGTCAAGTAGTATGTACACAAATTAAAATGTTACAGTAAATAAGGTCATAACTGTTGACAAACACATCTATTTTGTTTCTTGAATGTCCTGGTATGCAAATTATAGATACATTATTTTAAATACAAATGAATGAATGTAGAGAATTTAAACAATATTTGAGTTATTTGAAAAGTAGTGATATGTTAAAGTCAGGGAAATATAATTATAATCTAGAAAAAAAATGTTATTATTAAGGTAACCAAGGGCATTGGAACTGCAAATGTCAAATGTCAAAACCATCAAATTCAAACATGAGCTGTATTATTTTATGGTTGTGTTTTAGTTTCAAAAAACATTTTATGAAGCTGAATTATTATTTCCATTTAAAAACAGAAGAAAACAAATTTAAAGAAGTAAGAGAGATAAATCATGAGACAGTAACTGTCAAAACAATCAAATCAAAATTCAGATGTATTTGATCATGATGGTAAATGAAATTGTGCTAAAATTTCAGTAGATTTGGTCAAGAGGTTCTTTAATTATCATCTGGCAACTAATCATCTGATAGCCAGAAAATTGGATGAAGAAATGCCAACCTAAATATCAAATCAATGTTTTATAATGGTTGTCATCTTGGCTTTTGGTCTGGACCTTGTGGTATTCGCTGAAATTAAGGCATACAAGGAAAATATTTAAAACTAGATGTGTTAAAGCGACACGAATGGCCCCGTCTCAAAAAGTTGACAAATCTGCAATTTCAATAACACATGTGGACACAAACATGATGGTAGTCTCACATATCAAAAATCAGCTCAAAATCTGAAGGTGTATAGAAGAAAAGTCTGTTAACTGATTTTCAACAATTTTCAAAGTTGTAAACCCTTAATTTTGGCAAAAATTAGCGGAGCGGAACGAAATTTAAACTTGATCTGTAACTCATCATGAGTAACTCACATACCAAAAATCAACCCAATATCTGAAGGCGTTTAGAAAAAAACTCCATATAATGGTTTGTTGCTGAATGACGGAATTTCGGAATTACTGAATTTCAGAATTTCGGAAAAGGGTAAAACTATATGGCACCGACAACTTTGTTGCAGGGCCATAAAAAAAGATTTACTGCATTGTTTATTGAATACATAATCTAAATGTTTCTTCTGCTTTATATCTTATTCAACATGGAAATCTTACACCATAGATAAAGAAAATAATAATATTTGGTCTCAAGAAGCTCTGTAACACATGTATAGCAAAAATAAATTATTCATTTTAGTTTGATCTATTTTAAGTAACAATATTCAGCTAGCTAGGCAGTGGTACTTACATCAAATCCAATTTGACCTGGCTGACCTGGATATCCTCCAGAGGAAGTACCATAAGCTGCAGCAGATGCACTCTCTACTGTTGGCATGGAAACCTAAAAAACAAACAGACATAAATTTTATTTTTGGGTCAGGTTTTGTTTTTAGTTTTTATCTATGAATAGACTCCCAAATTAGATGTTCACTGTTACCGTTGCTTGCATTTCATTGCCTTATGCAATGAATTCAAATGGATTAAGAAATCTTTGAATTGGAAATTTTTATTTATTAAATATCTTGAAAACATAGCAAACAATACATGTACATACATTCACATGACAATTTCCTCCTACACAGTTTACATACCTGTCCATACCCTCCTTGTTGGGGGAAGCCTGGCTGTGGTGCTCCTTGTTGTGGGTAACCTGGTTGGGGTGGTCCATATCCACCAGGGGGAGCTCCATATCCTGGATTGCCTTGGTATGGATAGCTCATTTTTAATTTCTAAATTCAAAAGAAAGCACAATTGTGAATTATATTAAATACGTCTGCACTCTGCATTTTAAAATAACACATATAGGTAATGTCAAGGGACACAGCATTTTGGACAAGTATTTCAAAATCAAAAAAAATCTTTCATCTAAAGTGACTTCTCTTTTTGAAACTGAGATGAGGAAGAAGGGGAAAGATTTGAACGAGAAATGCTTGTTTACTTGCCGTGCTACAATATTTTGATTTTACTATAATACAAAGGGCCATATACATGTACATGTATGTATCTATTTTTTTTTTAAATTGTTCAATTTGTACCTTGGTATACAATTAAAGTAACAATTCAAATTCAAAGTTGTTTAATTTTATCATATCTAGTTGCACAATAATATTAGTCACTTGTCAGAAAAAAAACCAATTTAATATCTGGCAATAATGAAAAAATAAAATTGTATATCAAATAGGAAAAGAAAGTTGTTATATCAATTAAAAAACTACTCTGTTATAAGGCTTCAATTAAAAATATCTTTGATTCCCTTCTCCTACCAACCATTTTGGAAGTGGGTAGGTAGGTAGTCTTTTTTTAGAGGTAATCCCTGAAGTATATCTAACACACAGAAAAACAACAAATTGAACTTTATTGATACTAAAACAACATACTGAATAACATATTATGCATGACAAGAAGAATTACAATTTCAGACTAGAAAATACTTCTAAATATCAATGTCTTTGTGACTTGAATTTAGAGTAGTCCAAATACAAATTGAGATAGGGTTCTATATTTTTCTTATAGTTTTATTAAGTCAATTGAAAATATAAAACCCCAACAAGTCTGCTACCTAATAACATTCGATGCAAAAAATATGTACATTTGAATTTCATTTAAGGAAATACTAGAAGCCACAAACCGTGATCCAAGCAAGTATGACTATGCCTATTAAGGTTTATTCAAGAAAACTATGAATTTATTTTTAACAATAAATTTTACCATGAAACCTTGGACATGCCTATGTGCTGATCAGAATTTGCTGGGTTGGCAGACCTTACAATGTTTGTTAATACTTGAACACATTTTACCATTTTTAACACAGAGAAACAAATTGATAATGATAGTTGAAGATCACCTATTAATTTTCCTGTAATGATGTCAACGTATATTTATTCCCCCTAACAGAAGTTCCACTAGAAACTTTGTTTATGTCATAATATTTATTCCTTTTGAAACTTTTATTATGAAGGAACTTATATTCCTTGACAATGAAACAATATTCTTAGACACTGTCATAATTCATGTAATAATACAAAGGAGAAAGATTCTTTAAAGAAGGCAGTATGGTACAAGATATTAAAACCAATATCAATTGACAAACCAACTGAAACATATCAATATCTGCACAAACACAGCTCACATCCAATATATATTCTTAGACACTCATAATTCATGTAATAATACAAAGGAGAAAGATTCTTTAAAGAAGGCAGTATGATACAAGACATTAAAACCAATATCAATTGACAAACCAACTGAAACATATCAATATCTGCACAAACACAGTTCATATCCAATATATATTCTTAGACACTGTCATAATTCATGTAATAATACAAAGGAGAAAGATTCTTCAAAGAAGGCAGTATGATACAAGATATTAAAACCAATATCAATTGACAAACCAACTGAAACATATCAATATCTGCACAAACACAGCTCACATCCAATATATATTCTTAGACACTCATAATTCATGTAATAATACAAAGGAGAAAGATTCTTCAAAGAAGGCAGTATGATACAAGATATTAAAACCAATATCAATTGACAAACCAACTGAAACATATCAATATCTGCACAAACACAGCTCACATCCAATATATATTCTTAGACACTCATAATTCATGTAATAATACAAAGGAGAAAGATTCTTTAAAGAAGGCAGTATGATACAAGACATTAAAACCAATATCAATTGACAAACCAACTGAAACATATATATCAAAATCTGCTCAGACACAGCTCATATCCAAAAAGTGTTTTCATTGAAAGGATTTATCAACGGTGAAGAATCGAGGTATCTTAGAAACACAAGCAGCAAAAGTGATTTAAAAAAACCAGTTAGAAGCTCAAACAAGGATATGTTTTTTTATCAAACACAAAATACAGAAAGGGAAAACTAGCTAACACATCACCCAGCGAAACTGGAGCAACTGCTAGTAATGTTAACAAAATTCAACCCAACTATACAGAAACTAAAAATATAATGAAACATTGGCATCTTATTTCACAAAACCCTGAATGTGTGACCATATTTAATCATCATCCAATTATAGTTTATAAAAGACATAAAAACTTACAAGAACTGTTATCTAAGCATTAGATTGTATAGTCAGCTCGACATTTTACAACAAAATATGACAAAATAGCATAAATAGTATGCCAATATACAACTTGTTGAGCTGAACACTGATGAAGGTGAACTCAGGGATTTTACCCCAAACACGACAAAAACACCAGGCCTTACATTTAAGCTCATTGGTTAGCTTGGATGCCCAATCATACCACTACGCATACAATATCATTATTGGAGGCTGGCTAGAATGGCAGAGTAGTTATAATTGCTCCGATGCATTTATTCAAAACATTATTCCATTCCAATTTTAGTATCCTTGCATACACTGTTTACCCTTTGCTGCAAATGTAACGGTTTATTTCTTCCTCTGTGATATTTTATCCTGAGGATAATTTGTCCCGGTAATTTTTTTCCAGGCATGGTATTTCACAGGTTGATTTTATCCAGAGGAGTGAAAATCTATCTGTGTTATGTGGATAGTATGTACTGGTATATATTTGCCGTACTACATTTCACAGAACCGTGTGAAATAGAGTCCCATTAACTACTATGTAAGTTACTCACAATCAATATATACCTGACTATAATTATAAAATGTTTCACAAAGGTAGACTAAATTTGCATAATTTATCAAAAGGAGGTAATTATGAGCAATTTATATTTTAAAGACATTAATATAATATATTTCTGAATCTATTTTATAGCGAAATTTTTATTTGAATCTTATTTTTTATATATTCATTTATATAAAAAGATGACTTACAACTTGATTTAATAAGACAGATAACATTCCACGGGTAAAAACTATCCAGCTGTTAAACATGCTATTGTTCCAATATATTGTTATGCTATGATTTATCTGATTTCCATATAATCAACAACTACATATCTGTCCCCAGACAAAACTATTTATATCTATAGTTAAAAATATCATCATAATCAAATTCTTCTATTTCTGTTAACAGTAGCAATATGCAACTATCTTTCTACCTTACTTTTAAATTTATATTTGTACTGAGATCTGAAAACAACTCACTTTTACATGAATTTCACAAACCTTATTTAATCATGATATTATTTTCACAATTACGATCTTTGAAATTACTTCTGATTTTCTTCCCTATGTTTCATGATAATTTTCTTTTTAAAAGGATGATATTGACTTGAATATTTGAGGAAATTTTTTCAAGGATTATTTGTGAAATTATTTCTCATTATAATATATTTTTTTAACAATTTCGCTTTATTTCAAATACACTATTATTATTTCATTGTATTTTTAAAGGATAATTTTTTTCTAATAACTATTCAATAAGTTAACTACCCAGATAGAATTTCACAGCAAAGGATAAAATATCCCAGGGAAATAGTTTCCTCAGGATAAAAAAATAACAACAACTACTGTGACATTTTTTCCTCCGGATCAAATTTCACCCGGATATAATTTTGCTTTACACAAACACACGGGCTCCAACAATTTTAGTTTGAGGATTTTAGAGGGTCTGTCGGGTAAGGGGAAACAAAATTAATTTTCAATTTTCATTTTGGCCTAACAAGAAAGTGTTTAGCAATAGTTTCCCCCTGTTGGCACTTGCTTTGGTTAAACACACATTTATTCGTATCAAGTGATATGCTAAATGGATTAAACCAAAGTTGAACGATTGACAGAGCACTATTGTTTTTTTTAGTGCAAAATTTAGCCACTTCCTAAAAGAAAACTAAATCCGGGTCCACACCAACTCCATGACTCTCTCTTTGCTCACCCGAGAGTATCGCATCTGAAAAAAGCCTCGCCTACATGTTCCAAAGTGATAGTTAGCATTATGTACTTATTCAGTTTTAGTGAAGTGATTTACAGCGTACGTTTACCCTTTAAAATTAAAACTTACTTATCCTTTTCGACTTTCGTTGTTATTTTCTGTACTTTCGAAATGTCAAAACATATTCCGGAAGTTCGACAGGAAACTGGAATGGCCAAACAAACCGAAAAGACATATCTTTGAAATAGACCGCAACGCACGCAAATCATATCTTGATCTTTTCAACGATTAGCAATGCTGCATGTTCATATTTGACCAAACTAGGGGGTGTTTGTTTTTTGAAAATAAATGAATATATTTTCTAATTTAAAAAAAAAAAAATGGGGGAAAAAGGGGGGGGGGGGGGGGGGGGGGAGATCTGAAAAAAATATGTGTGGGGGGAAAAACTACATGTCAAACAGATAAAAAATAAGTGATCAATAGTATATACCTTATTGATGCAAGTACTTATTTTGCCTCATTTTCCTTCAAAGATAAATGGAACTAAATTGTGCATTAACTACACCTATGATATTTTCATGCCACTTTCACCTTACTGATATTTTGATGTGGTATGATTGCCAATGAGACAACTATCCACCAGATACCAAATGACACGGAAATTAATAAATATAGGTCACCGTATGGCATTCAACAATGAGCTAAGCCCATACCACACAGTCAACTATAAACTTGAAGCCACGAAATGACAAATGTAAAACAATTCAAACGAGAAAACTAACGGCCTATATAATTATTGTACAAAATTATCACGGAACGAAAAACAATAGTTTCTTCCTGTTTGTGTCTATCCCTTATATATATATATTGGGGTTATCAGTGTCATTGTTTCCTACGGTACATGTTAATGATTTAGACATGAGGCCAGATACGTCATGATTGCAAATGATACAACTATCCACATAAATCAAGTCGACGTGGATGTATGCAATTAAAGGTAACTTTGCGGTTTTCAACAATGAACAAAACACATATCGTATATGTTGTCATCAACATTATGTCCCGATATGACAAAAACCAACGGACCGATTTATGAGAAAACAATCAACGATTAACAAATTAGACAGATTGCACACCACAAAATACCACTAAATAACAGGCTATTGCTCAAACCTGGGAAAGCGATCACAAATAAGCACAAAATAAGAACAAACTGTACGAGTGAGTTGAAAATGGCTAAACTAAACAGATTGGCACGTTGCACAAAATATAATAACATAAAAAAATGGACAAAAGTATCAATCTAAGAGTACTCGCAGCGGCATTAAAGCTAGTTCAAAGCCAATATTACAACATCAATCAAAATACATGAAACAAAGTTAGTGTAAAAACGTCAAGACAGTCTCAGCGGAAAAGAACGACCTTGTTCAATGCCAACATATAATAGTTTCCACACGATGAAGGATCATTCGTTTTCATACAATTATGTACAGCAATAATTCAAATTCAAATGCAAACCAATTCAAATTCAAATTCAAACAAATTCAAATTCAAATTCAAATTTAAACAAATTCAAACAAATTCAAATTTAAACAAATTCAAATTTAAATAAATTCAAATTAAAATTCGAATTCAAACAAATTCAAACACATTCAAATTCAAATTTAAATTATATTCAAATTCAAATTCAAGTTCAAGTTCAAATTCAAATTCAAAATCAAAGTCAAATCCAAATTCAAATTCAGCAAAAATATCGAATTCAAATAATTCAGATTCAATAAAAATTTAATTCAAATATTTATCAATCCATAACAAGAACTTAGAGTGGGCTATTATGTTAAACTTAATGCATGCTTTAAAGGGAAACTAGCTACAAGATATATAAAAAACTAAAGTAAGATTTTTTTTCAATCAATAGGCTAATGAAAGTGAAATATTGAAATAATAATTCGCTTTTAGCAGCCAAAATGGTTCAATTTTGTCAAATTAAGCGAAGAAACATTGATAATTACTCATTCACTTGCAAGTGAATAAGTCGACCTCATTAAATCCGTATTCATGTGAACTTCAATTTACCCCTTGCTAGAGATTGACAACGCATGCATTGTACGTGGTACTGGTTATTTAAAGAAAAAGAATGTCAACAATGAAAGTGAAACTACGGTAAATCATTTGATTACTGATTCGATCCATATAAAATCATTCTTATACGGTAAAAAACAATGAGAAACATATATTTTTAATCTATAAAATAAACTCAAACAGACCTAAAAAAAATCAAATTGCACGTGTTGTTTTAATCTATTCATATCTTTATTCACGTTTACATCGCTTATATGGTCATCTGAGGTCAAATCGATAGTAAATTAGATCTTAGATGGCGTCTGGACTAAAATACACACGAAACGAATCTACATATTATCTACCCCATATGCTCTGTAAACTGTTTATTTTAGACTTTTGGTAGTTTGGATAAATGTTTTACATTATTATAAATCAAATATGAGAATTTGAGTCTTTCTTCTTCTTTTGTTACAGAAAACCATCAATGTACTGATGTTTACTTTCCGGCGCATGCTTGGTAAATGTTTTTTAATAAATTTATGTTGATAATTTTTGTCAAAATATAAATTAACAAAATATTTCTTATTCAAAGTTGTTTTTGGTCATGTATTTTCGTATTTTCAATTTTTACAATTTTTCTTTGTTTTTAATTTATTCAATTTTTTATTTAGTTTTTAAATATTACATTTTTTATTTTTATTTTTTTGGTATAAGATAAAAACAAGAGTATCTGTTTATTTCAGATGAGGTTAAGTATCAAGGAGCACGTCGTGTGTGAGTGCATCCTTGAAGTTTTCTGTAGTACTGTTTTTGGTAATTTCAGGGGTTAGTTTGTTCCAGTCTTTGATGGTTTGACAGAAAAAAGAAAATTTATAGCTGTCTTTATTGCAATGAATTTGTCTGTAGGATTCTTTATTGGTGGATCTTGTAGTAGACTGACTCTGTTGTAATACATTTTGCGATGGAATGGCTATATTTTCATTTACAATTTTGTGGAACATTATAAGCCTTGTTCGAGTCGGCGTTCTTGTAATGTTTGCCATTTCATGGTATCTAGCATCTCAGACACACTGCTGGTGTTGTGATGTCTATTGCACACATACCTTGCTGCCCGCCTTTGTACTTTTTCCAGTGATTTTATATTTTCGTTTGTAAATGGGTCCCATACAGTACAACAGTATTCCAACTTTGGTCTTATGAGTGTTTGTTACGCTCTTTCTTTAATTGTTTGCGATTGGACTTTAAGGTTCCTTCTGATGAAACCTAAGGATTTATTTGCTTTTGCAGCAGTTTGTTGGATGTGGGTGTTCCATTTTAGGTCTGCTGAGATGGTGATACCTAAGTATTTTGCATGTTTTACAGATTCTAAGATGTGTCCATACATGTTATAATAAAAGTGGATGGGATTTCTTTTTGTTGTTATATTCATGATGTTACACTTGTCTGGATGGAAAGACATACGCCAATCTTTTTCCCATTGTATGGCAGCTGGCTTCTATGTCTTATTGAAGCTTGAGGCAGTCGTTTTGAGTTTTAATTTGTCGGTAGATTATACTGTCATCTGCAAAGAGTCTGATTTTGCTATGTTGGATGTAATCTGGGAGGTCATTTATGTAAATCAGGGGCAGATTTAGGCGGGGGCGTGGCGGGCGTGCGCCCCCCTAAAATTTGCAAAGCATGGGTTGACTTCAACATATTTAAGTATCAGAAGTGACCATTCAATCTTTTTTAACATTCAAAGTATGTAAAACAGTCAGTTTAACAGAATCAACGTGATTACTAATCAACTGACCTACGCTTTATTAAAGTTCTATAAATAACTTCAAAGGAAGGTGTCAAACGCGGAGCTGCGTTTGATGACAAATATAATAGGTTTTTAGTATAGTTAAAGTAAAAACAAATGTTACATTGTATTTGCGGTTTTTATAATCAATTTGTTTGATAATCGAAGTTCCAAAACATCCCTTACTCACTTTCACAATTTCATCATGACACGGTCAAGAAAACAGTGAGATTCTTTTATAATATCCCGGCGTAATGAAAGATAGAAATACTGTTTCAAGCGAAAGGTTAGTTTATTAATTTGTTTCTCTGTGTCTATATTTATTTCTCACTTGCAACCTAAATATTTAGCCGAATTCTGTACCGTATTACTGTATGCTTGGGATCCCAAGAAAATAAATATAAATGCGTATATATATGCATCTCATTCTGAATTTAGTTGTTTGTGGCGAACACAGTGAAGTCTGGCACGACCTCCGAAAATCAAAAAAGTAAAAAACAGATAGTATGTAAGGACAATAAAAATCGCTGGTAAAAGTAGAAATTTTCGTTTGAAAAATATATTGGTCAGGTGAGCAATTGTGATCTGTCTCGTCTCACTTTGCGTCCGTCTGTCCGCCCGTCTATTTGTAGATTGTTGTCAGGTGTATATTAAGGCGGTTTCAGCTTGAAACTTTAATTTCTCGCTAATTTTACCACTCAATAGTTCGAGATATCTACATTTCACCCCTTTAGAAGAATATTTCAATAGTTTTACCTAAAAAAAACTCCAAAATTTTTTCGCCTCGCTCCGCTCGGCGAACTTAAAACTTTGCGCCCCCTAACTGGAAATCCTGGATCCGCCCCTGTAAATTAAGAATAGTATCGGTCCTAGCACTCTACCCTGTGGGACTCCTGATGAGACTGGTATTTTTGAAGATGACATGTTTTCTAAAAGTACTGTTTGCGTTCTGTTTGAAAGAAAGGAGTCTACCCAGTTAATGATTTGATCTGATATGCCAAAGTATTTCATTTTGTATAGTAATCTTTTGTGTAGTACCTTGTCGAAATCGATGACCACGAATTTGACAGCTAGTGCCCCTTTAAGGTATAACACACCGAGGGCTGTAAGGAATTATGAAATGAAAAAACACAAATCAATGTAAGAATCAAATCAATATTAAAGATTTTACAACTGGTTTCAATTGCTTACATTTTAAACATAAGAATCTTTAAGAAGTTTGAATAGGTCGTTTCTAATACTCACTGCTACTGGCTCAATAAACACCATTAACATTAATGAGAGTGTATGCGATACATCTTTTCCATGAGATTGTTACAGGTACAGCCTTACTGCCAAGTCAAAATCTTTGTATCTATGAAACAATAATGTGTCAATTTTAAGTCATTTGTGGTAACAAAATCCATGACTAAAGCCTTGATAATTTATCATAGTTTTATACAGATTACGTTTATTAACATTTAAGAGTAAAAACACGAGCAAAGGACAAGGGGAATCTACGTCATCGCGCAGGGTGTCGGCGATTGAAATTGGACCACCATCTTGTCGCTTCAAGGTAAGAATTTTACTTATTATGCCAGTTATATGTTATGATTATACAAAATAGTCCACCAAAGACTATATAAAGTAGGAAAATAAATGAGCCATCACTCAAAATTATTGGTTATCTCAATTTTGCAAACACTTCGATACCAGTTTTAGAAATTAGGTCAAACATGCAGGATATCGGCAAAATTTTTCATAACAACATCTTGAATATCAAGAACCGCCTGCTGACAAATGAACATGTCCGAATTCTTTATTGTACTCGGGAAAATACTTGTTATTCACAAATATCCGTCATTATGGTCGAAAAACGTCAATTTTTGTAAAAATGGAAAAAGGATGTCGGCAACACATCGAATATCGAAGGATGTCGGGGACACACTAATATATTAACAATCACAATGTAATTGTCCTTTTATTTTATCAACCATTATAAAGATACGATAAAAAAAAAACAGTCTTAGTTTTCCTTGCTTGTTTCCATTTCATGCACTCAATTTCAGGATTCAATTTTTGTAAATATTCGAAAAAAAAAATAATCAAGCCAGGGGTTCCACAGGGGTCAATTATTGGACCAAGTCTTTTTGATACTATATATATACATGACATTTCTTCTGGCCCTACATCTACCGGGTGTTTAATAAAGGCAACAGTAGTATACCGCTGTTCGAAATTTATAAATCGAGAAATAAAAACAAATCGGTTTACAAACTAAAACTGAGGGAAACGCATCAAATATAAGAGGAAAACTTCGACACAACAGAAATACATCATCAAAATGTAACAAACACAGAAACGAACTATTATATAACAATGGCAATTTTCCTGACTTGGTACAGGACATTTTTTTTTTTAAATGGTGGATTGAACCTGGTTTTGTGACATGCCATACCTTCCGCTTTAAATGGCAATGAAAAATTTAACATTAAAATGACAACGTTACCTGACAGGATTACAATACAAAATAAACAGCTGCGCCATGAGCGCATGATACGCCCGACGTCTTGTGTGGAAGTTTTATGCAATAATCATAAATAGTTTCTGAGAAAGTTTTAAGCAATAACGATATATTGTTTTTGAGACACGGCGGGACATGTGAAACCCCTAACCCTGTTTTTTTTCTTCGAAAAACTAAATATCACTAAAATAAAATTTTGAATCAAAACTAAAAAGTATACAGATCTTTAGATTAATATAACAAAGAAGTGTGTAAAGTTTTAAGCAATAATCATAAATTGTTTTTGAGATACGGCACAACATGTAAAAAAAAACCTCCCCCTTTTTTACAAAATACTCAATAACTCAAAAATGAAATTTTGAATCATCACCAAATAGTATACAGATCTTTAGATTAATTAAACAAAGACATGTGTAAAGTTTTAAGCAATAATCATAAATCGTTTATGAGATATGGTGCGACATGTAAAAAAACCCTCCCCCTTTTTTTACAAAATACTCAATAACTCAAAAATAAAATTTTGAATCATCACCAAAAAGTATACAGATATTAAGATTAATATAACTAAGAAGTGTTTAAAGTTTTAAGCCATAATCAAGAATCGTTTTTGAGATACGGTGCGACATGTGAAAAAAACACACCCCTGTTTTAGTTACAAAGTGCCGTAACTCAAAAAGTTTTAATCTTATTTTCACGAAAGAGTATACAGATCATTTGACCATCATAAGAAACAACTATGTTAAGTTTCATGAAATTTGGATAAGTCGTTCTCGAGTTACGGTGCGACATGTTTACGCCGGACAGACAGACGGACAGACGGACGGACAGACAGACGGACGGACACCGGACATTTGTATACCATAATACGTCCCGTCAAAATTTTGACGGGCGTATAAAAATGGGAGAAAATAAAGGACAGAGAAAAACACTAATAATAGCTAACAAAAAGTATCAGGGTTAAAATTTTATACGCCAGACGTGCGTTTCGTTACATTTTTACTTGCAGATGATACCATAGTTATTTTTTTTTTTAATCGAACTTTCGTGTCTCTACAGTACAAAAAGATCTCATGGGAAACTATGCTGGTAAAGGCATTCCACCCAGACAATTAAGCAAGGTCATCCCAGACACCAGATTAAAAAAACAATCTTATTTAACTACACGTTGTTCAACTACACATTAAAATACGTTAAATCAACTAAACTATTAATAATTTGATATGAACGTTCATGTAACTTTTATAATTGAATCGAAATCCTTGTCATGATCAATAGTTTTATCTGAAAAAATAAGAAATTAGATCTAGTGACATGTTGAATAACATATGTGTTAAAAATAGGATATGATGTGTCCCCGACATCCTTCTTCGATTCGATGTGTTGCCGACATCCTTTTTCCATTTTTAGCTCACCTGGCCAAAAGGCCAAGTGAGCTTTTCTCATCACTTGGCGTCCGGCGTCCGTCGTGGTCCGTCGTCGTCGTCGTCCGTCGTCGTCGTCCTGCGTTAACTTTTACAAAAATCTTCTCCTCTGAAACTACTGGGCCAAATTTGACCAAACTTGGCCACAATCATCATTGGGGTATCTAGTTTTAAAAAATGTGTCCGGTGCCCCGCCCAACCAACCAAGATGGCCGCCATGGCTAAAAATAGAACATAGGGGTTAAATGCAATTTTTGGCTTTTAACTCAAAAACCAAAGCATTTAGAGCAAATCTGCCATGGGCTAATATTGTTCATCAGGTCAAGATCTATCTGCCCTGAAATTTTCAGATGAATCGGACATTCCGTTGTTGGGTTGCTGCCCCTGAAATGGTAATTTTAAGGAAATTTTGCTGTTTTTGGTTATTATCTTGAATATTATTATAGATAGAGATAAACTGTACACAGCAATAATGTTCAGCAAAGTAAGATCTACAAATAAGTCAACATGACTAAAATGGTCAGTTGACCACTTTAGGAGTTATTGCCCTTTATAGTCAATCTTTAACCATTTTTCGTAAATCTTAGTAATCTTTTAGAAAAATCTTCTCCTCTGAAACTACTGGGCCAAATTCAACCAAACTCGGCCATAATTATCATTGGGGTATCTAGTTTAAAAATGTGTCCGGTGCCCCGCCCAACCAACTAAGATGGCCGCCATGGCTGGGTAAAATGCAGTTTTTGGCTTATAACTTAAAAACCAAAGCGTTTAGAGCAAATCTGACAGGGGTTAAATTGTTTATCAGGTCAAGATATATCTGCCCTGAAACTTTCAGATAAATCGGACAACCCGTTGTTGGGTTCCTGCCCCTGAATTGGTAATTTTAAGGAAATTTTACTGTTTTTGGTTATTATCTTGAAAATTATTATAGATAAAAATAAACTGTAAACAGCAATAATGTTCAGCAAAGTAAGATTTACAAATAAGTCAAATGACCGAAATGGTCAGTTGACCCATATAGGAGTTATTGCCCTTTATAGTCAATTTTTAACCATTTTTCGTAAATCTTAGTTATCTTTTACAAAAATCTTCTCCTCTGAAACTACTGGGCCAAATTTAACCAAACTTATCCACAATCATCTTTGGTGTATGTAGTTTAAAAAATGTGTCCGATGACCCGGCCATCCAACCAAGATGGCTGCCATGGCTAAAAATAGATCATAGGGGTAAAATGCAGTTTTTGGCTTATAACTCAAAAACCAAAGCGTTGAGAGCAAATCTGACAGGGGTTAAATTGTTTATCAGGTCAAGATCTATCTGCCCTGAAACTTTCAGATAAATCGGACCACCCGTTGTTGGGTTGCTGCCCCTGAATTGGTAATTTTAAGGAAATTTTACTGTTTTTGGTTATTATCTTGAAAATAATTATAGATAGAAATAAACTGTAAACAGCAATAATGTTCAGCAAAGTAAGATTTACAAATAAGTCAACATGACCGAAATGGTCAGTTGACCCATATAGGAGTTATTGCCCTTTATAGTCAATTTTTAACCATTTTTCGTAAATCTTAGTTATCTTTTACAAAAATCTTCTCCTCTGAAACTACTGGGCCAAATTAATTCAAACTTATCCTCAATCATCTTTGGGGTATTTAGTTTTAAAAATGTGTCCGATGACCCGGCCATCCAACCAAGATGGCTGCCATGGCTAAAAATAGAACATAGGGGTAAAATGCAGTTTTTTGCTTATAACTCAAAAACCAAAGCGTTTAGAGCAAATCTGACAGTGGTTAAATTGTTTATCAGGTCAAGATCTATCTGCCCCGAAATTTTCAGATGAATCAGACAACCCGTTGTTGGGTTGCTGCCCTGAATTGGTAATTTTAAGGAATTTTTGCTGTTTTTGGTTATTGTCTTGAATATTATTATAGATAGAGATAAACTGTAAACAGCAATAATGTTCAGCAAAGTAAGATTTACAAATAAGTCAACATGACCGAAATGGTCAATTGACCCCCTAAGGAGTTATTGTCCTTTATAGTCAATTTTCAACAATTTTTATAAAATTTGTAAATTTTTACTAACATTTTCCACTGAAACTACTGGGCCAAGTTCATAAGTAAGATGTACAAACACATCACCATCACCAAAAATACAATTTTGTCATGAATCCATCTGCTTCCTTTGTTAAATAGTCACATAGACCAAGGTGAGCGACACAGGCTCTTTAGAGCCTTTAGTTTAAAAAATAAGACGTTTTTCGACCATAATGACGGATATTTGTGAGTAACAAGTATTTTCCCGAGTACAATAAAGAATTCGGACATGTTCATTTGTTGATAAAGCAGGCGGTTCTTGATATTCAAGATGTTATGAAAATTTTTGCTGATATCCTGCATGTTTGACCTAATTCCTAAAACTGGTATCGAAGTGTTTGCAAAATTGAGATAACCAATAATTTTGAGTGATGGCTCATTTATTTTCCTACTTTATATAGTCTTTGATGGACTATTTTGTATAATCATAACCCTCATATAACTGGCATAATAAGTAAAATTCTTACCTTGAAGCGACAAGATGGTGGTCCAATTTAATCGCCAACACCCTGCGTGATGACGTAGATTCCCCCTTGAAGGACGCGAGTCGGGAAATATTCAGAGAACAAAGGCATATCTCCGTCAAAAAAGAGAAACTAAGAATATAAAAAGAAAATCGTATCTTTTGTCACAAATTTGTCATAGAGTTTCGCGTGTAAAATTTTTGGTTGTCTCTTATGATTTTGTCTACTGGAAATTATTTTTTAATTCGCTAATGTGTTTTCTGTTAACCAAATTTTAGTATGAGTGTTCTATTGGTCATGAAGATATTTGGGTATATGTAACATTTATTCAAAGAATTTTGCAACTGTATACAGCAGTAATAAAAATAACGATTTGAAAATATTTATTATTTTTCGATTATTTTAGTGTAAATGTCCGAATAGTTCTATTCATGGAATGATTTTTTTCTTCGAAACAATCTAATTTAAGAAATAATCCAAGTCTTAATATTCTTGTTTGTTTTTCTTTGAAAAATACACTATCTAGAGGCTATACTGAATGAGCTAGGATCGACCCCCGGGTTAATATGGTCCATTTTGATATTATTTTCTACCTTCATTGCAACCAGTTAAGTTATTCTCGAAGATCTGATATAACTAGGCACAGTTTATTAAAAAATCATTTTTTGTTTTTCAATATAATTGACAAACACACAAAACCTAATCAGCCATCGAGATGATCTCTGAAGAATTCTGACGATCATATTACCTGATTTAAATATGGATATGAATAGAAAGCGAACACGTGCAATTGGATTTTTCTAGGTCTGTTTGATTTCATATAATAGGTTAAACAATTATGTTAATCATCGTTTTTACCTGTATAATAATGAGTTTTGTAAATCGAATCATTCAAACAAATAGTTTCCTTTGGTTCACTTTCAGCGATGACATTCAATTACTTTTAAAAGCGGAACACGCCCAGTTTATACGTTACCCACCTCTAGCTAAGAGAATAAATAGAAGGCAACATGAATAAGAATCCAGTGCGGCCGAATTATATCATTGCAAGTGCAGCAATATCCCTAAGCTTTTCTTTATTATATAAAATTGAAATAACCTGGCGAATTATCATATCACTATATCTGTTTCGATAAAGATTGAGCAAAAACAAAATCGCATTATTTTGAATCTCGTAGACAATGCTCCTTTGAAACGTCAAACTCTATATCGGTATTATGTACCTTATGGATCATTCACCCCTACTTTTTTTTTTAACTTGGTTCAGCAGTTTCAGAGAAGATCTTTGAAAATCTGTACGGGAGACATGCAGACTGGTCAGTTCAGATAACAAAAATAATAAGATTTCGAATTTGACGCTGTATGTTGTTGTGTGAAATTACAGATTGGTAATAAGACGTTTTCTAGAAGGTTTTTATAATACAATATATTTCAATGGCTCAAAATTTCTGCATTGACCAATCAAGAGCATTCTTTCGGTCCGTATTTAGAATATTTTACCTGCACAGGTAAATATGTTTACAACACCTGTACATGTGCATATACTACTTAAGTGTAATTCTGTTGATTCAAAATAGTAAAATGAATGTACACAACACACGATATAAGTGAAATTTACGATCAGATGTATAACGACTATAAAGCTTGTAGAAAACAAATTAGTGTTTTGATTAAAAATCGGTTATACGTATATCGGCAAATAAATCAATGACTTAAAGATTGTCAACAGCTGAGACAGGTAAATAGCAGTTCAATATCTACTATGATTAATAACAATTGGAATACCTGGATCGTTACTATAAGATGTCATTACGTATAAGATTGCTGTTTAATTTTCCTACGTATAAAGTGCTCGCTGTTTCCATTATTTCTATAATTGTCGGAGTAGCTAGTATATCTCTCTCTGTAATTGGACTTGTTAACCAGATATGGGGACATTACGTTGCCACCGGGATATGGAGCGGTTCTGTGATTGCAATCTCTGGATTCTTTGGAATAGCTTCCGCACAAACGCGAGGAGTATGTGTTGTAAAGACATTTATGATGTTCTCTATGTTCTCATGTCTGGCTTCGTTCGGTGTGATAGCCTTGTCCGTTGGTGGACTTATATATGGTAGTAAATTTTATCTAGAAACAGTCAACCGCCACCCGAATACTCGACTAATTCACGGCATGTTACTGGGAACAGGGACATTACAAACTATCTTATCACTAATCTGTTCAATAATTTGTATCAAACATGTCTGTTGTCGCCCGAAACCTAAACACCCTCCTGTATCCCAGGAAGAGGGACAAATCAGGGACGAATTTCGTAGGGGTACTGACAGAGGAAGCCAATCAAGCTCTGCTCCTTTAATGTCAAAATCTAAAAAAAGACGTAAGCAGAAGTCAAGTGGTGGTATATATGTCTCTGGTGAACAGCCATCAACTTCCGGTGAACATTTGGATTCTGCTGAGCATCATTCCAGAGAAAGGAAACGAGATGATAAAAAGCGAAACAAGGGTCTCAAGTCTTCGCAAAGAAGTAACAATCGTTCGACAGAGGATGACAGGCAATATTCGTCAGATAGAGAAAGGCGTCATTCGTCGGAGAGGGAAAAACGTCACTCATCAGACCGAGAACGACGTCTTTCGTCAGACAAAGACCGTCGAGAAAGAAGTCAACGAGCCTCCGTTCGACAACATAGTCCTGATAGGTATGCGAATAAACCAGATACAAACGAAGAATTAGTAAATGAAGGCTTGGTAGAACAAGCGTGTGCTAATACAGTTACCGCTAATCGCGAATGTCTTGCTAACAATGGTGACAGTTTTGAGCTAATTAGTAACGACATGGAAGGCTTGCCTCCGTACGAGGAGGTTATTAGGGACGATGGTATACACGATTCTTTTATCCCAATTTCAATAACGGATGCAGACTTTGAAGGTCATGAATGCATTTCCTTGTCTTCACATGGCAATGTTTCACCTTCGAACGAATTCACCGAAGTTAAGCAGGTAGATGCGGAACAGGAAGCGCTACTCTGTCTTTCGGCCGCATTACAGTCGCCGGTTATCTCAAACAATTCAGGAATCTCGGATCTACTTTCGGATCATATAATAAACGGATGTAACTTGAGCAGTTTGTCCGAGAATAGCATCATGGGATCGGATAACAGGTTGTCGACTGCACTGGTTATTCAGGACGAACTAGACGACAAAGAAGATACCGAAAATGATAATCAAGACTTGTCATTTACAGAAAAACAAGCGTTATTGCAGAAATACCATACTGTTGATCCAGATCCGCAGGGTGTTATGTATAAAGAATTTTCTCGTGGTTCTGATTTTATAAAAGAAACTATTGTCACAAAGCCAAAAAGATCTAAAAGCTTTCAACAAACTCGAGAGCGTGATTTTGCCCGAGGGAAATCCGTTTCTACCCGTCAGCTTAGTTGTGATACTGAAAAGAGTATCGATTGTTCTGATAAACCCGACAGTTTTAGATCTGCTAGTAAAAGTTTTTCGAGAACCTCATCAGTGCCGGGAAAACCTCCACCAAAGCCCCCGAGAACAAGTTCGTTGAGACAACACAATTTAGAAAGCAAAGAGAGGCCTAAAAGTGCAACATTACCCTACTCTCAGTTTGCAATAATGAAAATCCTTGATGAAGGAAAACCTGACACTACTGAAATAAAACAACCTGTAGACACCGTTACCGCCTCCAATGTGTCAGAACCTACAAGGGAGGAATTTAGGGAGAAGAAAACCTTTGACATTAGTAAAATCCAACCCCCGAAATTCCGTTACCCTCGTGCAAAACTCACAGACGAAACTTTTAAAGAACCAATAAATACTAACGCTGAGGCGAAGTCTATAAAGCCTCTGATGGAAATCTCAAAACAGTTCTCTGTGAAAAACGAGCATGGAACGAAAGAACGTTCATATAATTTCCCTAAGCCATCTTATACGGTTGCTTCGACGCCATATTTGCCGAGTTTAGATAAGATCAGGAACTCTAAAGTTGACGATGGACAACATCCTTATACGAACAAGAATAAAGATCGAGAATCATTAAGTTTATCACTATCACCTTCATCAAACGCCAAGGAAACTCTGAAATCCCCTCTAAAGTCACCCACAGACTATAGTGTAGTACCTCTTAAGGAGATATTGTTAAAAGGACAAAGTACAAATAAAAACATAACAAGTCCGTCAAACGAAAGAGAGCATTCTAGTACCTCAGATGCAAGTTCCGAAGAGTCGTCTGTTCATGAAGTAGCAGACGATAATGCAGCACGTGCGGATATAAATCATGAACATGATCGTGACAGTCAGAATTTGTCGGACACGGAAGGTAAACCAATGTATAGTTTCTTATTATGATTTTTTTTTATATAGTTTTATGAAATTCTACAATCTAAATGAGAAATATTTATATTTGTATTATATAGAATTTAATTAGTTGCAACCTAATGTTTTCTATCATCTTCAATTTTGGTTTTCTTAGGGAACAACCATTTACTTTAATAAAAAAAAAAGGGGGGGGATAAAAAAAATTCTTATCTCCAATATGATGAAAATAAATATTGTGGTTAAGCAGATGACAATAAAACAACATTTTGTATTCATATTTCCCCACACCTTCCAGTGTTATTTAAAAAAAAATAATTTGATTGGGAATTTGTCGAAAAACGTAAAAATAATGTTCGCTTATTAACCATACCCCTTTTCCTCTTTGAAGGTAAATGGTTGCTCCCTTATATACAATTACAATTAGCAGTGTATAGTATCAACAATGGCTTACAGGCTTTCATTATTTTTTTTGTCCTCTACATCTGAAAAGATAAGCATACACCCCTTACCAGTTCTGGTAATAGTTCTCTCAGTTTGGTCACATTGACCTATAAGATATGCTATTGCTTTAGTATCTTCATTTTGTTACATTTACACAAATAGGTTTATTAATTTAGCAGAAACAATAATGATTATTACTGGTATTATAGAGGGATAGTATCTCGACCCATCTTCGCTAGCAAAGGGTTACGATACACTCCCCTCCTCTGACGGTGACCTCGACCATATTATCGACTACATTATCGTGGTCTTGTCATTTTCGCGAAACTCTGTGTGACTTTGTTTTACGGTTTTATAAAACCAAGAATAAGCCAGTCAGAAACCTATAGCTATATATAACAGAACAGTTTATATGTAGCGTATAGCGCAACAGTCAATGCGTAATATGCCAGTAGACATGGTGACATCGGTCTTTAGACACGCTGCACTTTTTCTGCTGACTTTTCATTTAATAATTTATGCTTTTTGTAGACAGGAACTTATTTTTGTTTATGATTTTGATTCTATCTCGATATGATGGATAAATATGTGCGCGTCTTAGAACAAACAATATTGTGCAGTACGTATGCAGATATAAATTTTTCAATTGAATGTCATTCACAGGATAATTTTAAATCGTTTTGTAGTATTTTTTCAATCATGCTTATTATGCCTTTATTAAATGTTCCCGTTTTAGTAAGGCTATTGGAATTGTCTGTGTGACTGTCGCGCAAATTATGATAAATTAAGACGAACTTATTATAATTGGGATTGGTTAGGCCAAATACACATATTTGTGTGGTTCCAGTTACCCTACCTACCCTATTTTTGTCGAGCCTGTGACTTTTGTGCAGAAAGCTCGATATAGGGATAGTGATCCGGCGGCGGCGGCGTAAGCTAACTTCCTAAAAGCTTTATATTTTAGAAGGTGGAAGACCTGGATGCTTCATACTTTGTTTATGGATGCCTCATATTACGAAGTTTCCGTCAGTCACATGTCCAATGTCCTTGGCCTCATTTCATGGTTCAGTAACTACTTGAAAATAAAGTTGGTTTTTTTTAATGTTAAATACTCTCTTGGTATGTGCGTACCTTGCAAGGTCATCATGTCCGTCAGACAGTTTTCAGTTGACCTCGACCTCATTTCACGGATCAGTGAACAGGGTTAAGTTTTGGTGGTCAAGTCCATATCTCAGATACTATAATCAATAGGACTAGTATATTCGGTGTATGGAAGGACTGTAAGGTGTACATGTCCAACTGGCAGGTAATCATCTGAACTTGACCTCATTTTCATGGTTCAGTGGTTATCGTTAAGTTTTTGTGTTTTGGTCTGTTTTTCTTATACTGTATGCAATAGCGGGTCTACTATATTTGGTATATGGAATGATTGTAGGGTGTACATGTCTGGCTGGCAGTTGTCATGTGACCTTAACCTCATTTTCATGGTTCAGTGGTCAAAGTTAAGTTTTTGAGTTTTTTTCTTTTTTCTACTACTAAATGCAATAGGTCAACTATATTTGGTGTATTGACATATCTTTATGTCAGTCGTGTAGGTTTTATTTAACCTTGACTTCTTTTTCACGTCTCATTGCTCAATGTTAAGTTTTTGTGTTTTGGTCTGTTTTTCTATAGGCACAATAGGTCAACTATATTTGTTGTTTGGAAGGATTGTTAGCTGTACATGCCTGCCTTGCATGGTTCATCTGACCTTGACCTCATTTTCATGGTTCATTGGTCAATTTTTAGTTTTATTGGTTAATGTTAAGTTTATGTGACAGTTGTAATAAAGCTTTATATTAAGAACTATCAGCATAATATCAATGATTAGTAAAGAAGGCGAGTCATTTCAGCGTGTGCACTCTTGTTTAGTCTTAATAATAGCATATTCTAATTTTTTTTTGTTTTTCATTTAGGACTGTTAAAATCAGAATTGTGCTCCCATGTACTCAATGTGAAAATAATATCTACTACCTACCTACACTCACTTTTTAGATGTAACTGGAACCACACGTACTATTTTATTTGGCCTTAACTATTTTTTTTATATGGACAACTATTTCTTTTCAATTCTTGAATATTATTAGTCCATGTACTTGCTTCATTTAAAGACTTGGTATATAGTTTAAGAAGTGAATATATGCCACTGTATTTAAATTCAATGCCTTTTTCGCGAAGTACAGAAGCAGTATTTTTTCAACTTTACTCAGGAACATATATATATATATATATATTGTCCCCAGCTTTACTCAAGTACATCCATATATTTTGGAAATATTTCATAGGTCAGTTTTACCATGTTTACTAATATGTTGTTCTTCTTTTTTTAGTCTTGTTCATTTCCTACTCTAGTGTATTTATGTATTTATTTGTATTATGTACGTGCTATTGTTTACTTTATGTCTCTTGTTGGTGATGTACTTTAATATAAATCATGTTTTGTATTCTTTTGCTGCTCTATGAAAGATCTTTTACATGACTGTGTTTTGTATTAGCAATTGCTTTTTATGCCCCACTTACGATAGTAGAGGGGCATTATGTTTTCTGGTCTGTGCGTCTGTTCGTCCGTTCGTTCGTCCGTTCGTTCTTCCGTCCGTTCGTTCGTCCGTCTGTCCCGCTTCAGGTTAAAGTTTTTGGTTAAGGTAGTTTTTGATGAAGTTGAAGTCCAATCGACTTCAAACTTAGTATACATGTTCCCTATGATATGATCTTTTTAATTTTAATGCCAAATTAGAGGGTTTATCCCAATTTCACGGTCCACTGAACATAGAAAATGATAGTGCGAGTGGGGCATTCGTGTGCTGGGGACACATTCTTGTTTTATTAATAAAGTAGACCAGCATGTGTTTATAACACAGATAAGCGATATTGTTAGGTAACGGTACTTTTATTTTGCAAAACTGATAAAGATGAACCGTTTTTGGGGAAGCCTGGTCAAGGTTAAGGACATAAATATATTATTTTTATAAGATAAAGTAGCAAATGAGTTTATGTAATTATTATGTAATCGAACTTCTCAATAACCAGACCAATATTATTTACACAAAAAAAACCCCAAAAACTTCAAATATATTTGTTATTTATTTGATATATATATAATATTTTTGTTTATTTAGTTTAGTTGTGCACTTGCGTAAGAACCAGATCGACAAGGAGGTCTTTCTAAAGTGTGTTTATAAGGGGAAGTTTTATGTTTTTGGATCAATCAATTTTTGGCAAAATGAATGAATGAAAAAGAAAATAAGAATTCGAAAGAGAATACTGACTAACTCCTAGACTATTAGACTATACAATAACTTTTCAGTCTACTTGTACACGTTTTTGTTTCTTGTTTATCATTTATATTACTATTAGCATTAAAGTTCAGCGAGGCTGATTTTATTTAGTGATTATCCCCTCCATTAAAAAACAAACCAACAACAACAAAACCATTTACACCGTCAAATCAACATCAACTGTGTTTTTTTTTAATTATTGCAATTATGTACGCTGTCATTATATTGTTATTTTCACCAGTATAAAAAAATTATATCTGTTGTATTTTTTTCGGCTTGATATCACGTTCTGTTTATTGTTATAAGGTGCTATCTTTTTGTTAACAATGCAACCCTAATAAATATTTATGAAATGTTTGTGCTGTTTGTTCTAATTATTACTCCATAAAAAGTCGGGAGTATGTGAAAAGAATGCAATGCAATGAAAGATTATGAAGCGGAGAAAGACAGAAACATCACTATCACCAAAAGGTAAACGAAAAAATGATAAACAAGTTTAGAACAAACCGTCACAGTTACACAGAAAACTAAAAATTGAGCAGAAGCAACATAAACACAAATACAAATACAACACAATCAGGGTCGAATGCAGAAGCAACATAAACACAAATTTTTATACAAATACAACACAATCAGGGTCGAATGCAGAAGCAACATAAACACAAATACAATGTAGTGACATTAATATAAACAGTTACATCCGCTGATAATTGATACTGTGACAGTTTCTATGTATCTATCATTTCGACCACACACGGGTTCATTATCTGCACATAGTTTAATAAGGCTTTTATTAGGATTATAATCATTCTGTAACTGTAGTTCGATCGTTTGAGTTGTATAATAAATATTAGTATTTACTTGGATTCTACTTTATATATGTGTAGCATAAGATGCCACATACAAATACAACACAATCAGGGTCGAATGCAGAAGCAACATAAACACAAATACAAATACAACACAATCAGGGTCGAATGCAGAAGCAACATAAACACAAATACAAATACAACACAATCAGGGTCGAATGCAGAAGCAACATAAACACAAACACAAATACAACACAATCAGGGTCGAATGCCAGTGCTATCAAACAGTTGTCATCGTCTTTAAATCTCCAGTGTTTTTACAATTGGTCTTGGCAGAGCGATATGCGTTGTTTCAAACCGATGCAGTGCCGGATTTAGGCGGACCAGGGCCCGGCCATCCCTTTGTGCAAACATGTTGGTTGATTATTTAGATAATCACATAAGCATGACTTGATCGGCCCTTTTATCTGTCAGTGACCCCCTCCTTTTTTTTTTGAAAATTTCGGGATTTGCTACTGCAATGTCCCAAAATAATAGTTTTGACCTAGGATAAAATAAAGGTTTTTTTCAAAATGACTGTATCGAGTCTGGTGTAATTCCATATTTCTATCGCTGATGATTATAACAGTAGACAATTGATTAAAAGCGCATCATTGCCATGCTGCTTGCTACAGGAATATTAATGTCTAATGTATAGGGAATATGACACAGTGATTTGAAGGTCGACAGTATGGTCCCGAGGCTGACTAATACTTTATCAGATCAAAAGATTCAGTGTTATTAAGGTATTATTTTTTTGCTTTCACACATTAAGTTTGTGTTCATGTTTCTAATTTTATCTATAGAATAGAATAGAATATTGTTTTCCCCTATACATTACCAACTTTATCCGGGAAGAAATGGATTCTCTATAAAACCTTTATTCTGTCGGTTCATTTTGTCAAGGATTTGTATACATCCTTGATTTTGTATACTTTTATTCTGATGGTTCATGACAACGAAATTGATAGTATGCTTTAGCGGTTTTGTATATTTGGGATATTGTATTGTATATCTGTACATAACATCGGCATTAGACAGCAGGTTTTTATCAGTATATATGTAAATATAAATAAGATGTAACAACTCCCCATCCAAGTCACAAGTATAAAAAGTTAACAATCATAGGTCATAGTACGGCCTTTAACACAAACAGCAACCTTTAAAAGGTCCCAAAATTACTAGTGACCAAATTTAAATCGGAAAACTAACGGTCTAAAAAAAACGAGAAACGTGAAACACTTATGAACCACACTAAGCATGTCAACAAACGATAACCACTGCACAACAGGTTACTGACTTACGACAGGTGCAAACTAATGTAGCGAGTTTAAACGTTTTAACATGCGTCAAACTTCACCCTTACATAAAATAGTAGCATGACAAAACAACATAAAAAGACACTACAAATATCAATTGACTTAACTCAATCAAAACGATATAATAGTAATAATTAATCAAAGAGCTGAATAGCTCTGAGAGGAAAGACGGTCCTTGTTTCTATTTTTTTTTCGGGAAAAAAGGGGGGGGGGTTATCTTTTGATTGTCTTCATATAAAGAATGACAAAAAGAACAGCTAGAACATGTAGAAAGGTTGACAATATTGAAATCAATTGTTGTTTAATGTAATTTCGTTTCCTTAGTTTATCATTCAATTTAGACCAACGGAAGAGATCTGCATCTTCTAAATCTAAACATTGGATTAAAGTTGATAGTTTTTTTTATCTAAAATTCAACTGAATTCTGTCATTTAACAACAACTACAATATATTTTGAAATCTTAATTGTGTACCAATGAACTGCAGGCTAGAACCATTTTCCATTTTTTGTGGCAGTTCTCTAAGATTTTTCTTTTTTTTTCTTAAGAAAGTAAGGACTGAAAAGTGTTCAGATACATTAACTTTTATTTTAGTGGATAAATACTCATCAATTGAGGTGCTCCTGAATTAGAAGAAGATTCTCAAAACAGAATTTTACAGAAAAAATGAAAAAAATCGTTTTTCTCCCCAATCTCATGTATCCCCACGGCTTTTATTTACTTTGAAAGTTGTTGACCTACAAATTAAAGTATTGCATGATCTACATGTTTAAATTTAACAATTACCAATTTTTAATTAGTACACGAACTCTGAGAATGATTTAAATAAACAGGGAAGGATATCCCTGCTTCTGCGTAGAGTGGCATTCCAACAATGATGTCACTATAAAATATAATGTACAGTAGGTTGGATATATTTAGAATATCTCGTCATACTGATTTTTCCGGATTGTAAAGAACGTAAATAGTGTAAAGGAGAGCTCAAGATACAACAATTTCGCGGGAAATGTGTAAAAAAGTGTTTAAAGTCAATCTATTCATTTGTGTGTCTCCTCATCAATCTCAGTAAGATATGTTGGGGTGGGGTGTTGTTCCACACTATAAAAACAAAATGAATGACGTTAGGGGATGTCACTCTGGTCAACCACATAGGGGATTGACGGCTTAGAGCCGTCTTTCCCCAAAAAAACAACATGTAAACGAATAAATTTGATCTGTGACACACTATAAATACAATTAGTAAACATAGGCGGATCCAGGAAGGGGGGCCTGGGGGGCCCGCCCCCCCCCCCCCTTTCGTGGGAAAAATTTGGTTGATTATATAGGGAATCATTGAAGCATGACTAGAGCGGGCCCCCTTAGGTCAGTGAGCCCCCCCCCCCCCCCCCCCCCCCCTATTCGGAAAAGTTATGGATCCGCCACTGGTAAAACAATGTCAACAAACATTCTGAGAGTATTGCATGACAAAACATAGTCCCTTACGGGTTAACAATTCATTGCACTTGAACAAAATTCTTACTTTATCTTTAATTTGTGATGACAAAACAATTAACAGCTTCTGCTTGCAGGATCTAAATTATGTTTCAGTTCCTTCCGTACAATACACATGATACATTATTATTATTTACAATATTTATACAGCGCATTATCTAATTAAAATTACCCTAAGCGCTTAACATAAAACATCCAATGAAGTTAAAAAAAAAAAGAAAAAAAAAGGTGTTAAACATCAAAACAGGTCAATGCAATAAGAATGAAATAAAATTTTGAAACACATATAAAAAAAAAACCCAAAAGGAACAGAAAAGTTAAAAAATAAATAATCATAATTAAAAGGCATATTATACTACAACGAAAAGAACAAAGTTAAAAAGCCATTGTCAGTATAAAAAGTTACATGTAATCACTGAAAGCGAGTCTAAAATAATGTGTTTTCAAATTTTTCTTAAAAAGTTCGATTGAGTGTTCATGTCTTAGATGGCTAGGAAGATTGTTCCAGAGACTCGCAGTAGCTTTGTCGAAACGTCTTTCTCCATAGATTTTGGTGCGTACACGAGGTTGTATAAGCTGCATGGCATTTTCCGATCTAAGAGATCTTGATGGTTGATAGGCACTAATGAGTTCCTCAAGATAGACGGGCGCTAGGCCATGCAGGATTTTGAAAGTATACAAAAGAAGTTTATATTGTATTCGGTACTGCACCGGGATCCAATGAAGAGACACAAGAACTGGTGTTATATGGTCATGTTTCTAGGTACGTGTAACGAGCCTGGCTGCCGTATTCTATACTCGCTGTAACTTATTGACTAAGCTGGTATTTACTCCATAAAGCAGAGCGTTACCGTAGTCTTGACGTGACGTTATATGGTACTAAGAATTATAAAAAAAGAAATTTTGATACTTGAACTTACTTTGATAGTTTTTCTTCGCTTCGAAATTGCCACCTCGTGTCAAACATAGTCGACACCACGCATGTGGCGTTCTACACGGTGATTTCATGGATAAGTGATCAAGTTTAGGTTTACGTAGTTAAGTTAATTTCTCAGAATCTATAACTATAATAGCAGTGGCGGATTCAGAGGGGGGCGTAGAGGGCGTATTTTTTTTAAATGATTAATAATCATGACTTCGTGAATTTTGCTGTGTATTTAATTTTAATACGACAGTTCTCCACTTATAAAGATATTTTTCGCTCGTATTCACTGTAATATATTATTGATTATGTCAAAGTTACGCGATTCGCTACGGTGAAGTTGACAAGTACGTCGAAAAAAAACCGTCACTCAGTCATTTTGAAATTCAGATTACAGTAACACATGTTTGGGCTAAGGATGACGCCTTCAAAGTATTAAGCAAGGACGTATTGACTTCTTTATCACAATTCCACCCAACAGAAAATTACGTGACTCTAAAAAAAAAACCGGGCGTACTTTTTTTTTTGGGGGGGGATTGCATGTCGGAATCCCATATCTGACCGGAAGGTCTGTTCCGCCGAACTCATATACTGAATATTTTTTTCAAAGCCCAACTGCAACCGGCCTGCTGGGTGTAGCCTTTTGGTTGATTTGTACCTCGCTTCCATTGTTGAGTGAAACATTTCAACCAAACATTTCAATGGATAAAAATTTCTTGTTTGTTTTTCTTCGTGTGGGTCGTATTGTAAATTTTCATTGAATAGCCGTATATCTTGTTCACAACCAAAAGTTATGCTTACAAACGGGAATTTCCCATGTCCATTTTTTACTGACAAATTCCACTTCAAATATATTAAATAGCTTTGGATCCTTTCAATCATTTTATAATAGACAATCAATGTAGAGAATACGACACCAAAAATGTCCAGCCCCTACACTTTAACTAAAATGCATTTTACACTTATTTTATGTTTTTTTTAGCAAAAAAAAGTCCCCAAATTTTTTTTTACTTCGCCCCCCCCCCCCCTTTCCAAAATCCTGGATCCGCCCCTGAATAGGTCCACTATATTTGGTGTATGGAACGATTATTAGGTGTCCGACTGGCAGGGTTGACCTTGACCCCATTTTAATGTTCCAGTGGGCAATGTTTAGTGCATGTGGTCTTTTCAATTTTCAGATACAATTAGTAATAGGGCCTCTACATTTGGTGTAGGGAATGATTGTATTAAAGGTGTTAGTACATGTTCAACTGGTAACTTTCATCTGAACTTGACCTCATTTTCATGGATCATTGGATAATAAGATTGAGAATGCCAATTGAAATAGGGAATGTGCCAATGCCAAATAGACAACAACTCGACCAATGGGCAGACAACAGACGAAACACACCGTGAAAAACCGGCACCTGAAAATGGTCGTCATACTAAACTAATACCGATATAAATTGCGATCACTTTCGAGGGATCCTGTAGCATACTGAGTTAAATTTCGATCATAGTCAGGAAAGCCTGAGTCAAACTGTAGTAGATTAACTGTAGTAGATTTGGATCATTGTCTAAGAAGCCTGGATCATACTGTAGTAAATTTGGATCATAGTCTAGGCAGCCTGGATAATACCGTGGTAATTTTGGATCATAGTCAAGGAAGCATGGATTATACTGAGGTTAATTTGGATCATAGCCAAGGAAGCCTGGACCACACAGTGGTAAATTTGGATCAGTCAAGGAAGCCTGGACCATACCGTGGTAAATTTGGATCATAGTCAAGAAAGCCTGGATCATACTGTGGTAAATTTAGATCATAGTAAAGGAAGCCTGGATCATACTGTGGTTAATTTGGATCACAGTCAAGAAAGCTTGAATCATACTGAGGTAAATTGGGATCATAGTCAAGGAAGCCTGGGTCATACTGAGGTGAATTTGGATCATAGTCAAGGAAGCCTGAGTCATACTGAGGTTAATTTGGATCAAAGTCAAGGAAGCCTGGATCATACTGTGCTAAATTTGGATCACAGTCAAGAAAGCTTGAATCATACGGAGGTAAATTTGGATCATAGTCAAGAAAGCCTGAGTCATACTGAGGTAAATTTGGATCATAGTCAAGGAAGCCTGAGTCATACTGAGGTAAATTTGGATCATAGTCAAGGAGACCTAAATCATACTGTGGTAAATTGGGATCATAGTCAAGAAAGCCTGAATCACACTGAGGTAAATTTGAATCAGTCAAGAAAGCCTGGATCATACTGTGGTAAATTTGGATCATAGTCAAGGAAGCCTGGATCATACTGTGCTAAATTTGGATCACAGTCAAGAAAGTCTGAATCATACTGAGGTAATTTGGAGCATATTCTAGGAAGCCTGGACCATACTGTAGTAAATTTGGATCATAGACAAGAAAGCCTGAATCATACTGAGGTAATTTGGATCATAGGCTAGGAAGCCTGGACCTTAATGTGGTAAATTTGGATCTTAGTCAAGGAAGTCTGGATCATACTGAGGTAAATTTGGATCATATTCAAGGAAGCCTGGATCATACTTAGGTAATTTGGGCATATTTTAGGAAGCCTGGACCATACTGTAGTAAATTTGGATCATAGTCAAGAAAGCCTGAATCATACTGAGGTAATTTGGATCATAGTCTAGGAAGCCTGGACCTTAATGTGGTAAATTTGGATCTTAGTCAAGGAAGTCTGGATCATACTGAGGTAAATTTGGATCATAGTCAAGGAAGCCTGGATCATACTGAGGTAATTTGGATCACAGTCGAGGAAGCCTGGATCATACTGAGGTAATTTGGATCACAGTCGAGGAAGCCTGGAGCATATTGAGGTAAATTTGGATCATAGTCAAGGAAACCTGAATCATACTGAGGTAATTTGGATCATAGTCTAGAAAGCTCTGATCATAGCAAGGTAAATGTGGGTCCTAGTTAAGGAATCATGGAGCATACTGATGTTAATTTGGATCATAGTCAAGGAAGTCTGGGTCAAAATACTAACAATTTATTTTAATGAAAACTTTAATACAAAATCAAAAGCTTTTGAAGCAATATACAATAACTATCAATAATGAAAGACAACTTGATTTATCAATAAAAATCATTTCAAATAATAATAATGATAAGGAATAAATACAAGAACAACTATTTATATCAAACAGGGTTCATACAAATACTTAAATTTCAATAACACATTTTTGTATGTTCTTACATGATCTCCTTTGTTATATCTTCTTTTTTAATCTATTTGTATTGTGGAACCCTGCAGTTGCTCAGTTTAATAACAAATATTGTATAACACTAGTAACTAAATGTGTCCATAAGTATCTCTATAAATTGAAGAAGTGTTATATACCAGTACACAAAATTAATTTGAACAGAATATTTGAGGATTTTTGTGCATTAAATGCCATATACACAGATTAATGCCTTACCTAATAGAAGCATTATATAATAATACCAATACTGTAACTAGCTCATATAACATAATTTACCTTGAAATTGCACTGTTACATCTTTAAATATTAAAGATTTGATCCCTGACTTATAGATTAAGCACCTTAAGTAAAAAATCATCTATCTTGGAAAAAACCTTTTTTCCTTGCCTGTAACTACAGCTGTCCATGTAATAGTGTTACATCCACTGAAATTTTTTAACTGCAAAATAAGATTTCAAATAATTCCATGATGGTTTGAAAAGTTATTTATGTCTAAAATAAAATGAACCACACACTGTGTCTAAATATTAACTTAAAAAAACAACAGTCTGTTTGTAAAATACAAAAAAATAGAAATTTTGATTAAATTCAAAAATATCACTTCAAGTATTATCTTTTGATCATGAAGAAGGTTCTTTCCAAATTTTATAATATTCAATGAAGGTTTGATAAAGTTGAATCTGTTTAAAAAGACTTTTGAACAAAGGCTGAACTGAATGTTGACCACTATAATGGAATCTACGATGGCTATGTCACACATTCGAAACTTTTGTTAGACTAGAAAAAAAAAATCAAACTGATAAAAAAATCACACTGGTAAAAAATAAAAGACTTATAAACAATCCATCCTACATAAATAAAAAATTCTAATAACAATATCTTGACACATTAAAGATGCAATGTACCATATTACAATCAAATCATTTAATCATAGAATCAATAAGAGTTCAAAAGAGAGAAGAGTACTTTTGATATCCAACATTGAAGGGGGGCAATAATGATGCATAATTTTAATCAAATTTATCAACAAAATAATATTTGGAATTCTTTCATTTGGAAATAAATTTGTTGCTCTCTATCGTTCTCTACATCCAGTGGAATGTAAATGTCTTCAAAAAAGATTTGACATTCCTTTAATTGATACTAAATCTTTTCTCTACACCCATTGGAAAGTAAATGTCTTTAACATGTTGGCTGCAATACCTTGTGCTTTTAAAACCTGAAATATACAAAAACTAATGGTAAAATTATACAAAAACTATGCAATATATGTCTACCAGTTACATCTCAGGTCAAAAGAGGTCATCAATAGTAAATTTTCATTTATATTTTATAATTAATTTACCTTTTTTTAGTAAAAAAAACTATAACAAATATCTATATTTGATTATCATGATTAAAATTGAAATTATCAAATATTTTGTTGTATTTTTTTCTAGTTGAGTCTTGTTCTGAAGTTAATAAGAATGTATCTCTACAAAAGAATAATCTACATTGAGCACTCAAGTTTCTTATATAATTTTAAAGTTGACCAATACTTACATGTAAGTTATCATCATATGTGAATTGACTTATAGCCACGCCATTGAATTTAACAGAAGATGGTTTGTGTAAGACACCATACACTACAATAGATCTCAGTATCATAGGTTCATCAGTATAGCCTGCATACATTACATTGTTTGTCACTGTATTCTGAAATAAAAACCCATACTAAACACTACAATAGATCTCAGTATCATAGGTTCATCAGTATAGCCTGCATACATTACATTGTTTGTCACTGTATTCTGAAATAATCAAAGCCTTAAAGGCTGTAAAAGCAATTGCTGCCATGTTAATGTTTGGGGACTTTTATTTTTCATCCACATATATACAAGAATTAAACCTGACATGAGTGTTGTCTAGTTAAAAGTAAGAAGGTTTTAACTTTATATAAATAAAAGACTTTAGCAGAAAGTCATTTTTAATATGTTTTATATTTCACAAGGAGACAACACGTTTACCAGGCTAAAGTTGGGGTCAAATATACATGTGCTGAAACATATAACTCAAAAAGAAATCATCATGGATTATCCCCTGGTAGTGTTTGTTCATGGATTATCCCCTGGTAGTGTTTGTAACTTCCTTGGCAATAATTTCTTTTATTGATTTAATTTTAACAATTTTCATTATTAATTTATATTTAACCATTAACACAAATGATTAAGTTAAAACATTTCAACTTTCCAGACGCAAATGTTAAAAAACGGGAAAGAAATAAAATATCTTACAAGACATAAACATGTAAAGAATAAATGTATATTTCAGCTTAATAAAAATATTTTCATAATGTTACTTTGTCATCATTTTTAAAACTAAGTTCCAAACATTATTGCTCAGTTGATATGTGTCCTTCTGATGCGGTACGAGCACAGGCACTTGTTTCTATCCATAGGAAGGTCGATTATCCGTAAAAATAGTTTTATATGGATAGTCGACCTTCCTATGGATAGAAACAAGTGCATGTGGGTACGAGATAACTACAATTCTCATGCAATCCCGAAAAGGGGGGTCATCACAGACAAACATGACATTAAATCGTTATCACTGAACTAGTTTATATATTGTATAGGGGCCAGCTGAAGGACGCCTCCGGGTGCGGGAATTTTTCGCTGCATTGAAGACCTGTTGGTGACCTTAATTCTGCTGTTGTATGTTTTTCTATGGTCGGGTTGTTGTCTCTTTGACAAATTCCCCATTTCCATTCTCAATTTTATTATACAAACAAGAACAAACAGCTCTACGTTGCTTTGATATTTATCAATTTTCAGGAAACATTGCGAAAAATGATCTTCAATATTTCGAAAACGTGAAATAAAATTGCTAACACGGTGGACCTTGAGTGTCAACAAACGTAGTAGACTTGTTCACTGAAAAGACGAGGATAATGGTTTCATCTGACATTTGTTATGCAAACCCAGTTTTGATCATGATATTTAAAAAGACGTACTTTTTTTCAATCTATATATTAATAAACTAGAAAATTCCAAATTGTAAATATCTCTTCATCTGGACCGACTTGGCATCTACTACGTTTGGACGGGTCCATTTCATTAGTAAGGTGATCGATAAATATTACGGAGTTTTGACAGAAAAGGAAAACGAACTTATTGTTATGTGTTTTCAACAAGGGTTTCGTTCCGCTAAATTATTTGCGCAAATAAAGTTTGTCTATTTTTAGATTACAGGTAATAATTTGACACTACGCATTAACCTGTGTAGTGATTTTGATTTTACGATAAATGTATGAATGAACGATAATTTTATGAATGAACAAGAGCACCTGACCTCTTAAAGAAACACAAATTAAACATAAAAAAACGTATTTATTAGGAGATAATTCAGTTAAATTTTCAATACTAAATCAACAACTGAAATGAATCCATATTTTGTTGAAACATCGTACGAACGGCGGAAAACGGAATCGCATTTATAAAAATGTACTTTTTTTCACTCGGACTTCTATGTTATTTGATAGTCAAACGGTTGACCCTTTAAATACAAAAATACATCTACAAGAACATATTCTGAAACTTCTTAAATCCACTAACTTTTTTTTAAAGTTTCAAGCTATGTATTGCATTAGAAAACATACATAGGTGTTGAAGAATGACTGACCAGGAGCCTGTTTAACAAAATACTATGGCTTGATCTGGGCGGAGTCTCTGATCTGGGTCACAAAGATGGCCATACGCGACGGCATAAAAGCAATTGCTTTAAAAACCCACAGTAAACACTACAATAGATCTCAGTATCATAGGTTCATCAGTATAGCCTGCATACATTACATTGTTTGTCACTGTATTCTGAAATAAAAACCCACACTAAACACTACAATAGATCTCAGTATCATAGGTTCATCAGTATAGCCTGCATACATTACATTGTTTGTCACTGTATTCTGAAATAAAAACCCACAATAAACACTACAATAGATCTCAGTATCATAGGTTCATCAGTATAGCCTGCATACATTACATTGTTTGTCACTGTATTCTGAAATAAAAACCCATACTAAAGACTATGTTATTTAGAACAGACAGAAAAAATATTAGTCGTTTCTTATAATTTAATTCTAAATTCCATTTTAAACCGGAGTTAACCATGAAAAAAATGTGATGACGTCACAGTCACATGACAAAATTGGTTCTATGAGCTGATAAACAAAACAACATCAGCCAATCAGAAGACAAGGTAAAATCCAAAATTAAATTATCAAAAGTTGTATACAAAACATTTCCTGCTGAACACAAGAAGTTACTTGTTATTACCTTAGATGTCAGAAATCTGATCATGTTGAACTTTCCCATCGTGTGAGTATCTGGAATTACAAAAAAAACCACATTTATTCTTCTCTGTTTTTTACAATCATTTTCATATCTCAAGTACATGAAATAGTGATTTTATTCATACAAATATAAAAATGGTTTTATTTCAACCCTCCCATTAGGAAAATTACATATTTGATGTGTTTTGTCAATTCTTACAGGAAATGTGGTACCACGGAAGTCAAGTGTCAAGGACAACAAACATCAACGAAACAATTTTTACCTATTTGCTTAGATTGAATACTTGTAGAATTATTTGTATGCTGCCTTTTTTAATTCTGAAAGTTTCTGGATGATACTACACTTATAAGAAAACTTTATTGTCTACCCTTAAAAATGGCGTCGAGTGTTGAGTGAAATCAGTATAAAGCATGTTCAGCTAACTAACAAACACACCAATAAATATCCCATTTTCTAAGAAAAGATCACTTCTACAATACACACACACACACACACACTTATTTGACACTAACCTATGGTATCCCCGTCATCCCAGAAAAGATCACCCTTTACAATACACACACACACACACAGACACACATTCTAATACTTATACCTATGGTATCCCCTTCTTTCTAGAAAAGATCACTTCTACAAGACACACACACACACTCACACTTATTTGACACTTACCTATGGTATTCCCTTCGTTCCAGAAAAGAACACTTCTACAAGACACACACACACTCACACTTATTTGACACTTACCTATGGTATCCCCTTCGTTCCAGAAAAGATCACTTCTACAAGACACACACACACTCACACTTATTTGACACTTACCTATGGTATCCCCTCCGTTCCAGAAAAGATCACTTCTACAAGACACACACACACTCACACTTATTTGACACTTACCTATGGTATCCCCTTCGTTCCAGAAAAGATCACTTCTACAAGACACACACACACTCACACTTATTTGACACTTACCTATGGTATCCCCTTCGTTCCAGAAAAGATCACTTCTACAAGACACACACACACTCACACTTATTTGACACTTACCTATGGTATCCCCTATTTTCCAGAAAAGATCACTTGTACAAGACACACACACACTCACACTTATTTGACACTTACCTATGGTATCCCCGTCGTCCCAGAAGAGATCACCTTCTGCAATACACACATACTTATTTGACATTTACCTATTTTATCCCTGTCGTCCCAGAAGAGATCACCTTCTGCAATACACACATACTTATTTGACATTTACCTATTTTATCCCTGTCGTCCCAGAAGAGATCACCTTCTGCAATACACACATACTTATTTGACATTTACCTATTGTATCCCCGTCATCCCAGAAGAGATCACCTTCTGCTGTTTCATTGACATCCAATGATACCACCAAAGAGAATTTATTTTTACGACTAAAAAGAAGAGTAATTGTATACTGTTTCAACGAAATTTGAAAGACAGAATATTGTTTTTTCATATCAGTAAAAAAAAATATTTTTCAACAGTTGGATTGAAAAAAAACAGGAATACAAGGTGAGGCTGGGTATGAGAAACTTCAGTTAAAACTTGTTTTATATAGGCCCTTCTTTTAGTTTTCTATATTGTGTTTTGTAAGTGTTTAAAATTACACATTGTATTATATTTAGTAAACTAGAGGCTCTAAAGAGCCTGTGTCGCTCACCTTGGTCTATGTGAATATTAAACAATGGACACAGATGGATTCATGACAAAATTGTGTTTTGGTGATGGTGATGTGTTTGTAGATCTTACTTTACTAAACATTCTTGCTGCTTACAATTATCTCTATCTATAACAGTACTTTCTGTGGAAAATGTTATTGAAAATCTTCAAATTTTAAGAAAATTGTTAAAAATTGACTATGAAGGGCAATAACTCCTTAGGGGGTTAATTGACTATTTTGGTCATAGTGAATTATTTTTAGTTCTTACTTTGCTGTACATTATTGCTGTTTACAGTTTATCTCTATCTTTAATAATATTCAAGATAACAAAAAAACAGCAAAATTTCCTCAAAATTACCAATTCAGGGGCAGCAACCTAACAACCGATTATCTGATTCATCTGAAAATTCCAGGGCAGATAGATCGTGACCTGATCAACAATTTTACTTCCTGTCAGATTTGCTCTTAATGCTTTGGTTTTTGAGTTATAAGCCAAAAACTGCATTTTACCCCCATGTTCTATTTTTAGCCATGGCGGCCATCTTGGTTTGTTGGCCGAGTTACCGGACACATTTTTTTAACTAGATACCCCAATGATGATTATGGTTAAGTTTGGTTAAATTTGGCCCAGTAGTTTCAGAGGAGAAGATTTTTGTAAAAGATTACTAAGATTTACGAAAAATGGTTAAAAATTGACTATAAAGGGCAATAACTCCTAAAGGGGTCAACTGACCATTTTGGTCATGATGACTTATTTGTAGATCTTACTTTCCTGAACATTATTGCTGTTTACAGTTTATCTCTATCTATACTAATATTCAAGATAATAACCAAAAACAGCAAAATTTCCTTAAAATTACCATTTCAGGGGCAGCAACCCAACAACGGAATGTCTGATTCATCTGAAAATTTCAGGGCAGATAGATCTTGACCTGATGAATAATTTTAACCATGTCAGATTTGCTCTAAATGCTTTGGTTTTTGAGTTATAAGCCAAAAACTGCATTTTACCCCTATGTTCTATTTTTAGCCATGGCGGCCATCTTGGTTGGTTGACCGGGTCACCGGACACATTTTTTAAACTAGATACCCCAATGATGATTATGGCCAAGTTTGGTTAAATTTGGCCCAGTAGTTTCAGAGGAGAAGATTTTTGTAAAAGATTACTAAGATTTACGAAAAATGGTTAAAAATTGACTATAAAGGGCAATAACTCCTAAAGTGGTCAACTGACCATTTTGGTCATGTTAACTTATTTGTAGATCTTACTTTGCTGAACATTATTGCTGTGTACAGTTTATCTCTATCTATAATAATATTCAAGATAATAACCAGAAACAGCAAAATTTCCTTAAAATTACCATTTCAGGGGTAGCAACCCAACAACAGAATGACCGATTCATCTGAAAATTTCAGGGCAGCTAGATCTTGACCTGATGAACAATTTTACCCCCGTGTCAGATTTGCTCTAAATGCTTTGGTTTTTGAGTTACAAGCCAAAAACTGCATTTTACCCCTATGTTCTATTTTTAGCCATGGCGGCCATCTTGGTTGGTTGAGCGGGACACCGGACACATTTTTTAAACTAGATACCCCAATGATGATTATGGCCAAGTTTGGTTAAATTTAGCCCAGTAGTTTCAGAGGAGAAGATTTTTCTAAAAGATTACTAAGATTTACGAAAAATGGTTAAAAATTGACTATAAAGGGCAATAACTCCTAAAGTGGTCAACTGACCATTTTGGTCATGTTGACTTATTTGTAGATCTTACTTTGCTGAACATTATTGCTGTTTACAGTTTATCTCTATCTATAATAATATTCAAGATAATAACCAAAAACAGCAAAATTTCCTTAAAATTACAATTTCAGGGGCAGCAACCCAACAACGAAATGTCCGATTCATCTGAAAATTTCAGGGCAGATAGATCTTGACCTGATGAACAATATTACCCCATGTCAGATTTGCTCTAAATGCTTTGGTTTTTGAGTTATAAGCCAAAAACTGCATTTTACCCCTATGTTCTATTTTTAGCCATGGCGGCCATCTTGGTTGGTTGGCCGGGTCACCGGACACATTTTTTAAACTAGATACCCCAATGATGATTGTGGCCAAGTTTGGTTAAATTTGGCCCAGTAGTTTCAGAGGAGAAGATTTTTGTAAAAGTTAACGACGCCAGACGACGACGGACGACGGACGACAGACGACGGACGACAGACGACGGACGCCGGACGCCGGACGCCAAGTGCTGAGAAAAGCTCACTTGGCCCTTTGGGCCAGGTGAGCTAAAAACACATTAAGACAATTCTATTGATTGAGTTATCTCTCTTTGTCCATAATTTATGAATAAAACAATAATAATCTCTTATTTTGTAAGTTTGTATTGACTTAATGTAACTCAGTATAGTGCCATCTGTGTTTGTAATTACCTGAGAGTTGTTGTCAAATCTGGATCCTGTAGAGTAAGAATGGACCCCCCTCTGACATGAAGATTTATCTTGTTAGCAGGAGCTGCTAATTTGACCACAGAACCATTACTACGTATAGCACCACCTGTATACCAATCATACCATACACCTGAGGGAAAATATGCACCTATACTGGTTATACCCTGAAATATTGGAAACCAAGTTACATTTATATGGAGATATATTTAAAGTCATATGAAACGAGTGAGTGGTGAAAAATAATGTTTATCTAATTCTTGAACCAATGCATGTATATATCATAAACTAAGTCCTCTGTGCACGATTTTATCATTATTTTCGCAAATATATCATATAATCGTCAATTTTTTTTCTCTCTGTTTGTTATGATTTAACAAATATGGCTGCTCATTAAATGCCGTGTTTTGAAGCCGAGTTTTACCGACTGTCACCTTATAGTAAACAAATCACAA
Source organism: Mytilus edulis (assembly GCF_963676685.1). Taxonomy (NCBI): domain Eukaryota; kingdom Metazoa; phylum Mollusca; class Bivalvia; order Mytilida; family Mytilidae; genus Mytilus; species Mytilus edulis. The sequence goes on from NC_092352.1 coordinate 947,750, forward strand.
AAAGCATGGGTATTGAGCACGTGTTTAACATGTATAATCAGATATTTGTTTATTTCAATGACAGATCCATGCGTATTGCGATCACCGGATTTTTACGAGGAGGGTTACGCTCAGGTCACTATGAATACGGAAAATATGTCGGCGAATTGCTTCCTGGAAGCAAGCAATTAAAAATAAGTAAACTTCTTCTAAATGTGGACAAATTAAAGAATTTTCCTCAGAAAAAAAGTATATGTACATAAGTTGTATAACTTTTTTGAAAATGAAAACTATCCATTTAGTTATAAAAAACATATGCATATTTTTTTTTAATTTGAGGTTTCTTATGACTTTAAATGATATAAATAAAATAAAATAAAATAGCATTGAAAAACTTGATTTTCCAAAATGTAATTTTCATAATAGGCCCTCTGGCTGATATATTAATTTCTTGATGTGATGTGAAAACATACACAATACTATTGCAGATCCAGGGTGGGTTGAGGCAGTTGGAACCCCCGTTTATTTTGGACGATTAATGAATTTAAAGGTTTATTCCTTGAATGCCAACATCCTTCGATCTACCGACAATTTACCTGTAAAATTATGTTGGCGTTCGAGGAATAGGTGCAAGTTGTAATCACAATAAAAGTGCATGTTTATCAAAACAATCATACTTTCATCTCCTATCGTTAATTATCCATTTTTAGATGGTGACGTTCCTTTGTCACTATCTTACGGGGTTTATATATCTCAACTTGTACGATTCGCTCGTGTATGTAACAATGTTTTAGATTTTAACGAGAGAAATTTATGTATTACTGAAAAATTATTACACCAGAGTTTTGGATATCACAAACTAGTCAAAACATTTACTAAATTTTATCATCGGTATAAGGACATCATTCGTAAATATAGCTCAACATGCAAACTTCTTATACGTTCAAGTATTTCACATCCAATTTTTTATGGAAATATTCTTTATAAAGCACAAAGGTGTCAGTATTCAACTCAAAAACTAACAAAACCTCTAGTGATTCCCTATATAAGCAACCAAATTTTTTCCCCAAAAGCCCCCCCCCCTAAATCCGCCTCTGGTATTACTTGATTGAATATCTCAAAACTTTGTAGTGTTAGATTACTATCATTTATTTTGTTTAGTTGTTCAGGATATTTTCTTGGGTATAATATTACTCCTTTTTTTATTTATTGTAAGTGATTTATAACATATTGTTCAGATGTTTGTTATGTTGGTAGTTCATCATCAGAATTATTGTTAACTTGAAATTTTGTAGTGTTAAGGAGGATATTCTGATACTTTTTTCAAAGCGTAAAAAGAAAAAAAAATGAATAGTATATTATTTGTTTGTAGACGGAAAACAAAGAAAAAATACATATAACATAAGTACACATATAAGCAGATTGACAACAAAAACCAGTAATCTTCATATGTGATCTGACAACAAAAAACACTAATCTTCATATGTGATCTGATAATTATTGTTGAATATTTTCTACAAGCAATTTTCACATTTAAGAGTCTATTATCGCTATTTTGTGCATTTTTCTTTTGATCTTTTTTTGTGATAATTTTCATATCATGCTTCTCGCTTGAGATGGAAAAATTATCGCTAGAAACTAAGGAGGCCATGTGGCGTTGCTAACGAAATTGACATTGAAATTGACAATGTCGTCATAGGTAAAATAGCGATAATCTATAATTACAAGTGTAAAGTTTAATTAATTGTAAAAAGTCCATATAGTAAGTAGTTCACTTAACTAATAAAATATTTAAAATGATAAATATTTTATTAGTTAAGTGAACTACTTACTATAATTTTTTTATGGACTTTTAGTTTGAAATAGTTGTATTTAACTAGAATTTCTTTCATTTTTTAGATATGTCTTATAGTAATAAAAATTTCACTTCCTAAAATATTTAATTTTTTTAAAGTAAAAAATAATGTTTTTATTTCTTTATAATGAAAAGTTTATGAAAATTCATGATAAATTCAACCCCTAAATCTACTTTTTTCTCATCAAAAAGTAATAAAATGTTGCAATTTTATCAAGTTCTCTAATTATTTTTTAGATTTAGATACTTATAAAATCATTTAAATAGTTATGAAAACAACTATTATTCTTAAATAAACATCTATTGAAATATTTTTGTTGGCGTTCCAGGAATAGGTAACTTATAAAATGTTGGCATTCGAGGAAGACACCAATTTAAATGGGGACATATGGTTGGAACCCCCCTTCATCCTGGGTTGACAAGTTTTACCTTTGTAAGGGGAAGAAATAATGAACTAATTTTACCTTTGCAAGGACTAGCAGGGCTAGAGAAATAATTAACTAATTTTACCTTTGCAAGGCCAGGATAATTAACAAATTTTACCTTTTCAAGGACAGGAGAAATAATTAACAAATTTTACCTTTGCAAGGGCAGGAGAAATAATTAACAAATTTTACCTTTTCAAGGGCTGGAGAAATAATTAAAAAATTTTACCTTTTCAAGGGCTGGAGAAATAATTAACAAATTTTACCTTTTCAAGGCCAGGATAATTAACAAATTTTACCTTTGCAAAGGGCAGGAGAAATATTTAACAAATTTTACCTTTGCAAGGGCTGGAGATATAACTAACAAATTTTACCTTTTGAAGGGCAGGAGAAATCATCAGTGAACTTCCCCATAGGAACTGGCTATCTATACTATAAGTGTTTTTGTCCTGTGGAAACCTACAATGAAAAAAGTTTTATAATTTGCAGGTTTTTAGTAAAATTTATGTTGATATGAGGTATAATACCTGGTTGCATGCGTTTTACCTTTATTATTCTGATTCTGGAATTTGTTTAACTGTAAATATTTTAGACACACTATTTGAACCTGCCCCAAACCTTGTAGTTATATATTACAATGGCAGGAGGTCAAACCACAAAAATGCCACCATTTTCAAGATGTTTTGACAGTGTTATCAGTGTTAAATTATTACAGGATAAACAGACAAAACAATAGTACACATGACACAACATAGAAAACTAAACCCCACCAAAAACTAGGGGTGATCTCAGGTGCTCCGGTAGGGTAAGCAGATCCTACTCCACATGTGGCACCTGTCGTGTTGCTTATGAGTTACAAATCTGGTAAATAGTCTAATTCGGTAGGTAACATTCATGAAAGGGAAGGGGATTAAAGTTACGACATAAGGAACATATCCAATATCAATAATTTTATTTACACAGTAAAAAGACATCCAATTTTATCAAATATGATGTTCTAGCTGATAAAATACATGTATGAATAATTTTATCATTTTGTACTGCAATACAACATATATTACAACCATTTGTCTTGATGTCTTACAATTGAAATGAAAAAAAGATTTTCCCATATAAGTTTGAAGCTCCAGAAGGTTTTTTCCACTAAGATCTTTAGTAAAATATTCATATTTTTATACTCACTCAAAGAACAAAGGCCTTGCGACAGTTTCTCCCATCATATGACTTTTATGAAACAGTGTATATAAATATGGTAACAAAGAATATCTGATCATATAGGCTGTTTTTGTTGAGTCTATGAGGTCCTGACTGAACGAAGCTGGGTCTTGAGGCTGCAATATATATATACAAATATGATTTATTTATTAATCCAAATAACTTTTAATACTGGTGCTGATCCTTGTTTATTTTTTTTCTTGAAGTCAAAATAAATTCTTTAATTGAGGGCACATAACAATCTTTTTCTTCCAACTTGATTCCCCCGAATAATGTCAGGAACTGTGGAGAAACCATGTTACAAGTAGCAATGTGTAGGTTTAAACAAAAGTATTTTCTCTTATGGCATATTATCTAGATCTAGATAGGCAAAGTTGGTGGCCTATAATTGTTAACATCTGCTTCTTTTGAACTTTGGTGGATAGCTGTCTCACATCTCCTTATTTTTCATAAAAGATGAGGTTTGTGCAAATAAATTAGGCTTGTCATTAGTTCATGTCTGTCATATTTGTTTTATCTAAATTGTTTTGATATTTATTAGTCTGTTAGTTTTTGCCATTGAATTGTTTTCTATTTTCATGTGTGCGCCTTTTATGGGGGTCTCAGTGTGGGTGGGGGTTCTGATCCCGGTTCCCGCTTACTGTTTTGTCAGATTCCCGTTTCCCGCTTACACTATGTACGTAAGCATTTCTCATTTTTTTGTAATTTCCCATGTCGCCCTAGACTTCATTTCCCGTTTTCACAGGACAATAATTTGACTTTCATGTGTCACGCTTTACGGCTTACAAAATATCGACAATCCCGCGTCACGCTTAGACCCCAATGAGATCCATTTTTATGGCAAAATACAATTTTTTACTGTTTAAGGTGGTACCTAACCCTACAGGGAGATAACTCTATAAAATCAGCTAAACGCTTTAATTACGTTGTGTTGTTAAGGGATTACTAAGCTTCTCAATGATCAAAATTAGTGTTTGTCAAACTGCTATATAACCAGTGTATTTTTTCTGATAAAATGGTTGGTTCAAATTTTAGAAATTTTCATATTTTTGTCAAAGGGTCAAAGTTAATACTTTGTAAAAATTTTATGAAAATTAAACAATCCCAATTAATTTTAGTGAAGGTGTTGGGTACAACCTTAAGGCAATCTGGTGACCTAAGATTGTTTACATCCACTTTATTTGAACTTTGGTGGATAGTTGTCTCATTGGCTCTCATATCAATCATCTTAATTTTAATTGAATGCAAAAACAAGTTAGGACTCCTGGAGTGTGTGTTGTTAATACTTTATTTTACAGTATACAGTATGGGTTTTCTCATTGTTGAAGGACTTTTTTGTGGTCCAAAATGTTTTGATTCCTTATATCCTTTTTATTTATTACTCAAATTTCTGCATAATTTCCTGAATTATCAGAGATTTCCACAATGACAACAGTTTACATGACTCTTGAGATCCTCAATTTTAAAAATCTAAAATCCTCTATAAACAGACATTCAATAGCATTAAAACAGTACTAAAGCACAAATAAGTAATTATTCAAACAATAAATTTATACTTTAGTTAGAAACACTTATGAGAATCTTTATATCCACATTTGCTTAAAATCGTCATGGAGATTACAGGAAGTTCTCAGGTATGTATCGATCACATATAAACAAATGTTCTTATTCAAGGTAATTCATATTTGCCTTCAGTCCGACGGAGTTGTGGCTCCTTGAGAAAGGATAAAATGCTCCTAACTGGTACCATCTCTGACAAAGTTCTTCTGTGGTATCAAGTTGAAATCCACAAATATCAGCTCCAATCATTGATATACCAAACATGTTAAAGTTTAATAGCTCTAAAAATAAAAAAACTTAATCATAGATATACCAAACATGTTAAAGTTTGATAGCTCTAAAAATAAAACACCTTAATCATTGATATACCAAACATGTTAAAGTTTAATAGCTCTAAAAATAAAACACCTTAATCATTGATATACCAAACATGTTAAAGTTTAATACCTTAATCATTGATATACCAAACATGTTAAAGTTTAATACCTTAATCATTGATATACCAAACATGTTAAAGTTTAATAGCTCTTAAAATAAAAAACCTTAATCACAGATATACCAAATATATTAAAGTTTAATAGCTCTAAAAATAAAAAAATAAAAATAATCATAGATATACCAAACATATTAAAGTTTAGCATCTCTGAAAAAAACAAATCTAATAAATTTGAAAATCAAAAAAAAATAATTTGAAGCACTCCAATCCTCCATTTACCAACTTAATTTAAGTCCACCATCTTTCAAAAAATTGAACATTCCTAACATTGATCTACACAATATGTTAATAACTTATTCACATTTATGACAAATTATTTCTAATCAATTCCAAGCATCTTAAATATTTCTGAAATAACAAAATACTTCAATCTAATATTGATAATCACTCAATACAAAGTTTGAAATCTTTCGAATTTGTTTAAAAAAGAATATTCTTGATACAAAACTTACAAAAAAAAACATAAAGACCAACCATGCAGTTATTGACCCAAGCCAGTAACATTTCAAAGTTCAACGACTCTTAAAACATTCCAATCATTTATATATAGAAAAAAGTTTTAAAACTGAAATTGATATATCTTGAAGATGTCCAAGGCCAATGTATCTATGAAAAAAGTACTGTTCATTTTCAGATTTAAGATTTTAAACATATCATTTAAACCAAACATGTTTTTTTTTTATTGAGTTAAGTCATTCCAATTGATATTTTATAGTGTGTCTTTCTATGTTGTGATGTTATTCTACTGTTTCAGAAAAGGGAGAAAGTTTGGTACCATTAAAACTTTTAATCCTGCTGCAATTACTTGCAGCTGTCCTAAGTCAGGAATCTGAGGTTCAGTGGTTCTCGTCTGTCTATGTAGTTCATAAATGTTTCTCGTTTCTAGTTTTTTATATAGATTATACGATTGGTTTTCCTGTTTGAATGGTTTTACACAACTAATTTTTGGGGCCCTTTATAGCTAGTTGTTCAGTGTGAGCATAGGCTCCTGTTGAAGTTGGTACCTTGACCTATAATGGTTTACTTTTATAAATTGTGACTTGGATGGAGAGTTGTCTCATTGGCACTCATACCACATCTTCCTATATCTACGTATATTATTGTACATATTTATAGCACTGTCCTTTGTTTTTTGTTCTAACCTAGGATTGTATATTACCTGGTATAGACATTGCCATGTCATGATATGTGGCAAAATTATCTCCTGACCAGTGTCCACCATAATAACCTTGACCAGCATATGTTGACCTTGAGATTATAAATGGTCTTTTGTTTCTAACAGTTTTTAGTGCCCTGTAAATTATAGTATAAAATATAATCGGTCTGTTGTATTCAAGATACAATGGATTAAAGAAATATAAAGACAATACATATAAAATGTTGTTCCCCAGTCTTCAATACTAATTGAGCTGAAACCATCCCTATTGTCTCATTTCACTAGATTTTAACTAACATGTAAGTGACATCATTTTAACATAATCCTTATAAACCAGAGGCCCATGATGATAATAATCAACATTTTAGTGGCATCAGTTTAACTTAATCCTTATAAACCAGAGCCCAATGATGATAATTAACCAAAATGTTAGTGGCATCAGTTTAACTTAATCCCTATAAACCAGAACCCCATGATGGGAATTAACCAACATGTAAATGGCATCAGTTTCACTTAATCCCTATAAACCAGAGGCCCATGATGATAATTAACCAGCATGTTAGTTGCATCAGTTTAACTTAATCCCTTTAAACCAGAGGCCCATGATGATAATTAACCAGCATTTTACTGGCATCAGTTTAACTCAATCCCTATAAACCCAAGGCCCATGATGATAATTAACCAGCATGTTAGTGGCATCAGTTTAACTTATTCCCTATAAACCAGAGGCCCATGATGATAATTAACCAACATGTTAGCAGCATCAGTTTGACTAAATCCCTATAAACCAGAGGCCCATGATGATAATTCATCAACATGTAAGTGGCATCAGTTTACCTTAATCATTATAAACCAGAGGCCCATGATGATAATTAACCAACACGTAAGTGGCATCAGTTTAACTTAATCCCTATAAACCAGAGGCCCATGATGGGAATTAACCAACATGTTAGTGGCATCAGTTTACCTTAATCATTATAAACCAGAGGCCCATGATGATAATTAACCAACATGTTAGTGGCATCAGTTTAACTTAATCCCTATAAACCAGAGGCCCATGATGATAATTAACCAACATTTAAGTGGTATCAGTTTAACTTAATCCCTTTAAAGCAGAGGTCCATGATTGGAATTAACCAACATGTTAGTGGTATCAGTTTACCTTAATCCCTATAAACCAGAGACCCATGATGGGAATTAACCAGCATGTTAGTGGCATCAGTTTAACTTATTCCCTGTAAACCAGAGGCCCATGATGATAATTAACCAACATTTTAGTGGCATCAGTTTAACTTAATCCCTTTAAACCCAAGGCCCATGATGATAATAAACCAGCATGTAAGTGGCATCAGTTTGACTTAATCCCTTTAAACCCAAGGCCCATGATGATAATTAACCAGCATGTAAGTGGCATCAGTTTAACTTCATCCCTTTAAACCAGAGGCCCATGATGATAATTAACCAGCATGTTAGTTGCATCAGTTTAACTTAATCCCTTTAAACCCAAGGCCCATGATGATAATTAACCAGCATGTAAGTGGCATCAGTTTAACTTGATCCCTTTAAACCCAAGGCCCATGATGATAATTAACCAGCATGTAAGTGGCATCAGTTTAACTTCATCCCTTTAAACCAGAGGCCCATGATGATAATTAACCAGCATGTTAGAGGAATCAGTTTAACTTCATCCCTATAAACCAGAGGCCCATGATGATAATTAACCAACATTTTAGTGGCATCAGTTTAACTTAATCACTTAAAACCAGAGGCCCATGATGATAATTAACCAACATGCTAGTGGCATCAGTTTAACTTAATCCCTTTAAACCAGAGGCCCATGATGATAATTAACCAGCATGTAAGTGGCATCAGTTTGACTAAATCCATTTAAACCAGAGGCCCATGATGATAATTAACCAGCATGTTAGTGGCATCAGTTTGACTAAATCCCTATAAACCAGAGGCCCATGATGATAATTAACCAACATTTTAGTGGCATCAGTTTAACTTAATCCCTTTAAACCAGAGGCCCATGATGATAATTAACCAGCATGTTAGTGGCATCAGTTTAACTTATTTCCTATAAACCAGAGGCCCATGATGGGAATTAACCAACATGTTAGTGGCATCAGTTTGACTAAATCCCTATAAACCAGAGGCCCATGATGATAATTAACCAACATGTTAGTGGCATCAGTTTAACTTATTCCCTATAAACCAGAGGCCCATGATGGGAGTTAACCAACATGTTAGCGGCATCAGTTTGACTAAATCCCTATAAACCAGAGGCCCATGATGATAATTAACCAACATGTTAGTGGCATCAGTTTAACTTATTCCCTATAAACCAGAGGCCCATGATGATAATTAACCAACATGTTAGTGGCATCAGTTTAACTTAATCCCTATAAACCAGTGACCCATGATGGGAATTAACCAACATGTTAGTGGCATCAGTTTAACTTATTCCCTATAAACCAGAGACCCATGATGGGAATTAACCAACATGTTAGTGGCATCAGTTTAACTTATTCCCTGTAAACCAGAGCCCAATGATGATAATTAACCAACATGTTAGTGGCATCAGTTTAACTTATTCCCTATAAACCAGAGGCCCATGATGGGAATTAACCAACATGTTAGTGGCATCAGTTTAACTTATTCCCTATAAACCAAAGGCCCATGATGGGAATTAACCAACATGTTAGTGGCATCAGTTTAACTTAATCCATATAAACCAGAGACCCATGATATTAATTAACCAACATGTTAGTGGCATCAGTTTAACTTATTCCCTATAAACCAGAGACCCATGATGGGAATTAACCAACATGTTAGTGGCATCAGTTTAACTTATTTCCTGTAAACCAGAGCCCAATGATGATAATTAACCAACATGTTAGTGGCATCAGTTTAACTTAATCCCTATAAACCAGAGGCCCATGATGATAATTAACCAACATGTTAGTGGCATCAGTTTAACTTAATCCCTATAAACCAGAGGCCCATGATGATAATTAACCAACATGTTAGTGGCATCAGTTTAACTTATTCCCTATAAACCAGAGACCCATGATATTAATTAACCAACATGTTAGTGGCATCAGTTTAACTTATTCCCTATAAACCAGAGGTCCTTGTAAACCAAAGGCCCACGATGATAATTAACCAACATGCTAGTGGCATCAGTTTAACTTAATCCCTTTAAACCCAAGGCCCATGATGATAATTAACCAGCATGTAAGTGGCATCAGTTTGACTTAATCCCTTTAAACCCAAGGCCCATGATGATAATTAACCAGCATGTAAGTGGCATCAGTTTGACTAAATCCCTTTAAACCAGAGGCCCATGATGATAATTAACCAACATGTTAGTGGCATCAGTTTAACTTAATCCCTATAAACCAGAGGCCCATGATGATAATTAACCAACATGTTAGTGGCATCAGTTTAACTTATTCCCTATAAACCAGAGACCCATGATATTAATTAACCAACATATTAGTGGCATCAGTTTAACTTAATCCCTGTAAACCAGAGCCCAATGATGATAATTAACCAACATGTTAGTGGCATCAGTTTGACTAAATCTCTATAAACCAGAGACCCATGATGATAATTAACCAACATGTTAGTGGCATCAGTTTAACTTATTCCCTGTAAACCAGAGGCCCATGATGATAATTAACTAACATGTAGTGGCATCAGTTTAACTTATTCCCTGTAAACCAGAGGCCCATGATGATAATTAACCAACATGTTAGTGGCATCAGTTTAACTTATTCCCTGTAAACCAGAGGCCCATGATGATAATTAACCAACATGTTAGTGGCATCAGTTTAACTTATTCCCTGTAAACCAGAAACCCATGATGATAATTAACCAACATGTTAGTGGCATCAGTTTAACTTATTCCCTATAAACCAGAAGCCAATGATGATAATTAACCAACATGTTAGTGGCATCAGTTTAACTTAATCCCTATAAACCAGAGGCCCATGGTGATAATTAACCAACATGTTAGTGGCATCAGTTTAACTTATTCCCTATAAACCAGAAGCCAATGATGATAATTAACCAACATGTAAGTGACATCAGTTTAACTTATTCCCTGTAAACCAGAGGCCCATGATGATAATTAACCAACATGTTAGTGTCATCAGTTTAACTTAATCCCTATAAACCAGAGGCTCATGATGATAATTAACCAACATGTTAGAGGCATCAGTTTAACTTATTCCCTGTAAACCAGAGGCCCATGATGATAATTAACCAACATGTTAGTGGCATCAGTTTAACTTAATACCTATAAACCAGAGGCCCATGATGATAATTAACCAGCATGTTAGTGGCATCAGTTTAACTTATTTCCTATAAACCAAAGGCCCATGATGGGAATCAACCAACATGTTAGTGGCATCAGTTTGACTAAATCCCTATAAACCAGAGGCCCATGATGATAATTAACCAACATGTTAGTGGCATCAGTTTAACTTATTCCCTATAAACCAGAGGCCCATGATGGGAGTTAACCAACATGTTAGCGGCATCAGTTTGACTAAATCCCTATAAACCAGAGGCCCATGATGATAATTAACCAACATGTTAGTGGCATCAGTTTAACTTATTCCCTATAAACCAGAGGCCCATGATGATAATTAACCAACATGTTAGTGGCATCAGTTAAACTTAATCCCTATAAACCAGTGACCCATGATGGGAATTAACCAACATGTTAGTGGCATCAGTTTAACTTATTCCCTATAAACCAGAGACCCATGATGGGAATTAACCAACATGTTAGTGGCATCAGTTTAACTTATTCCCTGTAAACCAGAGCCCAATGATGATAATTAACCAACATGTTAGTGGCATCAGTTTAACTTATTCCCTATAAACCAGAGGCCCATGATGGGAATTAACCAACATGTTAGTGGCATCAGTTTAACTTATTCCCTATAAACCAGAGGCCCATGATGGGAATTAACCAACATGTTAGTGGCATCAGTTTAACTTAATCCATATAAACCAGAGACCCATGATATTAATTAACCAACATGTTAGTGGCATCAGTTTAACTTATTCCCTATAAACCAGAGACCCATGATGGGAATTAACCAACATGTTAGTGGCATCAGTTTAACTTATTCCCTGTAAACCAGAGCCCAATGATGATAATTAACCAACATGTTAGTGGCATCAGTTTAACTTAATCCCTATAAACCAGAGGCCCATGATGATAATTAACCAACATGTAAGTGGCATCAGTTTAACTTAATCCCTATAAACCAGAGGCCCATGATGATAATTAACCAACATGTTAGTGGCATCAGTTTAACTTATTCCCTGTAAACCAGAGACCCATGATATTAATTAACCAACATGTTAGTGGCATCAGTTTAACTTATTCCCTATAAACCAGAGGTCCTTGTAAACCAAAGGCCCATGATGATAATTAACCAACATGCTAGTGGCATCAGTTTAACTTAATCCCTTTAAACCCAAGGCCCATGATGATAATTAACCAGCATGTAAGTGGCATCAGTTTGACTTAATCCCTTTAAACCCAAGGCCCATGATGATAATTAACCAGCATGTAAGTGGCATCAGTTTGACTAAATCCCTTTAAACCAGAGGCCCATGATGATAATTAACCAACATGTTAGTGGCATCAGTTTAACTTAATCCCTATAAACCAGAGGCCCATGATGATAATTAACCAACATGTTAGTGGCATCAGTTTAACATATTCCCTATAAACCAGAGACCCATGATATTAATTAACCAACATATTAGTGGCATCAGTTTAACTTAATCCCTGTAAAACAGAGCCCAATGATGATAATTAACCAACATGTTAGTGGCATCAGTTTGACTAAATCCCTATAAACCAGAGACCCATGATGATAATTAACCAACATGTTAGTGGCATCAGTTTAACTTAATCCCTATAAACCAGAGGCCCATGATGATAATTAACCAACATGTAAGTGGCATCAGTTTAACTTAATCCCTATAAACCAGAGGCCCATGATGATAATTAACCAACATGTTAGTGGCATCAGTTTAACTTATTCCCTATAAACCAGAGACCCATGATATTAATTAACCAACATGTTAGTGGCATCAGTTTAACTTATTCCCTATAAACCAGAGGTCCTTGTAAACCAAAGGCCCATGATGATAATTAACCAACATGCTAGTGGCATCAGTTTAACTTAATCCCTTTAAACCCAAGGCCCATGATGATAATTAACCAGCATTTAAGTGGCATCAGTTTGACTTAATCCCTTTAAACCCAAGGCCCATGATGATAATTAACCAGCATGTAAGTGGCATCAGTTTGACTAAATCCCTTTAAACCAGAGGCCCATGATGATAATTAACCAACATGTTAGTGGCATCAGTTTAACTTAATCCCTATAAACCAGAGGCCCATGATGATAATTAACCAACATGTTAGTGGCATCAGTTTAACTTATTCCCTATAAACCAGAGACCCATGATATTAATTAACCAACATATTAGTGGCATCAGTTTAACTTAATCCCTGTAAACCAGAGCCCAATGATGATAATTAACCAACATGTTAGTGGCATCAGTTTGACTAAATCCCTATAAACCAGAGACCCATGATGATAATTAACCAACATGTTAGTGGCATCAGTTTAACTTATTCCCTGTAAACCAGAGGCCCATGATGATAATTAACTAACATGTTAGTGGCATCAGTTTAACTTATTCCCTGTAAACCAGAGGCCCATGATGATAATTAACCAACATGTTAGTGGCATCAGTTTAACTTATTCCCTGTAAACCAGAGGCCCATGATGATAATTAACCAACATGTTAGTGGCATCAGTTTAACTTATTCCCTGTAAACCAGAGACCCATGATGATAATTAACCAACATGTTAGTGGCATCAGTTTAACTTATTCCCTATAAACCAGAAGCCAATAATGATAATTAACCAACATGTTAGTGGCATCAGTTTAACTTAATCCCTATAAACCAGAGGCCCATGGTGATAATTAACCAACATGTTAGTGGCATCAGTTTAACTTATTCCCTATAAACCAGAAGCCAATGATGATAATTAACCAACATGTAAGTGACATCAGTTTAACTTATTCCCTGTAAACCAGAGGCCCATGATGATAATTAACCAACATGTTAGTGTCATCAGTTTAACTTAATCCCTATAAACAAGAGGCCCAATGATGATAATTAACCAACATGTTAGTGGCATCAGTTTAACTTATTCCCTATAAACCAGAGGCCCATGGTGATAATTAACCAACATGTTAGTGGCATCAGTTTAACTTAATCCCTATAAACAAGAGGCCCAATGATGATAATTAACCAACATGTTAGTGGCATCAGTTTAACTTAATCCCTATAAACAAGAGGCCCAATGATGATAATTAACCAACATGTTAGTGGCATCAGTTTAACTTATTCCCTATAAACCAGAGGCCCATGGTGATAATTAACCAACATGTTAGTGGCATCAGTTTAACTTATTCCCTATAAACCAGAGGCCCAATGATGATAATTAACCAGCATGTTAGAGGCATCAGTTTAACTTAATCCCTGTAAACCAGAGGGCCAATGATGATAATTAACCAACATGTAAGTGGCATCAGTTTAACTTATTCCCTATAAACCAGAGCCCAATGATGATAATTAACTGACATGTTAGTGGCATCAGTTTAACTTAATCCTTATAAACCAAAGGCCCATGATAATTAACCAACATGTTAGAGGCATCAGTTTAACTTAATCCCTGTAAACCAGAGGCCCAATGATGATAATTAACCAACATGTAAGTGGCATCAGTTTAACTTACTCCCTATAAACCAGAGCCCAATGATGATAATTAACCAACATGTAAGTGGCATCAGTTTGACTTAATCCCTATAAACCAGAGGCTTATGATGATAATTAATTAACATGTTAGTGGCATCAGTTTGACTAAATCCCTATAAACCAATGGCCCATGATGATAATTAACCAACACGTAAGTGGCATCAGTTTAACTTAATCCCTGTAAACCAGAGGTCCATGATAATTAACTAACATGTTAGTTGCATCAGTTTACCTTAATCCCTACAAACCAAAGGCCCATGATGATAATTAACCAACATGTTAGTGGCATCAGTTTACCTTAATCCCTACAAACCAGAGGCCCATGATGGTAATTAACCAACATGTTAGTGGCATCAGTTTAACTTAATCCCTATAAAACAGAGGTCCTTGTAAACCAAATGTCCATGATAATACTTACGTGTAAGTGGCCTGAGTTTCAGTAAGTCCGTATAGATTATGCACGTTGTATGATATAGATAAGTTCTGTTGTGATGTGGCACAAATTGTAGAAAATCTCAGGCTTCCTCCTGCAACATCTGTCAAAATAAATTATTTTTATAGTGAACAAGAGGCTCTCAAAAGCATGTGTCACTCACTTTGATGTATGTGCACCTTTAACTATGAACACTTTCTATGGAATTCTTGAACCGTTAATATATCCTTATCTGAGACATATGAAGGATGATTTAAGGATTTCGTAGGACAGCTGTTAATTGATTCTTACCTGGGACATATGGAGGATCTTCTATGGATTTCTTAGGACAATTATTAATAGATCCTTACCTGGGACATATGGAGGATCTTCTATGGATTTCTTAGGACAATTATTAATAGATCCTTACCTGGGACATATGGAGGATCTTCTATGGAATTCTCAGGACAACTGTTAATATATCCTTACCTGGAACATATATGGGATTTTTTACAAAATTCTTAGGACAACTGTCAATGTATCCTTACCTGTGACATATGGAGGATCTTCTATGGAATTTGTAGGACAATTGTTAATAAATCCTCACCTGGGACATGTGGAGGATCTGCATGGAATTCTTAGGACAATTGTTAATAGATCCTTACCTGGGACATATTGAAAATCTTCTATGGAATTCTAAGGACAGCTGTTAATATATCCTTACCTGGGACATATGGGGGATCTTCTATGGAATTCTTAGGACAACTGTTTATAGATACTTACCTGGAACATATGGAGGATCTTCTATGGAATTCTTAGGACAATTGTTCATAGATCCTTACCTGGAACATATGGAGGATCTTCTATGGAATTCTTAGGACATCTGTTTATAGATCCTTACCTTGGACATATGGAGGATCTTTTATCGAATTCTTAGGACAACTGTTAATAGATCCTTACCTGAAACATATGGAGGATCTTCTATGGAATTCTTAGGACAACGGTTAATATATCCTTACCTGGAACATATGGAGGATCTTCTATGGAATTCTTAGAACAACTGTTAATAGATCCTTAGCTTGGACATATGGAGGATCTTCTATGGATTTCTAAGGACCACTGTTAATAAAACTTTACCTGGGACATATGGAGGACCTGCTATGGAATTCTTAGGACAACTGTTAATTGATCCTTACCTGGAACATATGGAGGATCTTCTATGGAATTCTTAGGACAACTGTTTATAGATCCTTACCTGGGACATATGGAGGATCTTCCATGTAATTCTAAGGACAACTGTTAATAGATCCTTACCTGGGACATATGGAGGATCTTCTATGGAATTCTTATGACAACTGTTTATAGATCCTTACCTTGGACATATGGAGGATCTTGTATGGAATTCTAAGTACATGTACAACTGCAGGGTTTTCGCTGGCGGTCGCCATTTTTGCAATTTGCGAAAAAATAATAATTGTGGCGATTAAAATTCATCAATGGCGAAGAATTTGGCGAAAGAAATATATTTTATGATTTATTTTCAGCCATCTTGTTTATTTACATTTTTTCGGGTTTCTCAGATTTTATCGGATCAAACAATATACTCGGAATATACTTTGAACTCGTTTAGATTTTGACAGATAATCAATTATCAGCTGATTGCATTTTGTGATATCGACAACAAAGGACTAATTAAAGGTGTTGATTGTATTGTTTAACAAAATGATATGGTTAAATGGCGTCCGACACATGTCACAAACTGATCATTTATTAATTACTTTGCGACACACGTGTTCGAAGCAAACTTTTGACGTCCCTCCTTCATTTAATGATAGTCCAGAAACAAAAACTGTTGTTATGACGAAAAAAAAATTAAAAGCAAAAAAAATCGCCCGATTTAAAACTTTATCCTTTGACTTTGATATAGATAATTGATTTTAATGAGTACTTTAAAGTCTTTTGTGTGACACGACATGTTTGAAGCATGTTTCTGCGTCTCAACTTTTTCATTTACGATGGTCTAGACTAAAAGAAAACTGTCCTTATGAAGAAATCTTTGCGAAAGATTGGGAACAACCCCTCGAAAGGGAGTATCACTTCAATGTATACCTACACCTTAAATGAGGGATAAATTCCAAGTGATAAATAGTAAATGTTAAGTGTTTATTCATTACAACGTAGACTCTAAGATAAGATTGAGAGAATAATCATAGACAACGATGGGGCAAACTCATCTTATTTAGGGGGGGGAATAAACGAAAAATATATAATGTTACTTGGCGAAAAAATTAAAAAGTGGCGAAAAATATATTGTTTTGGCGAAAGAGGTGGCGAAAAAAATAATTGACCCAGGGGAAACCCTGCAACTGTTAATTGATCCTTACCTGGGACATATGGAGGATCTTCTATGGAATTCTTAGGACAACTGTTAATAGATCCTTACCTGAGACATATGGAGGATCTTCTATGGAATTCTTAGGACAACTGTTAATGGATCCTTACCTGGAACATATGGAGGATCTTCTATGGAATTCTTAGGAAAAATGTTTATAGATCCTTACCTTGAACATATGGAGGATCTTCTATGGAATTTTAAGGACAACTGTTAATGGATCCTTACCTGGAACATATGGAGGATCTTCTATGGAATTCTAAGTACATGTACATCTGTTAATAGATCCTAACCTGGGACATATGGAGGATCTTCTATGGAATTCTTAGGAAAAATGTTTATAGATCCTTACCTTGAACATATGGAGGTTCTTCTATGGAATTCTAAGGACAAATGTTTTAAAATAGATACTTACCTGGAACATATGGAGGATCTACTATGGAATTCTTAGGACAACTGTTAATAGATCCTTACCTGAGACATATGGAGGATCTTCTATGGAATTCTTAGGACAACTGTTAATGGATCCTTACCTGGAACATATGGAGGATCTTCTATGGAATTCTTAGGAAAAATGTTTATAGATCCTTACCTTGAACATATGGAGGATCTTCTATGGAATTTTAAGGACAACTGTTAATGGATCCTTACCTGGAACATATGGAGGATCTTCTATGGAATTCTAAGTACATGTACATCTGTTAATAGATCCTAACCTGGGACATATGGAGGATCTTCTATGGAATTCTTAGGAAAAATGTTTATAGATCCTTACCTTGAACATATGGAGGTTCTTCTATGGAATTCTAAGGACAAATGTTTTAAAATAGATACTTACCTGGAACATATGGAGGATCTACTATGGAATTCTTAGGACAACTGTTAATATATCCTTACCTGGGACATATGGAGAATCTTCTATGGAATTCTAAGTACATGTACAACTGTTAATAGATCCTTATCTGGCCCATATGGAGGATCTTCTATGGAATTCTTAGGACAACTGTTAATAGATTCTTACCTTGGACATATGGAGGATCTTCTATGGATTTCTTAGGACAATTATTAATAGATCCTTACCTGGGACATATGGAGGATCTTCTATGGAATTCTCAGGACAACTGTTAATATATCCTTACCTGGAACATATATGGGATTTTCTATGGAAGTCTTAGGAAAATTGGTAATAGATCCTTACCTGGGACATAGGGAGGATCATATGGAATTCTTAGGACCACTGTTAATAAAACAACTGTTAATAGATCCTTACCTGTAACATATGGAGGATCTTCTATAGATTTTTTAGGAAATGTTAATAGATCCTTACCTGGGACATATGGAGGATCTTCTATGGAATTCTTAGGACAACTGTTAATAGATCCTTATCTGGGACATATGGAGGATCCTTTATGGAATTCTTAGGACAACTGTTAATAGATCCTTACCTGGGACATATGGAGGATCTTATATGGAATTCTAAGGACAAATGTTAATATATCCTTACCTGGGACATATGGAGGATCTTCTATGTAATTCTTAGGACAACTGTTAATTGATCCTTACCTGGGACATATGGAGGATCTACTATGTAATTCTTAGGACAACTGTTAATTGATCCTTACCTGGGACATATGGAGGTTCTTCTATGGAATTCTAAGGACAAATGTTTTAAAATAGATCCTTACCTGGAACATATGGAGGATCTACTATGGAATTCTTAGGACAACTGTTAATAGATCCTTACCTGGGACATATGGAGGATATTCTATGGAATTCTTAGGACAACTGTTAATGGATCCTTACCTGGGACATATGGAGAATCTTCTATGGAATTCTAAGTACATGTACAACTGTTAATAGATCCTTATCTGGAACATATGGAGGATCTTTTATGGAATTCTTAGGACAACTGTTAATAGATTCTTACCTTGGACATATGGAGGATCTTCTATGGAATTCTAAGTACATGTACATCTGTTAATAGATCCTTACCTGGGACATATGGAGGATCTTCTATGGAATTCTTAGGACAACTGTTAATAGATCCTGCTACAAAATTTGATATCTCATTCATGTCCTGAAATATTCCATATGGTTAAGTAGATAAACTAATATCAAAGAAAATACTCAAAATTTAATAAAAAAATGCCTTTTATATTCATTTATATGAAGAAAGAAAAAAATTCATTATGAGAAGAAGAAAAAACGGCTCTCAAGAGCTGGTGTTGAGTGTTGCTCACATGTATTTACTGTTGTTCTTGAAATCATGTAAAATAAGGTATAAATCACAATTAATACTGTTAGATACTATTATTATATTTAAAATAATAACCAAAAACTGCAAACATTTCCTTATAAGAACTTATTTGGGAACAGCAACCCAACAACTTGTTGTCTGAAAATTTCAGGGCAGACAAATCGAAACTTGATACTCTAAGGATGATTATGGCCAAGTTTGGTTAAATTCAGAGCAGATGATCTCAACCTGATAAACATTTTTACTCCATGTCAGATTTGCTCTAAAAGCCTTTGTTTCAGAGATAAAGCAAAAATGTTTTATTATTAGCCATGTCAGCCATCCTTGTAGGCAGGCGGGATCATCAGACACATTTTTATTAAACTAGAAAATTTAATGATGATTGTGGCCAAGTTTGGTTAAATTTGGTTCTGTAGTTTCAGAGGATAAGATTATTTTAAAAGTTAATGACAACGGACGACGACAACAACTGAAGCCAGGTGATGAGAAAAGATCACTTTGCCCTATGGGCCAGGTGAGCTTAAAAAACTACATTTAAATATTGGTTAAGTTATCTCAAAATTATATTGAGACAGCTTTAGTTTCAATACTAGTTCATTGTTCCACTTGTAGGTATTATCCTTTTGACTTTTCATTAATATGTCTTTTGCTTAATATTAAAGATCATATCAATAGTTAGCGGTATACTACTGTTGCCTTTATTTATACATAATGTTATCAAATATTTATGAAATCACTGAAGAGATATAAAGCTGTTGGTGCACAATCATATGAAATACTGTAAATTCAGCAATTATTGCATGCATTTATTATTGTGGTTTTGTCATTTTAGACTAAAAAGCAATTTTAATTTTTGCGATTATGAAAAAAATCCTGTTTAATTCCTATAAAAAATTTCAAAATGCAAGTTTAAATTATTGCGATTATAACCATGTCACATTTTTTGTATCAACAAAAACATTGCAATAGTTTCTGCATTTACAGTATACATTATGATTTTTTTTGAGGTATTTCTTTAAAATATAACAGCACGATAAATATTTCTTTTTATCTTATAATATAAGTTAACGAGGTTGAAAACTGACATTAAATGATTAGATTGAGCCTTAAGAGGTAAACATAACAACAAGAAAGGGGATAGTGTCTTTCTTCTCCAAGGGTATCACCAGCCCAATAGTCAGCATTTCTAAGTTGACATAAATTATCATTAAACATCAATAATTAAAAATTAAATGTTAACAAAACTTTGACTATTTTTGAAATACTAAGGATTTCTACTCCAGGAAAAGATTACCTTAGTTTGTTGACCATTATGGAATATGCTTTTCACAGATGATAGAAGATATGTTCCTTATGTTGTAACCACATTGTTGTCCCCTTTTCAGAATTGTAACCTAGCGAATTAGACTTGTTACTGGTTTTGTACTAACATGAGCAACACGACTGGTGCCACCCTATGGAGCAAGATCTTATTACCCATCAGGAGCACCTGAGATTATCCCTAGTATTTGGTGGGGTTTGTATTGCTTAATCTTTAGTTTTCCATGTTGTGTTTTGTGTAACATTATTTGTCTGTTGATACTTTTTTTCTTTGTAAGCCATGGTATTGTCAGTTTATTTTTGACTTTATATAAGTTTGAATGTCTCCCTGGTATCTTTCGCCTCTCTTTAAGCTGTATTTAACCAAATATTTTGGAATTTTGGGTCCTCAATGCTCTTCATCTTTATACTTTATAAGGACTCTTTATCTTTTTTGATTTGAGTGTCACTGATGAGTCTTTTGTAGACAAAACATGTGTGTTGTGTACAGAGTTTTATTCCTAGTATCTATTTACTTTTTTCACATATAAATGTCACCTGAAATCATTTCACATATAAATGTCATGTGACATCATTACTTACAATCCACATGCCATCAAACTGTACTTTGTCATGGAAACTCTTTACAAGCTGTGTCCAGTAATCAAAGGATCTGTTGTTTGTGAAGTCTGGGAATACTACATCACCTGGCCATACCTGTAATAATGTAATGATTTAATTACTTGAAGTCTGGGAATACTACATTACCTGACCATACGTGTAAAAATGTAATGATATAATTACTTGAAGTCTGGGAATACTATATTACCTGGCCATACCTGTAATAATATAATGATAATTACTTGAAGTCTGGGAATACTACATTACCTGGCCATACCTGTAATAATGTAATGATATAATTACTTGAAGTCTGAAAAGACTACATTACCTGACCATACCTGTAATAATGTAATGCTATAATTACTTAAAGTCTGGGAAGACTACATTACCTGGCCATACCTGTAACAATGTAATGATATAATTACTTTAGGTCTGGGAAGACTACATAACCTGGCCATACCTGTAATAATGTAATGATATAATTACTTTAGGTCTGGGAAGACTACATAACCTGGCCATACCTGTAATAATGTAATGATATAATTACTTTAGGTCTGGGAAGACTACATAACCTGGCCATACCTGTAATAATGTAATGATATAATTACTTTAGGTCTGGGAAGACTACATAACCTGGCCATACCTGTAACAATGTAATGATATAATTACTTTAGGTCTGGGAAGACTACATAACCTGGCCATACCTGTAATAATGTAATGATATAATTACTTTAGGTCTGGGAAGACTACATAACCTGGCCATACCTGTAATAATGTAATGATATAATTACTTTTCTAAGGGGCAGACAACAAATAGGAACAGACAGATATAAATATACCCAACCCCCTCTTCCTTTAGAGCAGAATATAAATATTTCAAGATTCAAATATTCTTATCAATATAAACAATCTTACCATAGATATTTGGATGCAATTTCCTATTTTTCTCCTTTTTCAAAGGTTAAGCTTAACTTTCAAACCAACTCTGTTTTAACCTTTTAAGTGATAAGAATTATTAAATTTCAGAATGCATAATACCCTGTTAAAACAGAAAACTTCAATAGAAAACACCTCTGCAGACTGACATAGAACAAACAAGTTATAAACAAATCTTTAAAAAAAAAACAAGCCATGCATCTAGCAACAGAAAAACAGTCATTTGATTTTATTTTTACCGGTCAAGGACTAGTTACTGTTATAAATCCTGACTTTTAAAATATGATTTTTTAACAGGCAACTGTTTAAACATACAAAGGGTTACCAAAAGTTAAGTCTAGCACCATAGAATGGGACTTTACAATTTAGACTTAATCTGGCCATTAATGATCATTGATGTATTTTGCTTTTGAGTAGCAAGAATAGAAGAAGGTACTTCAACTTAACAAAACACAGTTCTAACCATCTTGAAGGTCTAGTTCCTGGTGGAATTGTAAACTTCATGTCAATTGAAATCAACAACAAGAGATGTATATACTCTTTTTGGTAATGATATAGCTCTTTTAAAATTTAAGATTATAAATTGCTTTGAGGACGTCAAACAAGGTGATGATGCCATGTCCCCAAACACATGTGTATCTTCCCAAGACACTTTCAATTACCAAATAATCCAGCATTTCTCTATCTCAGGGGCATATGATACAGTTACACCAGGGGAGGTAATAACATTGCTATTCAAAACAAGTACATGAATCCCTCTTTTTATTAAATGGTATTTAGCTCGATTGTATATGACAAAATCACTGATGATTTATTTCAGTTAGAAAAATAATCAGCAAAAATACATTTTTTTGACAGTATATGCCCCTTTAAGGAGTTTTGTTTAAATTATATATCAACAATCATCATGGTTTATTCATGGATTATCAGCCTGATATATTGAATTTATAGACATGCTGACCGCTAGATATTTTTATTGTTTTTTTGTATGATTGGATTGCTGTATTATTGAAAAATCACATACATCTCCTTTCATTTAAATCATACAAATGATGGGAACTAGGTATACATGGTCTAAAAAGGGTAAAATGCAGCTTAGGTATATGACATTCATCATTCAAAACAAAATTAAAACATTGATAAAAATGATGAAAAATATGAACAAAAAAATCGAATTTTATCAACAATGGGTATCAGTTCAGAGTAAAAACCAGACGAGATGATATGTTCAGACCCATTACAAGATTAACAATGACATCACCAGATTGGTTCGACGTGCAACAGTTCTTCCTTTTATACCAATGCAACATGTAGTGGATATTTGGTTGAATGGCATTAGAAGAAATCGAAGAAGCCAACACAAACATCAACATTTTAGCGTTTACAGACTATGTTACAGAATACTGGGTTGAGACTAACTACCACCTTTGGAATCATTATGACACAGTAGGCCCAAGAACAAACAACCACTTAGAAGGCTGGCATCGTAAACCTAAGAGTTAGGTAGAGCACCCACACTCAAACATCTTCAACTTGGTAAAACTCGATCGTTACGTCAGCAGATGGTAAAAGTCGTCCAAGTAAAAAAGTATATCGAAATTGACACCAGGCTAGATGACATAAAGAAAAGACTACACCCTGACACCAGTAGAATATGCAGATGCCGCATCATATCGTTTACATATTAGTTAGTGGAACATTTGAGAAATAAACTTTCTCTAATTCTGTATCTGTGTAAATGTTGTAACATTTATTGGTGAGCATTCTACCATTTGTATGAGACTGTCATTAAAGTGAGGGGTGAGTGCTATATAAAAATGCCTGTACCAAGTCAGGAATATGACAGTTCTTGTCCATTCGTTTTTGCTACGTTATGTTATTTGATTTTGCCATATGATTATGGACTTTCCGAATTGATTTTCCTCTAAGTTCAGTATTTTTGTGATTTTACTTTTTTGTATAAGTCAGAATTTATAAAATCTGTACTTTAATTGTGCTATTGTCATAATGTCAATTTATTTAAAGAAATATATTTATATTATGAAATGTTTTGATCATAATACATTGTATTTTATTCATGAGATTGACACTGTTATATATTTGATATAGAAATCCTTATTTTCCTTTGTTTTATTATATTAAATTCCTAATGAAAAAGAGATCATCATCAACACATTCAATTACCTACATTTTCACTATTAAAAACTATAACAAATGGTTTTGTTTACACTTTAACGATAAATTTAAACTTGTGAATAGATAAGACCCTAATCAATTTCTGTTTTGATAACACTTAAAGGGATAATTCGCGATTTTTCACTTTTCATCTTATTATGTTCATAATACCATAAAAAACATATTCACCAAGTTTTATTTTGATATGAAATCTAATAAAGAAGAAAATTGGGAATTATTAATTTTATTTTTTGAAACTTCCTGACTTATGTGACGTAGTTTAAGTCTTTGATGCATGCCGGGAGTGAAAATATCTCATTTAAGTCTTGTTCGTTAACCATCTAATAACGCGATTTAAAGCGCATCGACGACTTTTGGTGTAGCTATTAACCAACGAAAAATAAGTGATAGCCATGCAACTTTTAAAATAAGATCGTGTGGATTTTTTAAAACGAATTTTAATAAAAAAAAGTAAATCATACAATAGAACATTTTTATGATTTTTTTTCTAAAAATACTTTAAACAAACATACGAAACTGACATGATCGATAGTGTATTAAAAATACATGTTTGTATTCTGACCTTTTTGCTTCATTCCAGCAATCATTTTCACTTTGCTTGTACGGTGGAAACAATAAAATGTGTATTGTTTTGTGACACCTAAAGAATGTGGAATGCGTAGTTTAACTCAAGGTAATTAAAAGATTAGCATTATGTAATTCTAATCTTTTGATCCTCATTCAGTGAATTCTAGGCGTCACGGTTCACTGGCATTTCAGGTGTGAACAAAATTTCGTATCAATTGTAAACGGGAGTCAGACAAAGTTTCAGACACATGAATGTAAAAAAAATTAATTAAAATTAATTAACGGGAATAATAAGATCTCACAATAACTGGATAGCTGTATATTTTTATATTTTGCATAAGATCACTTTTAATGAATTATGACTTTTGATTACTTTAGTAACGATAAAATACTGAATTATTTTAATTGAAGAATTTATAAATAAAAATAGCCTTCTAAACACGAGTTTATGAACTAAAAATTGTACTATTTCAAATTAGGAACGGCAGCCTTAAATATTTCAAACAGATCATTAACAATTGCAATTATTTAATTTAGTCCATCCAAAGTGATCTTTAATTACCTATTTAGGAATTAAACTGCTCATCAAAATATTTTAAATCTCACAACACATGAATACTTCAGATATTTGAAAAAAGATGTTTTAAAAGATTGACAGGAAATTAAAGGAAATAATTGGAATGGAATCAACAAATTACGAACAGATATGCTTTTCAAGTGTGAAAAACATCAACAAAATTTATACATAATCGGGAATGTCCTTCTTAAAATATACTCTTTGTCTCACACCGTAACTATATATAATACTTTAGCTATTTAACCAACGATGTATTAAAAAAAAATGAACGAATTAAATGTCATCTTTCCCTATTTTTTAATGTAATTATAAGTCTGTTTCAACTGGCAAGAATACCACTAAAACGGACAAGCAGTTTATTCTTTAAATTGCTGTCATTGAATATCAAGAGAGAAAATAAATCCCGAAATTGATTTGAAACTTTGATACTCTATAGTTTTCCTGGAAAATATTCACATCCCTCGGTATTAGTGTACTTCCAGTTGCTTATATATTACATGCATGTCGGAACAATTGTGATGATGGCGAATTTCTTCCTTTTTTCGAGAACAATCTAATTGATATATAAATGTCCATAACTTCGATGAGCCAAATAAAGTTATATATCGACCTGTATTTAAATCTCTTCTTCTTCTTCTTTTGGTATACTATAGTCTAGATCGTCATTTGATGATTACATACTGTTGGCATACGTGGACTTGTCATTTTACAAAACTTTTACCCCAATTTACGCAAAATGTATGTTTCTTTCTTATGTTCTATGTATACATGTATATGTTTTAATTTGCTCTATAGGTCCGTAACTTGTAATCCAGGCATATATACAAATGGTCGACAAGTGCGTACATTTTTTTAAATCAATATTTCTGGCCTTCACAATTGGCAACGGGTATATATTACATTTTACCAAATTTACCCTTGGAAAAAATACGTATATAGATTTTTATTTCATCAAATCTGTTTGGTTTTTTTTTGGTATTATTTATATTTTTATAAATAATTTTCTTTTCACCAGAAATGTTATTCATAAACAAGCGTATGAGTTTAGTAATATCACTTTCGGACACGCAAGATAGAGATGTATATTATACACCTAATAGTTCAAAATGGAAAGTTATAAGTTATCGGCCGTGTACACTTATCAATACACTAAGAAGTGAAACGATGCATGAATTTGCAAACTCGACAGGAAATCGCTTGAATACCTGGACGTGTCAACTCACACCCCCTACAATATCTTTGGGAGTAATACCTTTAGCCATGCGGGTGATCAGTGGAGCGAAGATCCTAATTTATTTGAATAAAGTTTATATAATAAAAGAATTATGAACTAATTAGATTTCCGAAAACAATTCAAGTTTCACGGAAGCCTTATTTATGATTTGAAATTTTGACTTTTTCACTATTAACTTCCTATATTATCAGTCTAAAAATAACAGATCATGGTTATTTAAAAAGAAAAGAAGAACATTTTCCGTATCAAGTAAGTTAACTAGTTAACTAGTCGGATAAAACAACCGTACAATTGACGAGATATCGACACTCAATTACGACTACATCGGGTTACTGTAGTTTTGGTCCTTAGACATATCGTGACTGCAAATCGGAGAAGGTGACAAAATGGCTGACAGCAGAGAATTGATACTCTAAATTTAAAATTGATGGTGATCTCTTATCTAGCAGAATAAAACTTTAATATCTATGAATTTGAGCATTTTTTTTCAGAATAAACATAATATCAATTTTTGATTTTTTTGCGAAGTTTCCCTTTAATCTGTTCATAATTATTCAACCTATGCCAACATTTTGTCATACAATTTTATACCTACATTTCAAAATGTTGGCATAGGTTGAATAAATGAACCATATTAAAAATCAATTATAATTACAATTTTCTTTAAATCAAAATTTAAAGGTCCATATGATAATCATCAATATATCATGTGTGTCTTTGTTGTGTGTCTTTGTCATTTAAATATTAGCAAATAGTTTAAATCTATTTTTAAACTATGATTATTATTAGATATAATATTTTGACTTGACGTAACTCGGTCCTTTAAATATTTACTGGTTACTTAGATCAGGTATAGACCTGTCTTTATTAACTTCCTGGTACAGAGACAATTATGGGAACAGACACAGAAAAGAAAGTAAAATTGAATATAAACAGATAAAGTGATATCTACCTAAATCAACAGGTACACTTTATATTTTTATTTAGGGTATAAATTTGTACAACTAATACAGGGATTAAAGGTTTTGAAACAGACACAGAAAAGAAAGTAAAATTAAATGTAAACAGATGAAGTGGTATTGACTCAAATCAAAAAGGTACTTGTTTGACAAAGTAAAAACCACTGCCTGAAATGTGGCCTCATATTTGTTTTAATTTAGTTTAAACATATTTTCTTTGCTGAATTAAAGCAAAATGGATTAGACAGTAAATCCTACTTATGAAGTCTTCTCCATCATGTCCATAATACAATATAAAGTTACAATAATAGTATAATATAATGGACATGCATATAAAGCAAACTGTTTATAGATAAGAGGAGAGAAAGTAAAAAAAGAAAAAGAAGGTTTGAAAAGTCGTATAATTCTGTGACGATGAGAGTTACACGACTTTTCAAACCTTCTTTTTTTTTATTTACATAATTATATACATACAAAATTATTAAAAGGAAAAGCCAAATATTTGGGAAAGCCAAGATGTATAATGTCAGAAAATGTTGAAGAGCTATAAAACAAAAGGACCTAATAAAATCACAAAATCCTTCTCAGGCTAAATATGCCTGCAGGAGTTAAAATCTTAGGTTCTGTATGATTTCAAATTTTATAAACGGGCATATACATTACAGAAAGTTCTAAGTTGATATTTTCCTTAAAATTTGACACAAGACTGATTTTGGATATGCATTTTTAAAATATGGAAAGAAAATTATACCTTCTGGCTTCATGAACTAATTTTCAAGATATTTCAGTATAATTTGCATGTGTCTTGTACCAAAAATAAAATATTCAAATAATTAAAAAAGAAAACACCAAAAAAAACCTTTCAAGCTGTAATACCACCAAATCATAGTATGTCACATCCAGTTGCATACAAAAATAGGTTGGAAAAAAATCCTTGCAATTGACAGTTGTATGCAATTAACCCTATCTTTTAATTGCAGTAAAAATTTCTGGGTCATAAACATATGTTTTGGGTATTTCAAAGCACCATTATTTATTTATTTTGGGTTTCTATAGGATATTTTGGAAACTTGGTTACATGGTTACTAAAGTTTGTACACAGGTTAAATAAGGGAGACAATTTGATTCATTAACTTCAAGTGATGGTTATTTTCTTATATGCAATTAAATGTTATGTGAATTTTTTTCTATAGTACTGGAAAGGATACAACTGTACTCATGCCAAGTATTTCTTCTTTTAAAACAAAGATGATTTCTACACATTTTTTTGAAAAGTGCAAATTTAACAAAAACTAATAGGGGGAAATCAATGGTAGTATTACACCTAAAATAGAAAGAAAGTTTTTCCACAGTGCTCCTTAATCTAAAAGCCTTTGAGAAAGTAAAAAAAATAAGATTAAATGAAATACAAATTTAATGAAATCATACAATAAAAATCCATACAAAGATTTCTTGCCAATACAAATTATGCAGAAGGACAACAAAAATAGTTTTTTATTGTCTTTCAATATACAAATACCAATTTAATGAAATCATACAATAAAAATCCATACAAAGATTTCTTGCCAATACAATTTATGCAGAAGGACAACAAAAATAGTTTTTTATTGTCTTTCAATATACAAATACCAATTTAATGAAATCATACAATAAAAATCCATACAAACATTTCTTGCCAATACAATTTATGCAGAAGGACAACAAAAATAGTTTTTTATTGTCTTTCAATATACAAATACCAATTTAATGAAATCATACAATAAAAATCCATACAAACATTTCTTGCCAATACAATTTATGCAGAAGGACAACAAAAATAGTTTTTTTATTGTCTTTCAATATACAAATACCAATTTAATGAAATCATACAATAAAAATCCATACAAAGATTTCTTGCCAATACAATTTATGCAGAAGGACAACAAAAATAGTTTTTTATTGTCTTTCAATATACAAATACCAATTTAATGAAATCATACAATAAAAATCCATACAAACATTTCTTGCCAATACAATTTATGCAGAAGGACAACAAAAATAGTTTTTTATTGTCTTTCAATATACAAATACCAATTTAATGAAATCATACAATAAAAATCCATACAAACATTTCTTGCCAATACAATTTATGCAGAAGGACAACAAAAATAGTTTTTTATTGTCTTTCAATATACAAATACCAATTTAATGAAATCATACAATAAAAATCCATACAAAGATTTCTTGCCAATACAATTTATGCAGAAGGACAACAAGAAAATAGTTTTTTATTGTCTTTCAATATACAAATACCAATTTAATGAAATCATACAATAAAAATCCATACAAACATTTCTTGCCAATACAATTTATGCAGAAGGACAACAAAAATAGTTTTTTATTGTCTTTCAATATACAAATACCAATTTAATGAAATCATACAATAAAAATCCATACAAAGATTTCTTGCCAATACAATTTATGCAGAAGGACAACAAAAATAGTTTTTTATTGTCTTTCAATATACAAATACCAATTTAATGAAATCATACAATAAAAATCCATACAAAGATTTCTTGCCAATACAATTTATGCAGAAGGACAACAAAAATAGTTTTTTATTGTCTTTCAATATACAAATACCAATTTAATGAAATCATACAATAAAAATCCATACAAAGATTTCTTGCCAATACAATTTATGCAGAAGGACAACAAAAATAGTTTTTTATTGTCTTTCAATAACTCTATATAAACATCCTTGAAGAAGGAAAAAAGTTGATTTCAAAAAAATAAATTATATTTAAAGAGTTCCATGGGGTTTCTTTTTCTTGCCTGTTATGACATTTTCATTGCTTGCTGCTGCAAAACAACCAAGCAAGAGATGCACATGCAAAGGAACATGAACAAAACATGTAAATGTAAGAAAACTGATAATGATTTCCGTGTGGCAGCAAGTGTCATCCGGGGCAACAGTGCCAAACTAGGATTTAGATAGACAATTAAATACAGAATTATCTAATTTCAATTGATTTTATACTTAATGTTAACTTATTCATTTTATTCATCTAATTGTAATAATATTAATTTGTAACACTTAACAGTTTATTGATAAATGTTTTTTTCTAAAATAAACCC
The DNA here is from genome assembly GCF_963676685.1 of Mytilus edulis. Lineage (NCBI taxonomy): Eukaryota > Metazoa > Mollusca > Bivalvia > Mytilida > Mytilidae > Mytilus > Mytilus edulis. The sequence continues at coordinate 978,873 of NC_092352.1, forward strand.
ATATGGTCCAAAACATGTATGGTCTAGTTCGTATTAGACCGTATGAGTATATGCATACGGTCCATACCGTACCCGTACTATCCAAATTTAATGAATGGTTATCATCTATTTTGAATTTATTGAACCATAAAACTAATTTTTGACTCTTCACATTGAATAATCCGCGAAGCGGATTATGTAAAATGTGAAGAGTCAAAAATTAGTTTTATGGTTCAATAAAATCAAAATGAATTATTGCAATTTATTATAAATAAATTTCTAACAAAAATAAGGCTCAAAGAACATTTTATATTATTTATATTAACAATAACAACGTACACACATGTTGGCATATGAATACACAACGTCAGAGTGGGCATGTCGCCATCAAAATTGACAACATTGAAAATAAAAATTATAATTTTACGGACACCATCACCAGTTGGTTGACCGTTATGGAATAACCGTATCACAAATGATATCGAATATGTTCCTTACGTCGTAACTACAATCCCCTTCCATTTCCTGAATGTGACCTACCGAATTAGACTATTTACCGGATTTGTTATCACATAAGCAACATGACGGGTGCCGCATGTGGAGCAGGATCTGCTTACCCTTCCGGAGCACCTGAGATCACCCCTAGTTTTTTGGTGGGGTTCGTGCTGTTTATTCTTTAGTTTTCTATGTTGTGTCGTGTGTGCTGTTGTTTGTTTGTCTTTTTCATTTTTAGCCATGGCGTTGTCAGTTTGTTTTAGATTTATGAGTTTGACTGTCCCTTTGGTATCTTTCATCCCTCTTTTTTAACCAATCAGAAGACAGTAAATACACCAAATTTATTTATACTTATATTGTCTTGAATATATATACATTGTAGAAAATATAAAATGAATTTGTACCTGCTACATTAATTTTACAGATGAAAATTTTGGAAAACCTCACTTTTCATCCTGTTTCTAAACCCTTACAAATAAACAATTTGTACAATATGTATCATTTTAGAGTAAGAAAAATATTATTTTCTTTGTTATATTTTAACCTTAACTTGAATATGAAGATTATCTATGGTGATATTGTCCCTTTGGTATCTTTCACATCTCCTTTTGAATATACCATAAAACTATTTGGGAAGCTACAGTTTAATTTTTAACTTGATACAACAATCACTTTTTTTTTTATGGCTCATATTTTCTCATGTGACGTCAAAATTTATAAAAACCAGTGTGAAAAGTAAAATCACAAAAATACTGAACTTAGAGGAAGATATAATCACATGGCAAAATCAAATAACAAAACGCATCAAAAACGAATGGACAAGAACTGTCATATTCCTGACTTGGTACAGGCATTTTCAAATGTAGAAAATGGTGGATTAAACCTGGTTCTATAGCGTTAATCCTCTCACTTTAATGACATGTGATGTTTAGTTATGGTGGACAAATAGTAATAAGGAAGTGAACATACAAAATAAAACCCACCAGAAATGTGTGATAGCCAATTAAGAACAAATACAGTTAATTCCTTCTGTATAATTATATACTGTAAATTTAGAAATTATTGTGAGCATTTATTATTGCGATTCTGTCATTTTAAACTTAAATGTGATTTTAATTTTTTGTGATATTGAGAAAAATCCTGTTCAATTCATATAGAAAAAAATAGTTGTGAGTTTGAATTATTGCAAATATAACCCCGTTATATTTTTTCGCAATAAAAAACATCTCAATAATTTCTGAAATTTACAGTATATGAAATTGTTTGTCCCAATATCGGCATATATTTAACCGTTATGTATAATTAGAATCTGGATTGAGGACTGTATCATATAGACTTATAGTAATTTATGATTTTATTTTGTACATGTTTAGGTTATAGAATCCTGAGAATCTATAGCTATACCACGTGAAACTTGTTACCAGGGGGAAAAATGAAAGCTTAAGCTGACATCTGGTGTTACAACTATGATGAAGGATTAAGTTAACATATTATATTCATCATAAAAGATTGATTTGTGCGACATCAATACTAAAAGTGATAAACCATCCATTCCAGTGATCAAAATGGAATGTGACAAACATGGTCAGCAACTGATCTTGTACTGCCCCAGTCATTTAATGCCTTGCTGTGATGAATGTGTTTCAACCAGTCATTCAAAATGTACTGGAATAAAAAGTTTAGCAGGTGTCGTGGAGAAAACCAAAATAGATAAATCCAAAGAAAATGTAGAGACAGACATCAATTCTATCCTATCTTTGTTGGAGAAATTAATAAACCACAAATCAAAAAACATCAAAACAGGAGAAAATAATTATAAAGGCATACACAAATCAATTAAAGTAATGAGACAGGAAATAAATAAACATTTAGATCACCTGGAGGAGAAGTTGTGCCAAGAAGCTGATACCATTTGGAATCAGGAAAAATCTAAAGCAAACGATTTTTTGGATGAAATTGAAGGGAAAAAAACAAATTTGAAGGAAATGAAAAAACAATTACTAACTGTCACTTCACAAACTTCTAAACTCCAAACATTTCTTGGTGTTCATAAGATTGAACAACAAGTACATCAATGTCAAAGATATGTTGAAGATCTGGAAAATGATGAGAGGACCAAAGAAGTTGACATCAAAATGAAGCAAAATGATGAAATCGAAAAGATACTGAGCAAGTTAGAATCATTAGAATCCTTAGGAGAAGTTATTGTTATAAAGACAGATTTAGCCATGAACATAGAAATAAGTGTGGGAAGGGAACTTAAGTTAGTACCATTACACGAACAATCCAACATAAACAACATGACAATGAATATAGAGACAAAGATAGAGATCAATATAAAGAAGTTTATCAGTGACATGATTTGTCTGGTGGATGGACGAGTTATAGTAGTGGAGGAATGTGGTAAAGTTAACCTACTTACTTCTGATGGCAAACTACAGAAACAGTTACCTATACCTCATGGAGCCGTCAGTGTTACACAGATCAATCAGAACACTAAAGCCATAACTTATCCTATAGAGGAAGCCATTAAAATCTTTAATATGGAAAAAGAAACAGTTACCAAAGTTATCACATTGGGCAAACGATGCTATGGCTTATCATTCTCCAATGGTTCTATGGCTGTAGGTTTGAGTGATAATGAAATCCGTATTATAGACTTGGAAGGATATACACTGAAGTCAATACAGGTTGAGAGTGAATCATACCTGTATTACCTTGTTTACTGCAATGACAGAGTAATCTATAGTGACTATGGTGGTGAAGCAGTATACTGTTATGATGGATCAGGTAAACAGATCTGGAAATATACACAGGATTTATCAAGACCAGAAGGACTTTGTACAGATAGTTATGGTAACATTATTGTAGTAGACTATTACTCTGATAGAATAATAGTAATATCAAAAGATGGACAGAATAGTAAAGTTCTGATTAGTAAAGAGGATGGACTGAAGAATCTTTATTGTATTTGTTTTAAACATAATGAGTCTTCAGGTTTTATTTGTGATTCCAGAAGTACATACTTGGCAAAATTTAATTTATCACCTTGTTTACTGTAATGACAAAGTAATTTATAGTGACTATATAGGTAGAGCAGTATACTGTTATGATGAATCAGGTAAACAGATATGGCAATATACACAGGATTTATCAAGACCATTGTTGTAGTAGACTTTGACTCAGATAGAATAGTAGTAATATCAAAAGATGGACAGGATAGTAAAGTACTGATTAGTGAAGAGGATGGGCTGAAGTATCCTAAGGGTATTTGTTTTAAACGTAATGAGTCATCAGGTTTTATTTGTGATTACTATGGGTCATACTTGGCAAAATTCAATTTATCTAATGGATAACATAAACACTAATGAATCTTGTGATAAAACATCCTTGTGAAAAGAATACATGTATAACAAATACATATTTGATAATCTTAATAGTAAGCTGCTTTATTGATATTACTGACATGGTATATTATTTTTTCAAGTATGGAAAATTGTATGTATTATACTAACAAAAACTAGCAGATATATATATATGTTATTTACTAATATTAACGAGGCCAGGATAAGATACAAGTACTTGATGTTTTCCACTAACAAATGTACAGATTTCGATAAAATATGATCAATTAAAAAAAAATTTGAAAGGGTTCCACGGAACCCAGTGTCTCGCCTACTTTTCTGTTAATCGCAGACTCAACAAAATGAGGAAAAACATCAATAAAAATTTCCCTCTCGATACTGTCTTTTGATTGAAAGAAGCTTCCAAGTTTGGTAAAAAAATCCAGGATAGTTTATAAATCTAATAAATGTTTTATAAACTTTAACTGCAGACTGTATGTAATGTTAACTGGAAGAAAAACTAAGTCCATTTATAAGTAAAATACGGAAAAAGTGATTTTTTTTTTACAAAATTTACTTCTGAATAATATCTTATGATCAGAAACAAGCTTTTGTCTAAGTTTGGTAGAAATCCAGGACAGTTTAAGAACATTATAAAAATTTTCAAAACTTAAACCACAGAGTGAATGTTTTGTTTCTGGCAAAAAAACTAAGTCTATTTATAAGTAAAATACGGAAAAGCGGAAATTTATTTTTACAAAATTTTCTTCTTGATACTATCTTATGATCATAAACAAGCTTCTGTCCAAGTTTGGTATAAATCAAGGATAGTTTATGAAAGTTATTAAAATTTTAAAAACTTTAACCACAGAGTGAATGTAATGTTTCCTTGCAGAAAAACTAAGTCCATTTATAAGTAAAATACGGAAAAGTGGAAATTTATTTTTACAAAATTTTCTTCTTGATACTATCTTATGATCATAAACAAGCTTCTGTCCAAGTTTGGTACAAATCAAGGATAGTTTATGAAAGTTATTAAAATTTTAAAAACTTTAACCACAGAGTGAATGTAATGTTTCCTCGCAGAAAAACTAAGTCCATTTGTAAGTAAAATACGGAAAAAAAGGAATTTTATTTTTACAAAATTTACTTCTGGATACTTTCTTATGATCATAAACAAGCTTCTGTCCAAGTTTGGTAGAAATTCAGTATAGTTTAAGAAAGTTATTAAAATTTCAAAAACTTTAACCACAGAGTGAATATTTGTGGACACCCCAGACGACGACGGAATGTAGGATCGCTTAGTTTCGCTTTTTCGACTAAAGTCGAAGGCTCGACAAAAATAAAGACTTTACTTTACTTGTGTTTGTTATCATAACTTATATGCATTGAATTTCATTTAAACCTTGCATTTTACTTAATAGTATTAACCAAAGTTACCATGGGGTGACCTTCATATGACGGACGTACCTAGACCACCGTTATTTGGCTCAAATGGCGTTCCATACTTTTAGAAGTCCACTGTATGATACTTATTTTAAAAGTTATGCATGTTCCGTCAACCTGAGGCTATCCATATTCATGTTTCTCATGTATAAGTTGCATTTTAAGCACAAATACAGACTTGGAAAATTGAAATCGGCTGAAACTCGGTTTTCTGGAGGGGTGGGCTTCACATCTGTGTCTTACACAGGAAGTTTAGAGGCATAAAACTTGCAAAAATAGTGCAAACCCATGGCAGAATAACTACTGATCGTTATTATCATTGAAATATGCATAGGAAATGACTACTTCCGGTTTCGGGTCCATTTGAAGACTAAAATCGGAAAAAATCGTGAAATTCTGTATTTTTGGTCCAAATGATCTCTGTAGACTGCTGAACCAAGATCAGATTCACTCCCACCTAACAACTGTTGGGGTCAATTTGGTAACTCGGGTCCACTCTACATGTAGGCTACAGCTGGATACCCTTACCAGCATCCCTGGGTCTTCTGGGTCAAGAGAAAGGACCAAAATCATCAAATTGACCCTTTTTGCACCTGATGACCAACTTACTTTTGGGCAAATTCCCCCCCCCCCCCCACCCCCGTCTCCTCACCCCGACCACCCCACCCTGTGATCACCTACATTAGATTTAAAGGAATCAATATGCTACAGCAACAGGGCTAAGCTCATTTGCATATAATTTGCAAATAAACAAAAGTTAGACATTTTCTGAAAACAATTCAGCATGGTAAGGGTTAAGGCCCTTGGTGGCAGAAACCCAACCTTTTCCAAATTTGGATAGTTTTTCCATCTTATTTTGTGTCAGAACGGGTTAGGTAGGCCTCCAGATACACAGATGAGCTCAAAAACACTTTTTTTTTGTTTTTTGTTTAGGAGGCTCGCTTGTTAAAAAATTTCAGCGAAAAATTAAACATTTGTTTTTTCATTATAAATTTTAATTATTACACTATTAGTTATTACTTTATGATATGGTACAAAAATCAACCAAAAAAATCGATTGGGTTTGGCCCCAGATGACTTTTAAAATGTTTATATCATTGAAAAAGCTCTAAATTATCTCCCTTTTGTGCAAAAATTCCATTTTTGGCATTGAAATTGAAATATCTTTTTTAACTCATCAGTGACCTATCTTTTTTATTATTGTTTTCTAATGAGCTGTACATAAGCTAAATAATTGTAAAATTTAAGTGATTTCTGTAATTTTTTATTTTTTTTATTTCGATATTACCTCTATTTCTCCTATTAGTTTAACAGAAAAAAAGGACATTAACAAAAATGTATGCTTATTTCAGAGGAAGATAGGGAGCTTAAATGAACTGTGAACCCATTTTTTTATTTCATTTTTCTATTAAAGGGAAATTCCGCAATTTTTTAATTATCATCTAATTATGTTCATCTTAACATAAAAAACACATTTGCAAAGTTTTAAATTTATATTCCTTCTAATAACGGAGAAAATCAAGTATTTGTAACTTTTTTGGTTGAATTCTCGAGTGGGTCGTGACGTTTTAGCCCGATGTATTGAATTCTGGGAAAAAATAAAATCTGTTTAACTCTTATAGCTTATCGACAATATACGTAATTAAAAGCGCACAGCTGACGAATGGTCGTAGTTATTAACCACAATATAAGAATGAACGAAAATGAATATGCATATACCGTTTTGTATTGATTGAATTAAACTCCTATAAAATTATCTCTAGTAAATGTTTTCGAATAAATTTCATTAATCATTGTTGAGATTTTTTTCATAAAATATTTATTGAACATTTTTACTGATATTGAACTGAAAATATTTCAGTTCTATTTACCCTTATTGTTTTGATAATCATTTCAATGCAACTAATGTGTGAGCAGAGTGTGTATATTATTTTGTAAAGGTCACTGTATATTTCTCGGATTGAGGTCAATTCGTTTACCTTGTAGCTATTTAGCCGCAGGTGTGAGTTCAAGCGTACACAGGTATGAATGTTGTTATTTGGAAAGGATAACTTGACAGAAAAGATTAGAAAGAGTATGCTGTATTTAATACACTAAGATTTAATACAAGATGAGAATAAAGATACTATAATTAAATTGTGTAAATTAATTGAAAATAAAATTCAGATTCGTAATTCCGAAAGTGTATAAAAATAAAAGGAAACAATTTTTTATTACTTTCTTAGATGGCAATTGGCGTAAAGATTCAAATATGAAGTAAAAAATAGTAGTTTTAATCTTTAATAAAAACTAAATGCAATATTACCCAATTTGATATACCATTGCACATCTGTTTGATATCATTGGTTGAACAATCTTATTGAAATATAAATCTGTGATTTTACTATGTTCACAACTTCGATGAACCAAAGCAAATTATACATCGACCTGTATTTAAATCAAATTGGTTCTCTTCTTCTTCTGGTATACAATAGTCTATCGACATTTGATGATTACATACTGTTGGCATACATGGACTAGTCTATTTACAAATCTTTTACCCCAATTTATTCAAAATATATGTTTTTTTCTTCTGTTCAATGTATACATGTATATATTTTAAATTGCGCTATAGTTCAGTAACTTTCTACCCAGTCGTATAAACGAATCATCGACAAGTGCGTACATTTTTTTAAATCAATATTTCTAGTATGTTCCAATCTGTCTTTCACTATTGACAATGAGTATATATTACATTTTCCCAAATTCACCCTTGGAAAAAATATTTAAATAGAGTTTAATTTCATCAAATCTTATTTTTTGGGTATTATTTATATTCTTATGAATAATATTCTTTACACCAGAAATGTTATTTATAAACAAGCGTATGAGTTTAGTAATGACAAGTAAGACAGAGTTATATATTATACATCTGATAGTTCAAAATGGAAAGTTATAAGTTATCGGCCGTGTACACTGATCAATACCTGCAGAAGTGAAATGATGCATGAACTTGCAAGCCCGACAGGAAATCGCTTGAATACCTGGACGTGTCACCTCACACCCCTCACAATACCTTTGGCAGTAATACCTTTAGCCATGCTGGTGATCAGATGAGGGAAGATCAGAATTTATTGGAAAAAAGTTTATTACTTTAAAGAATTATGAACAAATTAGATTTTCGGAAACAATTTTCACGGAACACTTATTTATGATTTCAACTTTGACTTTTTACCTAATTCCAATATCAACAGTTTAAAAACAACAGACCATGGTAATTTAAATAAATAAGAATATTTTCCGTATCAAGTTAGTTAGTCGGATAAAACAACCGTACGATTGACAAGATATCGACACGCAATTACGACTACATCGGTTACTGTAGTTTTGTTCCTTTGTGGTTTATAGACATATCGTTGTTATTAATCGGGAAAGAAGACAAAATGGCTGAACGCAGAGAATTGATACTCTAAATTTAAAATCGATGGTGATCGCTTATCTAGCGGAATAAAACTTTAATATCTATGAATTTGAGCATTTTTATACAGAATGAACATAATATCAATTTTTGATTTTTTTGCGAAGTTTCCCTTTAAGTATATGATAAAGTTCATAAATAAAAAAATACAGCGAAATCCTATATTAGAAAAAAAAAAAGATTTATACCTTATGTATTTTTTTAGTAATATTTAATTCTTATGTTTTGTAAATATTTGACTCTGTTAAATATTACTATAACTTTGAATATTCTGTAGAGAGATAATAATAAGATATTTGACAATTCTATTAGATTAACTGTTAGGGATAAAAAAGATTTAATAGAATAATAGTGATATCAAAAGATGAAAAGGAGAGTAAAGTACTGATTAGTGAAGAGGATGGACTGAAGAATCCAAAGTGTATTTATTTTAAACACAATCAGTCTTCAGGTTTTATTTATGATTACAGAGGCACATACTTGGTAACATTCCATTTATCTTATTGATAACATATACACTGAGGAATCGGAGATATTTAAAAGTGTGGAAATTAAATGTGAGAAGTTATGTAGACATGTGTATAGATATTGTTTTGTTTGTTTACTGTATAATTAATGTTCAAATCACATATCCTTATATTCCTAAGTGGTAATAATTTGAGTGACGAATGAATGTGAGAAGAAAAGAAGACAAGTGTATAGATGTATGTTTGTATTGTGTTGTTGGGTAACTGTCTATTAAGTCGATGTTAATATCACATAGCCTTATATTCCTAATTGATGATGTGTGTTGAGAAGTTCAAAGTAATTAAAAAGAAAATATAGAGAATTGTACAGAGGTTTATTGTGTTGTTGGTCTACTGTCTATTTATATTCTGTAGTAGTGAATCTGATGTACAGTAGATGTCGTTAGTTTATGTAATGTATATGTGTTTTTCGTTTCTCATATTTTATATAAGACTAGACCGTTGGTTTTCCCGTTTGAATGGTTTTACACTAGTAATTTTGGGGCCCTTTATAGCTTGTTGTTCGGTGTGAGCCAAGGCTCCGTGTTGAAGGCTGTACATTGACCTATAATGCTTTACTTTTATAAATTGTTATTTGGATGGAGAGTTGTCTCATTGGCACTCACACCACATCTTCCTATATATATCTACATATGGTGTGAAGGAAATGTAGGCAGTATGCTTTTATTGGGTTGTTGTGTTACTGTCTAATAAATGTTCACATCAAATATTCTAATATTTAAATGGTGATACTTGGTGTGAAGTTTGAATGTGAGAAGAAATGAAAACAAGTGCTTTAATGTATGTCTGTACTGTGTTGTTGTGTAACTGTTAACTATTTTTCAACTCAAATATCCTTAACAGTGAAGAAATTACCTTGTGAAAGAATTTAAAAAAATTATATATAGATAATCATGATACTGTGGATACATTCATTTTCGTGGATATTTGATTTCGTGGTTTTGCCAATCTATGCATAAAAGCAATAGACAATTTGTAACTCCTCGAGCATTTGAATTCATGGTTAACCTGTACCCACGAAACCTACAAAAATTGGTATCCAACGAATAATAATGAATACACAGTACTATCATTTAGTGAATAGAAAAAGATAGATTTCATGTCTACTTGCAAGGGGATGCTGATAGTGTATCACCATCAAGGAAAGGAATATTAACAGCAAGAAAAGAAAAGTGTCCCCCTTATAATTTTTGTATTTAGACTGTCATAAAAAAATTCTAATCTATAAGACGAAAAAAAATTACATTGGTAATTATTGAAATTTGGTTCAGTAAAATTGAGTCAATCCATAAATTTGGAAAAAATCTTTACCCTTAGCAGAAACATTCATGTATCATCTAAATATCTGCAGGTATGGTAAACTATAAATGAGGGATGTTTAGGTGTGTTTTTATGAAGTTTGATTTATGACAGTAATAAATCTATGAAAAGTACAACACTGTGGAAAATCTTCTACTAGTTAAGTTACCCATAATGTTGATAAACAAACCTACCTTTCCTATAAGTGGTTTTCCTTGACTATCCTTGATAAAGATGTCCAACTTTATACCTAAGTCATATGGTCCATAATTCCCAGGGGACTTATTACTGATACCTGGATCCTACAAAGATAAATATGACCATCTTTATTTCTAAGTCAAATGGTCCACAATTCCTTGGGGACTGATTACTTATACCTGGATCCTACAAAGATAAATATGTCCATCTTTATTCCTAAGTCATATGGTCCATAATTCCCAGGGGACTGATTACTTATACCTGGATCCTACAAAGATAAATATGTCCATCTTTATTCCTAAGTCATATGGTCCATAATTCCCAGGGGACTGATTACTTATACCTGGATCCTACAAAGATAAATATGTCCATCTTTATTCCTAAGTCATATGGTCCATAATTCCCAGGGGACTGATTACTTATACCTGGATCCTACAAAGATAAATATGACCATCTTTATTCCAAAGTCAAATGCTCCATAATTCCCAGGGGACTTATTGCAAGTGATACAATGTCTACACAAGGGACTATATTGGTAGAAAGAAAATAGGACGGGAACTGTGTTTCCAGAGATATTTACTATTCTACAAAACAACAATGGACAAGTTATTTCCCCTTCCTACAACAATGCTGATATAATTCATTTCTATATTTGTGTAAAGGGTTGACCATTTCAGGAATATCACTAACTTCAGTACCTACCATAATCATTATATAATGCATTCCTTTACTGTGTAAAGTATTGACCATTGCAGGCATATCACCAAATTCTGTAGAATATGTGAAATCTTTCTTGCTGTCCATATAGTCTATATCATTCCACTGGACATCCTGTAATTTAAACAGATCAGAATGATTTGTTGATGGATTTCATGATCCATTACAATATTACATACCAATATAGTACTGTAGATTCATTAATTTTTTGTGGATTGAGGAAAACATACATTTTTGTGAATATTTAATTACCTCATGTGTCTCATTGGCTGTTTGTTTTTGTATCCCCATCTACAAAGATGACCTAATGACCTCTATAATTACCTGAGGTATCCCACCCTGTTTTTTCTACTACGGCAAGTGTCTCGTCTCATTGGCTGTTTTTTTGTATCCCTATCTACACAGATGACCCAATGACCTCTATAATTACCTGAGGTATTCTAGCCTGTCTGGTTTTTTTTCTACTACCGCAAGTGTCTCATTGGCTGTTTTGTAGCCCATTCTACACAGATGACCTAATGACCTGTTTAATTACCTGAGGTATAGCAGCCTGTCTGTTTTTTTCTACTACCGCAAGTGTCTCATTGGCTGTTTTGTAGCCCCACCTACACAGATGAAATCCTAAACTCCAATACGGTGGCATAAATGAATGACCTATGACCTCTGTGTATTGCTGAATGACCTCTCCAGGAGTAGGTCCCATGAAGACATACAGATCTATAATTCCTCCTATAGTTCTCCATGTTATAGCTGGGGCTGGTTGTAATATCACATCTGAAAATAAATAATAAACCAACATATGGGTTCATTACCACAGCACTGCCAGCTGAAGGACGCCTCCGGGTGCGGGAATTTCTCGCTGCATTGAAGACTTGTTGGTGACCTTCTGCTGTTGTCTGCTCTATTGTCGGGTTGTTGTCTCTTTGACACATTCCCAATTTCCATCCTCAATTTTATAAGATAAACTATTTACCCATAACTTTCAATATTTCGAAGTAACTTATAAGGTCTAATTTATAAATTATTAATGTAAAATTTATATAAGGTATGTAAAATCCTGTCAGTCCAGAAGGACCTTCTACAGAGCTATTAATACCATCCTTGAAATTCATCTATTACAATGGAGTTACCATATACAAATTGTTGTTAAATGTTGTTAAATTTCATTTTGATATATAATATTGTTTATAATTTATAAGATTGTACAATTTAGTTACTGTTTATGCTCACATGATGTCTCTATTATAAAAAATATTTTTGATAGTTTTACTGATGCATGTGTTTCAGCTTGTTTTTGGTTTCTTAGATGAGTCAAATTTATTGTTCATGGTTTGTAATTACAAATGTAGATATATCTTGCTGTCAGTATTTAAAAGAGTGGCCTTCTTCTGTCTAACTTTGTTATAATCTATCTGTCTAACTTTGTCATAATCTATCTGTCTAACTTTGTAATAATTTATCTGTCTAATTTTGTCATAATTTATCTGTCTAACTTTGTCATAATCTATCTGTCTAACTTTGTCATAATTTATCTGTCTAACTTTGTAATAATCTATCTGTCTAACTTTGTCATAATTTATCTGTCCAACTTTGTCATAATTTATCTGTCCAGCTTTGTCATAATCTATCTTTCTAACTTTGTAATAATCTATCTGTCTAACTTTGTCATAATTTATCTGTCCAACTTTGTCAGAATCTATCTGTCTAACTTTGTCATAATTTATCTGTCCAACTTTGTCATAATTTATCTGTCTAACTTTGTCATAATCTATCTGTCTAACTTTGTAATAATTTATCTGTCTAACTTTGTCATAATTTATCTGTCAAACTTTGTCATATAATCTATCTGTCTAACTTTGTCATAATTTATCTGTCTAACTTTGTCATAATCTATCTGTCTAACTTTGTCATAATTTATCTGTCCAACTTTGTCATAATTTATCTGTCCAACTTTGTCATAATTTATCTGTCTAACTTTGTCATAATTTATCTGTCCAACTTTGTCATAATTCATCTGTCTAACTTTGTCATAATTTATCTGTCCAACTTTGTCATAATTTATCTGTCTAACTTTGTCATAATCTATCTGTCAAACTTTGTCATATAATCTATCTGTCTAACTTTGTCATAATTTATCTGTCTAACTTTGTAATAATTTATCTGTCTAACTTTGTCATAATTTATCTGTCAAACTTTGTCATATAATCTATCTGTCTAACTTTGTCATAATTTATCTGTCTAACTTTGTCATAATTTATCTGTCTAACTTTGTCATAATTTATCTGTCCAACTTTGTCATAATTTATCTGTCCAACTTTGTCATAATTTATCTGTCCAACTTTGTCATAATTCATCTGTCCAACTTTGTCATAATTTATCTGTCTAACTTTGTCATAATTTATCTGTCTAACTTTGTCATAATTTATCTGTCCAACTTTGTCATAATTTATCTGTCCAACTTTGTCATAATTTATCTGTCTAACTTTGTCATAATCTATCTGTCTAACTTTGTAATAATTTATTTGTCTAACTTTGTCATAATTCATCTGTCCAACTTTGTCATAATTTATCTGTCCAACTTTGTCATAATTCATCTGTCCAACTTTGTCATAATTTATCTGTCTAACTTTGTCATAATTTATCTGTCCAACTTTGTCATAATTCATCTGTCCAACTTTGTCATAATTTATCTGTCTAACTTTGTCATAATTTATCTGTCTAACTTTGTCATAATTTATCTTTCCAACTTTGTCATAATTTATCTGTCCAACTTTGTCATAATTTATCTGTCTAACTTTGTAATAATTTATCTGTCCAACTTTGTCATAATTTATCTGTCCAACTTTGTCATAATTTATCTGTCCAACTTTGTCATAATTTATCTGTCCAACTTTGTCATAATTTATCTGTCCTACTTTGTCATAATTTATCTTTCCAACTTTGTCATAATTTATCTGTCCAACTTTGTCATAATTTATCTTTCCAACTTTGTCATAATTTATCTGTCTAACTTTGTCATAATTTATCTGTCCTACTTTGTCAGGATTTATCTGTCACATTGTAGTTACCATATCATACTTGTTGTAAATACTCAATTCTTGAAGTATACTATTGTTTTTGTTTCTATAAGGTTGTACAAGTTAGAAAGAACTTACTTCAAAGCATGATGTTTTCTACTACAAAAAGGAATTTTAAATAGTTTTAAATGCATGTGTTTCAAATTTTTTAAGATGAGGTGAAATTTTTATTCATAATTCACAATTAGAATTTTTCTCCTAACAGCAAAGATTGGACCTTTTTAAGCAATGTTACATATATCTTTAGACTTGGGATTACAGCTACTATGAAATTTCAATAGAAACTGGAAGATGGCAAAACAGAAAGTGTGTATTGTGTAATTCAGATGCCATTGGTGATGAATACCATTACATTTTTAATTGTTCAGCTTTTGATAACTGTAGAAAACAATGTACTACATTTCATTATAGAAATAGACCCAACACTTTGAAGTTTTATGACTTGATGAATTCCAAAAAATGTACAGATCTGAATGAACTATGTAAACTTATTAAGCAGATCAATAACAAATTGAACTTTTCTGGGTGAACAATTGTGGATGCCTCTAACTTCTTTAGTACATTTTATTTATGTAATTGTATTGAAATATGTATAATTATCTCTATACCTTTGTAATTTAGTTTGTGAGAATATAGATATATGAGCCAGTCCATGTGAAAAGGTAAAAAAATGAAAAATTTACTAAATTCTAAAAAAGTGTGCATAATTATTGATATCAGACTTAATTTGTGCTTTATAAAACACAGCTACTTTTCCTCATATCCTAAAGCTGTAAGCTTTAGCACCTTCAAGTACTGAGCCCCCCTCCCCCTGTTTGTTTTAATAAGATTTTTAATGAATTATTTCATATATTTCAAACATTTTCAAAGTACATTTTAAATGTCTTAATTTGCCAAATGACAATGTAAACTCCGGTAGCAGTTTGGATAAGGCTCTCGCTTACTATGATGAATGATATCAATGCATTCAAACCGGGCAACGGTTCGAATTCTGTGAAAGGACGGTTGATCTATTTAATATTAGATAACTTAACTTAACTTAAATTTCAATTTCTAAAACACAAGATGACATTATTTTTGTATTTTCCCTCATGTTTAAATGCTGTCTTACTTTCTTTAAAACTGTAGAACTGATGAAAATTATTGACTTTTGGCTCTATAGTGTGACTGTCGTAAATTTTTAAGTTTCTGGTCGGTATAGCATTAGTCTGGTAAACAAATGATTTTATACTTGCTCAAGTACAAAAAAAATCTATTTGGGATAGATTTGACAATTTTATGAATGTTTACATTATTAATGTAAATTTTTTCAGATATAATTGTTTTTCAAAAATATTATAACAAATTTTAATAGCGTGTCCTGTAAAGTTTTTCAAAAGGACTTTTTGTACCTTTTCACATATACTGGCTCATATACTAGTATTTGTATGTGACTGTATTGAATTTTTGTTAATTTTTAAATAAAAATTCTCCCCATTTCCAATCTCAATTTTATTACTTACAAGTTTCAAGTTTGTTCATAGTTATCTCCCTTTGCATATAATAAAGTATTGTTTTTTACAATGCGATTGAAAAGGTCACAGGTTTTCACATTGTAAATAAACATATAAACTATATATATATATATATATATATATATATACATACATAAATGTTTATTTCTTTATAAGTAATAGTTTTATTAGTTTATATTTTTATAAGTAATAGTTTTATTAGTTTATATTTCTATAAGTAATAGTTTTATTAGTTTATTTCTAAATATTAGTAAACTCTTGTTGATTACTTAATCAGTTGTGAACAGTTATTATGTTAGAAATTGAAGTGTGAAACATTAAAATATATTTTTTTTTATGTAACTCTTAATTTCATGGTTTTAGCATAAAAATGTAATCATAAGAATGGAATGCTTCTTTTTTATTATTTTACAAGGGTGAAAAAGAGTTCCCTCGTTTAAATATGAAGCTCTTCCAGGCCTCATACAAAATATGCTTCAGTCAATGCTTTTACACTCCAAGAAAATTATTTAAAAAAAAAATCATTTCTTAAATAAATATAATCATATTTGAAGTAACTGTTTTTGAGAGACAACAATTTAATTTAAAAAAAAAACAAATACATTTACTCGCTTGCTTGTTTGTATAATTCATTGACTGAGAATTTTCCATGGTAAGCAGAGATCAAGTTTTCTTTGAATTTTAATCTGTAAATTTTTTTTTTGTAAGGAAATTTTTTTTAGTTTGTAAGATAAGTTCTTATTTGTGGTGTATGGTTATTTTGATACAAAAGTTTTGTAAATCAATTCTTTTTTTTTATCTGAAATCCAAGTTTCAAGCATAAGCTAAAATTCTTTCCCTTTTCATATGGATATAAAACTTGATTCACTATTCATTTTTTCCTCTGCAGTTTCAATGTTGTAAATATTTATATGGTTTTTTTTTATAATAAATTATACTTTTAGTACTTAATTTCTGTATTATTTCACTCAAGGATTGCTAACTTCATAACTTAAATATGAGTTTAATTCACATGAAACAACAGCTTGAAATGTTTTAAGAAAGAACAGATTTCATATGATTGGTATGATTGCCTATGAAACAGAGTTCAAAGATCTTCAAATGAAATGGATATAAGGCCACAATTAAAAATATTTTGGTTTGCCTTAACCCTACCCAAAGGTTGAGACAGTGGGTAGGTAGGTAGGCATTTTCTTTTCTTTTTTTTCAAAAAGAGAAATTGAAGCATCAGGCATTTATTAGTCTTCATGCCTATCTGATTAAAAAAAAACTTCTTCAAATCAGGCAATTAAAGAATTTGAGTAGGCAGCTTTTTTCTGGGTAGGTAGCGTTTGGGCAATCAAACCTATTCTTTTTTATGGCCTAATTAATTAGAGGCAACAGTACACCCTTCAACATTGAGAAAACCCCATACTGTATTGTAAGTTAATATATTTTTTTTGATTGACAACAACCTTGGGAAATTGAATTTAAGAGAATTGCTATTCCTGTCGTTATTCTATATCAAACGGTAGATGAGTTAAGCCATTTCCAAATGATTTTTTCAGGTTGTTCTGATAATGTGTTGTTACACCATTGTCCCAAGTAAGAGAGAGAGAGTGTAAGTGCTCACAAAAAAGTATTTCTCTTACATGCAATAGCGACATGTATTTTCAGTGAAAAAAATATCATTATTATTTCAACTTTTTTTCCATTGACTCCAGAAATTTAGAAGATGTGGTATGATGGCCAACCAGTGATCAAATGACCTTATTGTTAACATCTATAGGTCACCTAATGGCATTCAAAAATAAGCAAAACTCATACAGCATAGTAAGCTGTAAAAAGTCCTGAATTCACAAATGTATAACGATTCAAACTAGAAAACTAATAGCCTGATGTGCAAAACAATAAAAAAAAATAAAAGATTCACAGCAACACACGTCAACTCTTGAACTACCTGCTCCTGAAACATACATCAATGATGTGTGCAGATTTGCCAATAAGTGTTTTAAAAATTGACTTCTTACTGACTTCATATGTGAAGGTGGAGATTTGTACTCATGACATTTTGTGCCTACACCAAGTCAGGCTATCGTAACTGTGTATTCATGGTATTGTTCAATCTTGTCTTTCATTGTCTGCTCTATTATTTTTTGAGGAGTTGTGTCTTTGTGGTTGATATTATCTGTTGAACTTTTTAGTATTGTTGGTTTTACCCTTTTTATAACAAATATAAATATTTACCCATTGCATTACTGTTTAGTAAAAATACACCATGACTTTTCCCGTCATTCTCCATAACTAGATAAAATGGATGGGATCCATACAGATTTGCCTTCTCCTGAAATTTACAATAATGTTTATATATAATTAAGTACTATATTCTCCACCAAACAAAATAGATTGAGTCTGATGGTATTAAGGTGAACAGGACAGTCCACACATAAAGATAACATTATAAAATATTCTACCTATATTTAACCATTTCCAGGAATCAAATTTAAGTCCAGTTTTTAAACCGAAATTAAGTATTGTGATGAATTGTTTTTAAAAAGCTACATGCAAAACTTATAAGATAAACTGGTTGATTTGTCCCTATATAGCAATGGTCAATAGTGAATATTCAGTTCAAAGATTAAATAAGATACAATTGACATATACTGGAACTATTTTGGAGTAAAATGACATAGAATGAATGAAGGGGAGATAACATTCACAATGCATGATGGGAAAAAGCCATAAACTCACAGGAAGAAACTTTTCAATGCAGTTCTACATCTTGCTATTTACAGAGGGGTATTGATTTACTGAGGATTCATTTATTTTCGCACTGAGGTTGTGAGTTTGAACCCTGCTTGTGCAGGTGCACTCGACTCCAATCTTAATTGACTAGGATTGTCAGTTTTCCTATTGAAGGTCAGTGTTTTTTTCCGGGCACTCCAGCTTCCACCACTAATAAAAACTGGTCGCCATGAAATAGCCTTAATGTGGTGCTTAAAAGTGGCATTAAAACACAAAAAAATCAAAATCAAATCAAATTTATTTTGTTGGGTACCAATTTTTGTGGATGAATGAAAACTAACATGTTTGTGGATATCTAAATTCCTGGTTTTGCTGAAGTCTGCATACAAGCCTATAGGAAGTTTGTCATTCGTTGAACACTTAATTTCATGGCTCACCTGTACCCACGTAATCAAAGTTGCAATACCACAAATAATAATGAATGCACATTTCTTGATGAAGATTCTACAACTTAAACCAACATCAAGTTTATTAATTTAAGTTACAAGATAGAATAATCCTACATCTTACATGTGGTGGGTTGTCTTACAAGATAAAATAATCCTACATCTTACATGTGGTGGGTTGTCTTACAAGATAGAATAATCCTACATCTTACATGTGGTGGGTTGTCTTACAAGATAGAATAATCCTACATCTTACATGTGGTGGGTTGTCTTTGTTCCACATAGTATATCTAGTCCAGTTGACATTGTGTAGCAATGGTCCTCGATGTTCTCCTAACCCATAAATAAAACTTGATGGCAAAAAACTTGACAGCTCAATAAACTGATTACAGAAGGTCAAAGGGGATGCTCCAGTTGTATTTATTCTGAAATTGTAAGCAAAGTCATGTTTTATCAGATATTAAGTCTTGACCAATTTTAATAGTCCAAAGATCTGAATTTTGATAATTCTTAAAGGTTGTGTAGGTTTATTTACAATACAATTGTGTAGCACACTCAAAATATTGTTTTCAACCTAAATGGATTCAACATAAAATGTGACAATTAAGGTTTATTTACCTTTACAATACAATTGAGGTTTTTTTACTAGAGAAAGTTTAATGACACTGGATGTTTGTCAACAAAATTAAATAACTAGGATTTACCCTAACAGAGTTATCTTTCCTGATTACAGAAGACATTGAAGTATTTCTGCAAGTTCTTTGACATTGAATATAGAATAGAGATAACCATTAATTTTTGGTGAAGTTCGTGTTGCTTGGTCTTTAGATTCTATGTTGTGTTTTGTAAACTGTAGATTCTCATTTCTTTTTTTAGTTTTTGTTTTATTTGCAATGGTTTTGTCAGTTTGTCTATGATTTATGAGTTTGAATATCCTTTCTGTATCTTCAACCACATGTTAATAAAAGTTGGGATTACAAAACTACAGATTTCCCCCTAAACATCATTCATTAAAATTCAACAACTTTGATATGAAGGACTGGACTTACAAAGCTACAGAGTTATCTTTCCTGATAACAGACACACTAAATGTTTCTGTAGGTTTACTGACACTGACAGTATACAGTTTATCATTGACAGCTTGTGATATTATGGAGAACTTACAAAGCTACAGAGTTATCTTTCCTGATAACAGATCCACTAAATCTTTCTGTAGGTTTACTGAGACTGACTGTATACAGGGTATCATTGACAGCTTGTGATATTATGGAGAACTTACAAAGCTACAGAGTTATCTTTCCTGATAACAGATCCACTAAATCTTTCTGTAGGTTTACTGAGACTGACTGTATACAGAGTATCATTGACAGCTTGTGATATTATGGAGAACTTACAAAGCTACAGAGTTATCTTTCCTGATAACAGATACACTAAATCTTTCTGTAGGTTTACTGAGACTGACTGTATACAGAGTATCATTGACAGCTTGTGATATTATGGAGAACTTACAAAGCTACAGAGTTATCTTTCCTGATAACAGATACACTAAATCTTTCTGTAGGTTTACTGACACTGACTGTATACAGTGTATCATTGACAGCTTGTGATACGTCAGGTGTATTCAGTGGTACCTCATATCTGACAGTAGATTGGTCATATATCTGCAAATAAACATAAGTTCAAAAAAGGTTATTATTGAAACTTTCAGAATGTTCAGTTTAATTCTGGAGATTTTTATAATTTTTAAATGACTATGGATATCAACTTGATATCTCTTATTTTCTATTACAAGTTATAATCTATCTGTTGTATTTTGATAACATTGAATTTTTGTATTATAATATTTAAACTACACTCTATTTGATCCTGCATTGGTTTTTTTACTTTATCCTGACCTTTTTTACATAAATTGTCTTCCTGCCCTTTTTTTTGCCAAGTTGCTCATCCTGCCATTTTTTACTCAAAACTCCTGTCCCTGCTTTTTATCCAATTTCATCCTGGCATCCCCTCCTCCCCCATAAAAATCAAATGGTAGTTTCCTAAGATCATTAACACTGTAAATACTTAAAAACCTTATCTGCTTCAATTACCTTAATTCTAAGTCTTGATTGTGTTTCATATCTTATTTCCACTGTAAGATCTTTGATGGCTTCTGGGTAAGGTGATGGTGTGGTCCTTGTCAGATCTGCGTTTAATCCTAGTTTAGTGTTGTATACTTTATTGACTTTGTAACCTTCATAATTAGATGGATAGTAACACCAAGGAACATTCAATGGAGGAACTATTCCTGCTGACTGGTTTACTGTCAGTCTCAATACTGGTCTCCAGCAACACCCTCTCTTCTCACAGTTAGACTGAGTTATTGCCCCTTCAGGATCACAATCAAATCTATCTTCATTCCTTATATTTGTACACTGTGCATTATTTTTAGGTCTTTGATTGATCCTGTTCTGTTTGTTCTCTTCTAACTTAATGTCATTGACAATGTAAACAGTTTCTACTATCTCTGCTTCATATACCTCCTGTTGTTCTTGGTTACCAGAGACTCTGTATACCTGTTGGGCTGAGGAATCTCTGGTGCTATTACATGGATAGAAGAAGACCTTAACATAGGGTACCAGCACAGCATTCAACCAGAGCAAAACTGTTACTATGACAATTAAACTCAGTAGGACAAGAATAGTTATTCTTGAACTTTCAGCCATACCAAATCTATATGTTCTCTATTCAAACCTGAAAATTAAAAAGAGAAATATAATTCTTGCATGATGTGTTTACTTTTTTTTTTTTTTTATTTCAGCTGTTTTTGAGTAAGATTATAAGTTAATACAAAAATCAGAAAAAATTGCCCTGAAAAATAAGTGCCTTCATAATAAAAGTTCCAAATGGAAGAAATATTATATGTAATTTTTTTTTAGTATAATATTACAGTATTTGTTCCTTACAGAATAACAGATATAGAATAATTTCAACAGTAGCAGATATATTATGGCATAGTTTATAACAGGGGAAGAACTCCTGTTAGCCAGAAAAAATAAACATTGACAGGGGTCAGCATCAAACAATCTATTTATTGACACATTCGACTTCATGCAGAACAAAAAAAAATGATATTAAGCAATGGATAAAGAGTCATGATTTAAAATTGATTGATTGATTGTTAGTTGCCTTACGCAGCATTAGCCGACAAGGCTATATCGCGGCGAGAGCTAATATTCGAATATTTTTTACAATTTAAAGCATATTCTTAAAATCAGACAAGAGGTCCTTCAATAAACTAAAATTCTAGATTAAACCAAATTGATTATTTACAAATAGCCATGTTTAAGAGCATTTTTATCTTCTTTCGTCTACATTAAAAAAATGAGCTATTACTTACAGGTAATCAATGCTAGCTTCTTATATATTTTTTTTATAATCCACTGCATGCAGGTTATTGACTTCTAACCTGCTGAACTTGATATCACTTGGAAAAGACAAATAGCCATGAGATAGCATTTTATCTTAGTTTGATATAATACATAATCGTAATGATATAAATAGATTGCAAGGCCAGATAAAAAACATTGTTTGCTTACTGATTTTCAATATGAAAAATATGTTAAGTAGGTAGGAATATTTTTTTATTTTACTCTTTCTTTTTTTTTTTAACCTTGAAAGACCTTGGATTCTGTCATGATAATTTTACCTTCTGTACATTAGGACCTAGGAATTTGCCATGATTCTTCTCACAGCCACTTGTCTCAGAAAAAAAACCTATATTCCTTAATATAACACAAGGTATTTAACTTAAAATTTCGAAAAAATGTCGCCCAGTTGCTAAATTCAGTTTTATTTTGATTTCTCGGTTGCCAAACCTACTTTAACTTATTATGTCATAAATCTAAATTGATTTATCTACACAATGGTAAAATTGACAATGGAAATGGGGAATGTGTCAAAGAGACAACAACCTGACCATTGATAAAACAACAGCAGAAGGTCACCTACTGGTCTTCAATGTAGCGAGAAATTCCCGAAAAAGGCGTCCTTCAGCTGGCCCCTACACAAATATGTACTGTTTCAGTGATAATGAACGCCATACTAATTTCCAAATTGTACACAAGAAACTAAAATTAAAATAATACACAACTACTTTTGTTGTCGGAATCATCTGAAGCAATCTTCCCAAGTATGGCAATTGTAATTATTTCATCTACTTAAACAAACGTCTCACAGTAAAAGGTATCTTCCCACTCTCAAGGTCTGAATGTTTCTCAGAGTTATCAGATCTTTTTTCATTTCATACGTTAAGTCAAGAGAGAGTCTGAATGATATCAATAGATTGGGAAAATCTAAGTTCTAAAAATAGAAACTCCTGACACATTAGACCATTCGACAAACCTCAAATAACACTTGTTAGGGTTTGTATCACATATCTTTTATGAATTCACAATAAAGATAATATTTACTATTTAGAAAAAAGCTGACAGTTTTTTGTAAATATTTTTGATAATAAACCAATCACTGCAGACTTTTGTTTCCAATTTGGCGTCAGTATACAAAAAAAACTCACGCTGACCTGCTTCTGAGACATGCTTAGAATGATCCCGACAACTATGGTAGTCGTGTCATACACCATTGTGTAGATAAATCAATTTAGATTTATGGCATAATAAGTTAAAGTAGGTTTGGCAACCAAGAAATCAACTCGACTGGGTGACATTTTTCAAAATTTTTAGTTAAGTACCTTGTGTTATATTTTAATGTATATAGGATTTTTTGTTTCTGAGACAAGTGCCTGTGATTGTTTTCCAGATTTTAATTGCGTGGGAAACCTTTATCTCTTTTAGGGTTGTGTGGTGATCTTAGAATCAGAAAAAAATTGCTTTGGACACAGAATCACAAAAGAGATTAGGGAGAACTTGGATTTTGTCATCATTTTTTCTGTATTTTACCTTAGTCCAAATAATTATGATGTCTGGCAAGGCTATTGCCAGACGTCATAATTATTTGGACTATATTTTACCTTCAGTACACATGCAGGGAGACCTAGGATTTTATCATCATAACTTTCTTTTTTCACTACCGACAGTGCCAGAAAACTTGTTTTTGTAGGCATGCTGAGGCTTTAAAAGGATAGGTAGGGGAAACTCTATAAAAAACACAAGTATCTTTTCTATTGGCCTTAAAATGACCTGATGAAAACAGCTGATCAAGGATATGGACATTTTACATTGTAAAGAGAGTGTTATATTTGAATGTGCAGTATATTTTGTGACACACTTTGTGACTTTACATGATAAGAAGATCAGCTTTTGACTAAAACACTCCAAAATCAGAAGGTTATTATCTGGGATGAAATTGTAATTGTTAGATTATGACGGTAAGGTTCTGGATTATTTCCGTAAATTGTCGGTGAAAAAAAAATTTGTCTGGTAATTGAGGATTATGTTATTGTACCCTCTTGTTGATTCAATGCTAAACTTATGGAAATTTTATAGAAAATCCACAGCCTTTCCCCTTGTACTCTCATAATTGGCAATTCGATGCTTGATAGATACTGAGAGGATTATTGCATGCAGTGCTAGCAATGATTTTCTTTAAATAAGTTTATAAATTTAGATATTGGTTAAAAAAAATATCAATATGTACCAATTCAAGTACACCTTATAAGGTGCACTCGACTTAAGTGACTCAGCACGAGGTGTTTTGGAATTTAAAGGTTGTATGACTTTTTGTACCAATAAACGCTAGCATATCAATGAAAAACAAGTGAGTAATCTATGTTTAAAATTTTATAACAAAAATCTCTGTACATGCATTAAAGTCTGAGGATTTTCTACAAAAATCTTGGTTTTATTTTCACTAAATTCTCTTTTGTACTGAAAAATACAATTAAACTATAAATAATAATGCCTTGTACGAAGTTTTCCCTTGGTATATGTACACAATGAAATGGCCAATTTCTATTATTCATTATCCCTTGCTGTTTTGATACTATTGAAGTTTCAAAACTTCGTAATTCAGAGGTCACAGAAGGGGTCATAACCCTAATAACAATAGCACCTTTAAACTAGGT
The DNA here is from genome assembly GCF_963676685.1 of Mytilus edulis. Taxonomy (NCBI): domain Eukaryota; kingdom Metazoa; phylum Mollusca; class Bivalvia; order Mytilida; family Mytilidae; genus Mytilus; species Mytilus edulis. The sequence continues at coordinate 1,004,157 of NC_092352.1, forward strand.
GTTTTTTACTTTAAATTTGTACCTGTAGTTCAGTTCAGACTTGGACATGAGAATATCAAGCTGACTAACTATAGTTCTATCCCGAGACTACCCTAATTCGCAGTCTTAGTTCTATCCAAGATACAAATCCAGAACAAGAGTATCATATTTGAACTGGGACATAATATATTTTCCCAGGTTCAGTAAAATTATAACATCTTTTATATAGCCCCTAAACTAAACTTTGAAGCCTGCTTTTTATTGCTGCAGTTTTAGCTGTTTTTCTGTTGATATCTTGTTTGGGTGGTCTTTTACTACTGGCATTATCAGTGTATATATATGATACACGAACATCCGAATTAAATAAAGACTAATAAATTACATACTTAACACACCAAACAACATATACAAATTCCCTTACAGCACCAATATAGATTGTTGGTCGTTAAACATCCAGTGGCACATGAAATAGTTCATGCAATTTAAAGACGAACAGGAAAACCAACGGTCTAATCTATGTAAGAAATACTTATGAACCACATCAAGAGACATATGCATATAATTACACAGCTTACTGTCCCCCTGTTTTGGGCAAAATTTGGTTGATTATATAGGGAATCACCGAAGCATGACTAGGTCAGTCAACGTGCCCCCTATAAAAAGTTCTGGATCCGCCACAGTGCAGCATAATTAGAGAAGACAAAATAGCATCATCATGTCCCAAGGTCAGATGAGTGTTCGTGTTGCTTGATCCTAACCTTTCTTGGTATTTCGGGATTCTATATTGCTGGTCTCTATTCACCCTCAGACTACTATGTGTTATAGTAGTCTCAGATTCAGCTAACTTTTCGTAGGATCTTTGCACAGGCACTTGTCTCAGAAATATATTTCTTACTATCAAATACCCTAATAGCGAACAGATCATTTATTGAAATCAACCTAGCTGTATAAATAATATTGAAAACTGATTATGTCATCATGCTTATTTCTTCATAACATTTTATCAAGTTGTACTGAACATTATTATCATACTTGACGTGGCTTTTTATGCTGATGTAAAATATTGAACCTGAAGCTGAATTTGTATGCAATGTACATATGTTTGTATTTTGTTTGATTTTAATGATGAGGGCCTCAGGGAAGATTAGTTAAATAGCTAACTGTGTAACCCTCTTAAAATAAAGTATTGTTGGTTTTTTTTGTTGTTAATATGCATGATATATGAGGGTTTGGATGGGGTTAAATGATTAAAGAATAATGCCCTTAAAAAATGAAGATAAGATCCAGACCCTCATATATTAAGGTATAAAGTAAAAAAAAATCTGAGACAAGTGCCTGTGAATCTTAGATAGAAACAGAAACGAAAGTAGCTCTTTAGAAATAGTTAACACAATAACTTGAGATGTTATATCGGGTAAATGTATAAAATGTACATAAAAATGTTGTCAATGTGTACATGATTTGTGTCTTACCCTTTAGTGTAACTTCCTCATAAGAACAAGTTATTTAATGTAAAACAATTAATCCGTAAATACTTACATCCATGTACTTTAACAAAATATCCTGATAAGTGTTTTCATATGATACAGTGTTACACACGTGCTTGTAAGGAGACAGGGGACAACTTATATACTTATAAATACTGCTGAGCATGCAGATATCACACAATTGGACAATGATAATCACATAGAGCTGTCGAGAAGGAGAGAAACGGGGAAAGGGGGGGGGGGGGGCAAAATTGACAGATTTCTTCTTTATATTTACAATAAAATTATCATCATTTAGTAATTTGACATTTTATATTTTAATTTAACATACGACTTTAATACATCTATATGTATTTCCCTATGCAGCTGAACTTATAAAAGCAAAGTGTGGGAACATTGTCCCCAGGAGCATGGTGACGGTCATTCCTGTACGTTTTCCTGTCGTCCGTCGTTGTTAACTTTATAATAAAATCTACTTCTCTGAAACTTTTTTGTCAAATGATACAAGGGAGTCTATAGTATAGAAAACATTTGATGATACTAACCTTCACATGAGTCTTCCTTGTAAAATAGTTAAGCAATTTGTTTTAAACGAACAACACTCATGGTTATATATAATGACATTTTTACTTTCAAAAAGCAAATGCAGTTAGCGCAAAACTGACGTGGTTTGAATATTCACCAGAAGAATGTCTGTCTTTTATAAAATTATCAGTACACGAGTGCACAAGCTAACATCTTAATTTACTAGCCATTGATTTTATGTTGAATAGGATAGGTTGAAAACCGCAAGGAAAACCGTCTACGCAATGTTAGGTCCAGGCCTTCACACACGAAAAGGAATGTCACCTATAGTAGCACTTAAAGTATGGCAAACATATGCAGTCCCACGATGTTTGTATGGTGTAGAGATAATGAACTATACCAAAAACTGACATTCTAAAGCTTGAAAGATTACAACAACAGGTCTGTAGACAAATTCAGGGACTGCCGAACAGAACAGCAAACGCCACCACACATGTTATGCTTGGCGTAGAGCCAGTACAAGCCACCGTCGATCGTCTTGTCCTTATTTTTTCGGAGACATTATTCAGGATCGTGCTAGCATCGAATTTATGATCAAAGAAAGGCAAATATGCAACAAAAGAGATCTGGAAAAGGACTGTAAAAATGGCAATAAACATGCATTGGGAAAAACAGTGGTTAGTAGAGAAAGAAAATAAAACCACTATGCAATATCTTGAAATAAATCCACTGCCTATCGGAAAGGGAAAGCATCATCAAATATGGCAGCTAGTACCGAAACAACTATCAAAATGAAAAGGCCGAAATTAAAGCAAAGTAAATTACAAGAACCTACATACTACAATCAGACAGAGAAAAATTTACAAGAGGTTGAGGAAGTGACAAGGTCAGATATCATAAATCAAGTCAGACAGGCATTGACACGTTACAACTGTTCCATACATCAAATATAGTAGACCTACTGCTTATGGTATTTCAAAAACAGATCAAAACACAAAAACTGAACATTGACCAATGAACCATGAAAACTAGGTCGAGGTTAGTTGCTATCTGCCAGGCTGACATGTACACAAGTACAATCATTCAGTACATCACATATAGTTGAACTACTGTTAGAAATTGATGAAGCAAAAATAATCATAAAAATAAGATGTATGGCTGTAATTGTCAATCAAATTAGCGCTGTAAGATTAATTGCCCTTGAATGATGATGTTTATCCTCTGTAGAAACCATGATAAATTGAGCTAAAAAGTAAAATCACAAAAATACTGAACTCAGAGGAGAATCCAATCGGAAAGTCCATAATCACATGGCAAAATCAAATGACAAAACACATCAAAAACGGATGGACAAGAACTGTCATATTCCTGACTTGGTACAGGCTTTTTCAAATGTAGAAAATGGTGGAAAAGTTATAATTGGGAGAATTACAAAAACAGACTATTCTGGTCATGTTGTTTTAAATGGTTTTGCTGTATAAAGTTCCTTTTATTAGTCTTAAAAAAAATAGTAAAAACGCAAAACTTGGTTAAAACTGAGACTAACATAACTGTTATAGTAGTTTCAGGTAAAACATCACCATTCAAGAACAGTAACTCCTATGACTCCTATTGTCTTATTTTGGAGATCTTTTCTACTGAGCTGATCAAATTGAGATTGAAAATGTGGAGAATACAGATGTTTCATCAATCAAATAGAGACAAATCAGGAATGAGAATTTTTTCCCTGTATACCTTAATATATAAATAAAATTCACAGAATGGGCAGTCTAATTTTTTTGAAAGGTGCTGCCTGATGATGCTTTTTTGACCTGCTTTCCAATCTACCAAAGACCATGATTACTGAACAGCCTAAATGCATGAATATCGTTAATATCATACTTGACCATTGTATTTAAAATCAGTCAGCATATTAAAATTAAAGAGCATTGGTTCATTAGTCTATAAGTTATTGCAATGAAATATTAGTAAAATTAATTGCCAATTTTCAATATCAATGTATTAAATCTGTAAGAACCACAACTTCTTGACGGTAAAAGTGAAATCATTAATATTGAAATAAAGCACCATTTTTCAATAGAACCATAATATGATAACTTTAAAATCATTGGTCAATAGGTTGCATTGAAACAACAAGAAGTGCCATTTTCAAGGACTTGAACTGTAGTGTGAAAGTAGTCAATATTAAACTTGACCTCCCTTTTGTCATAAGTAACAACATATTATAGTTTAATAAATTGCTTCGCCGACTGCAGATGTCCAACCCTGAACAGTTGGGGGCAAAAATGGACACAATATTCGCGCTAGATACAGGTCTGAATTTGGATTGTTATTAAACATTAGACACATAATAGGTTACTGACACAGAATAACTGTAATCAAAGAACTCAGAATAGGTTATATGATTTGAATTTTGAATTTGAAAAGCAAAAAAATGAATTTAAAATTCAAATCAAACAACCTATTCTAAGTTCTTTGATTTGTTTTTAAAATCATTTTTTTTCTTTTTGTGCAATACACTATGCTTGTGCGAATTGAACTTTTTTTTACCCCCCAAAAAATTAATTTTTGAAGAAATTTTCTTTTTCATTTCTGAAATCTTGAGGAGAAAAAATTGTCTCCCCAACAATTTCTTTTTTTACCTCCACCCATTTTTTTCCACCTCCCCACCCCCCCCCCCCCTTTTTTTCTAAAAAAAATCTTTTCCTCAGGATATGGTCATAATCTCAATTCAAACGACAAGGTTCACTTATGGCAGAAAATGGCCTTAAATATCAAGTTAATCATAAAACACCAAAAAGATAAAGATAACAATTTGGTTTGAAACTGGGTCTATTTCAAAATTCCTATTGCTAAATACATCAGTTCTTTTCATAAAAGTACATAATTTTCTCCAAACTAAGCCCCTTTTGGACATTTTGTCAAAATATGATGGTTTTATTCAATTTTCAGACCTAAAAGCTTTAGAAACACATTGGCCGCCACCTACGATCCAAAATGTGTTGTGACCAAAACATTCCAATTTTGATACAGAATTCATCAATATAAAAACTTTTTGGATCGTGGATAGCGGCCAAAGTTAATTATGCCAAAAAATATTAAAATAATGGCAAACCAGATGCTCCGCAGGGCGCAGCTTTTTACAACCGTAGAGGTCGAACCGTGAACAGTTGGGGCAAGTATGGACACAACATTTAAGCTTGATACAGCTCTGAATTTGGATTGTGACTAAATAGTTGATACAACATAGGTTTCTGACACAGAATGAATGTGGTCTAAGAACTTAAACTTAAAAACTTAAAATTTTTAAATTGGACATTTACTTATTATGGTACATTATCCAAAATCTAAATACATGGTTAGATTCAGCATATCATAGAACCCCAAGAATTAAATTTTTGATGAAATCAAATAATGTTCAATGTTAGACCCTTTAGACCTCAATGTGGACCAATTTGATAACCAGCCCAAATATTAAAACTCTAAATACATGGTTAGATTCAGCATTTTGAAGAACCCCATATATTCAATTTTTTGTTGAAATCAAACAAAGTTTAATTTTGGACCCCGATTTGAACCAACTTAAAAACTGGGCCCATAATCAAACCAGATGCTCCGCAGGGCACAGCTTTATACGACCACAGAGGTTGAACCCTGAACGGTTGGGGCAAGTATGGACACAACATTCAAGCTGGATAGTCAGCTCTAAATTTGGATTGTGATTAAATAGTTGACACAGCATAGGTTTCTGACACAGAAAGAATGTGGTCTAATGAACTTAAAATATTTTTTTCATAGGCGGATCCAGGGGGGGGCCTGAGGGGCCCGGGCCCCTCCTTTTGTGGGAAAAATTTGGTTGCTTATATAAGGAATCACTGAAGCATGACTGGAGCAGGCCCCCCCTTAGGTCAGTTAGCGCCCCCCCCCCCCCTTACAAGAAGTTCTGGATCCGCCACTGTTTTTTGCCTTTGAGCAATTCACTATGCTGTTGAATATTAATCCTCTCAAAAAATTTCTTGCTATTGCACAATATTGTGCAATTAGATATTTCTTGCTATTGCACAATACTGTGCAATTGAAAATATTTGCTATTGCACAATACTGTGCAATTGAAGATTTCTTGCTATTGCGCAATACTGTGCAATTGAAAATTTCTTGCTATTGCACAATACTTAATATAATAATTTTGGATCCTGATTTGAACCAACTTGAAAACTGGGCCCATAATCAATAATCTAAGTACATGTTAAGATTCAGCATATCAAAAAAGCCCAAGAATTCAATTTTTGTTAAAATCAAACTTAGTTAAATTTTAGACCCTTTGGTAGACCAATTTGAATACGGGACCAAAAATTTAGAATCTACATACACAGTTAGATTTGGCATATCAAAGAACCCCAATTATTCAATTTTTCATGAAATCAAGCAAACTTTAATTTTGGACCCCGATTTGGACCAACTTGAAAACTTGGCCCAATAATCAATAATATAAGTACATTTTTAAATTCAACATATCAAAGAACCCCAAGGATTCAATTTTTGTTAAAATCAAACTTAGTTAAATTTTAGACCCTTTTTTAGACCAATTTGAATACGGGACCAAAAATTTAGAATCTACATACACAGTTAGATTTGGCATATCAAAGAACCCCAATTATTCAATTTTTGATGAAATCAAGCAAACTTTAATTTTGGACCCCGATTTGGACCAACTTGAAAACTTGGCCCAATAATCAATAATCTAAGTACATTTTTAAATTCAGCATATCAAAGAACCCCAAGGATTCAATTTTTGTTAAAATCAAACTAAGTTTAATTTTGGAGAAAAATTTACCCCCCCCCCCCCATTTTTTTTCACATCCCCCTTTCCCTTTTTCCAAAACTGATCTCAATTCAAATTTCGAATGGAGTTTGCAACAATAACTACTCATTTAAATACATCATAAAATATTAAAATGTAAAATAAAGTGCTTGTTATCACTGAATGGTAAAGATTGTTTTAATTTATCAGTTGGTAGTAAAAGTGAATATACATTGTATATTGTATAAAACAATAATTTAACTTGATTCAACTACTATTCTGGACAAAGAAAGATAACTCCAACTGAAAATTTCTTGCTATTGCACAATATTGTACAATTAGATATTTCTTGCTATTGCACAATACTGTGCAATTGAAGATTTCTTGCTATTGCTGAATACTGTGCAATTGAAAATTTCTTGCTATTGCACAATACTTAATATAATAATATTGGATCCTGATTTGAACCAACTTGAAAACTGGGCCCATAATCAAAAATCTAAGTACATGTTTAGATTCAGCATATATATCAAAAAGCCCAAGAATTCAATTTTTGTTAAAATCAAACTTAGTTTAATTTTGGACCCTTTGGACTTTAATGTAGACCAATTTGAAAACGGGACCAAAAATTAAGGATCTACATACACAGTTAGATTTTGGCATATCAAAGAACCCCACTTATTCAATTTTTGATGAAATCAAACAAAGTTTAATTTGGACCCCGATTTGGACCAACTTGATAACTGGGCCAATAATAAAAAATCTAAGTACATTTTTAGATTCAGCATAACAAAGAACCCCAAGGATTCAATTTTTGTTAAAATCAAACTAAGTTTAATTTTGGACCCTTTGGACCTTAATGTAGACCAATTTGAAAACGGGACCAAAACTTAAGAATCTACATACACAGTTAGATTCGGCATATCAAAGAACCCCAATTATTCAATTTTTTATGAAATCAAACAAAGTTCAATATTGGACCCTTTGGGCCCCTTATTCCTAAACTGTTGGGACCAAAACTGCCAAAATCAAACCCAACCTTCCTTTAATGGTCATAAACCTTGTGTTTAAATTTCATAGATTTCTATTTACTTATACTAAAGTTATGGTGCAAAAACCAAGAATAATGCTTGTTTGGGCCCCTTTTTGGCCCCTAATTCCTAAACTGTTGGGACCTAAACTTCAAAAAAAAAATCCCAACCTTCCTTTTATGGTCATAAACCTTGTGTTTAAATTTCATTGATTTCTATTTACTTATACTAAAGTTATTGTGCGAAAACCAAGAATAATGCTTATTTTGGCCCTTTTTTGGCCCCTAATTCCTAAACTGTTGGAACCAAAACTCCCAAAATCAATCCCAACCTTACTTTTGTGGTCATAAACCTTGTGTCAAAATTTCATAGACTTCTATTTACTTAAACTAAAGTTATAGTGTGAAAACCAAGAAAATGCATATTTGGGCCCTTTTTGGCCCCTAATTCCTAAAATATTGGGACCAAAACTCCCAAAATCAATCCCAACCTTCCCTTTGTGGTCATAAACCTTGTGTTAAAATTTCATAGATTTCTATTTACTTTTACTAAAGTTAGAGTGCGAAAACTAAAAGTATTCGGACGACGCAAGACGACGACGACGACGACGACGCAGACTACGACGCCAACGTGATACCAATATACGACCAAAAAAATTCTAATTTTTGCGGTCGTATAAAAATCTAAGTACATGTTTAGATTCAGCATAACAAAGAACCCCAAGACTTAAACTTCCAAAATCAATCTCAACCTGCCTTTTGTGGTCATAGTCCTTATGTTAAAAGGAGTAGGTCCGGTAAGGACCGATTTTGGCCTCAAATTTCAGGTTCATCTGACTAAAGATTTTGACCACTTTTTAAACACTTAAGTGACTATTTTTAATTTATTTGATTCAATAAGTTTCTGTGAAAGATTTTAACTGATTGTGCCATTTAAAACGATCCGATTCAAGCTCAAATATGACAAATCTACCAAATATGCCAAAAAATGTCACTTTTCAAATGGTTTTTGTCAAAATCGAAAGTGGCCGCATCCGTGTTCATCCTCAACCTTTATATATGTTATGTATTATCATACTTACATTTTAATATTAAGGATGAACACGAATATATTAAAAGAACATGCAAAAGAAAATAATTTTAGCGACAAGAAAGTTAAAATTGATAGAAAAAAATTAAACCTTATTTACATAATATTTTATCATCTATTATGAATAACAGCCAATATTACGTTTAATTATTGTATTATGAGATTACTTTTCCTTGTGTTTTAGAACATATTATTTATCTTATAATTTGTTTTTTTAAAACTCTTTTCGTGCAATATATATTAAGCTCGCAAAATGAATTATTTGTGCATCATTGTCCCGAAAATATTGACACAAATTGTGAAATACAAAGAACTGAAATCAAACAGGAGGAAAAGAAAATTGAAATGTGAATGTTTTCATCTTTTTATTTGTTTATTGCCTCATTAATATAATATAATAATCTTTTATTCGTAAGCAATACAGCTTATAGAATATAAATATTACAAATATTCAATTACATCAGTGAAATATATTTACATTTAAACAATTAGACAAAAAATCATATAAGTAAGTATACCCATATAACAGTACAGCAGAGTATGATAAAACATAACACATATTAAGCATTTATAATGATTAAATTAAATACGTGCCTTCTCGGCCAGAAATAAAAACTTCCCTAAATTGTTAAGTTCCTTTACATTATGAACAGATAGTAGTTGTATGAGTTTAAAATTAGAAGGTTTTCTCCAATAATAAGGTTTGATAAATTTCTTTCGAAGTTCATTATACTTTTCACAAACTAAAATAAAATGATATTCATCTTCAATTACTTGTTTATCACACATATTACAAAGTCTATGATGTCTCTCAATATTATAAAATCGACCAGTTTCTATATTCAAACAGTGAGCAGATATGCGATATTTACAAATAAATGGTTTATAAATATAATTAACAGCATGATCTAAATAAAATTGTAACATGTTGGGGTCAAATACATATCTATACAACATACATTTTGGCGAGTCTTCAAAAAATGAGTTCATTTCACTATGAAAGCTACCCTTTACTCTATCCAGAGACATGTATTTATATGTCTCTGCTCTATCTTTGAATTCACTTAAAAACAAATCCACATTTTTTACACCCTGATATAACCAAATATCCTGGAACCCATACATGTATAATATGTCTCTAATTCGACAGGCCCAGTTATATTTGTCGTTTGGTTTTTTATTACATCTCTCGAGCATTTCTTCATAACAACATTTAAGAATACAGTTATCAGTACATAATAGCTTTAACCAATATTTTAACATTCGACAATATCTTTCTATAAACATAGGGTATCGTCCCAACTCACAATAAACCATATAATTAACAGTAGATGCTTTCACCTTTAATATACGTTTTAAGAATTTCATTTGAACTTGTTCGATATCACCACATTTGTGATTTCCCCAAACTTCACAACTATAATTCAAAATACTTGCTACATACGTGTCAAACAATGACAGCATAGTTTCAAAATTAAAACAGTCATCCTGCAATTTACTATACAGGCTAAATAATGCTTTACGACCTTGGTTTGCTAATGATTTTTGAGTGTATGTAAAATAACCATTATATCTAAACGATATTTATCATGTTTATGCATATTGATTGAAGATGAAAGGAAATTAATGACAATCTTGAGTTTTCAACAGGTATTCATTATTTACAATGATTGTATATTCTGGCGCGTGTAATTGTAGTCTGACGCGTGTACAAAGTTGAAGGTGTTAATTGGATGTTATTGTAGCAATAAAACAGGGGACACGCGACTCGTTAATCTCATTTGATGTTCCACATGTTTGCTTATCAAAATGGGACCACCATGTACAAAATGTATAAATGTTCCAGACCATATGAGTATTTGGACCGTACGCGTACGGTCCGGACCGTATACGTATACTCGTACGGTCCGACCATACGCGTACGGTCGGACCGTATGAGTATACGCGTACGGTCCAGTACGAGCTGACCATAAATGATATTTGATCATAGGGGTTAAATTGAAACAAGCATTTATCACAATCTTTATTTTTAGTTTTACAAATTGTTATTGATAATTTATTACAATTAGCCGGATAGATAAAATGAACAAACGAACAATTGAAATTAAGTATTTGTTTAATTTTATATCTGAATCCCATTTTGGTACTCTCGCCCAAGGTGACACAATTCAAGTAACGTAATATTTTTTACATTTTCATGTATGCAGTTCATGCATGTTCCTTTGCATTTGCATTAAAGATGCTAAATATTCTAAAACAATTGACCTCCAACATTATGTTTACTTCCGATATCTTCAATTTCAGTGATCATAATTCAATTAATGTATTACTGATCGACATGCTTAATACAAGAGACTAACAGATTTAATTAGCGTGAATTTAAAAGAAAGTTAAAATATAAAGTTTCTGTTTCAATTACAATTGAACTTTTTTAGATTAATTTGATAGTTAAGTTATGTTGATCTGCTTTATGCATTTGTAACTAATAAACTTGACCAACTGTTTATTATTAGTCAGACCGTACGCGTACGGTCCGACCGTATGAGTATTTTGAAAAAGTACGCATACGGTCCAGACCGTACGCGTACGGTCCAAATACTCATACGGTCTGGAACATAAATATTATGTTAGATAGGAATGTACATATTACTATATAATGACTAAAAATAATTAAAAAAAAAATAAAAAAAAAATATATGGACCCCAAGGTAGAACCACGTCCTCGTCGTGGGGTCTGGAAACACGCTTAAATAATAAAGATGGCAAAGCGTGGCTGAGAGTTCTATAAATAAAGCATCGAATTGACATAACAAGAGTACACTTAGAGCATAGTATTAAGCAAATGAATCAAAATATTATATTCCATAATGGCATTATGCCCGCTCCATATATATCTCCATTCGTTTATTATCGTTTATTCATACTTTGACTTTGATGAAAACACATACATACATTTCAAACTGATATTAAACCATGTGAACGGAAAATTTCTAAGAATTATTAAAAATATGTATGATGATGTCAAATCTAGAATCGTTCATAATTCAGAAGTTTCTGATGTCTTTGCTTGTGAAACAGGAGTTAGACAAGGGGAAAACCTTTCTCCTTTACTTTTCTCCTTGTATCTAAACGATTTACAAGAATTTTTAGAAAATTCTAATATTGAAGGAATTCAGTCTGTAACAAAAGATATTGAAAATGAACTTTTTGTATATTTTAAATTTTTTCTGTTATTGTATGCTGATGATACAATACTACTTGCTGAATCTAGCCATGATTTACAATGTATGTTGGACAAATTTTCAGAATATTGTAAACAATGGAAATTGAAAATAAATATAAATAAAACGAAAGTTATGATATTTTCAAAAGGTAGAATACCTAGAAATTTGTTATTTAATATAGATGGAAATGAAATTGAGATAGTCAGTAGCTATAAATATCTTGGTATTATTTTTTCTAGAAGTGGGTCATTTCTTTCCACCAGAAAATATCTACGTGACCAGGCGATTAAAGCAATGTATGCTGTTATAAAAAAATCCAGATTAAATAACTTGTCGATCGAGTGCCAACTCGATATGTTTGATAAGGCTATTGTTCCTATACTAACTTATGGGTGTGAGATATGGGGATTTGAAAATTTAGATATTCTTGAGAGAGTTCATTTGCGTTTTTGCAAACATATATTGAGGTTAAAAAATTCAACCCCCAATTTTATGGTCTATGGGGAATTGGGAAGATACCCGATTTCAGTTACCGTCAAGTCACGTATGATTAATTTCTGGTGTCGTTTACAAGAAGGGAAAGAGAGCAAACTATCATGTTTATTATATAAGCTGTTATATGTAAATCTCAATAACTATGGTTATGATAGTAAATGGATATTATATATAAAGAAAATTTTTGATGACTGTGGAATGTCAAATATATGGCAAAGTCACAACCTTTTTGAGAAACGTTGGGTTGTATTGAGTGTTCAGCAAAGATTAAGAGATCAGTTCATTCAAGAATGGTCAACAGAAATGAACAATTCGCCCAAGGGGCTGTGTTATAGATTGTACAAAAATGTTTTTAAATTTGAACACTATTTATCAGTACTACCATTTAATTTATTAATAACCTTATGTAAATTTAGATGTGCGAATAACCGTTTGCCCATTGAGACGGGAAGGTGGCGCAACATCCCAAGATCTGAAAGATTGTGTCACCTTTGCGCCTCAGCTGACATTGGTGATGAATACCATTATATCATGTCATGTAATTATTTCAAAGATGAAAGATGCAAATACTTACCACAATATTGTAATAAAAATATAAATGTTATCAAATTCAAACAAGTATATTCAACCCAAAATATTGTTGAGCTTGAGAAACTTTGTAGATTTATTAAATCTATTTCTGTGAAAGTCTATCCTCCTGGTTAATACAACTATGTGTTTATTTATCATTTGTGTAAATATTTATCATATTAATTTGTATTTCACACATGCTATATCTTATATATGTAATATGTATTATTGTAATATCTTCTCTGTAACTATGTATTTGGTTTATGAGAATAAAGATCATTCATTCATTATCTTATACATATTCTTCATATTTAAAAATAAAAAAAGAAGCTCAATCTCTTTCTTCCTCACAAATGTTTCATTTCTTTGTCTATCTATTATAATAAAACATTTTAATTAGACATATCTGCTCGTATATTTAAAAAAAAAACATTAAATACAAATTTCTTTATATCTAATAAAAAAAAGTTTTCTTGTCGCTAAATAGTCTTCTTGTCGCTTGTTGTCGCTTAAATAATTCTTGTTGTCGCTTCTTGTCGCTTGTTGACGCTTGTTGTCGCTTCTTGACGCTTGTTGTCGCTAATTAGTGAGACCCATAATGTAAGGTGGCAGGTACCAGTTTTGGTGTACCAGAACATGTGTCCCACGCTTGTTATAGTTAAGTATTGAGGTATATAATTGCATCATGTGGACTGAAAAAATAAATGAATGTAAATTCTAGGCTATTGTACTACACAAGTAAGTAGTTGCATACACAGGTTGGGGATTTCCTTCACATATAGGTCCAATCAGATGTCAAAATTGTGGTCTCCTCACTTGACGGCATCCAATCAAAGTGGGGGAAAAATTCAGTTTTATGTAAACAAAAATATCTTGAGATTTTGATGGTAAGGATAGGTTCGGACAAGGCTCTAATTCACTGAATATCCTTTCTCTCTTGAATTTTGGCTAAAATTCTTGTCGGCTTTTAGCAGGATTTTGCAGGTGAGGATTAGATTGGTATCAGAGCATCACATTTTTTGCCTTATTTGCAATGCATTTATAAATTTTAAAATCTCCATGCTGGACAGACACCCAAATTTAAAGGTTTTCTATATATTTACATAAGCACGCACACATCTTAGTTCCTTGAAACCATACATTTTATTTGTATTTAAGCTTAAATGAATTTTCAAGAAAATAAAATCATAAATCCATGAAATTCTAAAGATTTATTGTAAAATAACTGGTTTCTGCCACCTAAAAGAAGTGTAAGGGAGGTAATTCAAACATAACATTGTACTTTTAAAAGTAATTGTCCATTAACCAGGAAATCCCCCTAATTCCTAAACGGTTTGAGCCATAACCTTCTAAAGCCAAGCCTAACCATTCCTTTGTGGTATCGAAACTTGAAGTATAATTTCAGAGGTCCATACACCTTTCCACAAGTTATTGTCTGAAAACTAAAAAAACGCTTATTTGAGCCCCTAATTCCTAACCTGTTTGGACCATAATCTCCAAAATCAATTCTAGTTACCTTCCTTTTGTGGTTATAAACCTTGTTTCTATTTACTTAAACTAAAGTTATTGTCTGGAAACCAAATGTCTTTGGACGACGCTGACGCCGAAGATTTATAGGACAACGACATGATACCAATATACGACTGCAAATTTTTTTGAGGTCGTATAAAAACCATTGGTAAAAGAGTTCATAAATTATTGAAAGAAGTCAACATAAAGTGCCACATTCTAACAGAGAAAGCATATTCCAAGAAGAATACAACACCCTCCATGTAAATTCATTCGTAGTCAAAATTTCACAATCAAGGACAGAGACAACTGGACAAATTACAGATAAAAATGAAGATATCAGCTGTTCTTTCTCACAACTCTGCTGGAGCAGTTTTTGTGCAAGAAACACTCCCCTGCTTTTTAACGCTCTCTTCTTCAAGACAGATGAAATATGTGGAACAGGATCTGCTTACCCTTCAGAAACACTTGATATCATCTACGGCATTTGTATACTGTTGTCTTTTGTTCTTTTTATTTTTTGCCATGACATTGCCAGTTTATTGCCTATGAGTTTGGATGTTCCTTTGGTATCTTTGACCTTTCTGTTTGTTCTAAGACAATCTTAACATTTATTATCCTTCATCTCATATAAAATATGGGAATTTGGTATAATTACAGGGGATCTCCATGGCCTGTTTAACGATGGAGCCCCGCCATCGTTCAAATGTCTTGCGCCATCGTCAAATGACTCGCGCCATCGTTAAATTGTCTTGCGCCATCGTTAAATTGTCTTCCGCCATCGTTCAAAACTTCATCGTTTTTTGTAGCCCGACGCCATTTTTTTTAATCAATTATAATCAAATGCATGTAATTGCATAACCCTTAGGCTTTTTATGTTATAATCCAATACAGTTCTAACGCCTGGGGGATATCCGGATTAACATCGCTAATTACTTGTACCTGAGCTTGTACAGGTAGATCAACAAACCAAACAGGAGAATACTATCTGAGGATAGACGATCCATTTGTCGAAGTAATCAACTAAGTTTCAGCAAATGATTATGATCATTTAGATTAAATAAATAAATTAATCCAGTTACAAAGAAAACAGTTTAACAAGTCGAACACGTGCTTTATTTTGACTTACGCAATCAGCATCCCCCTTTTTTAAGAAGTACAAAATAAGACGCAAAACAGTAAATATTATTTCATCGTAAATAACTCGAGTACTGCTGTAACGATAATTTAGAATTACTTTAAAAGTTTAAAAGTAAAAGCTTAAATATTTCCTGTAAAGAAATATCGTATCTAAATTCCGAATTCATTTCGTATATTACAATCAAATTGATACATCCGCGTTTCCGGTTTCTATTCAGACTCGAAAGATGCATGTTGCACAGCATCAATTTTTCCAGATAGTCATTAAAAACCTTTTCATTTGTCGACGTTTGCTTTACAAATCTCTTTAACCTTTTACATAACCCGTACGAATTGTTTTGTTGTTGCTGCAAATCAGCCATACCGGTAATGGGCTCTGAATTTGACAGTGTCCACGAAAAAATCTCCACATTAGATGATTTTTAACCCCCATAACAATTACCAAAAATAAAAGAAATCTGCATGGGGACCTTCATGACAGCTTTTGGTCATTCTCGACTAAGGGGGGGGCCATGATGACTTGGCATTTGAATGGTTAAAAACGAGAATAAATGAAAATATTGATACTTCTAATTCTATAATAAAAATTCAAATAAATATAATTTAAATAAGCAATGAATTAGCATTTTCACCATTCCTTGTATGGAGGGATAAAATACTTCCGAACACGCTACACTGTACAGCGTAGACAAGGTTTGTAATGGTGAAAGTTCCTCCATGGTTCAATTTTCATCCATGGAGATCCCTGAATTTATTACTTACCGAGACAACTATCCACTAAAGACTAAAGTACATGGATGTACTAGAATATAATTCATGTTATGACCTTCAGCAATGGCAATGACTAATTTGTTCATTTTACATGCATGCTCATAATATAGTTATATATACTCATGTTGTATTATGGAGACGACATGTCCTTCGGTGTTTGTATGTTGTTTCACTGTACATGGATAAAAGGTTTCAAGAAAAAATACTGATGAAGAGGTGAGATTAAATCCATCTGCTACTACTATTCAAACACAATGTAAGTTTTAAACTTTTAATTACAAAGAAATATCACAATATAGCTGTAAAGCTTTGATTTATATGTCAGTACATTCTGGAATTAGACAAAGGGTATAAAAACCATCACATTTTACATCAAATAGGATTTTGACAAAACAAAAAAACTTTATTATGAACAAATAAAACATTTAACAAGAACTTTGATTGGAGTAACAAAAGGATGCCCCTGCCCTGCAATACTAATATTTCATGTAATTCAGGAGGACTTGTGCTTAAAGATATTACATGTACTGTCAAATTGGTGCAATATATAATTAAGTGGATGGTCTCTCCTATAACATGCAAGAGCAGGATACAATTACTGGATATTTTCTATAACTCTATAAAATGCCATCAATATAGGAGGGTATAACAAAACTTATTTCAACATTTTTGTGAATTGGTTCTTATGTTTACCCGCTAAAATGCACAAAATACTAGTATCTAAATACAAAGCATATGGCACATAACATAACATATATAAAGTTATAACATAACAATAACAACTAATGTGGACTTAAAGTAACATTGAAATAACATAAAACATAACTGTGTCACCTCAATACATTAACCTGCCTTAACTCAAAACAAAATCAGGTATGGTGTGGTTAAAGTAGTAGACTCTAAATATTTTGGTCCTATCTAGATATAGGAAGATGTGGTATGAACGCCAATGAGACAACTCTCCTATCTATACATTAATGAAAGAAGATGATGGGTAGAAACCCAACAACATATAAAGCAAATAGGTCAGCATACTAGTCTACCTAGATATGTTTTCCTATTTTTATCACTTGAAAACTTTTATCATTTTCTATACATTTTCTATAATATTTATTGTTCAGTAGCATAACACTATAAAAATAGCCGCATTATAAAGTCCCCATAGTTAAATATATTTGGAGTGATAATAAATGGCAAGGTAACAGCATAGTATTAATACATGGCATTGCTACTTAAAAATTAATGATAGTTTTACATAGCTATTTATCCCCTATAAGGTCACTAGAAATTCAATGAGACCTCTCAATTTGAAAAAAAGATAAATTTCCGTCCTAGACCAATTACCTAATTTTCTACCATCTTTATCATGTCATCATGAAGAAATGTTTTACAATTTTCTTTGTAAACTTCTAAATATGTGTCATGTTTCTTTCCATATTCAAGGTAAATTATTGGTAATAATATCCCCAAAGACACAGAAACCTGCTGATAAAACATAAGGTTGAAAAATTGCCATTCTACTCATTTAGTTTGAAAATGCCAACTCTGTAACTTAGGAGAGCCTTTTTTATTTATTTTCAATACAATGTCATTCAAACTAAGTTTCAAGGTAATGCCATTGAATCAGATTTGTAATCTGTCACTTCAATTTTTTTATAATCACATTTATGGTTACAGAATGCAAAGGGGGTAAAAAGAAATGGTGTCCATTGCATTCCGAAATTTACAAACCATTATAAAACACATTACATCAATTAAATCACACTTATTTGGGTCATTTCATATGATAAAATAAATTAACTATAATGATAAAACTCTTATTTATTTACGATTATAATTGAGTGGTTATGTATTGATCAGTTCCTATAGTTTTTCAGTCAGACGCTACCAAAATCCATAAATCTGGAGAAGGCTCGTAAAGTCTGAGATTTTATCAATTTTCTACTAAAAAGCATATCAGAATCATTTTTTGTTAAACATACTGTTCCCAGGTTTAACTGTTAAAAGATTAAAAAAATAATGCGTGGAATAATAATTGTGAGACATAGTTTGTCATATGTCAAAATTATATCAGAAATAGTATTTTCACCAAATTGAACTATCCTCAACTATTTCTCCTGAAGAAATAATTAGGAGTTGTGTGCATAAAGTTTATGGAATTATAATAAAATAACATACAGAGTCAAACAGCACCTTCCTGAATATAACCTGACAAAAGTTACTTCCCATTGCTAATTATTAACATGAACCCTTTGTGTTGAGTAAAACTGGTTCATGATAGGCACAATGGTAAGCAGGAGGTATACAATTAAGATTGATAATTTACTTTATCATATGTTTAGTAGTAAATACAGTAGTTTTGCATATGTGATAAATAGCCTGCTGTTTAATCCATATCGCGCAACTTTGATGCGCACCCTTTATCGCATACCCTTTATCACCCCCCTACCCTTTATCACACCCCTACTTTTTTTTTTTTTTTTTTTTTTTTACATAAAGTCAGTTTTGGTTTTTTTTTTTGCTTAAGAAAAATTTTCCTCAAAATAGGTAAATTTTTTGAATGACGTCATTGTTTGGTATGTGACGTCACGAACGTCGAGTTTTCATATTGTATGTGACGTCACGAACATCAAGTTTTCATATTTTTTGGCACCCTTAATGCAACTATGAAAAATACAAAACACACAAATTAATACAATAATAAACAAAATATTTTTAAAACAACAGCACGCAAATTGTAAGGTAACCCAGGTGCTTCGGATAAGTAATTGAGCAGTTCTTTTAATATAATACTCTTCTGTTGAAATATATGATAAAGTGTATAATACATGGCAAAATCCGTATCACATGCCGTATCACCCTCGACCAATATCATCCCTCGGGCCTAAAGGCCCTTGGGCTGATATTGATGTCTCGGGATGATACGACATATGATACGGATTTTGCCATGTATTATTCTCTATATAAAGTTATGAGCTGACATAAGTTACTTCCCTTTGTGTAAATGACAATGAAAAGCAATGGTATAAAGGAGGTATCATATTGATGTTGATTATTCCTTGTTTTTATAACTTACAAGTTCTTTGGAAAGAAACAGATCATAAAAAGTCCCAAAGTATTTTTATAATCCAATTATACACAAGACTAACTGAACATAGTCAATAACAAAAATATAAAATATAATCATAGCACCAAATCAAGCCAATTATATCAATACACATTTTACATATAAATATATAAACAGGCAAGCCTTACACAGATATAGACAAGATAACATAATACATGTACTGGACAAACAAGTCTTAAAAATATATACTTCATACAGGTACATGTGTGAATCGTCTTGTGCATCTGGTAAAACTCATAGTAAACAATAATTTAAGAATCTTATACAGATAAATATTTCACAGGTAAATATTATAAATAAAAATATAACACACACAAAATCACATAGAAAGGTAAACAATGAGATCTAAGTAAAGTGCCAGGTAGAGATATACAGGTGACATCCTATCACAATCACAAACCATTGGTAAACCATACAAACATGATCATCTCAGCATATATAATCATGAAATGGTAAAACAAAAACACATTCTCAATGTTCTGTTATTAAATGGAATAGATTATTTTTAGTGTGTCTTTCTATGTTGTGATGTTATACTATTGTTTCAGGTGAAACTTTTAAACCCTCTGAATTTTTTGCACCTGTCCTAGGTTAGGAACCTGATGTTAAGTGGCTGTCGTTTGTGGTTCATAAGTGTTTTTCTTTCTTCATATAGATTAGATTGAATGGTTTTACACTAGTCATTTTTGAAGCCCTTTATAGTTTGCTGTTTGGTATGAGCCAAAGCTCCGTGTTGAAGGCCGTACCTTGACCTATAATGGTTTACTTTTATAAATTGTTATTTGGATTGAGAGTTGTCTCATTGGCACTCATACCACATCTTCTTATTTCTATTGTCTTTTCTTCTGGCTTTGAAAAGATAAAGATTTGATTCTGTCCTTAGGTTTTATTGGTCACTGACTGGATAAAACCATTTCTGCTTCATTGATTTTTTTTTAAGGTTAAGGTCAATATGAATCCCTTTAGTGGTTAATACAATTTTGACTATAAAATATATTTTTTCAATAGCTGCTAAAGCTCTGGTAACTAGAATGCCTATATCCCTCACTTTACCTACATGTACAATGAATGCTTGGATACTAGGCCATACACAACAAAATGTATGACAAATGCTACACTTACACTGTTATACACTGATTAATAATTAACAATGGCTTTTAAGCATATAACAGTATTATTGTGAATAGAATACCCTTTTTTTTAATAATACTTTTGAATATAACATAAAGTACTATAACCTGCTACCAAACAGCTTAATATTGCAAAATCATGAGTATTTTTTGAAAAGCATTGCCACTGTCAATGTGATGAAAATTTAATATATTTAAGAACACTAAAATCCATATTTTATATACTATAAGATATGTGATATACCATAATTTCTGTACATAATGGAATCATTAGACCAATCAAAGCTATTAACTTCCTATTCTTGTAAAATTGATTTGGTTATTCTTAAAAAACTTACAATTTTAGCATGATGCACCAGTAAGATATTTTCCTTCAACCTAAAGGATAAAGTTTTTACTTACAACAAAGTTTTTTTTTCTTTTACACTGACAGTTACCTCTTCTAAATCTAAAATTTGTTTTTATGAACTAAATTTAAATTATGTTTGTTCATTGTTAATATAAACTATATATACTTTATAAAAATTTAGGGTTTTGTTGGAATTTATACATATATTGAAACATAAACCAATAAGTATTTGCCCCTATAATTTTTTCTCCTAAGGCTTTAATCAATTAAATAATTCTACTGGCTATAGTATCCTTGTTACAGTGCAGTTACTTCTTCTTGACTCTTTCGTTGTCTGGGTGTGAAGTCTTTGTCACTTAGTTGTTCTAATGCTGTCATTAGATTATCAGGGATATGATCTGTGACCATGTCTGGAGACAAAATTATCTCCTTGACAAAGTCTTCTGCTCTCGACCATTCAGCGTAAAAACTTGGAGTTCCACAACAGGCTCTGTAAATAATTACAAAACAGACATACAATCAGAGGTTAACAATGTTTTATAAATACAAAAAAAAAAATTAAATACATTGAATGTGATTTGTACTCAAATCAAATAATCAAATCTAATCAAATATGTTTATTTCCTAATCAAAGGGCCCTTATATCAATTACAAACAAATAAATCATAATAGACAAAACATAAATACATGTTTATGAACAATATGAAATTAAACATTATAATATGATTGTACTGATTGATAATTAGAGTCTTAGATATATATTTTTTTTAATTATAGAATAACTAATCGAAGAATTCAAATAAAGAAAAATATTCAACGAGTGACCAAACAACACATTAACTGATGAATGCACGTAGCGCATGAGATAATTATCAGTGTTGTTCGGTCACGAGTTCTTTAATTAGTTATTCTTTTTATTACATTGGCAAATGGCTTTTTTTTTAAAGAAATTAATTTAAAACATGCCTATTATTGTATGACATCAGAGAGTGAAATAACCACCTTTATTTCACATGTGAAATTATCGGTTTTTATTTAACTGGGAATTCAATGTAATTCACTGCAACCAATATAATAAAGTCGTTATTGGCTTTGAACTATAGTATACAGTAACTTATATTGTATTGATCTGTATTGTGTGCGTTTGTGATTTATGTCAATCTGATTAATTTACCCCTTTCAACTGTTTCTTTATAGTTTGTTCTTATGTTGCGCTGTAAGACTATTGTCAAAGTTTAGGGGAGGGTTGGGTGCCAGAAAACATGTTTAACTCTACCACATTCTGTATGTGCTGGTCCTAAGTCAGGCATATGTTATTCAGTGGTTGTTGTTAGTTGCTGTTAATTATCATACTGTTTTGTACATAAATCAGACTGTTGTTTTTTTTTGTTTTAAAGTTTTAAAGTTGATATTTTGGGGTTTTATAGCTTGCTATGCAGTATGGGGGGTTTGTTTATTTTTGAAGTCTATACAATGAATTATAGTAACTTATTTTTATGTAATTTGGTCTCTGGTGGAGAGTTGTCTCATTGACAATCATACCAAATCTCCATAATTTTAAATTACAACTTATATAGAATGCCTATAGAAACACAACACTTAGCTAATTATTCATTATTCAAACAAATATATCAACCAACAAATATCCTGTACTGATTTTTAAGGTATGTTTTAATGTATGTTTAGTCAATCTACTTATCTTATTTAGTATTGAGTTTATATCTTAAAATCCAGTATATCCAACCACATTTTCATAAACATGTCCAAAGTTAGAAATCTTCTCTGTACTTGTTGTATGTCATATCATAACATTTGTTTGTTATTTTTAAATTGAACATGTTTTCTATTCAATTCATTAATAACTTGAGATTAAAGCAAACTAAAGTTAGAAAACAGAAACAAAAAAATCTGCAATTTTTTCATTTGTAAAGGGGCATAACTCTGGAACAGTTAAAGTGATGCCACCAAAATTCAAACTTGATCTGTGTTTTGTAGTTATTAGCATTGTGTATAAGTTTCATAATATTTGGTAGAGGCAAACTGAAGTTAGAGAACGGAAACCAACTTTGAGACATACAGACAGACACGGGTAAAACTTAATGTCCCTCTGCTATGGCTGCAGCATACAAATAACTATATAAATACTTACCTCCCTCCTTCCACTTCTAACACATGTAATAGCTGCCCTGGTGGATACATTGGTGGGTGGGTGATTTTCAATTGTTCTCTCGCCATACTGACATTCTGCAATGCTTCCTAAAGATATCACAGAAAAAATGTTCATATGATCAGTAAAAACAAAATAATAAATTAACATGGGAACTGAGTGGGATATAATAGACCTTATGCAAATGAATATTATTCAATGGGATTGAAAAATTCTCTACGCAGAGTCTTTTTAAATTTTTAAAAATTAAGATGATATAAGACCAAGTGTCTCAGTCAAATCTCAAATTGATGCTTGTTACTCTTCAAATACTGATATTCCTATTGTAATGCAATACTTGTAAAATGTTCAAAACATAAAAAATTAAAATAAAATATCCCTGAAACACAACTGAGATTGTGTCATATTGTGCTTCATGACTTTGACCCTTAACCTTGAAACTGACATCATTCATTCATATATAAGTGGCATTAGTTTGACATACTGCATTACAATATTTTTCCTCTTCAAAAAGGGTACTAGAATATACATATTAGATACATGGACCTGAATGTAAAAGTTTATTCCCATGAGAAACTATGGAGGATAATTAAAATCTGTTTTATTTGGAAGAAATCAATTCATTCATATTTTATAAGAAGTAAACAAGAATGTGTCCATAGTACACGAATGCCCCACTCGCACTATCATTTTCTATGTTCAGTGGACAATGAAATTGGGGTCAAAACTATAATTTAGCATTAAAATTAGAAAGATCATATCATGGGGAACAAGTGTACTAAGTTTCAAGTTGATTGGACTTCAACTTCTTCAAAAACTACCTTGACCAAAAACTTTAACCTGAAGCGGACGGACGAACAGAGGCACAGACGGACGGACGGACGGACGAACGGAGGCACAGACCAGAAAGCATAATGCCCCTCTACTATCGTAGGTGGGGCATAAAAACAAAATATATTCAAATCAACTTGGAAGCCTTGTTTTAAGTTTCATTATGACTGAATTATATAGAAGTATGAAAGGGGAAAATGGAAAAAGGAATCTGAACATTAAGATATCTGCAATCTAGCCATATTTTTAGAAGCTATTCCGAATTGTTGAAAGGACAGGATGTGTAAAGGAAGCAATCATTGAGAATTCTTATAAACTTGTCAAGGACAGAGTTACGGAAAGTTCAAGTTAAGTTTTATGCATGCTGAGTGGCCATGGACTCAGTTCAGAGTATGAAATAACAAAAATTTCATGTGTCCTATGCTAAGGTCATACTACTGTAGATTCATTATTATTCGTGGGTAACCAATTTTGGTTGATTTTGTTGTTGCCGGTGAACCACAAATTTAATTTTTCAACGAAATACCTATTTTCTATCAGCTTGAGTGCAGACCTTAATAAAACCACAAAATCAAATATCCATGAAAATGCAGGTTTCCTCAATCCACAAAAATAGGTATCCACGAATATTAATGATTCCACAGTATCATATTCCAACCTTTTGTCAACTGTGAAATCATAGTCAAAACTGTAATTTGGCATATAATGACAATTTTCACGCTAGGGCCTGTTATAGCCAACTATACTTTATATGTTTTTTTCTTACAGTGATGACTGTATGGTGTCTATAATTGCTTACTATAACTTCATTTTAACTCTGGTGGATAGTTGTCTCATTGGCAATCATATAAAATTTCCTCAAATTTTAATATGTGTTCTAAGTTTCTAGTGTAATTAACCAAACTTTCTGGTAAACTTCCTTTATAAACTTTGACATTATAATGCCCCCTATCAAAGTAAGGTAGATATAACATTTATCTTACAATTAGTTACATAGTGAGTATTGTGCACTTATTTGCCTTGGGAGTTAACACTGTAAAATAGAAGTAAAGAATGTGGTTACTGTGTGCCGTATGCATGCCTTATATTATGATGAAATTAATTACATGACTAAAAGTCATTTAACACATTGGTTTAAATAGTTGTCTTTTAAAACAGTTCAACAGAAAAAAAATATGCTGCATTCAAATATTAATAAAATATCTTTAAAAGAAAGTAGAAAGTCTTGCACAATTGTCAACAAACTGTTATAAATTCTCATTATAAGAAAAATAGAGTTGAAAACCACTGGATTATAGACATGTGCAACATTAAAGGTCAAAAATAAGTTTCACTCACAGCTGTCTGTAAAAATAGAATCACAAAAATTACGTAACATAATTCTGTGACCAGAGATTATTTGTTATGTGGCATATAAACAGTAAAACCACTCTCCAACTGTCAAACACATCTGTTGAATGCCACTAAGACAATTAATCGAAATGAATTAAACCAACCGCTTCTTCATATGTTTATTTCTCCTCTTAGTTTTAAGAAAAGCACAGTTAATAGTTTATGCATTGTCAAGGATTATTTCAATGGAAAAGCTGCCACTAACAATAGTGTGTACAGATCAGGTATTAGATAGCAGTTGGTGAAAATGTTCTGGTCAATTTCTATCTCTTTTTTGCTGTTCCACAAAATTTCAAACTTAAGTAGTGTTGCACACTTTTGATTTGACATTCATAGAAAAATATAATTAAACAATTGTAGCTGTTGATAATTAAGAAATAATTCTTTCATGCCATGATCTATGCTCATTTTAACATGGGTAGGCATTATATTTGTTAATATCTTAATACTGTGCGTTAGCGAGGTATTAAATGTTTACAAATATAATGCCTACCTATGTCAAAATGAACATAGAGCATGGCATGATAGAATTATTTCCATTCTAATAGGAATATTTTGAACTTTTGTACTTCGAAGCGGACCTATAGTAGACGCTCGAAATGTTGCCATTTTGATTTGATGAACAAAAACGTTACAGAAAAATCAACAGTTTATCAATAAAAAAAGAACAAAAACATTTATGATAATAAAATATAAAGATAAAATCTAATACACTACCTCTATATCATTGTTGCCTATATTAGTGACACCTCGACCAAGTAGTCTCTCTGTTGCTGTACTATCACTGATAAAACAGCCACATAATACCTCCCAGGCACCTGATGCTAAAGTTCTGAACTGAAAACAGAATTCTAATACTCAACACTCATAAAACGGACAATAATAATCTAGATGTCAAAGTTCTATTCTGAAAACATAATTAAAATGGAAATGTGCCCATGGGACACAGATGATGGCCCCGATGGCATATAAGATTATAAAGGGACATAACTCAATAACAGTAAAAGTGAAACCCAATTTTGAACTTAATCTGTCTTTTGTAGTTTCATAACATGTTCTTAAGGCAAACTTAAGTTAGGGAACAAAGACAAAAAAATCAACATTTTTTCATTTGTAAAGGGACATATCTCTAGAACATTAAAAGTGAGGACACAAAAATTCAAACTGGATCTATGTTTTGCAGTAAAAAGCATTAAGTACTGTAAATTCAGAAATTATTGCATGCATTTATTATTGCAATTTTGTCATTTATGAATTGTTGCGATTATTCCGTTTACATTTTTTGCAATAATGGGGGGGGGGGGGGTGCATTAAAAGGAATTATCTAATACTTGTCCCTGATATAACAATCCCCATATACCTATATAAAGCTAAGACACCACAAGCTGAAAAAAAGAATTCTCTAATACTTGTCACTGATATAACATAAGACTTCATATGCAAAGTGACAGGCCTAGATTATTTCTAAAGAGAGATTACAATAGAAAGGAAAAGATATGGCATATCATCCATCACTCAAAATCAGAACATGCACAGAAACACATGTTCTTCACATAGGAGAATATGATTGTATGTTAAGGAGAATATGATTGTATGTTAAGGAGAATATGTACTAACCTTAGGAGAATGTGAATTTCTGATGGCTGTTAATGTTTTTTCCTTAAGATCATACATAGACCATATACTAAGTCTGGTTATCATATCTTTTCCTAGCACAACAGAACATATGTAATCTTGGCTCGCCTGGCTAGCTTCAAAACTGAAATAAATAAAGTTAGAATAAAAATTATGAACTTAAATGTTTTGCATAAGCCTGTTTCACTGTACTGTGGAATCATTTATTATCTTAGATTCCAATCTTCATGGAATGAGGAAAAAATGTTTTTTACATGGATATTTGATTTTCATGGTTTTGACTATGTTGTATAGACTTAGCTCATGTTTAAAGGCTGTTGTATGTTGACCTATAGTTGTTAATTTCTGTGTCATTTGGTCTCATTTCATTTTCATGGCTAGGTAAACTATTTTTTATCTATAGAATTTTGCAAAGTAAACAAATCCATATGCTGGAGTCAACTAACATATTTTCATAATTCACTGCTAAACAACAATCATGCATAATTTAATATGACCACTTTAGCAATATTCTAACAGTAATGCTCTGTGTTGAAGACCAAACTTTGACTTATTCGTGGATATTTGAAAACATGGTTTTGGTGAAGTCTGCATACATTCCTTGAGAAAATTTGTATTTCGTTGAACATTTAAATTCATAGTTCCACTGTTCCCATGAAATCCACGAACATTAGTATCCAATGAATATTAATTAAAGGTTACTGTAGTGTATATATGAACATTATTCTTTACTTACTATGATATTTTAAGTACATTTGTGATGAAGGATTCATACCTGCCAACTGTCACTATTTGGGGGGGGGGGGGATTTCCCCCATGGAGGCTCCCAAATTGAAATTTTGAAAGAGCAATTTTGTCCACAATTTAAACAAAACGATTAGTTTTATAATGACTTAAGGCTTATAAAAGTAGGAAGAAGCCAAAAAACAACATTAAAATGTATTTGCAAGCCCCCTTGAAGGTTTTTTAGGACTATGACAGCCATCTTGCACGCAAAACCCCCATGGGCATTTTGAAAAGTTGGCAGGTATGAGGATTTACTGACCCTTCAGAAGCAACATAGATCACCACAGATGATTGTGTTAAGGTTCATGTTGCTCTGTATTTATTTTTTAGTGTTCTGTTTTGTAAACTGGTGTCTGTCTTTTCATCATTTTTTAAAAATTTACAATGCCATTGTCAATTTGTTTTTTGAGTTTAGATGTATCATCTTTTTTACTATGAGTAATAAAGTTCTTGATAAAGTTGGTAAATTAAATCTGTAAATTACACTACATATTCTTACCTTAGAAGGCCACCTGGTGGAGCATAAGCAAAACAGATTAGATCAGGATAGGATTGTTTGAGTAATACTGCCAGTAATGCCGCTGTACCTGCTCCTAAACTGTGTCCCGTGATTACCAGCTTACTTCCCTTTAACAATATAAATTCAGAAATTATTGGCAAATGAAAGAAGAACACTGAACCTGATGTTCAAAGTCCTTTACTTCTTATAATTTTTGGTTATAGATGTCATTAGGCTTCAGTTTCATTGATGTACCCATAAAATTAAGAGTGGAAATAGGGATTGTGTCAAAGGGACAACAACCCCGCCAAAGAGAAAAAAACAGCCAAATGTCACCAAATTTAAATGTTGCAGCCCTAGCCTTCATTAGTATGTTCAAGGTCAAACATATCATCCCGGATCTTTACTTACTTGTGCCCTATCAAATGCATCCTCTAATATATGTTTCTCCTCCAATGTCCTTTTCACATACTGAGCAGCTTGGAGAATACCTTTGTGAGCCACACAGCCTATAAGTCCCTCACACTCTAAACATTCACTGTCTGCACTCAAATCTGTAATTGCATCCTGTAAAATATAGAATATATCATGTTATGGCTGCTATGGCATACTGTAAAATATAGTTTATATAATCTGTAATGGCAGCCTATAAAAATATAGAATATATTATCTGTTATGGCATCCAGTAAAATATAGTTTATATATTTTGGGTCTCTTTGTGTGATCCTGGCTTTATTTGCTTATGCCGGCGTCACACATTGGCGTATAGACAGGCGTGCACCAAAGGTACAGAAAAAATTGACAAAAGTCAGTATACCTAAGCTGCACGCCAGAGGAACGCTAAGCAATTGTTAAACATGCAAAAACAAAGGTATACGCTTTATGAACGCTACAAATTTTTATGCAGCATAAAAAATTTCATCCAGCTCAAGCGTAAAGATAAGTTTGAGACACGTTTAGGGCACATGGTATACGCTTCGAGATGGTTTCGACTTTAACTAAAACGTATGCAGGTGTGTTTGTAACAAACACCCCATAATAGAACGTCCAAGATACATCCAGGAAGCATCTCAAATATGTTCAAGAAACTTTTTTCCTGTGTAGCGTGCATTCCATTTAGTTAGACAAAGGCCATGTATACGCAAACGTACGTTTCTTGAACGCCCGATAAACACTTAGGTATGCTTCTCGTACGACCAAAACACGCTTAAAGCTTGTTGTGCACACATTACAGATATGATTGACAGGTTGAATGCATCCTAAATTACTAGCTTATTGGCAGCGTACAAGATTTTTTAACACGCCTGGCATACGTCAGAGCTATATGATGATGTTTGACGCTGGTATTCGTCTTGAGTTTTCTATGTAGTTTTTTATGTACTGTTGCTTGTCTGTTTGTCTTTTTTTAATTGGAATGGTGTTTTCGACTTATGAAAACAAATGCTAAAAATACATATAAATACAAAAAAATAACAACTCTTTTACATGATATATATATATCTGAACCTACACTACATGATACCAATAACTGACCTTCAGTGATAAAGTCCCCCTGATGGCTACAACCACTGACTGTTTCTCTTTATCTATTGCTACATAAAATGGTATTTCAAATATCTACAATTCAAATAAAATGTTTGATTTTTAACCATATTTCCCTCCACAAAACATCTAGTATTGAATCAGACTTCAAAGTTGTCTGAATGACAATTATACCACCTCTCCTATTTTATATTTAGGAGATAACTGAATTGTATTTTAAGCTAAGGCGGTAAGCCAAGCCAGTAAACGGTTATTTGCAACCATCAAATAACCAATTGATACCATTGGAGCTTAAAATACAATATTGTTATCTCTATTCTACTGAAACTGACAGAAAGTAATGTGAAATCATACATTTAAAATCTGTCCTATGTCTTCTGCACTTGCGCTACATTTTCATAGCATCGACAATTGCAAACTAATGCCATGAAAATTAGTGATGTTATCGAATCAAAATGAAAATTACAATTGATGTTGCATTAGAATAAGAATTGTAATCCAGCATTTCATACATGCTATGTTACTAGACAATATCAATTTTCAATCAAAATATCAAACGACTAATATTTGAAGTAAATATTCAAAACATTAACATGGTCTTATTAAAATTTCCCAGTTTGAATACTAAATTTTAATGTTCTAGCATCTTTACCATAGTTCTGTTAATAAGAAATACAACTTGCCTAATTATTTATTCGTGATTTTGACCTATTTTAATACTCCTTGAGTGTTATAGAATCATTTACAAGTATTTTCAAATTCTTCTTTATAATGGAAAACAGTTTTTCCATGAAAATACCCCAAACGATCACACAGGATTTGAACTTATTGTGTAGTTTCATAAGATGTTTTCAAGCAGTTCCAATAAGTTTTTCTCCTGAATTCCCATGGCAAAAAAGGGTGCAAATCACTTTCCAGAGTGGACTTTACATGCCTGAATTTCAGTAAAGGTAGTGCTTGAGGTCGTACCAAACAACTTACCCAAAATTAATTGGCTTGTTTAATTATCATAAAATTTTGACTCTTTGACAAATATATAAAATTTCAAAAAAATTGAGCCACACACTTTATCAACAAAAGGAGTAGGTCCAGTAAGACCCCTTTTTGGCCCCAAAATATAGCAGTTTTACAAAATTGTTAAAATGTAAACTTTTAGTTATTTATTGGACAATAGAATGCTTCTGCTACATAAATATGGGCTGTTTTTGACATTACAATGCAGATATATTGGGTACTAGCACCATGAAGTCATGCTAAATTACTGAAATCTTCACAATTCTAGCATTTTAGTTAAATTTTAGACGGTTTTCGTGTAAAACGAAAGTGGCCGCATTCGTGTTCATCCTTAATATTGAAATGTAAGTTGTATTTTATGATAATACATAACATATATAAAGATTGAGGATGAACACGGATGCGGCCACTTTCATTTTTGACAAAAACCATCTGAAAATTGACATTTTTTGGCATATTTGGTCGATTTTTCATATTTGAGCTTGAATCAGATCGTTTTTAATGACTAAATCAGTTAAAATCTTTCACATAAACTAATTGACTTAAATGAAATAGACACTTAAGTGTTTAAAAAGTGGTCAAAATCTTTCATCAGATGAACCTGAAATTTGAGGCCAAAATCGGTCCTTACCGGACCTACTCCTTTCATTTGATATACAGCATCTTGACAAACACTTATTTTGATTATTGAGAAGCCTTAACAATATACATGTAACGTGATAAAAACTTTAAACTGAATTTTACAGAATTATCTCCCTGTAGTGTTATGTACGACCTTAAATGTTAATTTGTTCCATACGTGACACCACCTACCCTATTATGATAATCTGCATAGACCAGATCAAACTGATCCAACCCTGTTAATCTTTTGATTGTGGCTGTATTACACTGACAACAGTTGTCAAAATAAACTTGGTTTGCTGGAAGACAACAACTACAGCACCTGAAACAGAACAAGATATATAAGACAGTTGCATAAAACATACATTGGACTGTTCCATTAAAACATACATTAGACAGTTGCATAAAACATACATTGGACTGTTCCATTAAAACATACATTAGACTACGACACAACAGAATTATAGCCATGCGAATTCACACTCAGCAAAGCAGTCAAAATCAGGAATAAGTCACGTTGGGTAATAAAAAGATCAGTGCCTGTCCCCAGTCAAAAGCCTGTAAATCAGTGTTTGTCGTTTGTCTGTGTTACATATTTGTTTTTCATTCATTTTTTTATATAAATAAGGCCGTTAGTTTTCTCGTTTGAATTGTTTTACATTGTCATATCAGGGCTTTTATAGCTGACTATGCAGTATGGGCTTTGCTCATTGTAGAAGGCCTTACGGTACCCTATAGTTGTTAATGTCTGTGTCATTTTGGTCTCTTCAGGACAGTTGTCTCATTGGCAATCATGCATACCACATCTTCTTTTTTTTATATTGGACTGTTCCATTAAAACATACATTAGACTGTTCCTTTAAAACATGCATTGGACTGTTCCAATAAAACATGCATGGACTTTTTCATTAAAACATACATTAGACTGTTCCATTACATGATACATAGGACTGTGTGTTCCATTTAAACATGAAAATGTTATCAATACATAAGACCAACATATCTCATATATTTACACAAATGACACATCCCAGTACACAAGTGTGTAAAACATCAATACATAAGACCAACATACCTCATATGTTTACACAGATGACACACCCCACTACACAAGTGTGTAAAACATCAATACATAAGACCAACATACCTCATATGTTTACACAGATGACACACCCCACTACACAAGTGTGTAAAACATCAATACATAAGACCAACATACCTCATATGTTTACACAGATGACACACCCCACTACACAAGTGTGTAAAACATCAATACATAAGACCAACATACCTCATATGTTTACACAAATGACACATCCCATTACACAAGTGCGTAAAACATCAATACATAAGACCAACATACCTCATATGTTTACACAAATGACACATCCCAGTTCACAAGTGTGTAAAACATCAATACATAAGACCAACATACCTCATATGTTTACACAGATGACACATCCCAGTACACAAGTGTGTAAAACATCAATACATAAGACCAACATACCTCATATGTTTACACAGATGACACATCCCATTACACAAGTGTGTAAAACATCAATACATAAGAACAACATACCTCATATGTTTACACAGATGACACATCCCAGTACACAAGTGTGTAAAACATCAATACATAAGACCAACATACCTCATATGTTTACACAGATGACACATCCCAGTACACAAGTGTGTAAAACATCAATACATAAGACCAACATACCTCATATGTTTACACAGATGACACATCCCAGTACACAAGTGTGTAAAACATCAATACATAAGACCAACATACCTCATATGTTTACACAGATGACACATCCCAGTACACCAGTGTGTAAAACATCAATACATAAGACCAACATACCTCATATGTTTACACAAATGACACATCCCAGTACACAAGTGTGTAAAATATCAATACTTAAGACCAACATACCTCATATGTTTACACAAATGACACATCCCAGTACACAAGTGTGTAAAATATCAATACATAAGACCAACATACCTCATATGTTTACACAAATGACACATCCCAGTACACAAGTGCGTAAAACATCCATACATAAGACCAACATACCTCATATGTTTACACAGATGACACATCCCATTACACAAGTGCGTAAAACATCAATACATAAGACCAACATACCTTATATGTTTACACAAATGACACATCCCAGTACACAAGTGTGTAAAACATCAATACATAAGACCAACATACCTCATATGTTTACACAGATGACACATCCCAGTACACAAGTGTGTAAAAACGTCAATACATAAGACCAACATACCTCATATGTTTACACAGATACGAATCCCAGTACACAAGTGCGTAAAACATCAATACATAAGAACAACATACCTCATATGTTTACACAGATGACACATCCCATTACACAAGTGCATAAAACATCAATACATAAGACCAACATACCTCATATGTTTACACAAATGACACATCCCAGTACACAAGTGTGTAAAACATCAATACATAAGACCAACATACCTCATATGTTTACACAGATGACACATCCCAGTACACAAGTGTGTAAAACATCAATACATAAGACCAACATACCTCATATGTTTACACAAATGACACATCCCAGTACACAAGTGCGTAAAACATCAATACATAAGAACAACATACCTCATATGTTTACACAGATGACACATCCCATTACACAAGTGCGTAAAACATCAATACATAAGACCAACATACCTCATATGTTTACACAAATGACACATCCCAGTACACAAGTGTGTAAAACATCAATACATTAGAACAACATACCTCATATGTTTACACAGATGACAAATCCCAGTACACAAGTTTGTAAATAAATAAAATGGCCACCCATAGGAAGCACTGGCATATCTCATGTAATGGAACATCATCTTGGTTGTCATCCATGGTTTGGGTTTTACTGTACATTCTTCTGTGGATGACATGGAAGCCTGTCCATTGGTTCTACTGTAAAAATAATAATTATTGTTTACCTTAAAGATTAAGACCAATTCAAATGTCTTGCTATGTTGCACTCTAGATGACACACATAGTTACTGTCAACAAATTCTTCACTCAAATGGTTGACAGAGACCACAAAAAAAATAGTTTTCTTGTTACATCTGAAGGTGTGGATTTACATGGAAGGTGTGGATTTACATGGAAGGTGTGGATTTACATTTGAAGGTGTGGATTTACATGGAAGGTGTGGATTTACATGGAAGGTGTGGATTTACATTTGAAGGTGTGGATTTACATGGAAGGTGTGGATTTACATGGAAGGTGAGGATTTGCATGGAAGGTGAGGATTTACATGGAAGGTGTGTATTTACATGGAAGGTGTGGATTTACATGGAAGGTGAGGATTTACATGGAAGGTGTGGATTTACATGGAAGGTGTGGATTTACATTTGAAGGTGTGGATTTACATGGAAGGTGTGGATTTACATTTGAAGGTGTGGATTTACATGGAAGGTGTGGATTTACATGGAAGGTGTGGATTTACATGGAAGGTGTGGATTTACATGGAAGGTGTGGATTTACATGGAAGGTGTGGATTTACATGGAAGGTGTGGATTTACATGGAAGGTGAGGATTTACATGGAAGGTGTGGATTTACATGGAAGGTGTGGATTTACATTTGAAGGTGAGGATTTACATGGAAGGTGTGGATTTACATGGAAGGTGAGGATTTACATGGAAGGTGTGGATTTACATGGAAGGTGTGGATTTACATTTGAAGGTGTGGATTTACATGGAAGGTGTGGATTTACATGAAAGCTGAGGATTTACATGGAAGGTGAGGATTTACATGGAAGGTGTGGATTTACATGGAAGGGGTGGATTTACATGGAAGGTGTGGATTTACATGGAAGGTGAGGATTTACATGGAAGGTGTGGATTTACATGAAAGGTGTGGATTTACATGGAAGGTGTGGATTTACATGGAAGGTGTGGATTTACATGGAAGGTGTGTATTTACATGGGAGGTGTGGATTTACATGGAAGGTGTGGATTTACATGGAAGGTGTGGATTTACATGGAAGGTGAGGATTTACATGGAAGGTGTGGATTTACATTTGAAGGTGTGGATTTACATGGAAGGTGTGGATTTACATGGAAGGTGAGGATTTACATGGAAGGTGAGGATGGAAGGTGAGGATTTACATGGAAGGTGAGGATTTACATGGAAGGTGTGGATTTACATGGAAGGTGTGGATTTACATGGAAGGTGTGGATTTACATGGAAGGTGTAGATTTACATGGAAGGTGTGGATTTACATGGAAGGTGTGGATTTACATGGAAGGTGTGGATTAACATGGAAGGTGAGGATTTACATGGAAGGTGTGGATTTACATGGAAGGTGTGGATTTACATGGAAGGTGAGGATTTACATTTGAAGGTGTGGATTTACATGGAAGGTGTGGATTTACATGGAAGGTGAGGATTTACATGGAAGGTGTGGATTTACATGGAAGTTGTGGATTTACATGGAAGGTGTGGATTTACATGGAAGGTGAGAATTTACATGGAAGGTGTGGATTTACATTTGAAGGTGTGGATTTACATGGAAGGTGTGGATTTACATCTAAGGTGTAGATTTACATGGAAGGTGAGGATTTACATGGAAGGTGTGTATTTACATGGAAGGTGTTGATTTACATGCAAGGTGTGGATTTACATGGAAGGTGTGGATTTACATGGAAGGTGTGGATTTACATTTGAAGGATTTACATGGAAGGTGTGGATTTACATGGAAGGTGAGGATTTACATGGAAGGTGAGGATTTACATGGAAGGTGTGGATTTACATGGAAGGTGTGGATTTACATTTGAAGGTGTGGATTTACATGGAAGGTGTGGATTTACATGGAAGGTGTGGATCTACATGGAAGGTGAGGATTTACATGGAAGGTGTGGATTTACATTGAAGGTGTGTATTTACATGGAAGGTGTGGATTTACATGGAAGGTGAGGATTTACATGGAAGGTGTTGATTTACATTGAAGGTTTGTGTTTACATGGAAGGTGTGGATTTACATGCTTGGTGTGGATTTACATGGAAGGTGTGGATTTACATGGAAGGTGTGGATTTACATTTGAAGGTGTGGATTTACATGGAAGGTGTGGATTTACATGGAAGGTGAGGATTTACATGGAAGGTGTGGATTTACATTTGAAGGTGTGGATTTACATGGAAGGTGTGGATTTACATGGAAGGTGTGGATTTACATGGAAGGTGAGGATTTACATGGAAGGTGAGGATTTACATGGAAGGTGTGGATTTACATGGAAGGTGTGGATTTACATGGAAGGTGTTGATTTACATGGAAGGTGTGGATTTACATGGAAGGTGTAGATTTACAT
Source organism: Mytilus edulis (assembly GCF_963676685.1). Lineage (NCBI taxonomy): Eukaryota > Metazoa > Mollusca > Bivalvia > Mytilida > Mytilidae > Mytilus > Mytilus edulis. The sequence continues at coordinate 1,041,254 of NC_092352.1, forward strand.
GGAAGGTGTGGATTTACATGGAAGGTGTGGATTTACATGGAAGGTGTGGATTAACATGGAAGGTGAGGATTTACATGGAAGGTGTGGATTTACATGGAAGGTGTGGATTTACATGGAAGGTGAGGATTTACATTTGAAGGTGTGGATTTACATGGAAGGTGTGGATTTACATGGAAGGTGTGGATTTACATGGAAGTTGTGGATTTACATGGAAGGTGTGGATTTACATGGAAGGTGAGGATTTACATGGAAGGTGTGGATTTACATTTGAAGGTGTGGATTTACATGGAAGGTGTGGATTTACATCTAAGGTGTAGATTTACATGGAAGGTGAGGATTTACATGGAAGGTGTGTATTTACATGGAAGGTGTTGATTAACATGCAAGGTGTGGATTTACATGGAAGGTGTGGATTTACATGGAAGGTGTGGATTTACATTTGAAGGTGTGGATTTACATGGAAGGTGTGGATTTACATGGAAGGTGTGGATTTACATGGAAGGTGAGGATTTACATGGAAGGTGAGGATTTACATGGAAGGTGTGGATTTACATGGAAGGTGTGGATTTACATTTGAAGGTGTGGATTTACATGGAAGGTGTGGATTTACATGGAAGATGTGGATTTACATGGAAGGTGAGGATTTACATGGAAGGTGTGGATTTACATTGAAGGTGTGTATTTACATGGAAGGTGTGGATTTACATGCTTGGTGTGGATTTACATGGAAGGTGTGGATTTACATGGAAGGTGTGGATTTACATTTGAAGGTGTGGATTTACATGGAAGGTGTGGATTTACATGGAAGGTGAGGATTTACATGGAAGGTGTGGATTTACATGGAAGGTGAGGATTTACATGGAAGGTGTGGATTTACATGGAAGGTGTGGATTTACATGGAAGGTGTGGATTTACATGGAAGGTGTGGATTTACATGGAAGGTGTGGATTTACATGGAAGGTGAGGATTTACATGGAAGGTGTGGATTTACATGGAAGGTGTGGATTTACATTTGAAGGTGTGGATTTACATGGAAGGTGTGGATTTACGTGGAAGGTGTGGATTTACATGGAAGGTGTGGATTTACATGGAAGGTGAGGATTTACATGGAAGGTGTGGATTTACATGGAAGGTGTGGATTTACATGGAAGGTGTGGATTTACATGGAAGGTGTGGATTTACATGGAAGGTGTGGATTTACATGGAAGGTGAGGATTTACATGGAAGGTGTGGATTTACATTGAAGGTGTGTATTTACATGGAAGGTGTGGATTTACATGCTTGATGTGGATTTACATGGAAGGTGTGGATTTACATGGAAGGTGTGGATTTACATTTGAAGGTGTGGATTTACATGGAAGGTGTGGATTTACATGGAAGGTGAGGATTTACATGGAAGGTGTGGATTTACATGGAAGGTGTGGATTTACATGGAAGGTGTGGATTTACATGGAAGGTGAGGATTTACGTGGAAGGTGTGGATTTACGTGGAAGGTGTGGATTTACATGGAAGGTGAGGATTTACATGGAAGGTGAGGATTTACATGGAAGGTGAGGATTTACATGGAAGGTGAGGATTTACATGGAAGGTGAGGATTTACATGGAAGGTGTGGATTTACATGGAAGGTGTGGATTTACATGGAAGGTGTGGATTTACATTTGAAGGTGTGGATTTACATGGAAGGTGTGGATTTACATGGAAGGTGTGGATTTACATGGAAGGTGTGGATTTACATGGAAGGTGTGGATTTACATGGAAGGTGAGGATTTACATGGAAGGTGTGGATTTACATGGAAGGTGTGGATTTACATGGAAGGTGTGGATTTACATGGAAGGTGAGGATTTACATTTGAAGGTGTGGATTTACATGGAAGGTGTGGATTTACATGGAAGGTGTGGATTTACATGGAAGGTGTGGATTTACATGGAAGGTGAGGATTTACATGGAAGGTGTGGATTTACATGGAAGGTGTGGATTTACATGGAAGGTGTGGATTTACATGGAAGGTGTAGATTGACATGGAAGGTGTGGATTTACATTTGAAGGTGTGTATTTACATGGAAGGTGTGGATTTACATGCAAGGTGTGGATTTACATGGAAGGTGTGGATTTACATGGAAGGTGTGGATTTACATGGAAGGTGTGGATTTACATGGAAGGTGTGGATTTACATTTGAAGGTGTGGATTTACATGGATGGTGTGGATTTACATGGAAGGTGTGGATTTACATGGAAGGTGATGTATGGACAGTAGTAGTTACTTACTGTGTCAAATTACCCAGTCTCATTCCTTTTAGAATTCACTAGAAGATGCCAGTTAAATTGCCGTACAATTGGCCAAGTGTTGAAACAAAGAGTTTTTAAATTTTGCAGGCAGTATGTCAATTGAGCATGTGTGAAAGCATAAAAGGCATGGATCGATAAAGGTCTTCAAATTTTGATATTTTTCTCAAAAATTGGCATTCTCTGTGGAAAAAGATTGTTTTAAAAGACAAATTTAGGAAGTATACAACACTACATTTATATGCATATATATCACAAATATTTCAGACTTTGTAAGCTAACAGAGGAGTAGCAGCTCAAGAAATCGGCCTCTTCCTTTAGAATTATAGATGTGATTCAATCAAATACTGTTCATTACTCCCCCTTGATTAGTTACTTTTTCATAGATAAATTTTTTTTGTAAATCAGTTAACCAAAGAAACATACAGTTTTTGCATTGAAAAAAGTAGAAAGGAGTAGGGGCAGGTCATAAAGGGGTGGGGCAGGTCATAAAGGGGTGGGGCATAAAGGCCTGGTTTTGGCCCAAGAAAATAAAATGTTTGATAACTATTTCAAATTTGCACATAATGTGTAGAAATGCATAGGTTCAAAAAATATAAATGAAAAACTTATAGATTTTTATCTGATGACGTCGCAATTACGTCATAATATGTCCTGTTTTTACAAAAACGATGAAAAATACAGAATTTATGCAGTTTTCTATCTTTATATCCTTTGTGGAAACATAAAAAAAACAACAAAATAGTTTAACAGAAGCTTTATTATAACTATTGATATAATATCACCAAATAAAAAGTTGTTTCTTGGGTGAGCACATACTTTTTCAATCGAAAATATACTTAAAATTTGATAAAAAACAAGGAAAATCACAAAATTTTTAAAATATTCAAATTAAGTCATGATTTGTTGCCATGGTAACTTGTTGAATGTCAAATTTGTTTTGTTTTTCTGAATATCTTGTACCTTAGCTCAGTTTTCAGTGATTTAAGAATATACATGATAACTTTTAAATTTGCAGTAATTTTTGGCCCAAATAAGAGCCTTATTGCCCCTACTCCTTTTTTAAAATCTTATACATGTTATATGAAAATAGAAAAACAATACAAATATTTTTTTAGTATGTAAAAAAAGCAATAGAACTATAACCATTGAAAGCAGTGCAAGTGAAAATTAGTTGTCAGAGTATTTGGGATTAAATAAAATCAATGAAAATATTGAACATTGGGTAGAATACCAAGCCTAGCTATACCCTTGGTAAATACAAGAATAAATATATAAGTTTTAAAAAAACTAGAGGCTCCTAAGAGTCAATAGCTCACCTTGAATTTTATGTATAGATCTTACATCAATGATTATTTTGCTGTTTAATGTTTATATTAATGTGTGTTTTAACATGCCTTAATTTATCACTATTTATCATAGTTTCTGTAAAAAAACAAAAAATCTGGTAAAAAAATCATCTTTCAAGGGCAATAAGTTCTATAAGGTATAAATTGACAATTTAGATCATTTGACTTATTTGTAGGTCTTACTTCATTGTACTTCTGCACTTTCTACCATAATAGCTGACACTAGATACCAAAGTTTGCCTGCAATTGGTTCAGTAATTTCAGAGGAGAAGATTTGTGTAAAAGTTTATAATTATGACAATGATGGACAATAACAGACACCAAGTGATAGCAATAGCTCAAATGGCCCTTTGGACCAGGTGAGATAAAAATTGTATTTACCACCGTATTAGGACACCAGGTACAGCCACAACTTGATATTAATGAGAATATCTGGAATCCACCAAAATAAGCTAATGGGCAACCCATCTAGCCCAGCTATGAAAGACATGTCATTCTAGGATTATACTATATATTATTCTCTTGACTTAACATTTAGATAAACTTTTGTTAGCTAAAATAAATAAGACATAACAAGTCTTAAAAGCAGAGTGCTAGAAGTAATTGCTTTAAAACAAAACAAAAGAGTGTTTATAGGAATACCAGAAAATAAAACAATAACAGAAAATGATCTAATTTTTAGTAAAAATTGTGTAATCTACAAATTTACCCCCAAAATGTGAATCTATTTCCATGGTTTCTGTAAATATATCAAATACTGTTTGTATGTATTTTATTCATATACTTTAGGCAATGAAAACTCTATCATTAGTTTTTACAATGAATAAAAAAAGAAAAGATAAAGCAGATAAAGATAAATCATGAAATTAATGTCTATATAAAAGCCATAGCTATGGACAGTGCATGATTATCTCAAGGTCGCAGTGCAAGTGCACCCATATTGAGTTTGAAAAATCAAAAAAAAATATTCCATATATATATTTGTGAGGATTAAAAATTTATAATATAAATACTTCAGTATAAATGTTTTAAATAGATATAGGAAGATGTGTTATGAGTGCCAATGAGACAACTCTCCATCCAAATAACAATTTATAAAAGTAAACCATTATACAAATGTAGGTCAATGTAGGGTCTTAAACACAGAGCCTTGGCTCACACCGAACAACAAGCTATAAAGGGCCCCAAAATTACTAGTGTAAAACCATTCAAATGGGAAAACCAACAGTCTAATCTATATAAAAAAACAAGAAACGAGAAACATGTATAAATTACATAAACAAATGACAACTACTGTACATCAGATTCCTGACTTAGGACAGGTGCAAACATTTGCAGCTGGATTAAACGTTTTAATGGTACCAAACCTTCTCCCTTTTTCTGAAACAATAGTATAACATCACAACATAGAAAATTATACGATAAAATATCAATTGGAAAGCTTAACTCAATCAAAAACGTAAATTAATACACTATGAACAAACAAGTTTGATCTGCAATAACTGAATGCAAATACATATTTTTTTTTAAAGTACATTTTAAATTAAAACATTTTGATCACTAGAAATAGCTAACCACTTGAAAGCAATCTTTTAAAAATAATTTTCTTTTTGAAAGTATTACTACATGTACCTTGTTGATCCATTTGTGAATGTATCATATGATATAGATGGCAAATCACTGATCTGTTTCTCTTGGTCTTTATGTACCAGTATCAAACCAGCAGCAATATCAGTGGGTACCAGATCTACATCCTGTCAGAAAAGAGACATACATAGCCTATTCAAAATCAAAAGTTAAATTATACAGTCAGGGGTCCTACTTGTACAAGTAACTTTTATTTACTTGAAGGAGTAAATTTTAATATACTTATATAAGTAAATTTGTAGGATACTTATACATGTGAATTTTATTTACTTGTATAGGTAAAAAAAAAATGGCTAAGTTATGTCCCTTAGACATTAAGATTTTTTTATAATTTTAATCTGTTCTCCTCATAACTTTGTCCTATTTGCTTTTCTTAAATTCTTATGATTTCTTTGCTCTTATAGAATTTTAAATTGTGTACCCTTTGCAGATGTCTTTAATAATCATTCAAGTGTAATTTCATGGACAATGGAAATCCTATTTGTCTGTTATCTTCAGAACACTGGTCATTTACAACCCCCAAGGAGCAATTGTTGAAGGCCTTGAAGATCTTTGCGCAATCAGTTTCTTTTTTGAACTAATGAGATGAACCATTGCACTCTAAAAAAAAATATGAGCCAACTTTCCAAAAATCATTAAAGGCATGTTTTTACATTTCAAAAATTGAGAATTTTTGTGGGATTGTATTTTTTTTTTACTTATATATACAAGTAAATTTTTGAGAAAATTAAGGGGAGATTATTCAAACATTATAATTCACTTATATAAGTATAATAATATTTTTTTTAACGCTTCAAGTAAATAAAAATTACTTGTACAAGTAGTACCCCTGACTGTTAAAGATGTTTACCATCATGTTAGTGTTAAAAGTTGTTTAACAAAGTTTAATTTTATTTAGAAAGAAAAATGATGTAAATTCAACATTGAAGGAACTGAAAATGTCTGATACTGAATGGAATAACTAGGATATAAAAATATGATAAGCATGATAGTTATTACCTGGAATGATACATTGTATGTACATGTATAAAATTAATCATGTTAATAGAAACAAACGAATAATCATTACCTTAAAATAATCTGCCAGAATTTGTGAGATAGCATTAAACGCACCAGTATTTTTTTCACTTCCTGCCACACAACAACATATTATTTTACATCTGTAAATGAGAAAAAAATCAAATTCATAAATCTAAATAAACAAATTAACTTGGGACTTCTTTTTCATAATTACATGTACAAATGTACATGTTCACACAAAGAACCATGTCGCATATTTAATATGCCAATCATTTTTAAATGTCGTGTTCTGTCATGCGATCAGTAATAGCAATTATTTCTTCTGTATTCTTGTGACCTTGTGCATTCTTATCCATTTAGGATTTAGGCTTCAATGACTGATCTTTGATAATCTCTTGAATCACATATTGTTTATCATGTTTATACTCAAAATGCTTCAAAGTACAGTAAATCAGATAGAACTCAATAATCATGATTAATTTGATTTACTCACTACTCAGTTTTTAATGTCTTTACCAGCTACAGATGTAAATGCATACTTTCATTAGACCATTGGTTTTCCCGTTTGAATGGTTTTACAGTAGTAATTTTGGGGCCCTTTATAGCTTGTTGTTTGGTGTCAGCCAAGGCTCCGTGTTGAAGGCTGTACCTTGACCTACATGTATAATGGTTTACTTTTATAAATAGTTATTTGGATTGAGAGTTGTCTCATTGGCACTCATACCGCATCTTCCTATATCTATTCTCCTTACTACAGCTGTATGTCAGTATACAATGTAATACATGTATCACTACATCTTCCTATATCTATTTATTCTCCTTACTACAGCTGTATGTCAGTATACAATGTAATACATGTATCACTACAACCAGATTATAATTGTCTGAGGAAGGGAAATCTTATTATCAAGCATGGTAATACATGTACACTATAAATACAATGTATATAAATTAAGAAAATCTATTAACAGTCTAACCTTTTTTCCCACTTGTTTATGGCAGAAGAAGAAGCACCACTTTCTTTGCTGTATAGTCCCTCATGATGTGTTTTCTTTGATCCCCCTAAAATACCAAACACAAATAAAAAAGCAATGAACACAGTTACGGCTAGAACCCAGAATACAATAACAGTGATTTTAACAGCCAGTTCTACACTATGTTCACACATAGTCTTCATTCCAAAGGCCCAATAACTTCCTAATATATTCCAAATAACTTCTACGATGGCAAGAACTGATCGTACATAAAGAACCTTGACAAATTTCCTCCTAGGCTGAGCATTCATTATAGAACCACGTGAGCTGATAAACACACTTATACATGTAGTGATTATACACACACACATTATGACAAGGATTCCAATACAATAGATCTGTAGATAACTTCCTTCTGTACATCTAATAAAGGCATCTTGGTGCAGGTTATACACAACTGACATAAAAATTAACCTGAAAATAAAAAAAAACACTTCTGTACTTCTATAATTCGTTTCTGTGTGTGTTACATTTTAACTTTGTGTTTCTTTTGTGTCGTTTGTTTCCTCTTATATTTGAGTGTGTATTCACATTATTATAAGACGTATCACGGTACTTTTTTATCCCAAATTCATGTATTAAGTTTTGACAGTCAGGGGACTTACTTAAATGAATGATTTTCTAAATCACTGATTCAAGTAACATTATTTCCACAAAGGTTGGGAGTAAGAGTTGTCCTTCTTTAATAATCACCAATTAAGTAGTACAAATTAATCACTAGAAGAAGTGATTTAATTTTATTGTAACTTTAAATATAGAATACTAATGATCCAGGGACTAATTATGTTTCTAAAATTATCAGAACCAACATCTGTGTTGATAGGATGACCAGGTCATTTCAGGTGATGGCCTTGTACTGAATCTAGGATAATGAAATAAAAATCACTTGTTTAAGTATCATACCTCAATTTCCGTCCCAAAAATCACTTCTTTAAGTATCATTATAATTATCTTAATAACCCCCACTAATTTCAACACCCCGAACAGTGAAATTTTTATCCCGAACAGTAGAATTTATTACATAATCTGAAAGATGAAACCTTGAACTTCACAGGAAAAATACTCCCACTGCTGTGAAAAATCTTTTAAGAAAGTATCAGTTCATTATGTAAAGCCATTATTATAGCATTTTTTCAACTAAAATAGAATTTGCAGCTAAATGATAGCATTAAGGGCACAAACCTTGCTACTTAAAAGAAGAAAAAAGGTCATTTTTTCAATTTAACTAATCATGCTAATGAAAAACTATTATTTAAACCTATGTGTTTAAAATTTTTGTAAAACTACAAAATCACAATTTGTGACAAAACTTCGAATTTGCTACTTAAATAAGTGATTTAAAAATCACTTATTTAAGTAAGTCCTCTGACTGTTTGATGTTATATTTGTTATTCTCATCAGATTTTGTCTAATGCTTAGTTTGTTTCTGTATGTGTTACATTTTAACATTGTGTCCTCATTCTCCTCTTATATTTAATGTGTTTCCCTCGGTTTTGGTTTGTGACCATGATTTGTTTTTTTTCTATCGATTTATGAGTTTTGAACATCGGTATACTATAGCTGCCTTTATCTATACACAATGAACATAAAAATCAACCTGGAAATAAAAAATAAAACACTTCTATATACATTGCAGACATTTACAGCAACATGCAGGACCCATCATTGCTAAAATTATTGACAATTTATCACCTAAAATTCTTAAAATAACAAATATACCAACTATTTCAGTGGCTCAGCTTTCAAAGAACTTGTACATGTAATCTTTAATGTTTTTTAGTTATAGTCTATACAAAACATGATTTATAGTGTCCTACTCTTATAGAACACTTGCTTTGAAGTGTCTCACTCTATTATAGTGTCCTACTCTTATAGAACACTTGCTTTGAAGTGTCTCACTCTATTATAGTGTCCTACTCTTATAGAACACTTGCTTTGAAGTGTCTCACTCTATTATAGTGTCCTACTCTTATAGAACACTTGCTTTGAAGTGTCTCACTCTATAGAATAAGAACACATGTTTTGCACTACACTTCCGGTTTATACATCATGGATTCCGTGACAGGGCTCAAAAGGGAATATCTCTCCAAAAAATTCCCTAAAGGGTGGGTCTTTTCACCACCGAAAACCACCGCATACCACCGAACACCAAAAAAAAAACCACCAAGCACTTAGAAAAACAATGATGGCAGATGCTATACAATTAAAAGATTAAATAAATTATATCACTTATAATTTAATCAATTTTTAGAGCATCATTTTAATGTTAAAGTCGATAATCATGATAATCAACATGACCAAAATAAAGAAAAACGTCTTCAGATTCATTACTATTTTTCAGGATTACATTGTGTGCGTCTACCTATATATTTATAATTAACATGTATTTATCTGTTCAAATATCCTTGATCTCTGATTTTGATATCTGTCTCTTTTCTTATAATTGGTACAACTATTTTAAGAAGACATAGATGAAGAAGAATGAAAAAAAAAAATATACATATGAGGATTGAGGAGTTGTCATATGGTGTTATAGACTCTCATTTTCTGATTGATGTGGATATTTGGTCTCTTACTCTTATGATATATGTTGAATTAATAACTAAAATACTATAGGTCATCTGTATACATGATAAGACAAAAGACAAATTTATCAAATAAATTTGTGTAGTGTTCGGTGGTGTAAAGACCAGTGTAACTATTGGCCAAGAGTATGATTCAGTACTTTAATGCATGCTGATTAGCGTTTTAATAAAGATTTAGGACAATCCTGGAAAAATGAGTTGCATTCCTGTCGATTCTCTACGAGAAGCTCTATTGATAGTAGACTTTATTATTTACAGAATTTTATTCATAGAACTTCAGATTTCGGGTACAAGTCAAATCAGCACCTGGTCAAATCAGCACCCATAGAAAAAGTCAAATCGGCATCTAGTCAAATCGGCACCTATTTAAAATCAATTCCACATCCAATAATATATATAAATAATTCTAAAAATATATAAACCATGATGTATTTTTGGGGTTGGAATTTTTTCATGCATTACATCGTTAAAAAGCATCAAGCAGTTAGAAATAGAATACAAAAGTTTAATTATTTTAAGTTTTCCCAACATTCTATGACTGAGGTTTTGATCAGTGTTTATTTTCAATTAATCAATAAGTACATACATGTAGTTAATACATTTGTATGTTTAACTCAAAAGTATATGTAAGTGATAAATTTGTCCTGGTAAAATATGTCTGGGCGGACAAACATTACTAGTAAAAAAAGTCCATGGTTACAGAATTTACTAGTATATTTAGTCTGATGTTAGTAATATATGTCCCCAGACTAATTTTCCTAGGTAATCATGTCCTTTCAAATCATATAATAAATTCAATTACATTTAAACCATGGAAATTTAAATGTTATGTCTTAGTAATGTTTAAGAGTTGCATAGTTATATTTTTGATAAAATTCATGTCCCCAGACTAATTTTCCTAGGAAATCATGTCCATGTCATTAATAGTTCTAGGTTAAAATGTCCATGCCCTTAATTTTAAAAGGTGAATATAAATGTAATATGTTTTAATATTGTTAAAGAGTTGTGTATCAATTTTTTAAATAAAATTTATGTCCCCAGACTAATTTTCCTGGGAAATCATGTCTATGTCATTAGTATTCCTAGGTAAAAATGTCCACATCTTTTATTATAAAAGGAAAATGTTATAAGCAATGGAAACTCAATATTCAGGTTATAAAGGAAATGTCCTTCACTTTAATTGTTCTAGGTTACATAGTACAATTTAAATTTTCCAATCTTATCTAACATTTTTGTTCATCTATTTTAAATATATTTTATGATATAATAAAATTATAAGAAAAACAAGTCTTGGCACAATTTTTCCTAGGGAAACAAGTGCCAGACATAATTTACTAGCTATGGACTTATTTTCCTAGGAACATTTGTCTTAGGACTTATATTCCTAGTAAAATCATGGACATGGACTTTATTAACTAGGAAAAAAAGTCTGGAGGACAAATTTTACTACCGGACCAAATTTACTGTTACATATACAGGTAGTTCAATGAGTGATGTCACTGGCGGATCTAGAAATTTTCATAAGTGGGGGCCCAGTGACTGACTAAGAGGGGGCCGCTCCAGTCACGCTTCAGTGATTCCCTTTATAAGCAACCATATTTTTTTCCCAAAAAGGGGGGCCTCTAGATGTTTCATTCTTAAAAACTTCATAAGAAACAACAAAACCCTTACCCAAGATGTTGTTTAACAATGAAACAATAAGAAGCAATACAACGGAAAACTATGAGTCCCTTTCAATAATTCAAACTTTCATGCAAAATAATTACCCATTACATGTACAACTGTAAGAGTTTTTTTTTTTAGGAAAGTTCAAACAGCATTAAACCAATAATCCTGCAAAATGCTCCACTGGTTAAAAGATACATAAAAATACCCAATACCTCATATATACATGTATAACCTAAAATACACATTTAGTTGAGAGAAAAAAAATATATACATGGGCCATTGCCAATTATTGTAATTGAGTTTGTGCCAATAAAATATTTGTATACAGCAACCCTTAAAAATGTGAATAAAATTCTGGCCAACCCCTTCCTTATTTATCTCTTCTTGGGTAAATATTTACTGTTAAATTTCTAGCCAACCCCTTCCTTATTTATCTCTTCTTGGGTAAATATATACTGTTAAATTTCTGGCCAACCCCTTCCTTATTTATCTCTTCTTGGGTAAATATATACTGTTAAATTTCTGGACAACCCCTTCCTTATTTATCTCTTCTTGGGTAAATATTTACTGTTAAATTTCTGGACAACCCCTTCCTTATTTATCTCTTCTTGGGTAAATATTTACTGTTAAATTTCTGGCCAACCCCTTCCTTATTTATCTCTTCTTGGGTAAATATATACTGTTAAATTTTTGGTCAACCCCTTCCTTATTTATCTCTTCTTGGGTAAATATATACTGTTAAATTTCTGGCCAACCCCTTCCTTATTCATCTCTTCTTGGGTAAATATATACTGTTAAATTTCTGGACAACCCCTTCCTTATTCATCTCTTCTTGGGTAAATATATACTGTTAAATTTCTGGACAACCCCTTCCTTATTTATCTCTTCTTGGGTAAATATATACTGTTAAATTTCTGGACAACCCCTTCCTTATTTATCTCTTCTTGGGTAATACTGTTAAATTTCTGGCCAACCCCTTCCTTATTTATCTCTTCTTGGGTAAATATATACTGTTAAATTTCTGGCCAACCCCTTCCTTATTTATCTCTTCTTGGGTAAATATATACTGTTAAATTTCTGGACAACCCCTTCCTTATTTATCTCTTCTTGGGTAAATATATACTGTTAAATTTCTGGACAACCCCTTCCTTATTTATCTCTTCTTGGGTAAATATATACTGTTAAATTTCTGGCCAACCCCTTCCTTATTTATCTCTTCTTGGGTAAATATATACTGTTAAATTTCTGGACAACCCCTTCCTTATTTATCTCTTCTTGGGTAAATATATACTGTTAAATTTCTGGACAACCCCTTCCTTATTTATCTCTTCTTGGGTAAATATATACTGTTAAATTTCTGGACAACCCCTTCCTTATTTATCTCTTCTTGGGTAAATATTTACTGTTAAATTTCTGGACAACCCCTTCCTTATTTATCTCTTCTTGGGTAAATATATACTGTTAAATTTCTGGACAACCCCTTCCTTATTTATCTCTTCTTGGGTAAATATATACTGTTAAATTTCTGGACAACCCCTTCCTTATTTATCTCTTCTTGGGTAAATATTTACTGTTAAATTTCTGGACAACCCCTTCCTTATTTATCTCTTCTTGGGTAAATATTTACTGTTAAATTTCTGGACAACCCCTTCCTTTTTTATCTCTTCTTGATTGTATCTTATACAGAAACATAACAAACCAACAAGATTGTACCATACTACAAAATGATCTAAACTGCCTAGCCAATTGGGAAAAAACTTGGGGTATGCAATTCCATCCTGAAAAATGCAACTCCCTCACTGTAACAAGATCACAGTCACCATTCAAACATGATTATGTATTAAAAGGCCACATCTTAGAATCCGTCAGCACTGCAAAATATCTTGGTATCACCCTTTCTCACAACATGTCTTGGGATACACACATAAATAATATTACTTCAAAAGCAAATAAGATCTTAGGCTTTCTAAAAAGAAACTTGAAAATAAACCAGGAAGAAACTAAAAGTTTGGCATACAAATCCATGGTACGTTCTAATTTAGAATACTGCTCTTCAGTTTGGTCACCTCACACCCAAAAACAAAAAAACAACATTGAAAAAGTACAAAGAAGGGCAGCATGCTATGTCACCAACAGATACCACAACACCAGTAGTGTTACTTCCATGATTGACCATCTTCAATGGAAGTCACTTGAAACTCGCAGAAACATCAATCGAGTCACTATGCTTTACAAAATCTCTCACCATCTCATTGCAGTAGACCCAAACCTTTACCTTGTACCACAGCCAGTCAAAAACACCAGATTCACTAATCCATTACAATACCAGACATTTAGCACAAGAACAGACTATTTCAAGTACAGCTTTTTTCCATTCACTGTTGTACTGTGGAACTCACTCCCACAAAACATCATCAGCGTTAACTCCCTGGATCAGTTTAAAATACTGATCCAGAGTCAGTATATTTAGATATCTAACCTGTTTGTAAATAATGTAAATGCGTTAATTTTTGTTTTGTTTTTGCACAAAATTATTTTTGAATTATTGCACAAAATTATCTTTGAATTATTGCACAAAATTAGTTATTATATTTTATTAAGTGTCTGTTTGCGATGCGCCGACGTATAGTCATCAATGTGCTGATGGATCGTCATATGATGTAGATGTAGATGAATATTTACTGTTAAATTTCTGGACAACCCCTTCCTTATTTATCTCTTCTTGGGTAAATATTTACTGTTAAATTTCTGGACAACCCCTTCCTTATTTATCTCTTCTTGGGTAAATATTTACTGTTAAATTTCTGGACAACCCCTTCCTTATTTATCTCTTCTTGGGTAAATATTTACTGTTAAATTTCTGGACAACCCCTTCCTTATTTATCTCTTCTTGGGTAAAAATTTACTGTTAAATTTCTGGACAACCCATTCCTTATTTATCTCTTCTTGGGTAAATATATACTGTTAAATTTCTGGACAACCCATTCCTTATTTTACTGTTTTTGTTTCAAATACTGTTAAAAATTGACTATATCAAGTGCCGATTTAACCAGGTGCCAATTTGACTAGATGGCGATAAGACTATACCAGGTGCCGATTTGACCAGGTGCTGATTTAACCAGGTGCCGTTTTGACTAGAATTCCAGATTTCTTTACGAGAACTTTATTGATAGTCGACTTTATGAGAAGCTCTATTGATAGTCAACTTTGCAAAAAACTCTATTGATAGTCGACTCTATTATTTGCAGAATTTTATTGATAGAACTTCCTATTCCTATGGCCATATATGTCCATTTGTTATGATGAACCTTTAAAAACAGTTTTAATATAAAATTAATATAAAAAACATTATTTTATTATCAGTATATGGGACATTTACCAAATCACTCTACAAAATATTTCTAAAATTCCTGGGAAAACAAAATCATCTGATCCTATTCCCCATTTCCTCCCAAATGCTATTAATCCTGGCATTTTTAAGTTTCTGTTTCAGAATCCAAAAAGCAAAACAAATTCATCCATGTTTCTGTTGTTTCCTAGTTAATTTTGTTAAACCCCTTCTCATTGGCTTAGTTTTACACTAGAACCAATTAAATTTCTGTTCACAAAACTGTTATACCGGAACCACGTGCAGTGCCCTGATGTAAACAAAACAACATTTTCTGTGAAGTGAGATAGTAATTTAAAAGAAGGCATATGCTAATTTAATAAGTTGTCACTTGATGATTTTCTGAAAAATTATTTCCATTTAATGAATTCTTTTATTGCTTCAAAAGGAAATACTAAAACAATCTTCAGTATTATCGAAAAATACCACAGAAGAAAGTTAAAAGTTGGCCTTCAGAGCCAAATAAAACTATACATGTATGTGTAGTTCCAGTTACCGTAACTACCCTAATTTTTAGTCGTATTAAAATAACATAGATTTTTTTTTGTAATTTTTCATTATGCACTGTTAAAGTCAGAATGTTGCTCCAATCTAGGATTTGTATAGTATTAGATGAGGGTGGTAATGGGGGTACCTTCATGACGAATAACGGTAAAAAATTCTTGCCAAATGACTTGAACAGTAATTTTTTGGTGCATGACGATAAAATGTGCACTTTCTTAGATGATAAATTGATTTTGATGAATCACGTTATTTTTTTTCCAAAACCAATGGTAACCATAATCATTTGAGAGCTCTGACTAATCACGATAAGGATATTCTGACAAATCACAGTAACATTTTAATCAATTTGACGCTAACGGTAGCGGAAAATGGTCATTTGACGCCTGACGGTAAAGGGCGTTATTACCCTCTATAGATAGACTGCATGTAACATAAACATTAAATTAAAAAAAAATCCCAACCTACCTACATGTGTCAACGTATATTTGTTCGGCCTAACAGATGTTCCACCAGAAACTTTGTTATAAACAATGTCATAATATCTGTTCCTATTGGAACAAATATTCTATATCATTTATTCCGTTAGGAACATATACTGTACTATTTATTCCAGTGGAAATAATATTCCAGAATACTTTTTCCTTTTGGAACTTATATTATAAAGGAACTTCTATTCCGTGACACATGTACCCTTACTTTTTTTTGTAACTGGTGTTATAGGATTACTTCTCACAGAAAATTTGTGGTTGATATTTAGTCAGCTGTTAGCGGTTGAGCTAAGGAAATTAATACTTCTTTAGATCTATTGGTTAATGCACTGCCTTATAAAACAAAAGTCAAGCATTTTGTCAAGGGTTTCGAGTCTCGTTGAAGACGAGCAATTTTATAATGAAATTCATGCTCTCCGGTTACACTGGGACCACACATACTATTTTTTTTTGTAATTTTTCATTATGCACTGTTAAAGTCAGAATGTTGCTCCAATCTAGGATTTGTATAGTATTAGATGAAGGTGGTAATGGGGGTACCTTCATGACGAATAACGATAAAAATTCTTGCCAAATGACTTGAACAGTAATTTTTTGGTGCATGACGATAAAATGTGCACTTTCTTAGATGATAAATTGATTTTGATGAATCACGTTATTTTTTTTTCCAAAACCAATGGTAACCATAATCATTTGAGAGCTCTGACTAATCACGATACGGATATTCTGACGAATCACAGTAACATTTTAATCAATTTGACGCTAACGGTAGCGGAAAATGGTCGTTTGACGCCTGACGGTTAAGGGCGTTATTACCCTCTATATAGATAGACTGCATTATCACTGTACTATTATGCATATTTTAGGGGCCAGCTGAAGGACACCTACGGGTGCGGGAATCCTCGCTACATTGAAGACCCATTGGTTGCCTTCGGCTGTTGTTTGCTCTATGGTCAGGTGGTTGTCGCTTTGACATATTCACCATTTCCTTTCTCAATTTTAATATGTAACATAAACATTAAATTAAAAAAAAATCCCAACCTACCTACATGTGTCAACGTATATTTGTTCCGCCTAACAGATGTTCCACCAGAAACTTTGTTATAAACAATGTCATAATATCTGTTCCTATTGGAACAAATATTCTATATCATTTATTCCGTTAGGAACATATAGTGTACTATTTATTCCAGTGGAAATAATTTTCCAGAATACTTTTTCCTTTTGGAACTTAAATTATAAAGGAACTTCTATTCCGTGACACATGTACCCTTACTTTTTTTTGTAACTGGTGTTATAGGATTACTTCTCACAGAAAATTTGTGGTTGATATTTAGTCAGCTTTTAGCGGTTGAGCTAAGGAAATTAATACTTCTTTAGATCTATTGGTTAATGCACTGCCTTATAAAACTAAAGTCAAGCATTTTGTCAAGGGTTTCGAGTCTCGTTGAAGACGAGCAATTTTATAATGAAATTCATGCTCTCCGGTTACACTGGGACCACACATACTATTTTTTTTGGTAATTTTTCATTATGCACTGTTAAAGTCAGAATGTTGCTCCAATCTAGGATTTGTATAGTATTAGATGAGGGTGGTAATGGGGGTACCTTCATGACGAATAACGGTAAAAAATTCTTGCCAAATGACTTGAACAGTAATTTTTTGGTGCATGACGATAAAATGTGCACTTTCTTAGATAATAAATTGATTTTGATGAATCACGTTATTTTTTTTCCAAAACCAATGGTAACCATAATCATTTGAGAGCTCTGACGAATCACAGTAACATTTTAATCAATTTGACGCTAACGGTAGCCGAAAATGGTCATTTGACGCTTGACGGTAAAGGGCGTTCACCCCTCTATATAGATTGACTGCATGTAAAATAAACATTAAATTAAAAAAAAAAAAGGCGAGACATTTCAGTGTGTGCACTCTTGTTTATATAGATTAGAACATTGGTTTTCCTATTTGAATGGTTTTACACTGGTAATTTTGGGGGCCTTTTATAGCTTGCTGTTGGTTTGAACCTATAATTGTTTACTTCTATAAATTATAACTTGAATGGAGAGTTGTTTCATTGGCTCTCATACCTCATTTTCTTATATCTTTATACAGTTGGATTATATAATAGCAACTAGTGGCACAGCTCATTTCCACAGAGATAATTTGATCCAGTTGTCTCAGTATAGTGATTTTTAATGCTTAAGTCTACACAATAAAGTTTGTAATTTGTTTATTTTATGGAAAATCACAAATGGTAGTTCAAAAAAATTTGGTGTGCAGCTGCAAATACAAACAACAAATTTTTCAGGAGAAAGTGGATTGCCCTTAGAATAGAATTTCATTATTTCTTTTTAGAGTATTAACAATGGCAAAAGCTAGCTTGACACAGATGGAGAAAATTATCAGCTTATTACATAAATCATCATTTGTAAAGAGAAATAGAAATAGAGGAAAGTTTAGTAGCTATACGTTTGGTCCAGCAGGAGTCTTAACATCTAGAAATCTCAACCAATTATTGTTAAGTATTACTTAATCTTAATTAGTTATATACATTTGGTCCAGCAGGAGTCTTAATATCATCTAGAAATCTCAACCAATTATTGTTTAAAAGTATTACTTCATCTGTTATAAATTTACATTCATGACATTAGGCTGTGGAGGTGTCCTAATATCTGGAACAATAAAATTGAGAATGGAAATGGGAAATGTGTCAAAGCGACAACATCCCAACCATAGAACAGACAACAGCAGAAGGCCACCAATGGGTCTTCAATTTATCGAGAAACTCCCACACCCAGAGGCGTACTTCAGCTGGCCCCTAAACAGTCAAGGGTCTAACTTAAATAAGTTATTAGAGAAAATTACATACATGTTGTTATTGTGCGCTAAATTATAAAAAAAGTGTGATCATGGTGATAACATATGTATGTTACATGTTTCAAAGGGAAAATAAACAACCTTTATTTTGTTAAATTTTTCTCAAGTTCTATTGATATTATAATTTTCTTTATGTATACTAATCTTTGCAAAGATATACCAGCTCATAGTTTACCAATCATGCATAGTACACCTATGTCATTACAGGAAATATATTCCTGCAATAACCAAAGGGTGTTATTACAGCTTCTCTATATCTCTTTAGAGGCTTTGCCCTGACATGCATAACAATGTATTTCAATTCATTGTAAGAAATGATGATCAGAGCTTGTAATGAGGTACTGTGCAAGATTCCAAGTGTCTCATTTACTCTCATATAGTTAGTTACATGCTTGTAATAACTAAGCCTGGTTATTACAATTTAGTTTTCCCTTAAATGCCTTGTCTCATTGATTTACCATGGTTGATCAAAATTGTATTAATGGAATTAGAAAATTAGTTATCAAGGTAATATATTAAGCTACTGCGCAAAGTTTTAAGAATTTCCAAGTGCCCATTAAAGATAAAATATATTTAACTGATAACAAACATATGTTATTACAGATTAAGGAAAAAAGAGTAGACAACTCATGAAAGTTTCTGTAATAACACATGCATGTTATTTTCCCGTGATAACTTATTTAAGTTAGACCCTTGACTGCTAAACATGCTGAACAAATATGTATACTAGTTCAGTGATAATGGACGTCATACTTAACTCCGAATTATACACAAGAAACTAAAATTAAAAATCATACAAGACTAACAAAGGCCAGAGGCTCCTGACTTGAGACAGGCGCAAAATTGTGCAGGGTTAAACATTTTTTTTAGATCTCAACCCTCCCTCTATACCTCTAGCCAATGTAGAAAAAACAAACTCACAACAATACGCACATTAAACTCAGTTAAAGAGAAGTCAGAGTTCAAAGATATTTGTAGTGTATATATCTGTCTAGCTTCTTTTTTAACGATTTTTGTAGTGTTTATTACTACAATGTATATAGCTGTCTAGCTTCTTTGAACTTCTTTTCTGCTAACATACCTCATCATAATTTGACTATATTTCAGATGGGACAGTTTAGTCACTTCACAGATAGATACTTATCCTGTAGAGAACTCCGTCTTCAGGAACACGTTAGTACATTTATTGTTTGCTTCATTCACAGAAAACCTTCATAATAACTTTCTTTGTTGTAGTTGTTTATTTCAGTTTTTTTTCTTAATGTTGGTTTTCACATGCAATACCTCATGCAAAAGTGACTAAAGCCTTCAAAATCCTAGCTTAAACCATGCAATCCAGCATCTGATGATTCATAATTTATATACAGAGACCTCATGTTACAAAGATTCAGTCTTTCATGTTTCCATTGTTCTTGACCTCACATTCATGGGTCAGTGACTGCTTGAAAAAAAAAAAAATTTGTTAAGGGAAATACTTATTATGAGTAATAGAATAAATATATTTGATAAATGATTTCCTTGCAAGATTTACATATCCATCTGGTAGGGTCCACATGACCTTGACCTCATTGAATAAATCAGTGATCAAGTTTGAACTTATGTGGTCTATACTTTAATTAGTACAAGGCAGGTTTCATCTAACATTTCATGATTCATAGGACAATGTTTTGTTTGTTTGTGATTTTCTCACATACAGTCATGTACTACAAACATTATATAGAGCCACTATATTTGGTGTATGGAATAATTTAAAGGTGTACATGTCCATTTGGAAGTTTCATTTGACCTTGACCTCATTTCCATGGTTCATTGGACAATGTTAAGTTTTTATACGCCCGCAAACAAACGTTTGGGATCGTAAAATGGTATGATGTTGTCGTCTGCGTCATCGTCCTAAGTCACATTGATTTCCAGACATTAACTTTAGTTTACGTGAATGGATCTCTTTGAAATTTTATAAGAAGGTTCAATACCACAAAGGAAATGGTTGGGATTGATTTTGGGGATGATTGTCCCAACCGTTTCGAAATTAGGGGCCCAAAAGGGGCCCAAATTATGCATTTTTCTACTTTCAGGATAATAACTTGTGTTTTTTAATTGCTCTGAAATTGTATTAATGTCTTATATCACAAGTAGAAGATTTGGATTAATTTTGGGGTTTATGGCGCCAACAGTTTAGGAATCAAGGGGGCTAGCGGGTATAAATCAAATTTTTTTCTAATATAGGAGTTTGCTAATTTTTTTATAAATAAACTTTATCCTATACCTAATAGAAAAATAAAATTATAATATGGGGTCACCGTTCATTTAAGCTCAAGATCTGCCTTCAAAAGAAGCATGCATTTTTGTTTAGGTAATTTTTTTTCTGTTGAACAAATAGGAGAAAAAAAGGTAATATCGAAATAAAAAAAGAACTAAATTACAGAAATCGCTTGAATTTTACAATATTTTAGTTTAAGTACAGCTTATTTGAAAAAATTAATAAAAATTTAGGTCACCAATGAATAAAAAAAAATATTTCAATACACCAGTTTCACATTTAACTGTGCATGTCTAATCTAATTAGCAAAACTATGAAATCACGCGATAATTCTCGAGAGTTTATCAACTGGGGGCTAACGGTTGTAAGCAGTGACCATTAAGACTTGGAAAAACAAGCATCTGATTGAGTGTTTGCGTTTACATTTGGGTCATTTCTAACAACATGAGCATCATTTGAATCAAAATATAAAATTTATATTGACCAGACAACTTTAATTATTAACAATTGACACAATAAAAGATTTTAAAACGGACTACTGCTGTGTTGTTGATTGCAGTATTATATACGATCTGATATGCCGCCTGGCTTTATATTAATTGTACCTTTAAATGTCACGAATTCACGCTGAGATCGTTCACCTAACGGGAAGAATAAATTAGATAAATAAGGGGGGCTCACTTCATATACATAGTATAAGGTCATAAATTAAGAAGGCAATTAACACCTTGGCCATGTGGAATCCTCGTTTCACCTTGTAGTGAAAATTGATAAAACGTACCCTTTTCTGTATAAACAGTTACTGAAAAAGGGCGACCGTTTGATAATTCATTTAACTTTTGTACACAATTATTTCCTGTAGTTTGTGTTGCAGATCATTCTTTTCCATCCTGCCTAGGTCATAATTATTTATTAGGAAATTAGTCTAAGAATATTATTTTTCTACCCCCCCCCCCCCCCTCCTGAAAATCAAATGGTCATCCCCTAGTACAGATGTTTAAAATGTTAACCCTGGTACCTTATTAACACTGAGATATCATGGCCAGTGTGGTTAATGCCACTGGGAATATTTTAATAATTTAGGAGGGGGTCATTCAGCATTTGATCTTAATTTAAGGCATACATCGCTTGTTGTAAATACAGGATATTCAATTACTTTTAATGGCACGAAAAATGATAAAGTTGACAATATGTAGAAAATTACTCGCCCCGCTGGCACTGAACCTCTGCTTAGACGAAATCGATCATGAACATAGCTTAGAAATTAAAATGATATTGAATGCATTGTATTATAGTCCGATCTTTGAAAATTGAAGATGAACCTGTATTTCTGATACGTATTTTAAAACTGCCTTATATCTCACTTCATTTATATCATGGCCGTCTAAAACATCATTGACACAGAAATATTTGAAACAAATGTACATACAAATAAGCAGATGTGGTATGAGTGCCAATGATTCAACTGTCGATCAGTCCATGTCACAATGTATCAAAAGTTTAACAACTATAGGTCAATGTACGGTCTTCAACACGGTACCAGGGCCCTGTCTACTACGTGTCTATTACAATCAATAGGAAAGTGTTCTATTAATGTTATATGCCATGTACGCTAAACAGGATAAAACGCATGGTGACTCCATTTTTTCTGTTGTTTTCTGAACGCATTTTATAAGAGCTATTTTCTCACATTTTACTTTGGAATTCTATCATTTGTTTTACCTTCAAATATTCATATAATGATACTTTTACCTTAAAAATGCCTCTGTTTAATCCATACAAAATGCTTCATATTTTCACAGCGTATAGCTTGAAAACACTCGGTGACCTATCATTGTGTTTTTCATATTGTTAGCATATCACAATAATTATGTACTACATCTTTGACAAGAGTATGTAAGGAAAAATTCTATCAATTTTCGTTGAACATTATATATTATACTCCCCTACATTGTACTACCATTATTGGAAATTTCGATTATTTAGTAGTGCCGGTATCATGTCCTTGTACCCATAAAATTTCATGCAAAAGTCACCATAACAGTAACCTGTATTTTTTTAAAAGAAAATTAAAAGTTCGAGTCTATGATACTAAACCTATATGTAGACCGTAAAAACCCTTTACATGCATGTGAAGAAGATGTAAAAAATATTTAAGAAAAACTGGAACAGAACTGAAATAAAATGAATTTCTGATGTTTAGGCTGTTTTCTCTTTATCAAAATATTTTTCTTTTTTCACGAAAAATCAAACTGACATACAGCAATGTACATAACGCAGTAATTATAAGCGGTTGATTTATTATTGTGTTGCTAAATATCAGTAGCCCCCTGTCACGTATGATATCGTTAATTATCGCGAGATTTAAACTCAAACGCGCAGAAGATTTCGAGATCAGCGTTGATTAGTAGCTTATGTGAAACTGGTCTATTGAAGGTGGCTCGTGGGTACAAAAATTTTAGCAAAAAATTAAACCTCTATTTTTTCATTACAAATTTTATTTATTACACTATTAGTTGTTACTTTATGATATGGTACAAAAAACAACCCAATAAAATGATTTGGTTTGGCCCCAGATGACTTTAAAAATTGAAAAAGCTCCAAATTATCTCCCTTTGGTGCAAAAATGCCATTTTTTGGCCTTAAATTTGAAAAATCTTTTTTAACTCATCGGTGACCTATATTTTTTATTATTGTTTTCAAATAAGCTATACATAAACTAAATAATTGTAAAATTTAAGCGATTTCTTATATTAGGTTTTTTTTTTATTTCGATATTTCCTCTTTTTCTCCTATTAGTTCAACAGAAAAAAAGGACATTAACAAAAATGTATGCTTCTTCCAGAGGCAGATTTTAGCTTAAATGAACGGTGACCCCATTTTTTTATTTCATTTTTCTTTTAAGTATATGATAAAGTTCATTCATGAAAAAATATAGCGAAATCCTATATTAGAAAAAAAAAATTATTTATACCCAGGAGCCCCCTTAATGCAAAAAAATTGCATTTTTTTCACCAAAGGGAAATAATTTGGAGCTTTTTCAATGATATAAACATTTTAAAAGCATCTGGGGCCAAAACAAATTGAATTTTTTGGGTTTATTTTTGTACCATGTTATAAAGTAACAACTAATAGTACAATAAATAAAATTTGTAATGAAAAATAAAATGCATAAATATTTGCTGATTTTTTTGTACTCACGAGCCTGCTTAAGGGCATACGATACAGTTACAGGGGAGGTAATGACGTTGCGAAAGTAAATTGTTATTTTCGCGACGTCAAACTATGACCTATCGGGAAAAAATTCAGTTTTCGACTGATTTTTATCATTCAAACTGATTTATCTTGAAAACGAGTTCATGGACCCCTCTTTTTTTAAATGCCATTTGGTTTGATTACGTGAGAAGATTATGTGTGCCAATTTTCATGAAAACGTAAATAATGCAATTTTTTTAAATTTCATAAATATACAGCAAAAAATGATGTTTTTTTCTACATTAATTCATGAACATTTGATAATTATGAGTTATTTCTGAATTAAAAATGTATAAATTTGTAGAATACTTATAAAAAACAGAAATTACAAATTATTTAACAAAAAACAATTTGTGTTTATCTTTTAAAACAAATAAAGTTATGACTTTCTTCAAAAGGGAAAATATGGCCACAAATCCGAATTTAGAGCAAATATACGAAATTTCAACCTCACTTTTAATACTAAAAAAATAGCTCATGAAGGTATATTTTTTATTACATATTTGATTTAATCTGGTAAAAAATAGTCTATATAATATGGAAATTTTTATCAAAATGTAAATATGGGATCAAAACTGTATCGTATGCCCTTAGGCATGTTAAGGGCCAGAAACAAGCATTTTTGCAGTTTCTGGACGATAACTTGTATGTAAGAGTATGGATCTATCTGACATTGTACCACAAGGTCCCATATCACAAAAGGAAGGCTGGAATTGAGTTTGGGGGTTATTGTCTAATTCATGCAGGAATTAGGGGCCAAAAAAGGGCCATAAACAAGCATCTATCTAGTTTCTAGATAACTTGTGTTTAAGTGTATGATTCTCTCTGAAATTGTACTACAAGGTTCCATACTACAAAGGAAAGGCAGGGATGGAGTGTTGGAGTAATATTGCTCCAAGGGGGGATTCAAAAAGTTTAGAGGGGTTCCAATTTTTTTAAGGGGTTCAATTTCTTTTTCAAAATTTTTCAAATTTTTATAAAATTTCAAGAAGAAATCTTTAATTGCACAGTATTGTGAAATTTATTTGTAAGATTGACATTTGTTTTGTGTCAAAAACCTATATTATGTCAAAAATTTGATAACAATCCAAATTCAGACAGTATCAAGCTTAGTGTATTGTGTCCGGCCCAACTGTTCAGTCTTTTTCTTAGATATTATAAAAATAGGTTAATTATATTATTTAGTGTATGGAACAATTGTAAAGTTGTATAACCTTTTATGAAAGTTTTTTTTAAGTATCTTAAATATTGTATAAGAAATAACAAAATACCTCTAACTTTTTATCTCTTACACTAAAAAAATATTTCAATTACAAACGAAAGTGAACCAACGCCCGGTAGAGTCCATAAAGTGGATACCAGGGGGTATGCAGGGTCGTTATGATAAAAAACATGAAATGTAGAGAGTCTTATAACAACAACACTTTAGGGACTGCTACAGAAATTTATTGATCGACATGTTTCGGTGCCTAGGGCACCGTCATCAGGATAAAAACAATACATAAAATCATGCTGAAGTACAATAAACGTCAAAATGTTACAATGGTAAGTAACATTATTAATAGCAACTGAAAGTGAAAATGAAAGTTCATTGTAAGTATGTAAATAAACTATAAAAAGAAATCAAAATAAAATGTTTTTGTTGTGAAAATGTTTGTTAAAATTATTCTGCCAACATGTGTTGTCCTCTTGCATCATGGAAAGAATAATACAATGAGTTGTCAGGCTGCTTCCAATCGCATCAGGAAGGCTGTAAAATGTTTTGGTCGCCGAAAGTAAAGGACAATGTATAAATTTCACTAGTCTATGTTGAATTTTAACTATGTGTTCGTTCATCAAACTACATCCAACAAAGCATTTTTAATGACTTTGATTTGTCTTATAAAAATTTGCTTCATAAACTATGTTCAGTTTGAGCGTTCACTTTCCAAACCTTTCCCTCTTTCAGCTCATCCCTGGGATCTCCTGTAGTTGGTGATCGCAATACTGGTATAAAAATTTTGTACCAGTATTGTAACTTTTTTTTTTAAAAACAACAATATTGGTACATTACTTATATACCAGTATTGTAGTTGTATTGTTGCCTATACTTTAAGGTGTGTAATTGGAGTACATAGCGTTCAAGGTGTATAAAAAGTAGTTGCCATATGAATTGCCTTGCTGATTAGTTATTACACAACTGGTGTGAAAAAAGTATTACTATCAAAAAATTGTGGTGGTACTGTATAAATCATATTGAAACTGTACATATGCAATGTTAAAGTTCTAAGTCATTATGTATGACTTTGTATTTTTTCAAAAATAGACTAAATTACAAAGCAGTTTCAGGTTAACTGGTTTATTTAAAGTCATGGTTACTCATTATGGAATTTTATAAATGTTATAGAAAATGTTATGTGTGATTTACTTTTACTCAACTTTTAACTGACTTTTACCTGACTTTTACCTGACTTTTACCTGACTTTTATCTGACTTTGACCTGACTTTTACCTGACTTTTACCTGACTTTTACCTGACTTTTATCTGACTTTTACCTGACTTTTACCTGACTTTCACCTGACTTTTACCTGACTTTTATCTGACTTTTATCTGACTTTTACCTGACTTTTACCTGACTTTTACCTGCTTTTACCTGACTTTTACCTGACTTTTACCTGACTTTTATCTGACTTTTATCTGACTTTAACCTGACTTTTATCTGACTTTTATCTGACTTTTACCTGACTTTTATCTGACTTTTATCTGACTTTTACCTGACTTTTACCTGACTTTTACCTGGCTTTTACCTGACTTTTATCTGACTTTTATCTGACTTTTACCTGACTTTTACCTGACTTTTACCTGACTTTTATCTGACTTTTACCTGACTTTTACCTGACTTTTACCTGACTGTTATCTGACTTTAACCTGGCTCTTCTTCATTGCTACATTTTACTTACAAAAATTATTATTTTTATTACAGAGATGAACCAAAGCAACTTAGAAGTAATCTATCTCAAGGTACATAAGAACTTATTTTATCTTAAGTAGATGACTGATTTGGTACAAATATAGGTTTAGGGGGCCAAAAAAAAACCAAAAGAGAAGTTAAACATGTTTTTGGTATTGTTCATGTTATCTGAATATTCTTAACAACACTTTTATTTATTGTTATTTGATATCTGTTCTTTGATTAATTATAATGAAAATAAAATTGAGAATTAAAATGGGGAATGTGTAAATAGAGAATAATACATGGCAAAATCCGTAT
Source organism: Mytilus edulis (assembly GCF_963676685.1). NCBI lineage: Eukaryota > Metazoa > Mollusca > Bivalvia > Mytilida > Mytilidae > Mytilus > Mytilus edulis. The sequence goes on from NC_092352.1 coordinate 1,068,872, forward strand.
CATATGTCGTATCATCCCGAGACATCAATATCAGCCCAAGGGCCTTTAGGCCCGAGGGATGATATTGGTCGAGGGTGATACGGCATGTGATACGGATTTTGCCATGTATTATACGCTTTATCATATATTTCAACAGAAGAGTATTATATTATATGAACTGTTTTTTGATCCCGATAGATTAGCACTGGGTTACCTTCAGTTCTGCTTTTGTCTTGGTTCAAAGCCTTAAAATAACTGCTTATACAAAGCACCTGGGTTACCTTACCATTTGCCTGCTGCTGTTTTAAAAATATTTTGTTTATTATTGTATTTATTTGAGTGTTTTGTATTTTTTATAGTTGCATTTAGTGTGCCAAAAAATATGCAAACTTGATGTTCGTGATGTCACATACAATATGAAAACTTGACGTTCATGACGTTACATACCAAACAATGACGTCATTAAAAAAATGACCTATTTTGAGGAAATTTTTTCTTAAGCAAAAAAAAAACAAAAAACTTTATGTAAAAAAAAAAAAAAAAAAAAAAAAGGTATGCGATACGGGTTTTACCATGCGATATGGGGTATGCGATACGGGTTTAGCTATGCGATACGGGGTATGCGATACAGGGTAGGTGATACAGACTGGAAAAACAACCTTTATTAGATATACAAAATAGCTGTATTTTGTACTAAATATATGATAAAAGAAAATAAACAACCCAACCAAAGAGCAAAAAACAGATGAACGCCACTAATGGGTCTTCAACACAGTGAGAAAATCATGCACCTGGAGATGGTCTTCAGCTGGCCCTTCAACCAAATGTGTACTAGTTCAATGAAAAGGGATGTCACATACTGTCAAATACAGACTTCTAAATATGGATATATGTTTTTGAAGTTCTACAACATATATCCATATTTAGAAGTCTGTATTTTTTCATAGAGTAAAAGAGTAAGAGGAAAAGCATTGTCTGACAGTCAATTCAGTTTTTGATTATAGTCAATAATGAGTTCATATGAGAAGTAGCTCAGTAATCATACACTTGCTTAATAAAATTATTTTAACTATAAATATAAAAATGTGCATGCTCCACACTTTAAATGAGAACTATTTGTTGCAGCATGTTACAGTTATACATTTTCTTTTTAAGAACAATATTCCAAAGATTTCAGAAACACTCACAATTTCATGGCTTGTAATTTTCAGGGAAGACATACTTGATTAGGAAGTATTGTCATGGATAGTATTTCACAGTGAAATATTGTCAATGACAGAAATTAACACTGAAACATTGTCATGAAGAACCTTACAAAATTTCATAGAAAGGGACGCTATTTCATCAAGAAATATTGTCCTTGCCAGTATTTTCATTATGATAATTGTCTGCGCACATTATTGTTGACAATATTTCATGTGGGACATTATTTTATTTTGCATCTGTTGATGTCTGCTTGAAATATAAATGACAGCATTTTAAAATTCAACCATATAAACAGGTTTTTTACTTCATTAAACACCATGGACGATATTTTCAGGTACATTAAAGCATTTACCAGATATACTACAACTAGTCAACTACACTTTACCTTTTGCTATAGTACAAAGAGGACAGACTTTCCCTGAGTCTCTAGCAACACAATATGATGATAAGTTTTTATTTGAGTAAGTGTTTAGATAAGCTTTCGTTTGAATAAGTGTTAGATAAGCGTTTTGCATTTGCGCCGATTTTTTCTTTCATTTGCACCGATTTTTTTTTTTCATTTGCGCCGATTTTTTTTTTCATTTGCGCCGATTTTTTTCACAGGTAAATTACAGGTGAATAGATATAAGAAGATGTGGTATGAGTGCCAATGAGACAACTCTCATTTTGATATATCATTAAAGACCTTTTTTCGTTAGCCAGTTGTACAAATGTTATGAATTATCAATCATAACATGGATATAACTGTTTTGAACTCTGAAAAGTATTAAAAACAGTTCAATTCCATGTGATGAATGATGAATTTTTATAATAATAGAGCATTGATCTGTGTTAACTCCTCTGTTGATGTAATTTATCCCACAAATCTCTAGAAATTGTTTCAACCACATTTAAGAAATTACTGTCATTTGGAAGTGTACGTAGAACCCACTAGTTTTCTGCTGTCAACAGTTAACTGGCTTAATGTTTCCCTAGTTTGAAAATTATTTTTCCGCTGATTTAATGGGGCATAGAAATTGACATCTTGTGAGAAAATGTTGAAGGTTTTCTTCCTCAAGTTTGCATAGCAGGCAAATTGGGTCTGTACCACCTATATTAAATATATCTTTAGTTGCTTGTAAAAGGTAGGTCCACGTTAGTATTCTATCTTTTGTTGTGGCTTTCTTTGTATTCCCTGGAATTTACATGTAAAAGTATATCCCTTAACTTACCTGTAAATCCAATTAGGAGAAAATATAAATCGGTGCAAATCAAAAAAATGAAATCGGCGCAAATGAAAGAATGAAAATTTAAAAAATCAGCGCAAATGTCATACGCCCGCTTTTGTTTGAGTAAGTGTTTAGATAAGCTTTTGTTTGAGTAAGTGTTTAGATAAGCTTTTGCTTGAGTAAGTGTTTCGATAAGCTTTTGTTTGAGTAAGTGTTTAGATAAGCTTTTGTTTGAGTAAATGTTTAGATAAGTTTTTGTTTGAGTAAATGTTTAGATAAGTTTTTGAAAATTCAATATAGGTTGCACTTTGTAAATACAGCTGTTTCTCAAAACACGCCTCTTTTGGGGAGTAATTGAATATTCATAGAAAATTCATTTTGTTTACATACTGGTTCCCAGTTATGCTCTCTGTGTTCCATATCACAGAGACAGAACTTGGGAATGTTACCAGTAAATAAACACGTGCATATTGTTTACATTGAAATCTGTGGTAACCTTTCATTCGAGGTAGGGGAAGTTAAGAAAATTAGTGTAAGTTTAAACTCTGAGAAGTTCAGGGCATATAAACGTTGAAAATATGCCGCACAGCCCTATATTTTGACCTCTGAAAAAAATTGTGGTGCATATGAACTTTCAATTCTAGGATAAGATTTTTTTTAAAACTTCATAGTAAAAGTGGTACAGTTTTAGCCGTAAAAGGAGTTCCTATGGGAAATTGCATTGTCAATATTTACAGAAATGCAACCTATAACCTACATACTTCAGGGACTTCTCAAAAAAATGAATCAAGGGCTAATAAAGACATCAAAGCTTAATAACTTATGGCATATGTTTTACATGATGCATGTTTTGTCTACACAAGATTCTTCAGTAACACTGGAATCAAATCAATTTGAAGACCAAATTTAAAAGTGAAGAGCATTATTAACCATAAATTTTGAAAGTTTTACAAAATACAGCTAAGGCCATCTATTCCTGAGGCTAGAAAATAGTTTTTTTGACTGGTTCAAAATTTATAAACAGAAATTTTACATTTCAAAACTAATATTGATATGAATATGATAATTTGAAGGTGTGATTCTCTCCTGGCAGGCACCCCAGCTTCCACCACCAATAAAACCTGGCTAACTTGATATATTGGTAGGCAATAGAGCTGAACGAGGTACTAAACACTAATAATCAATCCGTCAATTCTAATATATTTGTGAATTTGAAAATCTTTGAAATTATGAAATGTTCATGTACATGTTTATGTAGAAGATTTATTGATAAAAACATAATCAATATATATACCTTAGTAGATTTTGAATGCATACATTTAGGATTGATTCAAACAAATTGTAAAACATAAAAACTGATAAGTCAAGTTATAAAGCTGTTAGTTTGTTATGCCCAGTACTTTTTTTATCAAACTGTCTGCAGTTCAGACAAGAATTGTTCTACAGTACATTTGTAGCCCTGGTTCAGCTCTACCCATATTTGATTAGTCTATTTTATTGTAGCTCCTCAGTTCAGACAAGCATTGTTCTACAGTAATTTTGTAGCCCTGGTTCAGCTCTACAGTAATTTGATTGGTCTATTTTATTGTAGCTCCTCAGTTCAGATAAGCATTGTTCTACAGTACTTTTGTAGCCCTGGTTCAGCTGTACAGTCACTTGACCAGTCTATTTTATTGTAGCTCCTCAGTTCAGACAAGCATTGTTCTCCAGTACTTTTGTAGCCCTAGTTCAGCTGTACAGTCATTTGATTGGTCTATTTTATTGTAGCTCCTCAGTTAAGAAAAGCATTGTTCTACAGTACTTTTGAAGCCCTAGTTCAGCTCTACCCACATTTGATCAGTCTATTTTATTGTAGCTCTTCAGTTCAGACAAGCATTGTTCTACAGTACTTTTGTAGCCCTAGTTCAGCTCTACAGTCATTTGATCAGTGGATTCAACAAAGATTACTGTGGTGGAGAAAGGTGAATAATTAAGGGCTTTATGTCATTGATAACAATTGCAATATTTTATTGTACCATGTATTCGGTCTAAATTATTGCCTAGAATATATACGATACTTTGGGAGGGTGAGCTTTTTAGCGTTAAATTGCATGAATAATTGTAATATTTTGATTTTCTTCTGTTTGTTTACATGAAAACAAGTCCTTAATGCTTATTCTACTTACTTAATTATAAGATAGGAAACATAATTCTTAAAAATCTTTAGGAAAAACTCACCTAGTAAATAATGCTAATATGTGTATCATTTTAAAGATTTTTTCCTAATGCTTGTAGTTTAATGTTTTGGTTGACTGGCTTGCTTTGTTTGTAAATATTTTCCCTCAAGCATTGTAGTTTAAAGATTGACATCTGCAATCAACAGATAGGTGGGACATCATCTTGTTTACACTATTTATTCTTTAAGATGTTATTGGATTGTTAAGTATAATGCAGAGAATAGTATATATTAAAGCTGAATCCAACCAAACCTTTAAAGTACAAGAATTAGGAATTTAGCTCTAAAACTAAGAATTATTTTTAGTATGCTAGTGATCCAGCACAGATTTCCTGTTCAGAGTTACAGACTTTAAATGAAAATACCAGTAGAGCATTCATACAATGTCAGTTTCCATGGGGACAAGATAATGTCGAGGAAATAATCAGTAGGGGAAGTAACCCAGTCAGTGACCTTCAGGAGACTACAAAAGTAAAATTACAAGTAAGATAGGAAACTACATATAAAATAACATGTAAACATATAACAGGAAACTACACATACCAGATAATAAATAAGTAAATATAAAACAGGAAACTATAGATACCAAATAAATAAGTAAATATAAAACTGGGAACTACAGATACAAGATAATATTATTATATGATCATTGTCTGCTAAGTATACTAATACCTAAGTTGTATGAAATTGGAGGATAAATTTCAAGAAGTTTAGAAGCCAAAAACATTTGACAATTTCAAATCTTTCTCTTTCACCATAACATCATTACATAGTTGTAGATAAATTACATGTATACTTACATTGTTGTTAATAAATTACAAGTAAACATGTATAATTACATTGTTGTAAATAAATTACAGTACAAATGTTTATAACATTGTTGCTAATAAATTAAAAGTACAAAGAATTATGGGGGAAAGCTATGCATTCCAGGAAAAATGCTTACCCCCCCCCCAAAAAAAAAAAACCCAACAGAAGCCTGTAATTTAGTAGTTTACATTTGTTTGAATGGTTTTACATTTGTCACTTTAGGGCCTTTTATAACTGACTATGTGCTATGGTTTCTGCTCATTGTTGAATGATGTACAGTGAACTATAGTTGTAAACTTCTGTCATTTAGTGTCTGTTGGAGAGTTGTCTCATTGGTAATCATACCACATCTAATTTTTATAATGCATTGTTGTAATAATGAAATTACAAGCCAGATAACTAAATTCAATTTTTATTGCTATTATCTCAAGTTTGATATTTTTCAAAATATCTTAGCAATCAGAAACTTCAAAATGAGAGACTTGATTTTAGATTGAGGATATATATGAATGAAACTAAAATTAAAATATCAGTTAGATAACAACCCAACAATGCAATATTGCATAAAAAAACATGAAATATCATGATGATGATTTTGTTTTCTTTCAGTGTGCAAATGGAAATAAAAGTTACACCCCACATTTGATAGAGTGTAGTACAGTATTGGAACATTGCCTAATGGCTTGTTTATGTGATGCTTATACAGAAAGTGCAGCTCAAACAGGAAAGAAATCTCTACCTACTGAGGTATAGTGCTGGATAAAATAGTTAAACAGTTAATAATCAAAAGTTTGAAACAGGATTGTGAATCTTTTCTGTTTGGATTCTGAAATGTCTGTCAACTTATTCGAGCATCAACCTTGTAACAATTATGATTTACTCAGAAATTTAGTTTACAGTGTAATAATTTGAAATTTTGAAAGTTTTAAGTTCTTACAATCTGTATGGCTGACCTAATTTTTTTCCAAAATCACAGGTTTATGATTATAATCAGGATTATTTCTTTGTCATTGAACTGCTTAAGTTATAAAAACAATATCTCTAAATCCTATTCATTTTCAAACTAAAGAGAATATAGCATGTATAATATTTCGAATTGCTACAATGAAAATAGTTTGTCATAGTATTGTTGAGGTCATACCCAGTCCCTATATAATAGTTTGTTGAAAGTTTTTTTAGGGCACCAAATTTACATTCATAGAAAGCATATGTATATTAAAGCTGGCAATTGCCTTTCAAGCTGTTGATACTCATTTGAGCCTTTTTATTTTGGGTCATGTAATTTATTGGATGTGTACCGTGTCAGAAGCATTATGATTTTTTTTGCAAAAGTATTTTGATGAGAAATAAAAAACATCTCACAGCTGAATATTTTCTTCTCTCAGAAATTAAACTTGCATCCAAAGATTGCTCCATACAAGTTGTCTATAGTCAGTTCATCTAAATCAAGATCAAATGAAATTCAGGAAGTTGCATCATATCTAAATAAAGATTTAAGGAATGCCGGGATTGATGTATTTCATGCAAAAGATTCCCTCTCAGTTGAAGATCAGTTTATAAGGTATGTAAGCTTTGTTTTCAGGACTTTTATTCTGTCTTTTTTTAAATAATGTTTTTATAGTAGGAGATAATTGTGTTTATACTTCATGGTGTTCGTCAGAAAACTGCTTCTGTAGACATTAACTTTGTTGTATCAGAGCCACAATCCTCAAGCCCTGTGTTCTGTTTTTTGTTTGCTTTTGTTTTATATATTTGCTTAGCTTTTGTCAGTGTGCCAGTTAAAGCAAAATTTGCTTTTTCTTTCTTTTAGCTTGCTTGCTTTGATTTAAGCATGTTTGCCTAGCTATTATATTATGCATGTGTTTTATTTGTTTGTGTAGTTTGTCAAATGTGCTTATAATTTGTTATTTGTTTTAAATATCAAGTCGGTTAAGAGCTCTACAGAGCTCATGTTTTATTTGTTGATTTGTACATATCATGATGGACTATGAATAAAATTTACTTACTTTACTTACTAACTTACTTACTTTCTATATACTAGTATGTATTTATAGCACATCTATCAAAGATTACATTGAAATTACATTATCCATGGAGTACTCAAAATCATTGATTTAGTTATTGATCAAAACCATCAATTGATTATTAAACTAAATACAAATTTCTATTAACTTTTAAAGCTAAAATTTTTAAACCAGGGTAACAATGGTGTTTTTTTTCTAAAAATATTGAATTTAGAACTAATGTGTAAAAATGTGTTCACAGTAAGAATTTCCTGAACTTTTTGTTTTACTGATTGAGACACAATAATAATCATGACTTTGATCAAAATGGAAAGAAGAATTTTAATAACTATTTTTTTTATTAGAAATGATATGATGGGCCTGCCATATACTGCTATTCTAAGTGAAGGGACATTAGATTCAGGAACCATTGAACTTAGAAATAAAGATACTACATTAAAGGTAAACAATGTTACTCGGTTATATGTCATATATAGATTCCACTGCTGTATCGAGTGTAATACAATATTCATCCACTTGAGACAGTTGAATTTGTAAAATGTACGAGTGAAAAGATAAAGTATTGCTTAAGGGCACATAGGATACAGTTACATGGGAGGTAATGTCGTTGCTAATTTAAATTGTTATTTTCGCAAAGTCAAACTATGACTTATGCAGAAAAGTTTCAGTTTTTGACTAATTTTTCATTCAAACTTATCTAACTTGAAAACAAGTTCATGGAAAACGAGTTCATGGACCCCTCTTTTTTAAAATGCCATTTGGTTTGTTTACGTTAGAAGATTGTTAGTGCCAATTTTCATGAAAACGTAAATAGTGCAATTTTTTTTAATTTGATAAATACACAGCAAAAAGTGACGTTTTTTTCTACATTCTTGAACATTTGATAAATATGAGTTATTTGAAAAACAAATTGCACAAATTTAAAGGACATTTATATAAAACAGAATTTTGAAATAATTTAACAAAAAACAGCTTGTGTTTTTTTATCTTTTAAAACAAAAAAGTTATATATTTCTGTCGAAAGGAAGTATACGTCCACAAATCAGAATTTTGAGCAAATATATAAAATTTGGACCTCATTTTACTCAAAAAGTAGCACATGAAGGTATATTTTTTATTACATACTTAATTTAATAAGGTAAAAAATAGCCTAGTTGCAAATTGTCAGCAAAATTACAATATGGGATCAAAACTGTATTGTAAGTCCTTAAGATTTAGTTGTTGAATCTGTTTCACTAATGATTTATAGACGACTAGTGCTTTTCTGCTAAAACATGTTTCTTTTTATGTGACGTCATCAGGCATGGTCACCTTTTTATGTGATGCCATCAGGCATGGTTTCCTTTTTATGTGACATGACCAGGCATGGTCACCTTTTTTAGGGATGTCACAATGTGAAATGCAGAGAAATTTGACATCATTTTTCATTTTGACCAATGGAAGAAAGAGATTTAACAAACCATATTTTGATTAGATGAGAATAATCAAAGGGTCAGCAAAAGGATCAGCTGTCTAAGAATTAGTGAAATACTATAAATTCAGAAATTTATATTGCATGTGTTTATTTTGGGATTTTGTCATTTTAGACCAAAATGCGTATTTTATTTTTGTGATAATGAGAAAAAGTCCTTTTCATTCATATAAAAAATATCCAGAATGCAATTTTAAATTATTGCGATTACAATTAACACTGTCGCATTTTTTCGCAATAAAAAAAACCTCACAATAACAATATATAAATGTAAATATATTATACCCCTTTTCTGGTCTCTGCTTTTATATATACTGTCTCCAATGATTGACAAGTGTCTAGTCAATTTGTCAAATGCAGTCACAAAATTGCAATTGGTGTAGTGGATTTAAAATAGGTATTTGAATCTGAACTCATCCCTTAATCTGTATCAGTATAATAACAAAGGGTAAAAATAATAATGTACAGTATAAAAACTCTATTACTACAGTCAACAAAAACAAGAGATTGTTGTATCAAATAAGGATACCGGTACACAGGTACTGGAAGCAGGCTCTGTTTACTTTAATGCACCAAAACAAATGTCAAAGAATGCTCATTGTTACTGGCAGCAAAATCATAAGCATTGGAGAAAAATAAGATGTTGCACTATAAATAAAGTTAATTTGTTTTCCAAATTTCAAGTAACAAATTGTGTGTGTGTGATTGTGTTTTAAAAAGAACTGAAAATAACAAATCTGGATATGAACCCCAAAAGATACCAGAAGCTAAATTTATAACAACAAATATAGGTTTATATCTATAATTTGATAAATTTGTATAAATTTTACCTTCTATTTGTTTCTTATTTCAGGAAAAAATTCACTTGACTCAGCTGAAAGAGATTATTTTAAAGAATATTGAATTCTGACAGGGGAGATAACAAAATAAACTTATATGCACAAGTTAGAAATAATCTATTTTATACAGAACGTTTGAGAGGGGAAGTTAATACATTATTACCATGTGAAATAGAATGTCAAGGCACATGAGTTGGAATATTCTTAATGCCTGCATTTATAATTGCACTTTTGATTAAGGCATAGAAGGGGTATTTATTAATGCAATTTCAGAAACTACTGCTTATGGATAACTTGATCAGAATTTACACAGCAGTTTATTATAAACATTATACTCATTCTGTTGTATTTGTCACAATAAGTACCTATAACAATAAAAAACATCAGGATTCTTATTTTGGGCAAATATGTTATTTGCTATATGATTGTGTCATTAAAATGTCTGTTTACAGAAATACACATAATTGAGTTTCTTCTATAAACTGATAGCAGCCATGTTACAAAACACATTATTACAGTAGGTTGTTTTATTCTTTACTATAGATTTTTAAAAAAAGATATGAAAAATTGACACTCCAGGATAAAGATAATGTTACTTAACGACATCAGTCAATTCACTGAACAAATTTATAGCAATGCTTTTGACATACACAAGTTACAGAACATATTTTAGGATAATTTATAACTTTGCTACTGACTGCCATCACCAAAGTCACAGAACATATCAATGGCTTTGCTTCTAAAAAACATGTCAAGTCAGAACTTATTTATGGTCATATTTCATTCTTGGTCATTTTAAAGATAGCAAGCTTTTAAATATTCATTAGGCTAGCCGTCAATAATATTCAAGAGATGAAACAGGGTTCGATGGAGTGCCATAAATATGGCAGTCTATCTAAAATTTTAACCAAATCAGACAAACTAACAGATTTACAGTTAATGAGAACTATCAGTTACCATTTCAACGATAAAGATAAAAAGGTAAAGATTTAGCCAAATGGCCCCGGTGGGACAACTCATGTTTTTTCTACACCGTACTAGGTCAAAAGTTATGTTGAAAAAAGTCTTTAAATGACAACCTCCTATATTTCAAAGTCTTTCAAAAAAAAGTTTTAAATGCCTAACATGCATCTTTCAAAGTCTGTCAAAAATTCCCTACGGCAATACTTTTGTCACAATAGGTACAAATGATGACTAAAGGTCTAAGGCCCATCGAACTAAAAGGTGCATGTTGGAAAACTCATGGTTTGCCTTCACCATAGGTCAAAACTAAGGTCTAAAAAGTCTTAAGTGCCAACTTCTCATCTTTATTGTAAAAAAAATCTCTACAGCAATAGTTTTTGACACAGTAGGTGCAAATGATATGTAATGGTCTGAGGTCCATTTGGCCAAATGACCGTGGTGGAACAACTCGATGGTTTTTGTCGAGCCTGCGCCTTTTGTTGCAGAAACCTCGACATAGGGATAGTGATCCGGCGGCGGTGGCGTTGTTAGCTAACTTCTTAAAAGGTTTATATTTTAGAAGGTGGAAGACCTGGATGCTTTATACTTTGTATATGGATGCCTCATATTACGAAGTTTCCGTCAGTCACATGTCCAATGTCCTTGACCTCATTTTCATGGTTCAGTAACTACTTGAAAAAAAAGATTTTTTGTAATGTTAAACTCTCTCTTATTATAAGTAATAGGATAACTATATTTGGTATGTGCGTACCTTGCAAGGTTCTCATGCCCGTCAGACAGTTTTCACTTGACCTCGACCTCATTTCATGGATCAGTGAACAAGGTTAAGTTTTGGTGGTCAAGTCCATATCTCAGATACTATAAGCAATAGGTCTAGTATATTTGGTGTATGGAAGGACTGTCAGGTGTACATGTCCAACTGGAGGTGTCATCTGACCTTGACCTCATTTTCATGGTTCAGTGGTTATAGTTTAAGTTTTTGTGTTTTAGTCTGTTTTTCTTATACTGTATGCAATAGGTCTACTATATTTAATGTATGGAATGATTGTAAGGTGTACATGTCTATCGGGCAGATGTCATCTGACCTTGACCTCATTTTCATGGTTCAGTGGTCAAAGTTAAATTTTTGTGTTTTGGTCTGTTTTTCTCATACTATATGCAATAGGTCTACTATATTTGTTGTATGGAACAATTGTAAGGTGTACATGTCTAACGGGCAGATGTCATGTGACCTTTACCTCATTTTCATGGTTCAGTGGTCAAAGTTAAGTTTTTGAGTTTTGGTCTTTTTATCTAATACTATATGCCATAGGTCAACTATATTTGGTGTATGGAAATATTTTATGATCTTTATGTTAGTCGCACAGGTTTTATTTGACCGTGACCTCATTTTCACGGTTCATTGCACAGTGTTAAGGTTTTGTGTTTTGGTCTATTTTTCTTAAACTATAAGCAATCGGTCAACTATATATGTTGTATAGAAGCATTGTTAGCTGTACATGTCTGCCTGGCATGGTTCATCTGACCTTGACCTCATTTTCAAGGTTCATTGGTCTATGTTTAGTTATCTTGGTTAATGTTAAGTTTATGTGACAATTGTTATAAAGCTTAGCTTTATACTTAGGACTATCAACATAATATCAATGATTAGTATAGAAGGCGAGACATTTCAGCGTGTGCACTCTTGTTATAAAAAGGAATAATGTTACCAACTAACCATGCTTCTGGAATTTTACCGCAATCGAAATCAATATTAAAAAATTGAACATAAATAGGCATAAAAATATGGCATGTGCTTTTAATATATTCGTTAATAATTTTGTCATCTCCACAAGCCTTTCCATTTTTTAAATCTTTAATACAGTTAAATATTTCTTTTTCTGTTATGATACTATTAAGAGTTTCATTGACCTGGTTTGGTACTTGCGAAACAGGGATATCGTCGACTGAATCCGACGAATTCAAGTCTTTAAAGAAATCAAAGAGAACATCGATGGAAATTTTTTGACTACGTTTTTCTCTTTTTTTCATTTAAAATTTTCTAGAACTCCTTAGAGTTACTGTTTTTTAAATTTTGCATCTTTTTTCTAAAAGTCTTTCTATACTCTTGTATAGAACAATCCATCTGCTTTTTATACTTTCTCTCTGCATCTTTCATTTGAACTTGATTATCTGTTGTTTTGTTGTTTTTATATCGTCGTTTTGCAATTCGTGAGCACTTTCTTTGCTCCCAGCATTTTTTGTCAAACCATGGTTTGCTTTCCTTTGTGATCTTTTTAACCTTCGTGTTATAAGTAATGGTACCTAGTACCTTTTCTGCTGATTCCAAAAGTATTTCATTTATATGTTCGGACAATTTATTTACAGAATTTTGCGACAAAACACTTGAATGCAAAAACACTAATTCATTTTCTAATTCTGCAATCTTATTTCCATCAATGTTCTCAATGAAATCTTGTTTTTTTTCATTATCCCATTTTTTTAACTTAATATTTTCACTACCACTTGTTACATCATTGTTTTCAGCTTCAGTTACATCAGTATTTTGCTCAATTTTAAATTTTAACAAAAGTGTCAATGGACAATGTACATCTGAGTAAAGAGACGAAAACGAATCTACATGCATATTTACAACATGATCTAATAATTCAAATGAGCAAATAAAATAATCAACAACACTAGAACTTCTACATGTAAATATTCCCTCTTTATCACCATTCACTCTACCATTCAATATAAACAAATTGTTATTTTTACAAATATCAAGTAAAGCGTTTCCATAAGTATTTTTCGATATATCTTTACTTTTTCTAATACTTAGCATATTTAACTCTTGTAAAGTATTTGAGTAATAATAGCATAAATCTGAATCACTAACTATATCATGTTTGCTATTTACAATATTTGAAAAATCTATATCAGAAGCAGTTCTGCTATTAAAATCTCCGACAAGCATAATATATTTAAAGTTAACAGAAAGTTTCAACAACTCTTGCTCAAGTTCGTTTAATGCATCGGTTATTTTGTACAGCGAATTTTCAGGAGGGATGTACACATTCCCAATCACCAAGTCTTCATCAGTCTGTAGGAAATCTGCAGATATCTTAGCCCATAGCACTAGGCTACTCTTAGTTTCAATGATATAAATATATTTAGACATTTCATTTTTATACCCAAAAGCTATGCCACCTGATTTTACTCTAGAGTGTGACTTTCGATTTTTAAATTTAAAAGTATATTCTGGTATGTTAATATTATCAAAATTATCAGTTTTTGTTTCAGTCAAACATATAATATCATGGTCACTTATCAATTTGATAAATTCAGGATACTGCGATTTTCTCACTAAACCGCAACAGTTAAGGTTTAACATTTTAATGTCTTTCAGAAAAGCATCAGTAACAACTGACTCTCTATGGGGTTGCTAATGGTGTTTTGGCGTCGTTGTACGTTTGCGTTTTTGTACAGGGTTTTTTCTGGAGTATGCGACATTTTTGTGTGAGTCTGTGTGTTCGTAGCTATATCGTCTTCAACATTGCGTTCTTCATTATATATTTCCCCATCGACATACAAGATGTCCCTCACTAACTTGGCCTGGCTACCTTCAGCTCGTTTTTTCTTCATGAGTGGGTAAAGACTCTTTCTAGCCTGCTCAATTTCGTCCGGGAATTGTTGGTTGACTCCGAACGGTTTACCTTTCAGGCGGTAGGTGTTAGATAGTACCCTTGCAAGATCTTTATAGAAGATAAATCTGGCTACGATTGACGGCTTGAAATTATTATAGCTCGACTTTTTTCTTCCGAAAACTAAAATCCACTACAATCCACCAACTAATGTGCCAAAGAGACAACAACCTGACCGCAGAGCATAGTTTTTGAAAGGAAAAAAGGTGCCATTGTTAAATAAATGAAAAATCTAGAGATTTATAGGGAGACGGATTTATATTTGTTTTTCAAAACTTGTTTCCGAATCCCATATTTGACCTCATATTTGAACTTTATGTAACATTGTAATTTTTATCTTGTAATTTTTCATTAATAAATACTATTTAAAATAAAAATCTAGAGAACATTTGTTTCCCGCCAATTTTTCAATGGCTTAGTGAAGACCTATTGGTGACCTTCTGCTGTTGTCTGTGCTATGATCGGGTTGTTGTCTCTTTGACATATTCCCCATTTCCATTCTCAATTTTATTATATCGCGAAAACACTGTCACGGACCATTCACTCTTTCTGCTTTTTTCTGTTCAATTATTAATATAAAATCAGTGTAAAACAGACTTTTGAAAAGCTTTTTATTTTGAATCGCAGAAGCAAACATCCTTTAAAGGCATCGTTAAATTGAATGGCGATTAAATAAATTATGAAATAGTTATTGATAAGTGACTACATGTTTTATGCCTTTTCATTTGCTGATAAAAATCAGAAAGAGCCATGCAGGCATTATTCATTTCTTACATGTCAAAGTGATTGGTGGATACTCTTGTGTTTTTGGATTTATACTTACATTTTTTAAAGTGATATCTGTTGTTTATAAATAGAATCAAATCCAGTTGGGGTACAAAATTATGAGAGAAAAAAAAATCCGTTTACAAACTAAAAACTATTGATTGAATATTCAAACAGCATCCGAACAAATAAAATAAGTTCGAAAAAGTGACGACATGTCTTTATTTTACATAGGATATATCTTACATATATCTATATCTACATCTTTCGCATTGGTATACACTAATAGACAAATGTTTACCGTGCAGACAAATAAAAAAATAACTTCAAATACCACGACAATATCGGTGAATGTGATGCCATCCATAGCAGCATGTGCCAGTGTATGTTCAAGTAATCAACAGTGTTGTTCATCAAGCTATGAAACATCAACTAGACTCTGCACTTTAGACACATGTTGCACACCAGGGACAGAGACAGCAGATAATTCAAAAGTTATAGTGAAAATTCCAGGTATTTAGAAAATAAATAAATATAACATGTCCAATTACAATTCTAGAAAACCATAGGACATGTATTTTGTCTGGTTCAAATATTTGTCACTGATTAAAAGATAAATAGTTCAACCGAAACATGGAAGTTTCAAATAAAGTAAAACTCAATAAATGTCGTGCGCCAGAAGCATAGCTTTTGTTAGTTTCAATTTCATATCAATAATTTAAAGTACCTTACCATTTCCTTATTTCTCACAATTTAGTTCTAAATTTTTGTCTGCAAATGATGTGATATTGTTTTGATAAACTAATTTAGTCATTTAGGACCTTTTTAGCGTACTGTTTGGTGTGAGCCAAAGCTCCGTGTTGAAGGCCGTACTTTTACCTATAATTGTTAACTTTTTATACATCGTGACTAGGATTGAAAGTTACTCATACCACGTCTCAGGGCTTGTTGCTCGTGATGTGCGGATGCAATAGCATGTGTTCCCAATCTTGTGGTGTATGCCCTTCTTTATTCGTTAGTTGAATAGAGTGGTGTTTGGATGTATAAAAACTCATTTACGCTTGCTGTTTATGCTATTGCACCCTGCTGTTTTGACCCTGTTTTTGTTATATGTCTATTTATATTACTTAAGTCTTTTAGTCGGCCATATACCCGTATTTATATAATCATATTATAATGCAAGGGAAAGAGATTGAAAAATAATCCTACTTCTAGGATATCCACGTGCTTATATAAAAATCGAATTGGTAATTTGAATTATTCAGCATCCTATCAAAATAAACTACTACATTTGGCTAAGGAGGCAATGCCTCTGTAGACAGATTGTTACCTAAAAATGCACTTGGATTTCCACAAATTATCCCATGCAATGCCAGAAAATGACTGACCTATTCCAGATTAATTTCTCACAATTTTGGTAGGTAAGCAAAGAACGGAAGAGCTTTTTCGCTCTCCGTTTCCTCTGACTTACCAAAAAATCCCTTATTTTTATATGTTCAACGCAGTCTAAGTGTGGTATTCAATAAGTGGGACAAACGGGACGAAAATATTGCAGAAGAAATCGAGAGCACATTAATGCTTTCGAAGACCTAAAAAATTGGAAATTGTGAACAGCGGTATACTACTGTTGTCTTTGATATATCAAAACTTAGATATAAAGCATAATCACAATCTATTTTGTTCAAATTCAAACCACTTGCAACCGTTCAGAAACAACCAGGACAAATACACAAACAATTTGAAAAATCCCGTGAGGTTTGCGAGCTACAGTTTGTAGTTTGTAACCCGATTTGTTTATTTCTCAATCGATTTATGAGTTTCAAACAGCGGTATACTACTGTTAGTCCGGCGGCTTTGTAAAAAATTGTGCACATCCTGTTACAAGCATGAAATTTGGCATAGACCTTCCTCAACTATTACTCTTTTATTTCAGATAGGGAGGCATTTGAAAAAAATGTCTCACTTCCGGTAAAATCCAAAATGGCGGACGTTATACTTAAATCAGCCCAATATCGAAGACTAGCGTGTACAAATGTCCTATTATCATGCTACTATCATAATATTTGGTACAGACCTTTGTGTTTTACTACTTTTGGATAAATTAAATAGATTAGATGTCTTCAGAAACCCCACTTCCGGTTAAAATCCAATATGGCGGACATTGTACTTAAATAAGCTTATTTTTTAGGGAGGGTAATTGAAATGTGTTTTAACGTATTGCTACTATAATTACATTGTGTATGAACCTTTCTTTGGTGCTTCTGATGCAGACAATGTATAAGACATATGTCTTAAAAACCCTCACTTCCGGAAGTATCCAAAATGGCGGACAGAGAAATATCAATTTTTTTTTCAAATTTTCAACTTTCTTCAAAATGTAAAGAAATTTTAAGAAAATGATTTTATTTTGTGCTGGTCATTAAACTTTTGGCTTTAAGTTATCCCCAAAACCACTTATTCTAGCATGTTGTAAATGCTAAGATGTAAAGTTGACACTTCCGGTAAAAATATGACGTAAATTTTAAAGATGAGTCCTCAATCTATTTCTTCGATGTAGAGTTTTGGATAAATTGATTTAAACAAAATAAAATCACTATAGTACTAAAAAATATTTAAAACTACTTCTGATCACTTCTATTTGGCCAAGAATACATGCTTATTCACAATCACCACCACATGCACACAAGGCAGTGCACGGGAGACCCGATTTTACACATTAAAAATAACCGCGGCATCCTTTCTTACATCCATAATGTACAAGCTTCTGAAAAAATGATGAGGTCTCAGAAAGAGTTTTTTTTAAAGGGACCCTCTTTGTCCCTTCGCAATCCATTAGTGACAAGACTAGGTAGCATAAGAGTCAATCCAAAGCTCGTCTCACTAAACACCTGCATTAGTATATTACACGTTTTACATGCTTGAAAAGACTAGAACAAGTCGTGGGAATAGCCTCACTTAAAATGAGATTTCCCTTTTGTGCAAAAATTGACTTTCTTGGTTCGTTAATCATGTTAGATCTGATAAGTTTGTACAGTACAACCCCGGTGATTTAGGCTGATCAATCATCATTCTTTATGTTAAAGTCACATCTTCAAATACAATTAATGTCTCCCACGCAGTCTTTTTTTCCTTTTCAAGCAAAGAGAGAACAGTATCACAACCCGTCATAAGGTATTGGTCAGAAATAAAAGTGTGTGATCACTCATTGCCTAGTGCATTTGAAAGGCCATTGATAGATATTAATCCAAAGATTTTTGCCTCCCCAAATACAATCAATAGTTCGTCTGCCCCTTTGTTACGGAATAGCGAAATACTGGTAGTTTTAAAGCTGCTAAAAGAAGCAAGGGCAACATTTAGGGGAAAGGGAATACACAGACGAACCCAGGATTAAAAACATCCTCAAAGATGGGAAAGTTTTCTGAGAGATGACGACAGTAAGAAAGAACTTTTAAGTTTTCATTCACAGGAACTTGCTCAATACAATTTTGAGTACAAGGTAGTTGAAGCAACAAATGCTCAGGATGTTTAGTGTTATCCACCACTTGATGATGTTTCAAGTTTAGCACCATGTTTACACGAAGAGACTGACACTAGAATCAAGATAGATGTGTCTGATGCAGTGAAACATATAGACTTAACTGAGTCATGACTCAAACAGTCGATACTGATGTCATTGCTGTTTCGCTATTCCGTGACATAGGGCAGACAAACTTTGGTTTGCATTTAGAAGGGGAAAAGTATAAGATATATATCAATCAATGACCTTTCAAATGCACTATAGGCATTAAAAGATAACACGTTCGCTGGAAAAGGAACTGCGTTGGTGACATTAATGGAGTTTGAAGATGTGACTATAGCATTTAGAATGATGATTTACCAGCCAACATCACCATATGGATTTGATGTTTAATGTCATTGAAAACGATACGTGGTTTTGTTGGAAGATAAAAAAAAAAAAGAAACAGATAAGGTTAACAAGGCAAGAAAATATGTGTTTTTGCAGAATTTATTAAGATGTGAGAAACAATACCACAGTCTTTGTAAATGTTGGAAATCAGCTCTCCGATTGTGAATTGCGGCCTACTGAGTATGCTGATTGGGTATTATGTCCTTACCTAAATAAAATACCTTGAAACTGAAATACGAGTGGATAAAGTCTTGGATGCGTATGGTAGTTATAGCAACAAATGGTCAGGATATTCTATCTTATCCACCACGTAATGTATTTCAAGTTCAACACCAAGTTCACATTTAGAGGCAGACACTAAAATCATGGTGCATGTGTCTGATGCAGTGAAACACGCACTTAAACGAGTCATGATTCGAACAGTCGTTAATGATGATGTTGTCAATACTGTTTCGCTATTCCGTGACATAGGGGTAGACGTTGTGTTTGGGAGGGCAAAAGACTTTGGATTAATATCTATCAATGGCCTTTCAAATGCACTAGGCAATGAGTGATCTGGGTGATCTGAAACACTTATTGTTATCCATGTCTTTACCTGTTGTGATATGGTTCTCTCTTTGCTTGAAAGGGGGGAAAAGACTATGTGGGAGACATTGATTGCATTTGAAGATGTGACTTTAACAAAAAGAATGATGATTAATCAGACTAAATCACCGGGGTTTTACTGTAAGATCGCACAAACTTAGCAGATGGGTATAACATGGTTAACGAAGCAAGAAAATAACTATTTGCGCAACAGGGACGGCTTTTCGATGCTATTCCCTCAACTTGGTCTAGTCTTTTCCAGCATGTAAATAATGCAATATACTTAGGCAGGTGTTTAGGGACAAGAGCTTGGGATTGGCTCTTATGCTACCCACTCCAGGCGGGGACAAAGAGGATAACTTTTGAAAAACTCTTTTTGAGGCCTCATCATTTTGTCAAAAGCTTATACATTGTGGATGTAAGAAAGGATTCCGCGGTCATTTTTAATGTGGAAAATCGGGTATCCCGTGCACTGCGATGTGTGCATGTCATGGTGACTGTGAATAAACATGTATTCTTGGCCAAAAAGTAATAATTTTAAATAATTTTTAGTACTATAGTGATTTTATTTTGTTTTAATCAATCTATCCAAAACTCTAAATCGAAGAAATAGATTGAGGACTCATCTTTGAAATTTACGTCATATTTTTAACCGGAAGTGTCAACTTTATATCTAAATATTTACAACATGCTAGAATAAGTGGTTTTGAGGATAACTTTAAGCCAAAAGTTTAATGACCAGCACAAAATAAAATCATTTCTTTACATATTGAAAAAAATGAAAATTTGAATAAAAAATTGATATTTCTCTGTCCGCCATTTTGGATATACCCGGAAGAAAGGGTTTTTAAGACATATGTCTTATGCATTGTATCCATCAGAAACACCAAAGAAAGGTTCATACACAATGTAATGATAGTAGCAATACGTTAAAACACATTTCAGTTACCCTCCCTAAAAAATAAGCTTATTTAAGTACAATGTCAGCCATATTGGATTTTAACCGAAAGTGGGGTTTCTGAAGACATCTAATCTATTTAATTTATCCAAAAGTAGTAAAAAACAAAGGTCTGTACCAAATATTATGAAAGTAGCATGATAATAACACATTTTTACACGCTAGCCTTCGATATTGGGCTGATTTAAGTATGACGTCCGCCATTTTAGATTTTACCGGAAGTGAGACATTTTTTTCAAATGCCTCCCTATCTGAAATAAAAGAGTAATAGTTGAGGAAGGTCTATGCCAAATTTCATGCTTGTAACAGGATGTGAACAATTCGTCTGAAATATGCTTGTAGCCGCCGGACTATGTTGCCTTAATTTGGATGCAAAAACTTCAAATAGCTCATCTTCTTGGTCTCAATGACAACATATTAGGACAGGAGATCATATCTTTAACGTCTATCGATGAATGTTGTCGATAAACGGCTAAGATATAATAGTTCTCGTGGTAAACGTAAAAACCGTAATCTACTTATCTCCGTATTTTAATAGTACAGAATCACCTATAATTTTCGGCCTAGACACAATCAGATGTGCATTTTGTGTTTCACATGAAGTCAAAAATGAGTATCACCTCAGAGAAAAACTCTTTTGATATTTTGGTTCAAAAATGGTTTAAATTATGAAAAATTGCCATCGTTAGGCTAACACTGGAAGCATTTATATAATTACATGCAGTTTTTGGAAGAAATATTTAATATTTTTATTAAATAAATGGTGTTTAAAAACTATATAATTTTCTTTAATGGTTGCCTTCAAGACATGGTCACCAGTGTCAGATTTTTGGTCAATGACAAAGACAACAAAATATGTTTAGAATTAATGAATATCAAATAATTGAAAAAAAAATGACAAGAACATGTTTAACTCACAGTTATTTCAAACAACAGTAGCTTTCTTTGACCATTAATCTTATCTGATAAAACTGTATTTAAAATTATCTATAAATAACAAAACTTCCAAAAAAACCTTTCTTTTGGTGTATAGAACATTAAAATAACTTGATGCATATTCTTACAATAAACAATCAAACTTAGCAATACAATTTATATGTTTTGTCTACGGACAAGACATTGTATTCATATTTAATGAAATGCATTATTAAAACCTAATTTTGATATAAGCTGAAAGTGTTCTCTTGAAAAAAAAACATACATTTTATCAGGTTTATACGGAAGCCGATAAGGGCCATTCAAAAAAATAAAATTATGTCGTAATTACGACATAGCATGTCGTAATTTCGACATAACATGTCGTTATTACGACATCGCTATGTCGTAATTTCGACATAACATGTCGTTATAACGACATCGCTATGTCGTAATTTCGACATATCATGTCGTAATAACGACATCACTAAGTCGTTATAACGACATCACTAAGTCGTTATAACGACATCGCTATGTCGTAATAACGACATCGCTATATATAAAAGAATATGTATTATAATTGCCAAGAGACTAAGTGACACAGATATTAACAACTATACGTCATCATAATGCCCCCAATAATTACAAAAGCCCCCGCATAGTCAGCTATAAAAGAGGGAGGAAAGATACCAGAGGGAGAGTCCCCGAAATGCTGTGTGGCAGAGTGTTATTATTCAATTATTAGCTCCCTTGGTAAAACTCCAAATGCCATATTTAATGCATTTTATTGTTAAATAATTTACACGAAGCTTAATAAGTACATATTTGTTAATTGCATAGCTTTTGATATTTAAATTCATTGGTTAAAGATATTTATTTATATTGTAAAGTTTAATATTTGCATCGTCGCAAAATCTTTGGATACCTTCTTTGAATACCTTCAGTGAGAAACTTATATATTTTATAAAAAACATTTGAGGTTAATGAATTAACGTATGTGAAACGACTGTATAGGCAGATTAGGTAGATAATACTATGTGTATATGCGAGCCTAACTTGCCAGCTAAGCATCCCATCTCCCTCAAAATAAGCGCATACTGCATGGTTTCTTGTAATAAGGGTGAATTAAAGTATCAATTGCTCTAATGCTACTTTCAAATGTTGGGCACGATATTCCTTACAACACGTTACACTTAAAATGCGACGTCGAAGAGGGTCTTTGACTTCGATTAATTTTTGCAAGTTTTATTCGTTTTTTTATATTGTTGGTTGATTCTGGTTCTGTTCGTTTTGTGATGTCATTTTATCAAAAAATTACCCCGAGTTGTGGAAATCGCAAAAATAATGTTTACCCTTTAAGTTATTTCAACTTAAAATGCAGTACTGTCGCAAGTAATGTAGGAAGGAAAGATGGGACGGAAGTACATGTATACGGTTTTCATATATTTTTTTTATCATAGGATGTTTAACTTTCAAGTTGCATATCATCTGTCATTGTAAAATTTCTATATCTTAATTTATCCCCAATACAAATATATCTGACACTCTGCAAGTAAATCGAACATTTTTACCCTTGGTTAAATTTGAATAGAATTGTATTTTCCCTGACACATAAGTTGTCGAAATACACCCCTGCAATTACTTGAACCTTGGCTTGAGAATTATTTCCCAATTCATCTTCTGATATATACATTTTAAAATATAGTAATCTACTCCTGGGTCGTCCGCGAAAACGTCAAACAAAAATATAATCCCGGTTTTTTTTTTAATTCGATGAAACGGTTTTCGTTGCTGTTTGGGATTCGTCTTTCAATTACCTCCATTTCATGCACAAGTTTATATTGACGAAAAGTTCCGGCTTCGCTAGTACAGGAATTACTTTCATCACGAAATAGCAGGACAAATCGCGAAGTAAAACATTCCGTTAACTGGTATTAAGTGTTTTGATATTGGTGATTGCACCTAACTGAAGTGACGACTTTAAATGATCTATTTCGGAGTACTTCCGTAACATAAATTTCAATTTATTTTACAAAATGGGATTTTCCCCCCATTTCCAAATTCTTTTAAATAAATCGTCAAAAGCTATACATTTAATAAAAATTGCAAAATTTAACCTGTGTCGAACCTATTTCCCCGGGCGGAGTCTTTAGCAACATGCACCATTTTTTTTCCGTCAGCAATCATTAAAAATCTTTCTCCAAATTTCATAACACGATTTGTTTTAATTATCATAAACATTGAATTGAAACTTTAGCACATTTAACGTTGGAAATTAGCGTCTTTAGGATTTTAGACGTTTTCTCACATTTGGAAAAATTGGCTATTGTTATTTGTATTAGTACCTGTATCCCTGTGATGAGAAATGTAACTGGGAACTTTATCAATGGAAATTTAAAACTGAATAGATTTTTCAGTCCTAACTTTCTTAAGAAAAAAATTTAAAATTTTAAGAGTACTGTCACAAAAAATGGAAAATGGCCCTAGCCTACAGTTCAGTCGTACACTATTAAGATTTCAAAAATAATTATAGTTGTTGTTAAATGACAGAATTCAACTAGTTGAATTTTAGATAATTAACTATCAACTTTAATTGAATGTTTAGATTAAGAAGATGCAGATCTCTTCCATTGGTCTAAATTGAATCCTAAACTAAAGAAACGAAATTACATTAAACAACAATTGATTCCAATAGTGTCAACCTTCCACATGTTCTAGCTGTTCTTTTTTCATTCTTTATATGAAGACTATCAAAAGATAACCCCCCTCAACCCCCACCCCAAAAAAATTAAATAGAAACAAGGGCCGTCTTTCCCCTCAGAGCTATTCAGCTCTTTGATTAAAATATATTACAAAGTTTATCGACAGAACGAGATAATTTTTCTTAACGTGTTGTCCGTTGTTTTGATTTAGAATTCACGGAAGTGACTTCCGGAAGGGAGACGACTCGAAACGATACTATGGAAGACTCCATTTCGCCTGAAGGGGTGTTGAAGAAGTAAACCTTTAAATTTTTTTAATTTAGATGATGCATATGATTTAAAATTATGCAACAACAATAACACTCAATAGCAGACATACATAGAAAGGATCCCATGAGTTATAAATTAATCAATTGAGTTGGAAATCAAGAGCAACCATTTAACCTAGTACCCCTTGATGTCAAGAAAACTATACGCATGCGCATAATTACCTAAACAAACCCTGTAGTAAGAACGTATATTAAACCTAAATGGTTCTCTATTATATATGGAAGTACAATATCAAATATCAGTTTAATAACGGTGACATATAAGTAAAACTCCACTTCAGTTCTTATATGACAGAAATAGATTTATGATCGGAATTCAGAGAACTCTCGCATTTTCATCACATCTGGGGAATTCCCTCTGACGTGTTTCTAAATTTATAAAAACACTAAATATAAAACTGCTTGATTCTGATTTTCCGTGTTGTTAAAAACACGCATATAAGTCAAGGGAAATATCAAACATGAAGATTATGAAAAGAACATTATAGGAAAGTTGTTTAAGTTCAATTTCTTTGTTTGTTTTTACCTTTTAAACAACAACAATCATAAGAATCTGAGATGGTCCTTAATGTTTAGAATAAAACGGTTGACGTGAGGGCATTGTCCTGAGCCGCTGGTATAAGTCTACAGATTGCTTGAAAGCAATCGTATCCCAAAAACGGTTATATAAAATAAGTGCAACATAAACTGAGGCTTTTCAACCTCAGGAATAGATTACCTTAGCTGTATTTGGTATACATTTTAGGAATTTTGGTCATCAATGCTCTTCAACTTCGTATTTTATTTGGCCCCTTTAACTTTTTTGGATTTGAGCGTCACTGATGAGTCTTTTGTAGATTAAACGCGCGTCTGGCGAAAATACAAAATTTAATCCTGGTATCTATAATGAGTTTATATACTTTTAATTGTAGAATTTAATTCTCTTCAAATTAGAAAAACAAGCGGAATATGATTTTCTTTCGTAAAAGAATTATGAGTTATCAAATGAACAACATAAATTCACTTGAAATATGACTCGAATCGATCAAAATTGTTATTAACATATTATAAAATTAAAACATTCAAAGTCTGACAGTTTAGTTTATTTTAAGGATTAAATACGCATAGTCCCGTCTGAAGTTGTAAATAAAATTCAAAGCCGATGTATTTTCTAGATTAAATTAACCATGATGAAGATTTGTGATAACAAACAGAGTCCAAATTACAAAGGCATTAACGAGTATAGGTCACCGAACGGCCTTCAACATTGAGCAAAACCCGTGCCTCATAGTCAGCTATAAAAGGCCCCGAAATGACATATGAGAACAATCCAAACGATAAAACTAACGACCTGACAGTACAAAAATGTAAATTCTATATAGCATGATCCGAGAGCTTATCATATTGATGTCAATACGCCTGTAAGAATATATTTTCAAATCTTTATTATTTTATATCCATTCAAAAGGACACGGAAAAATACCAACATTTTTGTCAAAACCAAAATATTAATTCCCAACAAACTCATACATGGATGTAACGTTCATGGACGCTAATACCGTGCGCATCGTCACTGCATATTGAATAACAGTTAGTATCATGTATGGGCTGTATTTCTTAATAGTTAATAAAGAATACATGGTTTCCAAAAAACAATCAAGCTTAATTTTACATAGAGTATTTTTAAATAGAACAAATGTAATAGCTGCAACAAGTTAATTCTATTGATTCGTCTTCTTAAATTTAATCATAAAATCAAAGACCTTTTCCTAGGCACAATAACATCTTTATCATTGTTCTTCCTAGAGCCATCATACCATTGATATACTTTCAGTTTATATTCGTTTTTTCTTTACTTATTTTTTTTCTTATATACATTTAAGTTTTATTGTTTTATAGCAAACTATATTTTTCAGATTCAGTTAACAACCTGCAACCAAGAGACTGTAGTGACCTACCACGTTACACAAAAAGTGGAGTCTTTACAATATATCCGGACGCTTCCCACAATATGATTGTATACTGTGACATGTGTACCAATGGTGGTGGATGGACGGTATTTTTTAATTTAGAAAGATCGTAGTTATCATAACCATATATAAGGGTTCACAATATCGTATATTAAATGCTGAAGTCAGGATTGTTCTAAGACAAAATTTTAAAGAATGATAACATGTTTAGTATCAATTGCAAAAAAAAAAAATGATCCTGCAATGACCCGGTTGAAGTTGTCGAGCATGCATTTTTGTCCTTGAACATTTTTACTATTTTCTTCAAATGTTCCTTTGATCTTTATGTGTGATAATTTTCCATATCACGCCACTCCAATGATATGTTTTCTTTCAAGTAGAGTAGACAGAGAATATATGCCGTAATCACTGGTGGTAAGCGGATGGTCGTAAGGCAGCAACCATTTGATTTTCTGGGGGGGGGGGGGCTATGGGGTTTTTTTTCTGGACAAATTTTTTAGCATTACATATAGTGGCAGCTGAGAGTGAAACAAACAATTTTTTTTCTCAGAATCAAAAACAAATTATTTTTTTCTCCAAAAACTGGAAACAAACTTTTTTTTCCAAAAAAAAACCATAGCCCCCCCCCCCCCCCCCCCCCCCCCCGAAAATCAAATGGTTGCTGCCTAACTATCTGAATATGGGAGACAACTCTAGGGATAAGTTTTTCTTTTCCGATTTTCGTGCAGTAAAAGGCTCATTTGAGTCAAACCGCTTGTCTCATATACACATATCGTGAGTGCATTCTTATTGAAACCAAATTTGACACATAAAATCATTCCAATTTTCGTAAAATAGTCATTCAAAAATTCGAGCATGATGGTCGTAACTTTAACTTGTGATGGTCGTAATGTCAACTATAGTATTTTGGATGATGGTCGTAACCGACACAAGATGGTCGTAACTTTGAAAGATGACCGTAACTCAAGTATTTAGACGAACTTTTATCAAGCTATTTTAAAAGTACTATGCACATGTATAACCATGTTAATAAACTCAGTTGTTATATAAAGACCACAAAAAATATTATTTCATTTGTTCCTCTGATAATGGTATGCAGAAATTAAGTTAAAGAATTATCAATCATACATTTTTGATATGCTCCAAACGACCATCATTTAGGAGAAACAGTGAAAACTAATCAACTCGCATTATAAGCCAAATAGTATGTTAGGGTTGAGTATTAATATATTTTTACTGTACGTTAAGGCATAAAATTGTTGAATATTTGCTTTCAGATTTTTTTTTATTTACGACTTTTTATTTCCTGCAATCATGTCGGCAGATGAAATTATTGAACGTACAATTTTGAACAATCTTAATTAATTTTTAATCAGCTATTGCAGTTTTTATAAACCATTGGGTTTCCAATATTCGGCTTTTGGTGAATTATGATTAATGAAAATCCACAAATGCCTGGTGTTTTTATCGTGTTGTCTTTATTTTTTATCGATTGCATGACGATCTTGCGGTATATCATTGATAATTGTTCTAAGTATTGGTTCAGAATAAAAACTTAATTTATGGTGTCGCAATGAACATTGTGTTAACCTAGAAAGTATGAATAAGGTTGAGATATTTTACAATGCTACACGCGTTGAATTTAAGAGTAAGATTAAATATCAGTAGTTTGTAGACAGGCTTGTAGCTAAGATAATATTACAAGGTAGAACTAAATGTACTGCGGCAACTATCACATACATATGCAGGTTGAAAATAATATTTATGTTATATGTTTATTTTGTATGAACGTACTCAGATTTAAAAGACCAGCACGCTGAGTTGAAGCATAAAGATCTATCTTTTAAATATTATCCTGGCTACAAGCTATGTATGAATACTGTTTGCTGAAGTCCTTTTGTTGAAATTAAAAAAAAATACATTATCATCAGCATATAGTAAACAATGTGAATTGCTGACCCCCATATTCTTTAGAAAGAAGTTTAAGGATACATACTGTGAAGGAATTTTGTAAACTCGTGTAGTAATTTTGACTCTAAATATGCCTCCTCTAGTAGTGGAAAGATGATCCCAAAATTGTCAAGCCTGTGCCAGTATCATAGACTTTGCAATGACAAAATACAGAGTGAATCTACCGAGTTAAGAAAGATTGGCAAAATGTGTTTCTCTTTTGGTAACACCAAGTAAATGTTTACAAAATTCAATGCGTAGTCTTTCTGAAAGAATCTTAGGATAAGCCTGATCTACATTTTTTGCTGAAGTTGAAAAAATGGCAAGATCATCAGCATATGTATAGTAAAGAATAGGCTGGTCGTGAATAAACAACAGCTGGATCAGGGGAACTTTTAACACAATCAGGAAGTTCATTTATAAAAAATTTAAACAAATTTGGACTCAAATTGTCTCCCTGTTTTACTCCAACTTTAGTTCTAAAGAGATCTCTTACCATACTCTCTAACCATATTCAATAGCTTAAGTTTTATCCCTGGGAGAATGACAGTATCAAAAGCCTTCTGGAAATCAACAAAGCTGGCAAACATTCTACCTTCTTTTGTATTACAATACTTATTTATAATAGGTTTTAGAATGAACATATGGTCAGATGGTCGTGTTTTTTTTTTTTTTTTTTTTTTTTTTTTTTTTTTTGGTAAACAAAATTTGGCTCTCATCAATGATATGATATTTATCTAAGGATTTACAAAGACGTGTATCAAGTATCTTATTAAAAAGGCTTCCCCAATGAATCAGTAATTGTAATTCCTCGATAGTTATTAAGATCGGATGCATCATTCCCTTTATGAATTGGGAATAAAAAACGTGTGGTCCAGGGTTCATGGTATTTTCCATAAGAAAGACAAAGATGTATAACGGATAGCATGGTACCAATAGGCGTATTCAGAATTTTCTAAAACCACGGGTAATAATTATACCTGAACTTCGAATTTGCACCTTATAATCAGCTTGACTATATACCAAATGACAATACGACTTCTCAAAATCCAGGCTAAGAATAAGATGTATGTTGTTTAATTCGATTACGGACCTGCGAATTCGCGGATATGGTCTTGTCTCGATAACGATCCCCATAACATTATTTTGACTCCTTACTTATGCTCTTTCGACTTAAAGTATCAATTTTAAATTGTAGATTTTTCTTTTAAATTCCACCTAGTAGGTACATACTAGTTTTTAAAAAGTTTATCTTTTCAATACATGCAAAATATAGAGAAAATAAATCAGGATACTGTTATTTCATGTGATGTCAAATTTGTTAAAATCGCCTTTTCTTAATTCGTAACTAAGAATGATCATAACCAGAGCTGTGTGTTAAAATGAATTCTCCACTTTTGAGAATTTATACTGTTATTAAACTTAACAGCTTATAATTAGTTGCCTCTTGGTTGATTTTATACATTATATTTTAAGTAGCAGTGACTGGTCATTTCATTTTGTATTGGTTTTTTTTTTCGATTCGTTCCAATTTTCTTTCCTTTCGCACTTTACAGGTATCCCTCTCTTCACCTCTTTTAGTTTTTTATCATCTAGTGAAATCAACTTCACAAATATATCATATAATATATTCATATAACAAAAGACACGTTTAAAACTGACTTGTCTTATTAGGTCCTATTTAATAAAGAGTTACGACCATCACAATTTTAAGTTACGACCATCCTGAACATTTTTGTTTTTTTTTAAGTTACGACCATCATGCTCGAATTATTGAATGATCATTTTACGAAAATTGGAATGTTTTTATGTATCATATTTTGTTTCAATATCAATGCACTGACGATTAGTATGTATGAGACAAGCGGTTTTACTGAAACATTTTTTTATTGCACGAAAATCGGAAAAGAAAAATGTATCCCTAGAGTTGTCTCCAATCTTCGGATGGTCGTAACTTTAAGTTACGACAATCCGCTTACCACCAGTGGTAATGAACCTATGGCATTTAATTTACCTAGGAAAACAAAACAATACACAGATGATCATCAATTGCGTTATTGCTTGAAGAACCAATCATATCTTACTAACAATTAGTAGGACATAACTCAGTACATTAGGTCTCGAGTAAAAAATCCATAGTTACTAATAATTTAAATTTTGCGGGTATCGATTACATTCTGCTTGATGTTTTGTTTTCCATTTCATCTATAACATGAATTGTATGTATTGGAAACATGCTAATTGTGATTTTACTACAACAAATGTCCCATTCAATGAGTTAAAATGTATTGTTTTAACCCTAATACTAATCCTAACGTAATAATCCCTAGTAATTATTATGCCATGTATACTGTTTTATGACATAAAAGGACTTGTGTAAAACATAAAAATTTAAATTTTGAAACTACTCCTTTATTTTGTTTTGTATTCTTAGAATCTTTAGTGCTAGTCACTTTAATATATATATATATATTTGAATCTAATGCTTTTATTGTTTTTCATTACATGTAGTTAAAATTGATTGCACTCTTGACCTTTTTGCATGTACGTAAAACATGTTATTCTTCTTTATGAATGCTTGCGTAAAATGTAAATATTCTATGATACCTATCTTTTGATTTCGTATATTCCAAATTCCATTTTAAATTTGTGAAATAACTTATATGAACCTAATTTTTCGTTTGTGTTACTATCATTCGTATCAGAAACAGTCTAGTTGAGTATTTGTATTAGATAAAAAAAAAAAACCTGAATAATTGTTTCCTATCGAGGTTGACTTGCCCTGATCATGGACTATAAATTTACATCTTCATTGTTCTCCAAGTATTTACACATATTATATATTGATTCTAATAAAACTGGAAGACGAACGACCTTATCAAAACAGCAATTTTTGTAGCTTTCTTTTTTTCCAATTTTTTAATGTTACTTTTAAACATTATTTTTTTTATATCCGAATGTTTTCCAAAATTTGAAATATGCTTTAAAGACAAGATTCTTTTAAACTGCAAGATAAGTGAAATATATCTCAGCGGTAGTGGTTGCGTTAAGCATTTGATGCATCAATAATATTATATTGATTTTTTCTAAATACTTTTTTAGAATTATTTTTTACTTTACATTTCTGTTCTCCATAATTCTGTTTGAATAGTGTTTGTGGCAGACACACACCCCTGTTGGTGAATTATGTGTTGTTTGAACATAAACGAGCATAAAGTATCAATTGAGATATGTATACGCCATACGATAAGACAGAGTGTAAAAGCTAAGATTCTAAACATCTTGATGCCACTAGGGTCCTCAAAAATACACACAATAATCATCTCTATGCCCTCGTGGTCTTTTATAATAGACAATACACATCTTGACGCCACTAGGGTGCTCAATAATACACACTAAAAACAACCCGATGCCACCAAGGTTTTTATGATAGACAATAAACATCTTGATGCCACTAGGGTCCTCAACAATACACAATAATCATCTTTTTGTCCTCAGGTTCTTTTATAATAGATGATAAACATCTTGATGCCACTAGGGTCCTGAACAATACACACAAGAATCATCTCGATGCCACCAGGGTCTTTTATAATAGACAATACACATCTTGATGCCACTAGGGTGCTCAACAATACACAATAAACATCTTTTTGCCCCCAGGTTCTTTTAAAATTAACTGATAAACATCCTGATGCCACTAGGGTCCTGAACAATACACACAATAATCATCTGGATGCCACCAGGGTCTTTTATAATAGACAATACACATCTTGATGCCACTAGGGTCCTCAACAATACAGATGATAAACATCTTTCTACCCCCAGGGTCTTTTATAATAGACAATAAACATCCTAATGCCACTAGGGTCCTCAACAATACACAATAAACATCTTTTGCCCCCAGGTTCTTTTATAATAGACGATAAACATCCTGATGCCACTAGGGTCCTGAACAATACACACAATAGTCATCTCGATGCCACCAGGGTCTTTTATAATAGACAATACACATCTTGATGCCACTAGGGTCTCTTCAACTTCGTACTTTATTTGGCCTTTTTAACTTTTTTGGATTCGAGCGTAACTGACGAGTCTTTTGTAGACGAAACGCGCGTCTGGCGTATATACTAAATTTAGTCCTGGTATCTATGATGAGTTTATCCTCAACAATACACATTATAAACATCTTTCTGCCCCCAGGGTCTTTTATAATAGACGATAAACATCTTGATGCAACTAGGGTCCTGAACAATACACACAATAATCATCTCGATGCCACCAGGGTCTTTTATGATAGACAATAAACATCTTGATGCCACTAGGGTCCTCAACAATACACATGATAGAGATCTTTCTATCCCCAGGGTCTTTTATAATAGACAATAAACATCTTGATGCCACTAGGGTCCTCAACAATACACACAATAATCATATCGATGCCCCCAGGGTCTTCTTTAATAGACAATACATATCTTGGTGCCACCATGGTATTCACCAGGTATACAAATGTGAATGTATGACCATATTGATAAACAATAGTAAAAATTAAACAAATGTTTGCTTATATATTTAAATGTTTGTTTAGGTTGTACAGCGACGTTGTAATGATTCAGTAGATTTCTTTAAATACTGGAATGATTACAAGAATGGATTTGGAAATGTTTCTGGAAACCACTGGCTTGGTAGGTATTGTTATTGAATTTTTCAATAGATGTGTATATATACTGAAATAATTACAAGAATTGGTTTGGAAATTAGCAACCACTGGCTTGGTAAAAGATATAAAAAGATACCAAATGGGACATTAAAACGCATCAGCCGACAAAAAACTGACGACTCCATTGCTAAAAAAACAACAACCCCAATATATGAAAAAAAAATAGAACACTAAAGACTGAGCAAGTTCAGGTGTTACGTATTGTTATTGAATGGTTCAGTAGATTTCTACAATTAAATGAATGATTACAAAAAGGGTTAATGAATTATTCAGGTGACCTCTAGCTTGGTAGGTATTGTTATTGAACGGTTCAGTAGATCTCTATCAATACTTGAATTATTACAAAAATGGGTTTGGAAATGTTTCAGTTAACATCTAGCTTGGTAAGTATTGTTATTGAATGGTTCAGTAGATCTCTATTAATACTAGAATGATTACAAAAATGGGTTTGGAAATGTTTCTGTTAACCTCTAGCTTGGTAGGTATTGTTATTGAACGGTTCAGTAGATCTCTATAAATACTTGAATGATTACAAAAATGGGTTTGGAAATGTTTCAGTTAACCTCTAGCTTTGTAGGTATTGTTATTGAACGGTTCAGTAGATCTCCATTAATACTAGAATGATTACAAACATGGGTTTGGAAATGTTTCAGTTAACCTCTAGCTTGGTAGGTATTGTTATTGAACGGTTCAGTAGATCTCTATTAATACTAGAATGATTACAAAAATGGGTTTGGAAATGTTTCAGTTAACCTCTAGCTTTGTAGGTATTGTTATTGAACGGTTCAGTAGATCTCCATTAATACTAGAATGATTACAAACATGGGTTTGGAAATGTTTCAGTTAACCTCTAGCTTGGTAGGTATTGTTATTGAACGGTTCAGTAGATCTCTATTAATACTAGAATGATTACAAACATGGGTTTTGGAAATGTTTCAGTTAACCTCTAGCTTGGTAGGTATTGTTATTGAACGGTTCAGTAGATCTCTATTAATACTTGAATGATTACAAAAATGGGTTTGGAAATGTTTCAGTTAACCTCTAGCGTGGTAGGTATTGTTATTGAACGGTTCACTAGATCTCTATTAATACTTAAATGATTACAAAAATGGGTTTGGAAATGTTTCAGTTAACCTCTAGCGTGGTAGGTATTGTTATTGAACGGTTCAGTAGATCTCTATTAATGCTTGAATGATTAAGAAAATGGGGTTTTAAATGTTTTTGGCAACCAATGGCTTGGTAGGTATTGTTTGAATGGTTACGTAAATTTATAAATACTTGAATAATTACAAGAATGGGTATGGAAACAATTGTTGCAACCATTTTCGTGGTAAAAGGGACATTCCAATTAAACAGAGATTTAAACACCAATGAAATTTTACACAGCTGTTGAACTTGTGCATAATATGTAGGCGTGTATAACATAATTTGTTTGACAATTAGTCAATTGAATTAGGGATGGTATAGAAAGCTGTTGTAAAAGGTTCCAGTAGATAATTTGATTTAATTTAGATAATGTTTTTTTTTGTACGAGGAATGCTAAAACAATAAGAATGGACCACAAATATACGATATGGGTAAATATGATATAAAATTGTGCATCACTTAAACAGGAAAGTTGGTCAAATGTATATTAAAACGTTTCTTAATTCTACTTTTTCAATATAGCAATTACTTCGGGTCGTTTGTGGTCACATCAAATACAAAAGTTGTACACATGTTCATTACATATTCATAACAGTGTCCTATGAACGAATATTAAAGAAAAATAATTGATTCGTATATTTGGTTCCTCTTTCGTCCAGTTAACAAGGAAAACTGTTGGTGATATTTCCTACTTTCCCCCCTCTAATTCAAAGAAAGGTGTTTATTAAAAACTGAACCTTAAGCCGTCATAATATTAAGTGGTTAATATAATGGAATTCTATGCGACTGTCATACAAGTAAGAGGTTTAGCTAGCTATAAAACCAGGTTTAATCCACCATTATTTACATAAGACAATGCCTGTACCAAATCAGGAATATGACAGTTGTTATCCATTCGTTTGATGTTTTTCATCTTTTGATTACGAACTTTACGGTTTGAATGATCGTCTGAGTTCGTTTTGTTTTGTTACTTACCTTTTTACTGTAGTGTTTTGCAATTGTTATGAATTCACGTCAAGCATTCAAAAGATATATACAATAATTTGATTATATATTCATTTGAAAGCTACCTACAGTTCCACATTCGGTGCGATTCCTCACTTGTTTGGTGAAGTCTAAAGTGAACATAGGATTGAGTGGACAGTTTATTTATAAAGTAGTTAATTTCTAGTATATTTCATCATTGCATTAAGAAACGAGTGTCATGAATCTGCTCATTCACAAAATATTTTTTCTTTGATGAAGACATTTACAAGTTTACAAACATTGAATTTCGAAAACTAAGAATTTTCTTACCCCAGGAATAGATTACCTTAGCCGTATTTGGTACAACATATTATAATTTTGGGTCATCAATGCTCTTCAACTTTGTACTCGTTTGGATTTATAATTATTTTTATTTGAGCGTCACTGATGAGTCTTATGTAGACGAAACGCGCGTCTGGCGTATTAAATTATAATCCGGGTACCTTTGATAACAATTTACAAGAACCTATATTATCTGCCAATTTGTAGCAGTTCAGATACTAAGAAATATACTGAGCATATGAGAACGTCTTTAACAGTAAAATACAAAATCAAGAATAAAAACATGGATTTAGGTGTATTATTTTAACTTTCCTTTAATTGTTTATTTTAGGGAACGATAATTTACATATTTTAACAAGAGCAAGAACATATGTTATCAGATTTGAACTCCAAGACTTCGCAGACAACACAGCATACGCTGAATATCAATCATTTCAGGTCGCAAACGAAGCTTCTAACTATAAGGTCACATTTTCTGGATACACGGGCACTGCTGGTAAGATAACGGGGTCCAACATATGACGGACAGCTATATTGATTGATTTTGTTTGATTTGCGTCCAGTGGCATATATTTCATACATGTTTGGTCAGGAAACAGTACATACATACGATAAGCCCTACAGTAATTGGTGATGCAAAAGTGACATTCAAACTGATAAGTCAAAGACAGAATGGTAACGACATTGTAAATAACGAAAATCGACAAAAGGACTACAAACAATCCACAAATCATTTAATAGAAAGCAAAACTGTAGTTTTAATAACGCACAAAAAAATAATCTCAGGTGCTCCGGAAGGAAAATTTAGAAATTTTAAAATTGTACATTTTTTTTTAAAAAGGATAGACAAGTCTCTTCCTAGTAGAAACCAAACAGAAGTTGAAAAAATTAAAAATAACTACACTGAAAATTGAAGAACGAGGAATTCGGGTATAAACAGGCGTTGTAAAGTAAACAAAACCTACAGACAATATTTGCTTGAGCTAATTTTAAAAAAACTGTAGTTTGAATAACGCACGAAAAACGAAATTCATTAATTGTAATTTTACAAGTTTGAAATCCTTACGTTAACTTTCCAGTTTTGATGTAGTGGACCAACCTGGTTTTTAAAGCAATTGCTTTTATGCCGTCGCGTATGGCCATCTTTGTGACCCAGATCAGAGACTCCGCCCAGATCAAGCCATAGTATTTTGTTAAACAGGCTCCTGGTCAGTCATTCTTTAACACCTATGTATGTTTTCTAATGCAATACATAGCTTGAAACTTTAAAAAAAAGTTAGTGGATTTAAGAAGTTTCAGAATATGTTCTTGTAGATGTATTTTTGTATTTAAAGGGCCATCCGTTTGACTATCAAATAACATAGAAGTCCGAGTGAAAAAAAGTACATTTTTATAAATGCGATTCCGTTTTCCGCCGTTCGTACGATGTTTCAACAAAATATGGATTCATTTCAGTTGTTGATTTAGTATTGAAAATTTAACTGAATTATCGGTTTTTTATGTTTAATTTGTGTTTCTTGAAGAGGTCAGGTGCTCTTGTTCATTCATAACATTATCGTTCATTCATACATTTATCGTAAAATCAAAATCACTACACAGGTTAATGCGTAGTGTCAAATTATTACCTGTAATCTAAAAATAGACAAACTTTATTTGCGCAAATAATTTAGCGGAACGAAACCCTTGTTGAAAACACATAACAATAAGTTCGTTTTCCTTTTCTGTCAAAACTCCGTAATATTTATCGATCACCTTACTAATGAAATGGACCCGTCCAAACGTAGTAGATGCCAAGTCGGTCCAGATGAAGAGATATTTACAATTTGGAATTTTCTAGTTTATTAATACATAGATTGAAAAAAAAGTACGTCTTTTTAAATATCATGATCAAAACTGGGTTTGCATAACAAATGTCAGATGAAACCATTATCCTCGTCTTTTCAGTGAACAAGTCTACTACGTTTGTTGACACTCGACGGTCCACCGTGTTAGCAATTTTATTTCACATGTTTTCGAAATATTGAAGATCATGTTTCG
Source organism: Mytilus edulis (assembly GCF_963676685.1). NCBI lineage: Eukaryota > Metazoa > Mollusca > Bivalvia > Mytilida > Mytilidae > Mytilus > Mytilus edulis. Next base: position 1,106,538 of record NC_092352.1, read on the forward strand.
CAATGTTTCCTGAAAATTGATAAATATCAAAGCAACGTAGAGCTGTTTGTTCTTGTTCGTATAATAAAATTGAGAATGGAAATGGGGAATTTGTCAAAGAGACAACAACCCGACCATAGAAAAACATACAACAGCAGAATTAAGGTCACCAACAGGTCTTCAATGCAGCGAAAAATTCCCGCACCCGGAGGCGTCCTTCAGCTGGCCCCTATACAATATATTGTTATGATATTGTAATTATTATGTTTATTTATGTTGGCCTAATTTGTGTTGTATGGCCTGATAGTTGTTTACCAAATAATCTTATAACTGTGCAGTTTATGAATGATTGGAACTTTCTAGAATGATCCTGATAAAAGATGCGTAATTTAAACTTCTACGTTATTCCAGAAACTTCCGTTGTAACTTTCCAGGATTTTCCACAATGTTCCATTATAGAGTGTTCTAGAATTTTCCATGACAACACTATATATACAGACACTAAAGTTAAACTCTCATAATTAAACTTGGACATAGACATTGATAGACATTAGTATTCACAGCATTTGGATTGACACTTTTATTCTACAAACAACATCATACTGGATTGTGACATAGTAGTGAACGTAATATTCAGATTGGATTCCGAAAGATATACGGATACAGATAAAGATAAAAGATTGGACTCATATTTTGACAGTTAAGTTAACAGTAATATTTGTGTAATACTTCTTGTAAATTTTTGTATAATAAATATTGTTAAATTTTACTATTGATTTGTGTCTTTTGTTGGCTACAATTTAAAGGCGATTTCTGGCCGTAACAATATATACTAGTTCAGTGATAACGATTTAATGTCATGTTTGTCTGTGATGACCCCCCTTTTCGGGATTGCATGAGAATTGTAGTTATCTCGTACCCACATGCACTTGTTTCTATCCATAGGAAGGTCGACTATCCATATAAAACTATTTATATGGATAATCGACCTTCCTATGGATAGAAACAAGTGCCTGTACTCGTACCGCATCAGAAGGACACATATCAACTGAGCAATAATGTTTGGAACTTAGTTTTAAAAATGATGACAAAGTAACATTATGAAAATATTTTTATTAAGCTGAAATATACATTTATTCTTTACATGTTTATGTCTTGTAAGATATTTATTTCTTTCCCGTTTTTTAACATTTGCGTCTGGAAAGTTGAAATGTTTTAACTTAATCATTTGTGTTAATGGTTAAATATAAATTAATAATGAAAATTGTTAAAATTAAATCAATAAAGGAAATTATTGCCAAGGAAGTTACAAACACTACCAGGGGATAATCCATGATGATTTCTTTTTGAGTTATATGTTTCAGCACATGTATATTTGACCCCAACTTTAGCCTGGTAAACGTGTTGTCTCCTTGTGAAATATAAATCATATTAAAAATGACTTTCTGCTAAAGTCTTTTATTTATATAAAGTTAAAACCTTCTTACTTTTAACTAGACAACACTCATGTCAGGTTTAATTCTTGTATATATGTGGATGAAAAATAAAAGTCCCCAAACATTAACATGGCAGCAATTGCTTTTACAGCCTTTAAGGCTTTGATTTTTAAAATTTTATTACTTACTCACCAAGGGTCAACGAACATTCTATGGGATATGCATTCAATTGGTAACCTTCTGCTGTTGTCTGTTATATGGTCGGGTTGTTATCTCCATGACACATTCCCCATTTCCATTCTCAATTTTAATATCAAGAAATGTACCTTTTTGAGACATCTGTTTTTGAATTAACCATGTTCACTTCCTATAGGTAATACCTTTAGTGATAATTATGGAATGGAATTTACGTCAAGGGAAATGAACGTGACAACGACCTTCACAGTTATCATTGTGGTAAGGGACGACAAGGAGCTTGGTGGTTTAACGCATGCGGGAAATCTAGCCTTAATGGTCCATACAAAGCTAGTTCTTTCTCAGATGTGAAGGTCATACATTGGTATACATGGAGGCGTTATAAAGCACTGAAAGCCACCGAAATGAAATAAAAAACCCTAGAATGATACTTAGTTTAACAATGTCTAATGTCAATGAAACATGACAACAGTGGTGATCAAATGATACTTAGTTTAACAATGTCTAATGTCAATGAAACATGACAACAGTGTTGAGCGAATGTTACTTAGTTTAACAATGACTAATGTCTATGAAAAATGACAACAGTGGTGATCAAATGATACTTAGTTTAACAATGTCTCATTTCAATGAAACATAACAACAGTGGTTTTCGAATGTTAATTAGTTTAACAATGTGTAATAATGTCAATGTATAATGACAATGATGATTTCCTTATGACCCCAGTGAAGCAATTATATTTCATTTATAAAACTTAAAACAATCTGAAAATATTCTTCTATATATTGCAAAGAATTTTTTATATTATTTACAAGAACACAGGATACGATCAATAGTATAAACTCATTAAATCGAACTTACAGCGTGTAATTCGAATTTATTTGTTTGTAATAAAGTATCTTGTTCAAGCACCCTTACAAACGAAATCAACTAATCGGGTATTTGTTTTTATATCCTATCCCCCTCATGCGGATAAACTTAGTAATCACAAATTTCAGCTTTTAACACCTTAATATGTTAATTTATTTAAGACTTGATTATATTTTAAAGTAACTACTGTATTGAATGATTTTAATCTTAGACAACTTTTGATAAATTACCTTTTCTATCACACACTTGATATTGATGAAAAAAGCTTTGTTTTCGAAACGTTTAAATATTATGGAGAGATTACTAATGGTGTTCTTCAGGATCGAAACACTCTTTTGAATACTTGGATAAGATCTTCTGACAGTCAGTTTACCATCTTTTTCCGAAGTGATTTGTCTACTCTTTATACTACACTACCAGTTATCGTTCCAAAAAGATATTTGTCTAATGATAAGTGGTGTTACGGAAAACAAACTAGGTTCAAATACATATATCAGTTGCAGTCATTACAATTTCATCTTTAACAAAGGCGTTGTGCATATATACACTAGTTGATCGTTGGAAGAAAGATAATAGACATTCGTTAGTGTTTACATATTATTGTGCATGTTTGTTATAGAGATTGAATATACCGATGTGTTATTGCTATTCCAAAAAAAGACTAAATGTGTAACACTTATCACAGATTTATTCTACTATTCGTATTTTTCATTATGTGACATTAGCATTCCAAAGTTTTCTGATTTGTATCCATTAATATATCCCCCATAACTAGAAACCAAAGAAAAAACAGACACGGTTTCCTCTGCCAAAATTTCAGACTTTTACCTCGAATATGACATAAGTGGTAATCTCAGTACCAGAATCTTTGACAATAGTTATCAAAGGTACCAGAATTATAATTTAGTACGCCAGACGCGCGTTTCGTCTATATAAGACTCATCAGTGACGCTCATATCAAAATATGTATTAAGCCAAACAATTACAAAGTTGAAGAGCATTGAGGATCCAAAATTCCAAAACGTTGTGCCAAATACGGCTAAGGTAATCTATGCCTGGGATAAGAAAATCCTTAGTTTTTTTGAAAAATTCAAAGTTTTGTAAACAGGAAAATTATAAAAATGACTACATTATTGATATTCATGTCAACACCGAAATGTTGACTACTGGGCTGGTGATACCCTCGGGGACGAAACGTCCACCAGCAGTGGCATCGACCCAGTGGTCACAAACGAGACGATTTTAGTTTTGAAAATGACTTTTATCCACCGTATCAACTTCATAAATATTACACAAGGGGCTTGAAGTATAGTTTTTAGTTACTAGCGTTGTTTATCATCTTAAGTAGGTGTTAAAGTTTTCTTTTGTTTGTCTTTGTAAATTATTTGTTTTACTGTTTAGTCTATTTTTTGGTAATATGCTTTTGACTGGAATTGGAAATGATACATCGCGTCATTGTATTTTGATTTAAAAACTGCTATCAATTTGAAAATTGTAGAAATAATGTTCATGCAGCGCCTTTCTTCAAACATATGGAATGAAAATATACAAGTGCCAAAAATTCGTACCTTTATAACTTTTAAATATGCCTTTAATCAGGAACAGTATGTAAAATTCAATTTTACCAAAGTCAAATGCTCGCATTTAGCACAATTCAGATGTGAAATATTACCACTGAGGATAGAAGCCGGACGATATATAGGTGAACGACCAGCATAAATAAACTCATCATAGATACCAGGACTAAATTTTATATATACGACTCCGAAAACCGATTTTTTTTTAATAGACTTTACATTCTATTCTGATATACGAGAACATGTGTTTGATGAACTTTTATTAACTACCTCCTTTATGTCTATGGACAATAATGAAAAGATTAATTTGTAAATTGTTAGTCATACTCAAAAACTAGCCAAATACATCGTATTCCAAAGGGCCACAGGGCCAGATGGCATATATGGACGTGTGCTTAAAGAACTAAGTACTGACATCGCGCCCATAATAACATTAATATTTGAAAAATCCCTAAACACCGGAAAAATTCCTACTGACTGGAAGCATGCCAACGTCTGCCCAGTATTCAAAAAGGGAGATAAACACAACCCTATCAACTACAGGCCTATATCCCTAACATGCATCCTATGTAAGATCATGGAGCATGTATTAGCAAGTAACATCATGGCACATCTAGAAAATAACAACATTCTATACGATCTACAACATAGGTTTCGCTCCTCAAGATCTTGCAAAACACAGTTAGTGTCATTTATACAAGAACTGGCAAAATACAGCAATGACAACATCCAAATTGACGTAATTGTGATGGACTTTGCCAAAGCATTTGACAAAGTCCCTCACAAAAGACTACTTCATAAACTCAAACACTATGGTGTAGACAACCAAACATTGGACTGGATAGAAGACTTTCTTTCACTTCGCACACAAACGGTATTACTGGAAGGCACCAAATCTGAACAAATACATGTCACTTCAGGGGTACCTCAAGGAACAGTACTTGGTCCTATCTTATTCCTGGTGTACATAAACGATCTGAATGATTATATAAAACATGGCACTCTTAGACTTTTTGCAGATGATAGCATCATATACAAAACCATTAAAAATAAAAATGACTCAAAAAAATTACAAGAAGACCTAACAGCAGCTGCAAAGTGGGAAGAGGACTGGCTCATGTCCTTCCATCCGGACAAGTGCTCAGTCCTCCAAGTAATAACAAAGAAAACACCTCTCCCATATGACTACATCTTACATGGGCACACTTTGCAACAAGAAACATCTACTAAATATCTTGGCTTAACAATACAAACTGATTTAAAATTTAACAAACACATAAATAACATCACAGCAAATGCAACAAAGCAACTGAATTTTATCAAAAGAAACCTTAAAGTCAGCTCGCAGTCAGTTAAAGAAAAGGCCTATATCTCACTTGTGAGACCAAAGCTAGAGTATGGTAGCTGCATCTGGGACCCACATACAAAATCTCAAAAATCACAAATAGAAATGGTCCAAAGACGTGCAGCCAGGTATATATGTAATCGATATCATAACACCAGCTCTGTGACAAACATGCTTAACCATCTTAACTGGCCAACACTTGAACTTAGAAGAATAAGAACAAGGCTTATATTTTTCTTTAAAATTATACACCACCAAGTAGCAATATACCCCATGAACCTGTTAATACCATCAGACAGTCGAACAAGCCAATACACGCACAGTCACTCATTCAGGCACATACAGGCAAAAAAAGACTCATATAAATTTTCGTTCTATCCTAGGACAATCGTCCAATGGAACCTTTTACCAGTTACTGCTGTCCAATGCACCACAGTTGAAGCATTCAGAGAACAGATTCCTATATCTGTTCTCAACCAATACTACACCATGTAATGTAACACCTTGTAAATAGTTTTATTTTATATGTACAGTGAAAATCAAAAACAAGTTATTATTTCGTTATTAAATTATTTTTTTTAATGTAAATATAAAATTGTAAATTTTACCCACGCATGCACGGCACATAGTCATCAATATTATGATGGAGTGCGGAAACTAAAAGAAGAGAAAGGACACAATTCTGTTTACAAAAAGTTAAATATTTATATATTTTTAAAATTATCTTCTTTTTTTTAAATAACTTCCGTCAATAAAAAGATAATTTCAAGAATAATTTGTTATTTTCAATAACGTAATATAATTGTTTTATAATTATTTAATTTATTTGAGGTGGCGTTTTGTTATTTGATTTTGCCATGTGATTATGGACTTTCCGAATTGATTGTCCATTTTGCCGGTTGTATTTATATTTATGAATAAGTTTAAATTTAAAAGGCAAATGAAAAGAAAATTAATTGTATTGTGTTCGGTGGTAAAAGACATACTGTGTAGAGATGTCGTGTGCCGAGTTTGTAATGTGCCGAGATGTCATGCTTCGATACATAGCATATTAAATTGAGGGAAATAACCTAACAACTACACATGAAATCGAAAGTAGAAATGTACAATCAACACAGTTTAAAACTTGTTTAAAAAAACCTAATATATTCATGTAAGTTACATTTAGATATTTTCAAATAGTTAAACTAACCTAACATACCTGCCAACTTTTGAAAGTGCTCATGGGGGTTTTGTGCGCGAAAACAATTTCAAAGGTTACAATACTTTGCGACAACTATTTTGCGCGTGCTGTTTTGTGGTCTAGAAAAAGTGTCATATTTGTAAGATGAGCTTTCATGACTTTTTCTTAAGTTTATTTGCATCATTCTAGTTATTATATATCAGTAGAAAAGATGAACATGTCCTAACACTTTGTTAAAAATATAACTGATTTCCCCCACACCGGAGACATATATGGACATATATAGAACAGAACAGAACAGAACATATTTTATTTCCAATTAAGGGCCCACAAGGTGCATAACGTGAGGTACCCAAATTGCACCTATTTTGACAGTTTTTTAAAGTACGTTTATTTATGCTTCTGACAAAAGTGTTCATTCTGTGTTTATTTTGTAGATCAGAGACATATACATATGTCTCTGTGTAGATGTATCATTATTTACCATATTGTTTCACCAATTTAATTTTGAATCCATATGGAATCATAAAAAATTGGTCTGAACTGACCTCGAAACCATCCATGATTCTGTAATGATGAGTACCCAAATTGCATCCATGCTTAAATTCGCATTGTCAAAAGTCGAATAACAGAGCTTTTGTTTAATTTTTTCAAATATTTTGAACAATTGGATATTAGTACATGCTTACTCTTCATTTTTTGAGAAATGGATACTTGTAACACTTTGTATTTGCTAATTCTAAATAGATGACGTTTTGATGACGTCGCATGGCGACGTTTCCGTACATTTTGCTTTTTTCAGTATACACTTCATCTGTTGATAAATACTGTGAACGTTTTGTGTATATCTAAATAGTTTTACCTATGTTGAAAGACGTGCATAGTATCAAATCATAAAAATACAAATTGTTTAGTCTTTAAGAAATCTTGTAAGATTTCCGCTGCTATTTTTCTGAATAGGTGCAATTTGGGTACCGTCACGTTACAGAGCATACATGAATAAGGCAAAAGAATATTGATTTGCAGAGATACATAGATACAAACAATTATTTACATACAGTTAAGGACCTGATTGTCTTCACAGTTTAATAAATAAATAAATTTATGCTGATTATCAAGTATAGAAAAATTTGGAATTCTTTGGCAAACAAAGTCAAAGAGAGCATCTCTATCTGATTTAAAATTTTCACAGTTAGTTAAAAAATGGAGTTCATCTTCAACACAGCCAGAGGAGCATTTTTTGCAAATTCTTTCATTTCGTGGAATATTTGAAAAACGACCAACTTCAATTTGAAGCTTATGAGCAGAAATACGTAATTTGCATATAGATCTTCTAAAATCAAAGTTCTTAATTAAAGAAAGATAATTTTCATAACCAAAATTCTGCTTAAATTTCACATAATTAAACGGTTTTCCATCAGAAGCTTTATTTTGGCTAGCATACCAATTGCTAATATATTTATTGTGAATTAATTTACTAGATAAGTTCAAAAATTTATATTGTCCAAAATGTTTTACTTCTTGTTTAATTTCAAAAACTTCTAATACTTTTTTAACAAATGAGAACCAAGAAGTTATGTTAGATTTGTGAAGTTCTAATTGGCTGCATTTATAAGCATCTTTCAATAGACTGAATTCAGTTGTAAGATTTTCAAATCTATACCAGTATTTTACAATTGACTTTACAATATCATAATGTAAGGGGAAACGTCCCAGTTCTGATAATACAGCAAAATTGACACTCCTTTTGTGTACACCAAGTATAAATTTAGAAAATTTAAGATGGAGATTCTCACACTTAAGATTTTTAAAAATATTTTCAAGATTAAATAAGGAAGACTGTAATTTATTTATACAAGAGACATTATAACCTCCCCATACCTCTGAATTATATAACAGATTAATGGGTTTAAGGGTATGATCAAAAATATGCACACAAGATTTTATTCCGGGAGACAAATTGATAAAATCCTTTCTAAGTTTATAGTAGCCTTAAGAGCCTTATTATAAAGTTCAGTTTTAGCTAGATGAAAACTTCCAGATGCAGTAAAGTGAACACCTAAATATTTGTATTGAGCGACACAGTCACTCAAGTTATTCTGCAGTCGAAAATTCTCCTGAATTTTCCTTCCAGCCTTGTTAAAAATTTTGACTTTAGTCTTTCTAATATTAACTTTCAGGCACCAGTCAGCACAATATTTTTCTAGCTGATCAAGTCTACTTTGAAGCCCTGTGGCTGATGTTGACATAATCACAATATCATCTGCATACATCAAACAATTTAATTTCTCTGAGTGCAGGGAAACTGCATCCAGACAGGAGTCAAGATAAGATGGGAAGTCATTTATAAAAATTTTAAATAATGAAGGACTCAAGTTGTCTCCTTGTCTTACACCTAATTTAATGCTAAAAGGGTCAGTGAGAGAAGCTCCAACTCTTACACATGCTTTACTATTATTATACATATCTGATATAATATTATAAAATAAAGTACCAACTTTCATATTAATAAGCTTCAGTTTAAGACCTATATGAATTACACTGTCGAATGCTTTGCGAAAGTCTACAAAACAAGTATATATAGTCTACCCTCTTTACTGTGACAGTATTTGTCTATCAGTGTTTTCAAAATAGATATATGATCTGAAGTTCTGGCATTTTTTGTAAAGCCAATCTGAGAATTATGAATTAAGTTGTTTTGGTACAAAAAATTGTCAAGTCTTATATTCCAAATATTGTTACAAAGTTTACCAATGGTACTAGTAATTGTTATACCTCTATATATAGTTAGATGGATCACAATTAAGGATCATCTGATTTAAAAATTGGCGAAATAAAACCATCAGCCCAAATCTTTGGGTACACACTATTCTTGAGGCACAAATTAAAAAATTTATATAAGCAACCTATTAAATATGACTGACTATATTTTAACATTTCATTTGAAATCAAATCAGGTCCACAGGCCTTGCCTGATTTTAAGCTCGCAATAGCATCAGAAATTTCTTTTTTACTAATATCATTATCTAAATCATTAAAAACTAAAAAAAATTCTTTGTCATTCAGGATCATTTCCAACTGGTTAAGTCGTGAATAAAATGTGTTATCAATTGCAGAGTGAAGATTACGAAAGTTATTGGCCCATGTATCAGAATCAATTTGTGAAGAGCAGTTTTCTTTTTTGCTATCCTGAATGTCATTTATTAAAAATTATTTTATAATATTATATCAGATATGTATAATAATAGTAAAGCATGTGTAAGAGTTGGAGCTTCTCTCACTGACCCTTTTAGCATTAAATTAGGTATAAGACAAGGAGACAACTTGAGTCCTTCAAGATTGGAAAGATGCAAATGTAGTCCCACTCTTCAAAAAGGATGAAAGACACTTGGCATCAAACTACAGGCCTGTATCACTTACCTCCATTACATGCAAAGTCCTAGAACACATTGTACACAGCAGCGTAATGGACCATTTCGACAAATACAAAATTCTCACAAATGCACAGCATGGATTCTGCAAACGTCGAATTTCTAAAAAGGCTATCATTATCCCTATGGGCCAGGAAATACTACCGTGCCACCTTAAGGGGGGATATATATTTTTACACTAAATCAATAAAAGAAATTTTTTTACCTATGCAATTTGTAAGTTTATCAATAAAAATTTGATTTAGGGCAACTATGATAAAAACAAGCCTTAAATTCCACCCCGAGAGTAAAAATTGCTGATTCAGCAAATTTTGCCTGATCTGTTGGTAATAATGTAAAAATTTACCTAAAAAGTAGGACTTCATTGTTTTTATGTAACTTTCAATACATTTTTAATTATAAAGGCTGGGTTTAACTTTTCGCAGTGTCTGACACATGTGCAACCACTGGAATTTGAGACGCGACATTCTTTGATTGCATGTACATCCTTATTATTTTCACCCAAATAAATAAATTGCATAATTTTTTTTTTTTTTCAACACAAGTACAGGTATACTAGTTTTCTTCAGGTTTTATTTGTAGTTCTGAGGTATCATGACACCAGTAGGAGCATTTTGGGGACCAGTAAGTGGTTAAGGGGTCCTTACTTATTCATTTAGCCCTCATATTTGGCTGAAATAGAGATAGCAATAGGGGTTGCTTTACATTGACAAGACATTATTTTTGACAAAGTATGTAATTATAATGTTATATCAGCATGATTAAATGGTTTATTCATTTTCCATGCAAATGCCATTAGTTGTTAAGATTTTTTGACAGTGAAAAGCAAAATAAAGGCAATTTGATTATGTAAGGGGACATAATTTAACTTAATGTATACATGAGAAATAGACAAACAGTCAACTTAGAGATGTATTCTAGTACATGTATTGTCAAAAATATTAGAATAATAGTTAACTGTAATCTAAAGACTCTTTTTGTATTGCCTTTATAATCTGGAAATGCTTAAAGTAATATAAGGCATGCTGTAAAATGTGGAATGGACTTTAATATCATTTTTCATGATTTGGTGCTTAAACTGTTTCTTTTAGTCAGATTAACCATAAATAGAGTTGGCAATCCAATAATTCCTCCTGAATCACCATGTTTGACTTCCGTGTTTTGTTGAAACATCATATATGTGGGTTTTGTGCACTCCTTGGGTTAAAATGGTAAGATAAAAAAAAGTGAAAATCTGCCAGATGGGGTAGGGTTGTAATCTTTCATTTGTTTTGGTAAGAAATGAGTGCAGACAAGTGTTCTATATTGTACTATGTTAAAAAGTAAGAAGTCTATGCATCATAGGTGTCATGACTGGTTTCAAGTTTGTTATGTCTTGGTTAAGGGGGATATATATTTTTACACTAAATCAATAAAAGAAATTTTTTTACCTATGCAATTTGTAAGTTTATCAATAAAAATTTGATTTAGGGCAACTATGATAAAAACAAGCCTTAAATTCCACCCCGAGAGTAAAAATTGCTGATTCAGCAAATTTTGCCTGATCTGTTGGTAATAATGTAAAAATTTACCTAAAAAGTAGGACTTCATTGTTTTTATGTAACTTTCAATACATTTTTAATTATAAAGGCTCGGTTTAACTTTTCGCACTGTCTGACACATGTGCAACCACTGGAATTTGAGACGCGACATTCTTTGATTGCATGTACATCCTATTATTTTCACGGTAATAAATAAATTGCATAATTTCTTATTTTTTTCAACACAAGTACAGCTATACTAGTTTTCTTCAGGTTTTATTTGTAGTTCTGAGGTATCATGACACCAGTAGGAGCATTTTGGGGACCAGTAAGTGGTTAAGGGGTCCTTACTTATTCATTTAGCCCTCATATTTGGCTGAAATAGAGATAGCAATAGGGGTTGCTTTACATTGACAAGACATTATTTTTGACAAAGTATGTAATTATAATGTTATATCAGCATGATTAAATGGTTTATTCATTTTCCATGCAAATGCCATTAGTTGTTAAGATTTTTTGACAGTGAAAAGCAAAATAAAGGCAATTTGATTATGTAAGGGGACATAATTTAACTTAATGTATACATGAGAAATAGACAAACAGTCAACTTAGAGATGTGTTCTAGTACATGTATTGTCAAAAATATTAGAATAATAGTTAACTGTAATCTAAAGACTCTTTTTGTATTGCCTTTATAATCTGGAAATGCTTAAAGTAATATAAGGCATGCTGTAAAATGTGGAATGGACTTTAATATCATTTTTCATGATTTGGTGCTTAAACTGTTTCTTTTAGTCAGATTAACCATAAATAGAGTTGGCAAACCAATAATTCCTCCTGAATCACCATGTTTGACTTCCGTGTTTTGTTGAAACATCATATATTTGGGTTTTGTGCACTCCTTAGGTTAAAATGGTAAGATAAAAAAAGAGTGAAAATCTGCCAGATGGGGTAGGGTTGTAATCTTTCATTTTTTTTGGTAAGAAATGAATGCAGACAAGTATTCTTTATTCTACTATGTTCAAAAGTAAGAAGTCTATGCATCATAGGTGTCATGACTGGTTTCAAGTTTGTTATGTCTTGGTTAAGGTGGCACGGTAGTATTTGCATTCCAGAATTTAGGTTGCTCTTTTGTGTACCCTACTTAGGTTAATGTATCTAAACAGTGTGATTGGACAAAAAATACAGTATCAACTGAACATACTTTCCCAAACTGAGGGATGAATCAGGTGTAGAAAAATATGAAATAATTTTACATACAGATGAAAATGAATTTTTGAGATTTTTTTTTAATTTTGTATTCACTGCACCATAAAAGACCTAAAAACACTAGTGGCCTTAGGTATTTAAATATAGCAAAAAAAGTAAACGGTCATGCATGATACATATTCAAATTCATTTCTAAATAGTAAAATGAAAGTACTTCAGTAAGTAACTGTGAATGTAGAATTTTTTGCAGTGTTAGAAAGTGGTGAAAATTCTAAAAAGGCTATCATTATCCCTATGGGCCAGGAAATACTACCGTGCCACCTATAAAAACAAGTGCAAATATTTGTTGATAATATTTACCCAAAAAAAAACGGTGCGGGAAATGGACACGATTACATTTCCGGATGCGGGAAGCGGGAATATGAAAAAAAAAAAAAAATTCTGCTTTGAAAAAAAAGGTGCGGGTGGGTCCGTCGAACAAGGAATTAAATTGGTGTGGCCTAACATATGAATAAACTTTTGATTGACATTGCTTATTGTCCAATTGCAAGTATTTCATACTCATTTAGAGCGAACATACAAATAGATCTAGAGTTGAATTAATCGTTTTTCTTTGTAAATTATTTTGTACTAATAAACTCTGACGATGCCTTTTAAATAAATCTGAATATTGCACAGCGGAATTTCAGCAGAATTTACTCCCCTTTTGTCACTTTAAAAGCTCTTCAAATCATTAACGGGATATCAGGTTTTCTTTTAATGAATTTTAGGTTTCCATCATCACTAAAGGCACATGATCAGGAGACATTACGTCCAGTGCCAAATAATTCATGCATTATTTGAACAACATCGTGTTAAAAATACATATACTATACTGGTATATAGGTTGTCATATCGGGAATTTAGGTAAGAAACTACTTCAATATCTGTTATGTAATACATTGCCGTTTTCAAAAAAAAAAATGTACAGAAATTTGAAAATAAATGTTGCCTTCAAAAATTCAACGTATCGCTCCACGAAAGAGTGAAATTCTACAAAGATTTTAATGCGCAGAGAAAGTGACATTATCCCTCCACAAGGTGTCTGATTTAATATCTACAATTTGACTGAGCATGGCTGCTTACATCCGACATACCTGAACGGACGACCCCACTTTTACTCATGTTAAACTGCCGCTTTATAAAAAAGACCCTAAGGATGCTCGCGGGTACAAAAGTTTCAGCAAAAAATTAAACATTTGTTTTTTCATTGAAATTTTTATTTATTACACTATTAATTATTACCTTATGATATGGTACAAAACTCACCCAAACAAATAGATTCGGTTTGGCCACAGATGACTTTTAAAATGTTTATATCATTGAAAAAGCCCACCCAAATGATCTCCCTTTGGTGCAAAAAGGCTATGCTTGGGCATTAAATTGAAATATTATTTTTAACTCATCGGTGACCTATATTTTTTTATTATTGTTTTCAAATAAGCTGAACATAAACTCAATAATTGTAAAATTTAAGCGATTTCTGTAATTTAGTTCTTTTTTTATTTCGATATTACCTCTGTTTCTCCTATTAGTTCGACAGAAATAAAGGACATTAACAAAAATGTATGCTTCTTTCGAAGGCAGATTTTTTGAGCTTACATTTTATTTCATTTTTCTATTAATTATATGATAAAGTTCATTTATAGAAAAATATAGCGAAATCCTATATTTAAAAAAAATTTGATTTATGCCCACGGCCCCTTAAGTAAGTAATTTTATTCTGTAATGAAATAGTAAAATGAGTGTACGTTAATGAATAAACAATAACCAAATAACATACGTATTTATAATATGGACACGAATGATAGTTCCAATTAAAAAAAGCTTGGTATGGACACGTTTGTGTGTTTTTTTTAAATGGACACAATTGGGCGTTTATACAAAAAGTAAAATCACAAAAATAATGAATTCCGAGGAAAATTTAATAAGGAAAGTCCCCAATCAAATGGCAAAATCAAAAGTTCAAACACATCAAACGAATGGATAACAACTGTCATATTCCTGACTTCGTATAGGCATTGTCGTATGTAGATAATGGTGGATTGAACCTGGTTTTATAGCTAGCTAAACCTCGCACTTGTATGCCAGTCGCATCAAATTCCATTATATTGTCAACGATGCGTGAACAAAACAAACAGACACAATAGGTAAAAATGTCAAAAATAAGTGTACAGCAGTCAACATTGTGTTATTATCTTAATCACTATAAAAACAAGAAATGTAACAAATGACAAACTTTGGAGCCTTTTTATAACAAGACATGTTTTGCAGTTCAGTGATGTCATGTGAACACGTTTGGGGAAATCGGACATGTTTGAGAGGAAGGACATGTTTCTGAGTGTTACATACATGTAAACATGTATAACACAAATAGTTAGTTTAATGTATTAGAAAGCCAGAAATAGAAGATGATAAAACATTTGGTGGTTCAATTTTAATTTTATTTTCTAACTGTGGAGTGCTAAATAAAGAAAGATTTGACTCCTTTTTAAATTCTATATTTTACTGATAAAAGGACTCTCTTTTTAAATCAACACTGACAGCTGCAGTCGGAGGCCAGAAATTTAATTTTGCAGAACCCCTTAGGAATTTGCTTTGCAAACAGAAGAAGCAGGTTTAATAACTTATCGACTCCATCTGACATTTAAATATTCCGTCTGTTCGTATGTCCAAAAAACCTTTGATGTAAAACTTTCTTGGCTTTAATGAAAATGATAGAAAGAAATTATTATATTTTGTCTGCAGTTTGACTATGTTGTGTTAGAGCCTCTAGTCTTTCTACTATAGAATTATCGTCCGTTGTTACTTGATTTATTTGAAAGATCTTTAGTTTACATTATAAATATTTTCACAACAGGTGTCAACCTTATATAATGCAACATTTCCATATAAACATGATAAATGACAGCACTAATTGTAAATGATTAAAAAAATCACAAATTTTTTATTTATGGTTTTCCTTTCAGAAGGTTTTTTCAGATGTTAAAAAGTAATCCTAGAAGTTAATAAACAGATCACCAGAGAATCATGAGAAGTGCAGCCAAGTTCCAAATATGTGTATGGAAAGCTATGATGACATTGACTTGAATAAATAGAACTGGAAGTCTGAACAAAAGAAAACTATAAACTTCATTATTATAGCATCACATAATGGCGTCTAGACTTTCACAAGAGGAGGAAAACTATGTCAGGATGAGTTTATTACTAACAGGTATATCTCCGCGTGCAGCACGAGCTCTGTTTGATCAGGAATTTGCTCCGTCACGCTTGGATTCTTCACTGAAGAAAGAGTTCAATAAACTGAAAGACCTTCAAAAGAAACGAGTAATAAACCAGTCCCAGTGGAATCTCCTGTTCCCAAGATTTCCTGGTAAGTTTAGAGTCATGTTTTATGTAGTTAATTACAATAAACTAAAAGACCTTCAAAACAAACGAGTAATTAACCAGTCACAGTGGAATCTCGTGTTCCCAAGATTTCCTGGTAAGTTTAAGTTAGTTTAGAGTCATGTTTTATGTAGTTAATTACAATAAACTAAAAGACCTTCAAAAGAAACGAGTAATTAACCAGTCACAGTGGAATCTCCTGTTCCCAACATTTCCTGGTAAGTTTAGAGTCATTTTTTATGTAGTTAATTACAATAAACTAAAAGACCTTCAAAATAAACGAGTAATAAACCAGTCACAATGGAAACTCCTGACCCCCCGCTCACCTGGTAAGTAAAGAGACATGTTAAATGTTTGTTACAGTGTAGACTGGTTCCCGATCACAATATTCATTATGTTACACATATACAATATGGAACGTACGTAGTACCGGGAACCAGGATAGTTAAAGTGAAACTACTACCCGCCTACCTAAGATTTCCTGCTAAAAAAAAGGGGAGATAAGTCATATTTCAATGAAAAGTTGAATAACAAAAATACTGAACTCCACAAAAATTTCAAAACGTAAAATTCCTTAACAAATGTCATAAACAACAGCTCAAACACATTAAAAAAATGGAAACAACTGTCATATTCCTAACTTGGTTCAGGAAAAAGTGAAAACTCCTTTTCTCTAATTTTCTAGTAACTTAACATAGACATGTAAGATGTCATTCACAGTGAAACAAGGAAACCTCCTGCTACAAAGATTTCCTGGTATGTTGTGAATATAAAAAAAAAAGATGTGGCACGATTGCCCATGAGACAACCCTCCACAAGAGAACAAATAACACAGAAATTTACAACTATAGGTCACAACACTGCCTTAAACAATGGGTTAAGACCCATACCGCAAAGTCAGCTATAAAAGGCCCTGCAATGACAAATGGAAAACAATTCAAACGAGAAAACTAATGGCCTGATTAATGTATAAAATAATGAACGAAAAACAAATATGATATACAGCAACAAACGACAACCACTGAATTACAGGCTCCTGACTTGGAACAAGCGAATCCAGAATGTGGTGGGGTTAAACTAGTTTGAAGGTGCCAAACCTCATGTTAGGTGTCAGTCGCAGTGAAACTGCTGTTCCCCTAATTTCAATGTACATTGTATTTTGTGATAGTAGACATGTTATATATCAGGTAAAAGACCAGGATGCATCATACATATGTATTTATATGCTTTATATTATGAAATATCCATCTGTCATATGTCCATTGCCGATGACCTCATTTTCATAATTCAGTGACTACTTAAAATAAAGATGTTTTGTAATGGTAATAACTCTTTAAATATGAGTAATAGGATAACTATATTTGGTATGTGCTTTCCTTGCAAGGTCCTCATGTCTAGCAGACAAATTGATATCAACCTCTTTTCATGGATCAATGAACAAGGTAAAGTTTGCATGGTCAAGTCTATATCTCGAATACTATAGTCAATAGGTCTACTATATTTGGTGTATATAATGATTGTACGGTGTACATGTCCAACTGACAGGTCTTCTGAGCTTAACCTTATTTCCAATGTTCAGTGGTTAAAGTTCAGTTTTTTTTGTGGTTTTGGTCTGTTTTTCTAAAACTTTATGCAATAGGTCAACTATATTTGATATATGGAAATATTTTGTAATTTACATGTCAGTCTGGCAGTATTTATTTAACCTTAAGGTTTTGTGTTTTCGTCTGTTTTTCGTCAACTGTATGCTATAGGTTAACTATATTTGGTGTATGAAATAATTGTAAGGTGTATATGTCTTTATGGCAGGTATCATGTGACATTGATATACTGTTCATGGTTCATTGGTCAATGTTAAGTTTTCCTGGTTAAGTTTATTCCTTAGATACTATAGATGCACAGAAATCTTTTTTTTTTCCGAATAGTCAATGACCAATGAAAATGAGTACAAGGACAATGGACATATAGTTATAATGTAGCGTTTTGTTTCTATTAGCATGATTCATTTGTATGTATGTACCTACAATATGTTACCAGGAAAACAACAAGTTATTAATGAAGGGTATTTGCAGAAATGATCCAGTTTCTGTGATCTTCAATTTTACTCTTAGGATTCATAAAGGTTTTAAACTAGTCTTAAATTTTCAATGATATAATGATCTTATGTATCTTATTTGTAGATGTTCCTGATTCTAAATCATTTGACGTAACTCTTATAATAACGTTACTTAGAAATCTGACCACTCTGACCCCTCCTCGCGGTGGATTTGACAGGTTACCATCTGATAATGAAACCACACCTTCTTCAGATTTAGCCAGGATTAAATATTACAGGAACTTCCTTGCTCACCTGGATGAGGGAAAAGTAGACAGTACTACATTCACAACAACATGGGACAATGTGACTAGTGTAAGTTCATCGTAAATACAATGTTATCATGGATACAAACTATACAGTAAGATTAATTTCACCAAAAAGCCTGAAACTGAAAGATATGCATTTATATATGACATGGAAATATCAATCGTTGGCATGGACCATGTTGCAGTCTATGAAGATGATTTTCCTCACATTCGAAATCACTACATGTTAAAAGTAAAATAACACTAATACTGAACTCCAAGGAAAATTCAAAACAGAAAGTCCCTGATCAAATGGCAAACCCAATAGCTCAAACACATCAAACGAATGGAAATTAACTGTCACATTCCTGACTTGGTATTAGCATTTTTATTATCTCTTCAGTTCTTGAATGCAGTGTACATGTATTTCAAATCAGAAACTATAAGAAACTAATTCAATTCTGAATATTTTTACAAAACGGCTAAGAATTAACTTTTCTATTATGATCAGCAATTGTTGCAAGTCACTTTTTAGCTCACTTTTCTCATCACTTGGCGTCCGGCGTCCGTCGTCGTCCGTCGTCGTCCTGCGTTAAATTTTACAAAAATCTTCTCCCCTGAAACTACTGGGCCAAATTTAACCAAACTTGGCCACAATCATCATTGGGGTATCTTGTTTAAAAAATGTGTCCGGTGACCCGCCCAACCAACCAAGATGGCCGCCATGGCTAAAAATAGAACATAGGGGTAAAATGCAGTTTTTGGCTTATAACTCAAAAATTAAAGCATTTAGAGCAAATCTGAACGGGTAAAATTGTTCATCAGGTCGAGTTCTATCTGCCCTGAAATTTTCAGATGAATCGGACGTTTTGTTGTTGGGTTGCTGCCCCTGAAATGGTAATTTTAAGGAAATTTTGCTGTTTTTGGTTATTATCTTGAATATTATTATAGATAGAGATAAACTGTAAACAGCAATAATGTTCAGCAAAGTAAGATCTACAAATAAGTCAACATGACCAAAATGGTCAGTTGACCACTTTAGGAGTTATTGCCCTTTATAGTCAATTTTTAACCATTTTTCGTAAATCTTAGTAATCTTTTAGAAAAATCTTCTCCTCTGAAACTACTGGGCAAAATTTAACCAAACTTAGCCATAATCATCATTGGGGTATCTAGTTAAAAAAAATGTGTCCGGTAACTCGGCCAACAAACCAAGATGGCCGCCATGGCTAAAAATAGAACATGGGGGTAAAATGCAGTTTTTGGCTTATAACTCAAAAACCAAAGCATTAAGAGCAAATCTGACAGGAAGTAAAATTGTTGATCAGGTCACGATCTATCTGCCCTGGAATTTTCAGATAAATCGGATAATCGGTTGTTAGGTTGCTGCCTCTGAATTGGTAATTTTGAGGAAATTTTGCTGTTATTTTGTTATCTTGAATATTATTATAGATAGAGATAAACTGTAAACAGCAATAATGTACAGCAAAGTAAGAACTAAAAATAAGTCAGTATGACCAAAATAGTCAATTGACCCCCTAAGGAGTTATTGCCCTTCATAGTCAATTTTTAACAATTTTCTTAAAATTTGAAGATTTTCAATAACATTTTCCACAGAAAGTACTGTTATAGATAGAGATAATTGTAAGCAGCAAGAATGTTTAGTAAAGTAAGATCTACAAACACATCACCATCACCAAAACACAATTTTGTCATGAATTCATCTGTGTCCATTGTTTAATATTCACATAGACCAAGGTGAGCGACACAGGCTCTTTAGAGCCTCTAGTTTTGCAACTGCAATAGTTTTGCATTGGAAAAATTGTATGACATTGTCTTTGTTGTCATTGTTCCATACCAAAAAATGTTGCGATTGATTTGGGGGTTATTGTCTTAAATGTTCAACAATTAAGGGTAAAACCAAAAGGGTAAAAAACTTGCATTTTTGTTTTGTTTCGTGACAATCAATTGTGAATAAGCATATGAATTGATACATTTAAAGAAAGTTTGGGATTGAATTTTGGGGTTATGGCTCCGTGTTGAAGACCGTACTTTTACCTATAATAGTTTACTATTACAAATTGTGACTTGGATTGAGAGCTGTCTTATTGGCACTTATACCACATCTTCTTATATTTCATTAATATGCTGATTCTTACTGTGTATTTAGATTTTAAGATATAGATATTTTTAATCACAATCCAACTTGTTTTTTAATGAAGACTCCTTGTTCTTTGTTAATTTTCAGGCTATCAGCCGATTAGGTGGACAACCAATGAAACTGGAGTGTGATGACCTGAAGGTTAAGATACTAGACCAGACAAATCAGGAAATAATGCTGGACATTAAACGTTCAAATGGTGAAATAATGGAATTGAAAAAGTCGTATAAGAGCTTGAACAAGTCAGTGAAGGGCTTGAAGAGAGCAAAGAAAGCTTTGACAAAAAAAGTGAAAAAGTTGAAGACATCTCAAGAAGATACAGTACCTTGGAATATAAGGGGTAAATATTGAATAATCCAAAAAATTGTAGAAGGTTCTTTTTTTGCCAAATTGCATATAACATAGGACCCTAAGGGAAATACATACAAATGTCTTCTTTTAGAGAACCACTGAATGGAATAAAACCAAACATAGCATAAATGCTCCTTATGAGGTGTTAATGAAGTTTTGCTACTTTGTTGCTGATACATCAGCCAAGATGGCAGCCAGGGGAGGAATTAGTTTATCATAGGACCTTATTGGAAATACATACAAATGTCTTCTTTTAGAGAACCACTGCTTGGACTGAAATTAAACATGTCATAAATGTTCCTTATGAGGTGCTGCTGAAGTGTTGCTACTTTGTTGCTGATTTACTGTTCAAGCTGGCCACCATGATTTATTATTACATTATGGGTCCAATATTAAACCAAAGTTGGCCTCAATCATTTTTTAAGTATCTGTTATGATTTTTTTTTTTATATGAAAAACCCAGTAGAGTCAGGTGAACGACACAATCTCTTGAGAGCCTTTAGTTTAAATGTGTAAATTTTGAATCTATATACAGTACTTAGTTTAAACTTTCCAGACAGTTTTCATCTGTGTGATATTGCAGTAATAAATGTATTTTGTTTGATCTTTTCACGGGAAAAAATATACTAGTCAATGCTTGTGCTTAACATTTTTTATGTTAATTTAGCCAAAATGTACTTAAAATTAGCCTATATTCACTAAAAACCTAAAATAGCTCGTATATGACGTCTGTTTAATTACTTTAGGAAGACAGAATTTACTTTCTATAGTCACCGTCACGTAAAATTGGTACCATGTTTTGGTTCATTCATTCAAAATAACGTTTTTCAATTAGCGGAATCAAATATCATTACAAAAATCAAATACTGTCCTACCTTTTATTGAGTTTGCACTGTATAATCCTGACCTTCACATAATCCAAGATTATTTTGTATGGTGGAATCCGACATTGTTATTACCGGAAGTGTTGCTGTGGAGTTCCACATGCTGTCTTTTTTCTCGGGTCTCTCAGAGCTTTTCATCATCTTTATTGTTTAAAGGCAAAAAGCGCTGGAAATTGTATCACATCAATGACAATGATATAACCAGAGAGTAAAGAATGTTATGTAAATGTAACCGGAGGGTTTTTTAAGTTGTGAATTTTCTGTGTCAATTTTTTACCCCTGTTTGTATAAAGAGTAGGTATCGGAATCCTGAGTCTCTGATCCTTCATATTTAACTTTGTAATACTCAACACTAGCAAGTTTTCATAGTTTATTAATAAATTACAATTTAGCAAATATCAACATTAATATAGTAAAAATAAAGTATTCAAATGTAAATAAGTTAAAACTCACATAAGAGTGACAAAATATGGTGAGATCTGTGCAAGACCAGCAAGACTGAAGATAGACATTTTGTTCTATATGTAACAATGTCATCTTTCAGCAAGTGGTGAGGTCTGTGCAAGACCAGCAAACTTTCTATATTAAAAGCCTTATGTAGACTGTTTTAAAACAGAATTGGGTTGCATTTTAACTATTGCACCTACATTAAAAAGTTTCTATAGGAAGACTGTGGCTCTCTAAATGATTTAGCAATTTAACAAATATTAATCTCAGATCTTATTTAACTATAGCGAGATGAATAGAAAAGCTATATGTATAAGTAAATAATGATTTTTATCAATAATTTATATCAACAGTAATATTTAAATGTAAATTTCTCACAGTCCATTATCAAGGGAAATAATGTTGTTTTAAAATTAGACTCTCTACCACATAAATAAGGGATCCTCATAGAAACCAAGATGGCGGTTTTACAATGTAATTAATCTTGAAAAATGTGAAGGTCAAGATTATACAGTGCAAACACAATAAAAGGTAGGACAGTAGTGGATATTTGTAAAGAATTTTTCTTCCGCTAATGGAAAAACATTTTCTCCTGTGAATGCGGCTGATATTTAAAAAAAATTCGACAAAAATCACGGTGCCAATTTTACATGACGGCGACTATAGAGCCAGTTCCATTCTTGCCTTACCCTTTAGTCTACAAAAAGGAGTAAATCCCTTACCCTTTAGTCTTCAAAAAGGAGTAAATCCCTTACCCTTTAGTCTTCAAAAGGGTGTAAATCCCTTACCCTTTAGTCTTCAAAAAGGAGTAAATCCCTCACCCTTTACTCTTCAAAAAGGAGTAAATCCCTTACCCTTTAGTCTTCAAAAGGGAGTAAATTCCTTACCCTTTAATCTTCAAAAGGGTGTGAATCCCTTACCCCCTTAGTCTTCAAAAAGGAGTTAATGCCTTACCCTTTAGTCTTCAAAAAGGAATAAATCCCTTACCCTTTAGTCTTCAAAAAGGAGTAAATCCCTCACCCTTTAGTCTTCAAAAAGCAGTAAATCCCTCACCCTTTAATCTTCAAAAAGGAGTAAATCCCTTACCCTTTAGTCTTCAAAAGGGTGTAAATCCCTTACCCTTTAGTCTTCAAAAAGGAGTAAATGCCTTACCCTTTAGTCATCAAAAAGGAGAAAATCCCACAGTCTTAAGTCTTCAAAAAGGAGTAAATGCCACACTCTTAAGTCTTCAAAAAGGGGTAAATGCCATTCCCTTTAGTCTTAAAAAAGGAGTAAATCTCTTACCCTTTTGTCATCAAAAAGGAGCAAATCCCTCACCCTTTAGTCTTCAAAAAGGAGTAAATCCCTCACCCTTTAGTCTTCAAAAAGGAATAAATCCCTTACCCTTTAGTCTTCAAAAGGGTGTAAATCCCTTACCCTTTAGTCTTCAAAAAGGAGTAAATCCCTAACCCTTTAGTCTTCAAAAAGGAGTAAATGCCTTACCTTTTAGTCTTCAAAAAGGAGTAAATCCCTTACCCTTTAGTCTTCAAAAGGAAGTAAATCCCTTACCTTTAAGTCTTCAAAAAGAAGCAAATTTCTTACCCTTTAGTCTTCAAAAAGGAGTAAATCCCTCACCCTTTAGTCTTCAAAAAGGAGTAAATCCCTTACCCTTTAATCATCAAAAAGGAGTAAATCCCTTACCCTTTAGTCTTAAAAAGGGAGTAAATTCCTTACCCTTAAGTCTTCAAAAGGTTGTAAATCCCTTACCCTTGAGTCTTCAAAAAGGAATAAATCCCTCACCCTTTAGTCTTCAAAAAGGAGTAAATCTCATACCCTTTAGTCTTCAAAAGGGAGTAAATTCCTTACCCTTTAATCTTCAAAAGGGTGTGAATCCCTTACCCTTCAGTCTTCAAAAAGGAGTAAATGCCTTATCCTTTAGTCTTAAAAAGGAGTAAATCCCTCACCCTTTAGTCTTCAAAAAGGAGTAAATCCCTCACCCTTTAGTCTTCAAAAAGAAGTAAATGCCTTACCCTTTAGTCTTCAAAAAGGAGTAAATGCTTTACCCTTTAGTCATCAAAAAGGAGTAAATCCCTTACCCTTTAGTCTTCAAAAAGGAGTAAATTCCTCACCCTTTAGTCTTCAAAAAAGGAGTAAATGCCTTAC
This sequence comes from Mytilus edulis, assembly GCF_963676685.1. Lineage (NCBI taxonomy): Eukaryota > Metazoa > Mollusca > Bivalvia > Mytilida > Mytilidae > Mytilus > Mytilus edulis. The sequence goes on from NC_092352.1 coordinate 1,131,038, forward strand.
CCCTTAGTCTTCAAAAAGGAGTAAATCCCTTACCCTTTAGTCTTAAAAAAGGAGTAAATCCATCACCCTTTAGTCTTCAAAAAGGAGTAAATCCCTCACCCTTTAGTCTTCAAAAGGGAGTAAATTCCTTACCCTTTAATCTTCAAAAAGGAGTAAATGCCTTACCCTTTATTCTTCAAAAAGGAGTAAATCCTTACCCTTTAGTCTTCAAAAGGGAGTAAATCCCTTACCCTTTAGTCTTCAAAAAGGAGTAAATCCTTACCCTTTAGTCTTCAAAAGGGAGTAAATCCCTTACCCTTTAGTCTTCAAAAAGGAGTAAATCCCTCACCCTTTACTCTTCAAAAAGGAGTAAATCCCTTACCCTTTAGTCTTCAAAAGGGAGTAAATTCCTTACCCTTTAATCTTCAAAAAGGTGTGAATCCCTTACCCCCTTAGTCTTCAAAAAGGAGTAAATGCCTTACCCTTTAGTCTTCAAAAAGGAATAAATCCCTTACCCTTTAGTCTTCAAAAAGGAGTAAATCCCTCACCCTTTAGTCTTCAAAAAGGAGTAAATCCCTCACCCTTTAGTCTTCAAAAGGGTGTAAATCCCTTATCCTTTAGTCTTCAAAAAGGAGTAAATGCCTTACCCTTTAGTCATCAAAAAGGAGAAAATCCCTTACCCTTTAGTCTTAAAAAAGGAGTAAATCCCACACTCTTAAGTCTTTAAAAAGGGGTAAATGCCATTCCCTTTAGTCTTAAAAAAGGAGTAAATCTCTTACCCTTTTGTCATCAAAAAGGTACAAATCCCTCACCCTTTAGTCTTCAAAAAGGAGTAAATCCCTCACCCTTTAGTCTTCAAAAAGGAGTAAATCCCTTACCCTTTAGTCTTCAAAAGGGTGTAAATCCCTTACCCTTTAGTCTTCAAAAAGGAGTAAATTCCTAACCCTTTAGTCTTCAAAAAGGAGTAAATGCCTGACCTTTTAGTCTTCAAAAAGGAGTAAATCCCTTACCCTTTAGTCTTCAAAAGGAAGTAAATCCCTTACCTTTAAGTCTTCAAAAAGAAGCAAATCTCTTACCCTTTAGTCTTCAAAAAGGAGTAAATCCCTCACCCTTTAGTCTTCAAAAAGGAGTAAATCCCTCACCCTTTAGTCTTCAAAAGGTTATCCTTTAGTCTTCAAAAAGGAGTAAATCCCTCAGCCTTTAGTCTTCAAAAAGGAGTAAATGCCTCAGCCTTTAGTCTTCAAAAAGGAGTAAATCCCTCAGCCTTTAGTCTTCAAAAAGGAGTAAATCCCTTACCATTTAATCATCAAAAAGGAGTAATCCCTTACCCTTTAGTCTTCAAAAGGGAGTAAATTCCTTACCCTTTAATCTTCAAAACTGTGTGAATCCCTTACCCTTTAGTCTTCAAAAAGGAGTAAATGCCTTATACTTTAGTCATCAAAAAGGAGTAAATCCCTTACCCTTTAGTGTTCAAAAAGGAGTAAATCCCTCACCCTTTAGTCTTCAAAAAGGAGTAAATCCCTCACCGTTTAATCATCAAAAAGGAGTAAATCCCTCACCCTCTAGTCTTTAAAAAGGAGTAAATCCCTTACCCTTTAGTCTTCAAAAAGGAGTAAATCCCTTACCCTTTAATCTTCGAAAAAGAGTAAATCCCCCACCCTTTAGTCATCAAAAAGGAGTAAATCCCTCACCTTTTAGTCTTCAAAAAGGAGTAAATCCCTTATCCTTTAGTCTTCAAAAAGGAGTAAATCCCTTACCCTTTAGTCATCAAAAAGGAGTAAATCCCTTACCTGTTAGTCTTCAAAAAGGAGTAAATAAAAAAACTAAGAAAACAATTATTTGGCACTGAAAAAAAAACCAATTATGCCCCACCTTGAAGTTAAATGTTTACTTCCCTAGAGGAAGGTAAATGATATTATATTATTAAAAATGCAGATTTTTAGTATTGACAAATCTCATTTCTATTGACCCTGCACCTTCAGTCATGGTTCATTAACCTTGAATAATTTGCATGGTTAACATGTTTAAATATTACCAGTATAGTTTAATTTAGTTTAAACATATTTATTTATAGTGGATTGGGAAACAAGTTATTGCAACGTTTAATCACGTTTAACGTTGCGGGTGCAAGTGCTGACCTGTAGCGGCATTAACATGCTTTTTCTCGAAATCTACTAGGGTGTCTTTAATTTCAACAATTTCATTTCACCGTCAAAGTTACAAAACATGAGACATATCTCTGTGTCAATAGTTTTTAATACTGAATTTCAACTAATATATAAACCATGTTTTCAAAGAAAGAAAAATACTAATAACAATACTAAGGATAAATTTGAAAACATCACAAGCAGTCTGAGCCAAGCTTTGCCTTGTCAAATAAAATGTCGGGCCATAAACTTTCAAAACTGGATAGCAATATATGTTTAATTATGTATTTAACCATCAGAGCAATACTAATAAAAAAAACATTCAACGATTTAACTACAATGGCAAATTGATAACCTTTAATAATATTTTTGTTTTAAGGAAATGTATCGCAAATAATTTTGGAATTTGTATCTGAAAGGTCAAGGTAGTACACTTTATATATTATCATGAAAAACAAAGGGCAAGGCTAGATAATCACTTTATGAGCTGTATTTGGTTTATAGAACCAGTAAAAAAAGAGGGACTTTGAAACTCATAATCATAATAAAAATTCACATCACCATGGCAAAAAAACAACCAACAAGCTCATGTTGCAAGGGTTAATATGTTTTAGCAATTCTTTTGGGGTTATAATTTTTATAAAAAAAAATAGTTACATTATGTTAAATTCATTCCTGGTATCAAACATTCATTTCTTTTGAAAATGGCAGAAAATTGTATTGCATAAGCTTTGTTTAGGTTTCATATGAATTTCTCACTCATAATAAGTAACATGTCTGTTTATCTCTTTATATGATATGCAACGTTAAGATTTATATTATACATGTATTAAACTTTTGTCGTAATGACTTTTAACACAAATTCCATAATTATCAGGCAAGACATCTCAGCAATGTTTACCATTGTCTTCATAAAAAGCCTTGTTAAAGTTCGGGGAAACAAGAGGCGAAAAATACCAAGAGGACATTTAAAACTCGTTAATCAAACAGAAACTGTTATAAACTCAACAAAATAAACAACAGAAGTGGATATATGTTAATGATACATCAAACAAACAACATAAAAAACCCAACACAATTTGGAAATTAAGGTGGCTCTTGGGTACAAAAATGTCAGCAGCTAATTAAACCTTTATTTTTTCATTACAAATTTTATTTATTACACTTACTTTATTATATGGTACAAAAATCAACCCAAAAAAAAACGATTCAGCTTGGCCCCAGATGACTTTTAAAATGTTTATATTGAAAAAGCTCCAAATTATCTCCCTTTGGTGCAAAATGCCATTTTTTTGGCATTAGATTTGAAATATCTTTTTTTTAACTCATCGGTGACCCATATTTTTTATTATTGTTTTCAAATAAGCTGGACATAAACTAAATAATTGTAAAAATTTAAGCGATTTCTGTAATTAGGTTATTTTTTTGTTTTGATATAACCTCTATTTCTCCTATTAGCTCAACAGAAAAAAGGACATTAACAAAAATGTATGCCTCTTCCAGCGGGAGATTGTGAGTTAAAGGAACGGTGACCCCATTTTTTTATTTCATTTTTCTTTTAAGTATATGATAAAGTTCATTTATAAAAAGATATAGCGAAATTTTTCTTTTAAGTATATGATAAAGTTCATTTATATAAAAATATAGCGAAATCCTATATTAGAAAAAAAAATGATTTATTCCCAGGAGCCCCCTTAAGCTAGGAGAATTTGCACATAACACTGTTTAAGTATTTGCAGTGAATAAATTGCTTTAATCTCCAAAAAGCATATGAACTGAAGATTAATCTGAATAAGGAAAGTAATTATTTTATTTCTATTTCAGCACAAAACAGTCAGCTTCTTGTGGAGTGGAAGGATAATGACCAGATGTTTATAACAACAGAAGCTACAAAACATGTACTAAAATGTATAAAGGAGAACAGTTGTGTAACTATTACTGCTAGTTCTGGTGTTGGTAAGACGGCAATACTCCGACATGTGTCTTTACAAATGACAAACGAAGGGTACGATGTGCTACCAGTTACCGCTCCAGGTGACATTGTTAAGTTTTATAATCCAAACCAGAAAACATTGTTTGTTATTGATGATTTATGCGGAAACTATTCTTTAAACCAGACCGACATAAAACTTTGGGAACCAGTCATGGAGCGAGTAAAAAATATCCTTTCGAATTCACATGCTAAGATAATAGCAGCGTGTCGATTACAAGTGTATCAGGATGACAAATTTGAATCTTTATCAGTTTTTAAATCATGTGTTTGCAACATTTTATCAGATAACATGTGCTTGACAAAAGCTGAAAAGGAGTCAATAGCTGGGTTATATCTGAAAACTAAAGCTCCTGAGATTATAGATTATTATGATTTATATGATTGTTTCCCTCTTTTATGTAAATTGTATCATGAAAATCCTGCACCTAATATCAAAGATTTTTTCCAGAACCCATTTACAGTTTATGAAGCAGAGATTGACAAACTACAGAAAAAAGGATTTTCTAGTAAATACTGTGCTTTGGCTCTATGTGTCATATTTAACAACAATTTGAATGAAGAGATATTAACAGAGGATATGAACAAAGAAACAAGATCTATTATTGAGAACACGTGTGAGGCATGTAAACTGGATAGAGGGACATCACGGCTTACTTTACAGGATGAACTAAACTCACTTACACATACATTTCTAAAAAAGGAACAAAACAAATACAAAACTATACATGATAAAATATTCGACTTTCTGGTGTACTACTTTGGACAGAAAATAATCAGCTGCTTGATAAAGAATGCACATAGTTGTTTGATCATGGAAAGATTTTTGTTAGATAAACAAAACAATGTTGATCCGTTTATAACAATTGTACCTCCTAAGTATCATGACATGTACATGGAAAGAATGATTGATGACTGGTCAAAAGGCAAAGTAAATGATGTGTTTTGTAACATAAATATGAACATTCCTTACTTCAGACAGAGATTTCTATGTGTTTTGAATAAACTGTATGTATCTTACCAGAAACAACTAGCACTCACCTGTGATGTAAGTAACAATGATACTGCACTGTTACTGTCATGTTTTGATGGGGACATTCCTATGATTAATTGGTGTATTAATAATGGTGTTGATGTTAATCAGTGCAGGAATGATGAGACATCACCATTACGTGTAGCTGCTGAAAAAGGTTTGGCAGAAATAGTAAGGATGTTGTTAGACATAGGAGCAGATTATAATAAATGTGACAATGATGGTTGGTCACCTTTAAATATTGCTTGTATTAAGGGACATACAGAAATAGTAAGGATGTTGTTAGACATAGGAGCAGATTATAATAAATGTGACAATGATGGTTGGTCACCTGTAATGAGTGCTTGTAGATATGGACATACAGAAATAGTAAGGATGTTGTTAGACATAGGAGCAGATTATAATAAATGTGACAATGATAAAGGTTGGTCACCTTTAAAGATTGCTTGTAGTAAGGGAGATACAGAAATAGTAAGGATGTTGTTAGACATAGGAGCAGATTATAATAAATGTGACAATCATGGTTGGTCACCTGTAAAGAGTGCTTGTAGTAAGGGACATACAGAAATAGTAAGGATGTTGTTAGACATAGGAGCAGATTATAATAAATGTGAAAATAATGGTTGGTCACCTGTAATGAGTGCTTGTAGATATGGACATACAGAAATAGTAAGGATGTTGTTAGACATAGGAGCAGATTATAATAAATGTGACAATAATGGTTGGTCACCTGTTTTTAGTGCTTGTAGATATGGACATACAGAAATAGTAAGGATGTTGTTAGACAAAGGAGCAGATTATAATAAATGTGACAATGATAAAGGTTGGTCACCTGTAATGAGTGCTTGTAGTGAGGGACATACAGAAATAGTAAGGATGTTGTTAGACATAGGAGCAGATTATAATAAATGTGACAATAATGGTTGGTCACCTGTAATGAGTGCTTGTAGATATGGACATACAGAAATAGTAAGGATGTTGTTAGACAAAGGAGCAGATTATAATAAATGTGACAATGATAAAGGTTGGTCACCTATAATGAGTGCTTGTAGTGAGGGACATACAGATGTAGTAAGGATGTTGTTAGACATAGGAGCAGATTGTAATAAATGTGACAAGGAAGGTGTGTCACCTGTAAATATTGCTTGTAGTGAGGGACATACAGATGTAGTAAGGATGTTGTTAGACATAGGAGCAGATTATAATAAATGTGACAATGATGGTTGGTCACCTGTAAAGATTGCTTGTAGTGAGGGACATACAGAAATAGTAAGGATGTTGTTAGACAGAGAAGCAGATTATAATAAATGTGACAATGAAAGTGTGTCACCTGTAATGAGTGCTTGTAGTGAGGGACATACAGAAATAGTAAGGATGTTGTTAGACATTGGAGCAGATTATAATACATGTAACAATGAAGGTGTGTCACCTGTAAATATTGCTTGTAGTGAGGGACATACAGAAGTAGTAAGGATGTTGTTAGACATAGGAGCAGATTATAATACATGTAACAATGATGGTTGGTCACCTGTATTGATTGCTTGTAGTGAGGGACATACAGAAATAGTAAGGATGTTGTTAGACATAGGAGCAGATTATAATAAATGTGACAATGATGGTTGGTCACCTGTAAAGATTGCTTGTAGTGAGGGACATACAGATGTAGTAAGGATGTTGTTAGACATAGGAGCAGATTGTAATAAATGTGACAAGGAAGGCAAGTCAGCTGTCATAATTGCTTTTGAAAGAGGTCATGGTGATATAGTTAATGTTTTAAATGAACATTCTAGGAACAAAACAGGTACATAACATTAGAAGTTTAAATTACTTTAGAAAACCTTTATAACTCCTACAAATTACTAAAACTGTCTTCATCAGTATATATGTTCATATTGTTGTTTTACCACTGTACTTAAAAGTTATCTTCCTAAAAATGCATGAAATATTTACCTCTGGATGTTAAGCATACAACAATCAATCAATCCAAAAGTTTAAAACACAGATAAACGCAGGAGGATTTGTTTTTGATCGGTTATTTATTTTTGTAAACGAAGAGGACAGATTATTCATTTTCTTTGATATTGAAGCAAGATTTTTCATTTTTATTAAAGCAAGGGACTGATTATTCATTTTCACGACTATATCTATGGTATTCGAAAACAAACAATTTTTAAATGATTTGTTTATCATAAATAATACATGTATAGTCAAGTCATTATGTACCATTTAATCAGAATTAATCATCATCCTCTGTAGAAATGAATCTTGTATATTCCCAACTGCATATACATGTATTGCATACAAACACTGTATTAAAGTTTGGTTGTAACTAGCCTCTTTTAAAAGTATTGACAAATGTATTTCGACGAGCGGAGCGAGGCAAAATATTTTTTGAAGGGTTTTGAAGCCACTGAAAGCCTAAGAAGCTATGGAACAAATGATGCAAAATCATGCTTTCTGGGTGTTCCGAAGACCCTTTCATAATCTGAAAATGCAAATTTTGTTTTAATAATTTTTTGAAACTATATTTTGGTCTCAAATCAAAATGTATAAATTCATTGTAAGACTTAAGTTTCTAGAGACAACATCAAAATACCAATGTACATGATAAAGCAAAAATGGAATTCATATAGTTAAGTCTGTGGCTGTAGTTTTTTTTTAAACTCATGATCAAGTTCATAACAAAATTACTAGATTACAAAAGAAATGCAAAACTAACAGAATACAGAAGGGCAATCAATGAACAAAACACAAATAAATAAGAAACATTGATCCCGAAAAATCATGGCTATACATGTAAGTCTGAGGGAAAACAGAACTTGCTTCTTGCAAGGCACTCGCTGTGAACACAATTTGATATGGAGACAAGCGTTGGGTTTTGAAATTTCCTACTACAAGAGGCATTTGCCTCAATGTAGTTCATCCCTGTTAAAATAAAAGTGAAGTAAGGTTTCCTGAGACAATATACCTCAAGTTAAATGAAACCAATTTTCAGAAATTTCAAGTTTATTCAAATGATATTTATATTTATTATTAAAAAAATTGGGAAGGGTTTCCCGATTTTTTTGGGGAAAAAAGATGAATTTGAATTTAAAATTGCGTTCGTATTATGTGACAGTGTTGTCTGCGTCTGAAAACATTTTGGTTCGCAGACAATAACTTCAGTATAAGTGCATAGATCTCTTATGGAATTTTAGCACAAGGTTCAATACCACTAAAGGATGGTTGGGATTTATTTTTTTAAACTGGGGGGTAGGGGGGAGGTCATTGTCCTAGTGGTTTTGTTAGAAGGTCAGTTTAACAGGTTCATAGAAAATAAATTGGTTCGAATACAATAACTTTAGTATAAGTGTATGGGTCTGTGTGAAACTTTAGCACAAGGTTCCATACCACAATAGGAGGGTTGGATTGATTTTTGGGATTATTGTTGCAGATGTTTTGTAATTAAGGGCCAAAAGGGGCCAAAACCAATTATTTGTCTGGCTTTAAGACAATAACTTGAGTTATGAAGATGACTGAGATTAATTATATTTTGTCATATAGCTGAATAAGGGACCAAAAAGGACTTAACAAAAACAATTATTTGTCTGGTTCACAGACAATAAATTGAGTATAAGTGAAAGTGCATGGATCTTTATTAGATTTTAGCACAAGGTTCCATATCACAATAGGAAGGTTGGGAATTATTTTGGGGTTATTGTGGAAGCTGTTTGATAATAAGCGGCCAAAAAGGGCCAAAAGAGGCATTTTTCACGTTTCAGGACAATTATTTGCGTATTAGAGTATGGATCTCTATGAAATTTTACCACAAGGTTCCGTACTTCATAATGAAAGTTTTAATTTATATTTAGGGGGTCCAACTGTCTAATAAATAGGGGTTTAAAAGGGATTTTCTGGTTTCTGGACAAAAACTTGAGTATAACTCTATTTACTGCTATTTAATTCTGCCACAAGATGTTATATCATAAAATAAAGTTTGGGGTTATGACCTTAATGGTTAAGTTAAAAAGGGCCAAAAATAATTCTTTTGTAATACTTTGTATACATTGCTTATTGCTTTAGCAATTTCAATGGGGTTTAATTCAAATTCTTGAATTCTTACATTGGGATTCTTTAATCTGGTATTTATAATTTGGATTTGGGGTATGTTTTTCAATTGGTCCATATTAAGATTCAAAGGCACCAAAATTAAACTTAATTATTGGTGTTCTTTGATATGCTGAATCTAATAATGTATTAAGATTTTTAATTTTCGGGCCTGTCTTCAAATTGGTCCCCATTGAGGTCCCAAGGGTCCAAAATTAATATTGCTGGTTCTAAAAAAAAATGACTGGTTGGGGTTCTTTGATATGCTGAATCTAAGGGTGTATTTAGATTTTTGATTTTGGGCACAGTATTCAAATTGGTCTAAATTGGGGTCAAAAATTGAACTTTGTTTGATTTCATCAAGAATTTAATTCTGGTGTTTTTTGAAATGGCCAATCCAACAGTGCTTTAGATTTTTGATTTTGGAACCCGTTTTCAAATAGGTCCACATTGAGGTCCAAAGGGTCCAAAATTAAACTGTTTGATTTTATTGAATTATTGGGGTTCTTTGATATGCCGAATCTAACTGTGTAATTATATTTTTAATTTTGGTCCCGTTTTCATATTGGTCTGCATTATGGTCCTTGGAATTCTTTAATATGCTGAATTCATCGTGTATTAAGTTTTGGATTTTTGACCCCGTTTTCTTATAGGTCCACATTGAGGTCCAAAGGGTCCAAAATTAAACTTTGTTTGATTTCATCAAAAAATGATTTATGGACTTCTCTTTAACTGAATTTTAAATGTGCGTATTGTTATGTGTTTACTTTTCTACATTGGCTAGAGGTAAAGGGGGAGGGTTGAGATCTCATAAAACAATTTTTGCGCCTGTCCCAAGTCAGGAGCCTCTGGCCTTTGTTAGTCTTGTATTATTTTAATTATAGTTTCTTGTGTACAATTTGGAAATTAGTATGGCGTTCATTATCACTGAACTACTATAATATATTTGTTTAGGGGCCAGCTGAAGGACGCCTCCGGGTGCGGGAATTTCTCGCTACATTGAAGACCTGTTGGTGACCTTCTGCTGTTGTTTTTTCTATGGTCGGGTTGTTGTCTCTTTGACACATTCCCCATTTCCATTCTCAATATTATTGGGGGTCTTTGATATGCCGAATCTAACAGTATATTTAGATTTTGTTTTAATTTTCGGTCCTGTTTTCAAAACTGGCCTACATTAAGGTCCAACGGGTCCAAAATTAGACTTAGTTTGATTTTAACAAAAATTGAACTCTTGGGGTTCTTTAATATGCTGAATCTAACCCGGTATTTAGTTTTTGGATGTTGGGTCCTGCTTTTAAATTGGTTCACATTGAGGTCCAAAAGGTCCAAAATTAAATTTGTTTTGTTTGTTTTTATAAAAAATTGAATGTATGGAGTTCTTTGATATGCTGAATCTAACCGTGAATTTAGATATTTGAATTTTAGGCCCTGTTATTAAACTGGTCCACATTGAGGTCAAAAGGGTCGAAAATTAAACTTTGTTTGATTTCCTTAAAAATTGAATTATTGGGGTTCTTTGATATGCTGGATCTAAGCATGCATATTGGACCATAATCGGTTAATGTCCTATTTAACATTTAATTTCTTAAACCACATTCATTATGTGACAGAAACCTATGCTCTGTCAACTATTTAATCACAATCCAAATTCAGAGCTGTATCAATCTTGAGTGTTGTGTCCATACTTGCTCCAACTGTTCAGGGTTCGACCTCTGCGGTTGTATCAAGCTGCGCCCTGTGGAGCATTTTATTTATTTTTCAATGGGTCCACATAGTCCAAAATTAAGATTATTTTGATTTTATGAAAAAAATGAATTCAAGGTTTTTTTGCTAAACTGAAACCAGAGACTTTCTATACTAACGGGACTGGTCACTTAACGATATCTATACAAATTAGTCAGTATAGAAAGTCCCTGCTGAATCTAAGCATGTATTTAGATTTTTGATTTCTGGCCAAGTTTTCATTTGGTCTAAATCGGGATTCAAAATTAAACTTTGTTTGATTTCAACAATAATTGAATATATGTGGTTCTTTGATATGCTGAATCTAACAATGTATTCAGATTTTGGGCCGCGATTTGATTGATTGATTGTTGGTAGCTTTACGCCGCATTAGCACAAAAAGGCTATATCGCGGCGAGAGCTAATTCGAATATTTTTACAATTTAAAGCATATTTTTAAAATAAGACAAAAAGTCCTTCAATATACTAAAATTCTAGACTAAAGCAAATTGATTATTTACAAATAAAAATCAACAGTAAGATAACGTGATAAAAATTAAAAATGCAACAATATTTGTAAATGGAACATTATTAAATAAATCAGTCATATTCTTGAATAAATCATACATATTCCTGACATTGAAATGCTTCTTACGAATATCAGCAAAGTTTAGTTTTTCGACCAAATTCATTCTGTGTCAGAAACCTCTTTTTAATGTATCTTTTATGCATATTAAAAAGCAAATTTAAATGAAACATATTTTTAACTATAAATAAAACTACTTGTATGGTAGATTAATTTGTAATTAAAATGTCCATGTAAAGATGCCGTGCATGCCACTTTTATTGTTTATTTGTTTATTATGTGCTGTACATATGTTGGAAATAGAACATTTTTGTTTTATCATTTTAAATTTTAAAGTTAAGGGAAAACTCCATATATATTTGGAGGGGCTCCTAATTAAAGGAGGCTTATACTAAGAAGAAGCTGCAGGCGTATTTGTTAGTGCAAAACCAGTTTTGGTTTGATAAACTTTCCATTTGTTAATGAAAACCAGTTTGAAACTAGTTTCGAACCTAAACTGGTTCGACGTTTGTTATTCTCAAACCAAAACTGGGTTCCAGAAACTATTCAAACCATGTCCAAGGGTGGTTTATGGTTTTGGTTTTATAGGGTTTAAAATGGCGTCAATGTTGATGCAGTGTAGTGGTCGCGAAAAATTTTATGCAGATTCTATGGTCAAATTGATTTTTTTTTAGTGGATCTTCAATACTAATGTACTAGTAGTATAAACTTTTTGTGTTGTTTTTTAACCTCGCATAGTTTTTAATATAGATAATGTTAATTCTGAACACTGCATTTTTTTGGGAGGTAATTTATTTGTTACTGTTATTGCTATTTATTCAGTCTGGCAGATATCTTCTTGTATACATTGGCAATTAAAAAACGTCTTAAATTTTTATTTGTTGTAAATTGGAAAACACTGAGATGACGATTAATGTTTATGAGATAACAATCCGATAAAAAAAAATGCAAATATTACTAGAATTCATAATTGTGAAATAAATTGAAATAGCCAATGAGAACAAGAGCTTATGAAATTGTTAGTAGTGTTTGTCACGGAATAGAAGTTCCTTCATAATATAAGTTCCAAAAGGAACAGATATTCTGGAATATTATTTCCACAGGAATAAATATTACAGTATATGTTCCTAACGGAATAAATGGTATAGAATATTTGTTCCAACAGGAATAGATATTATGACAATGTTTATAACAAAGTTTCCATTGGAACTTCTGTTAGGTGGAACAAATATACGTTGACAGTGTAAGTCCCAAGTCTTTACGACTTCCAGTTCTCGAGATTTTTTCAAGGGAAATAACTCCTTATAAGGGTTAACAACAAAATGATTGTATATGTTAATTAACATTGCCATCTGGTCTTGTACATGTTGCCGTTTTCAAATGGATTCTATCTTGAATACTTTTTGAAAAAAATGTAAGAGAAAGAAATTGCTTCAAGGGGACATTACTCTCATAGGAAATGATGAAATCCTTAGCAGCCTCATATGGTAACACATCATGATGAGATCTAACTATTGTCCAAATAAGGTCATGATATCTTCAAAAACAACGAGGGAGGGGCATGTCGAAAACAAACAATAAAAGGGAGATTACTTCTAAAGGGGATGATGAAATCCTACAAAAGTTCATCAGATAACAGTTTATGATGAGGTCTATCGATGGTTCAAATTTGGTATTGATAACTCCAATAGAAGTGGAAGGAGGGCGTGCCAAAAAAATGTTGGAAGAAAAAAAAGAAAAAGAAAAAAAACATTAGAAAAACAATAAGGTCTTTCCTTTCCAACTGTAGATCATAATCACTGTCAACGTATATTTGTTCCACCTAACAGAAGTTCCAATGGAATAAGCATTGTCATAACATCTATTCCTGTTGGAACAAATATTCTATACATTTATTCCGTTAGGAACATATACTGTAATATTTATTCCTGTGGAAATAATATTCCAGAATATCTGTTCCTTTTGGAACTTATATTATAAAGGAACTTCTATTCCGTGACAACACCAATAATCTTAAGTTTATGTGACCTTTAATTTGCACCCAAGGTCAAAGGTCACCGAGTGCAACAAAAAAATTCCGCTGCAATTTCAAGCTTGCATATTAAGAAAACGATAAGAGTTTGCTGCATACTTACAGCGTATAAAATGTTCCTCTCGACGAGCTCTACATTTTATACACCGAGCTCAAAAGAGTCCGACTGTCTGTTCAAAAGTTACGACGGGATGATTCTTAAAAAGTATAGTATTGTGTGTATATCTTTTTAAAGGTAACAGATATCAACCTACTATAAACAGCAAAGATGATCAGTAGTTCATGACCTTCAATTTGAGGTCAATGTCAGGTCATGATGAAATTTCACCTTGACCTTCACATTATACTATGACCTTGACCTTGTGATATTTGAAAGGTAAAGGTGGTCCTGAGTTGAATGGTGATAGTCCCGTGTCTCTACGACTTCCGGTTCTCAAGTTTGGTATTGCATCATATATTTGATGATTAATTGTGACCTTGGTGAACTTTGAAATTGTCCCTATTCTTTTTCTATAATGTTGTCCTTCAACTGTAGATCATTTATCATTGAACAAATTTGAGATATCTATTGTCGTTTTAGAGATAATGCAGTTTGAAGTTTTGCGAGCGGAGGCATGTATTTCTGAATCAACAAGAGCTTACCACTTAAAATGTTTTAGAAATTGAAGAGGTTGACATAGTTATATGTTTGACCAAATACCAAAAACATTCCATGGAAAAAAAACACCAAAAAATCAATTTGAAATTTTCAAGTTTTGCATTGACTTTGTAAGTTTCATAACTTCTATTTATATAGCTGATATTGCATCATTATTTGCACTTTGTCAAATGGGGTCATCTGATATATCAAATTGAAGGTCTTAATAAACTCTACATAAAAATGAAAATTTTAAACCCCCTTTTCATCCCAGGGGGACGGGTGGGGTCATTTAGTGCAAACATTCAAATTTCTCAGATGGTAAGGTTGTCGCATATCAAATGAAAGAACATAAAGCGTACATTTCAAATTTCAAATTGACGTCTCCCAAAAATGGGTTGGATGGGGTCATTGAGTGCAAAAAATAAATGTTCTTTTAAGGTAGGGTTGTTGCATATCAAATGAAAGGTCATGATGTGTACATTTGAAATATCAAATCCCCGACCTCTAAAAATTAGTTCGATAGGGTCATTAAGTGCAAAAATCAAACTTTCTAGAACATGGTGTTGTCGCATATCAAATGAAAGCTCATCTACTCTGTTCCATATATCATAATTCCAATCTCAAAAATGTAGGCGGATGAGGTCATTAAGTGTAAAAAGCGAAAAGTTTCAAAAGGTATGCTTGTCGTATATCAAACGAAAGGTCGTACAAAGAACATTACGAAAACATCACTTTTACAGGAAAGACCTTTCAATTGTTTTACAAACAATTGAGATCTGTATCTGTATTTCCCACTTATGAAATTAGGATGGGTACGTCACAGATTCCTTTCGGCTATTATGTGACGGGCAATACTAGTTGGTATATATGTTGTTGCATTAAGATGAGCACAACTCACTATGAAATTAGAAAATATTTGGCTCCATTTTCGAATTCAGGGTGTGAACACTGAAACATTTGACAGGTACCATATTGAACTTAATTGTGATTAGGTATAGTGAACCACCATTGATAATTCATTGATATTGGTATACAGTGTGAACATCTCATTTAACAGAGATTATTATAATTTGACTAGGTACGTCTGTCAGTATCTTACCAATAATTAATTAAGAGACTGGTTAAGTTTGATTTTTATGTCTAAATTCTAAGCAACACGTGACCTCTTTTTCTTTGCAGTATCAAGTATTATGTACACCAAAACAAAAGTTATATATTTCTTCCATCTCCCTAAACCCACTCTTCAATGTACTCATTCATGCCATTAATTTTATTTAAAGAGCAGAAATCAGGGGCGTATTTTGTTCTTCTTCGGTCGCGAGCCAGAGGAGGTCCATTTCTATTGTTTTGCATCTTCTGGTTCTCTTCCACCTTTTTAAAACAAAACAAAAAAGGTGGTTTAGACGGCAGAGGCACAAAACAAACATGCATGGAGTCGTTTAGTCTAAATAACAATAATAAATTTATGAATGTAGATATATAAGAATGTGAGCTGTGTTATAAACGTTTTTATGGTATGTCAGTCTTAGTAGGACATCCCTGTAGGACGATACGCTGGATAAATACAAGAACTACACGGACAATAACAGTTAAGGAGCAACTATTTGTCATTCAAGGGATTTGTATCATTGGTGTTTAACACTCATGATTAGGCTAGTGTCCAAATATGAAGTGGATGTAAGCAATTATAGGCAACATTAAGGCCTTCTACAATGACAAAACCCAATACTGTAAAGCCGTTTATAGAAGGCCATGAAAAGTGTGAAAAAAATCAAACGAAAAAACTATAGGTCTAACCATACAAAACAAAACAATTTATAAAAAAATAAATATGAGTTGAGACATGTACTAATGACAACCACTAAACAGGTTCATAAAGAATATGGCAGGGGTAAATATAAAAACGAAGATATGGTATGATTGCCAATGAGACAACTCTTAATAGAGACAAAATGACACAAAAATTAACAGCCATAGGTCACCATACAGCCCTCAACAATAAACAAAGCCCATACCACATAGTCAGCTATAAAAGGTCCCGAAATTACAAATGTAAAACCATTCAAAGGAGAAAACTAACGGCCTAATTAATGTACAAAAAAAAAGTGAACAAAAAGAATAAGACGGCAACAAACGACAACCACTGACTTGCAGGCTCTTGACTTGGGACAGACACGTACATACAGAATGTGGCAGGGTTAAATATGCTAGCGGGATAACAACAATCCCTTAACCTGGGACAGTGGTGTAACAGTACAACTTGTTTGTGATCGCTCAATCCTCCCCGGAGCTAAAACAGTAGTGTGGCAGTACAATATAAGAACAACCTGTGCAAATCAGTTGCAATTAGATTAACTCAAACGATCGGTACGAGACACACAAAAAAAAACAAAAACGGCGAACTAACATTAAGACAATAGACTCGAAGCATCAAACTAAGAGTATTTGCAATTAATGGAAGTTTGTTCAAAGCTAGTTGCAACTAGTTCTGAAATAAATCTTGTTCTCCCAGACTGAAGTATCAATCAGTACACAACCAACTGATTTATTTTTAAAAAAATCTTAAGAAACGTCAGCTATACGATGTATCCTTACATATAGATCCATATACAATGAAAGTTTTTGAAAAGTGGAGGTCCAAAGGTTTTGACCATCAAAATTTTGCATTAGAAAAAATAGTTAGGACCAGAAGATTTTTTTCTAGGACCACCAGAGAAAAAGGATTTTGAGAACTTTCTGATATCTTTGTTTTATACAAAAAAAGTCCACTTCGGTTACTTTAAAAAAAAATGTGGATTGACTAAGATGTCCTTTTTGATCAGTCATATTCACAGGCACTTGTCTCAGAATTTTTTTCCTGACAAGTGCGATGGGGACGCTAAAGTGCGATGGACACTCTAAAGTGCGATGGTATACGCTAAAGTGCGATGGTATACGCTAAAGTGCGATGCTTCCATACGCTAAAGTGCGATGGTCCGCGAAAGTAAAGACGTTAGAAATGTAGTTGGATTATGACGTTAACAGTCGTTTATACAAACTAAAAATGAACACGCCGGAAAATAACTACAGACATTTGATTAACAACTTTTAAACCACATGTCAATGACTTAATTAATTTAATTAATTTAAACAATACCGTGCTATGTCGGGTAAAGCAAAGGTGTTTTATTTTGGTGGCTTGAAGAAGAACTTGTATCCTGCTGTCGACCGTTTTACTATAGTCCCTGTCGATACAAGTAGTATTTGCATATATATCCTCTATCCTGCTTTTATTGGAAGCGAACGGATGCATTCAAATCATTGTTTTTGTTGCAGTTTATTGTGCGGTCTCCGTTAAAATGTTGTCGCTCTTATTGAAAAGCAACGTCGGCAAAATAAAGGGACATGTTTTCATGCGTAAATTATAAATTGTTGGCTAAAACATTAGCATGCACATTGCAGGATAATATAACATGAATGTGTAGTCGCTACAAAAACTAGAGGCTCTAAAGAGCCTGTGTCGCTCACCTTGGTCTATGTGAATATTAAAGGAAGCAGATGGATTCATGACAAAATTGTGTTTTGGTGATGGTGATGTGTTTGTACATCTTACTTTACTGAATATTCTTGCTGCTTAAAATTATCTCTATCTAAAATGAACTTGGACCATTAGTTTCAGTGGAAAATGTTAGTAAAAATTTACAAATTTTATGAAAATTGTTAAAAATTGACTATAAAGAACAATAACTCCTAAGGGGGTCAATTGACCATTTCGGTCATGTTGACCATTTCGGTCATGTTGACTTATTTGTAAATCTTACTTTGCTGAACATTATTGTTGTTTACAGTTTATCTCTATCAATAATAATATTCAAGATAATGACCAAAAACAGCAAAATTTCCTTAAAACTAACAATTCAGGGTCAGCAACCCAACAACAGGTTGTCCGATTCATCTAAAAATTTCAGAGCAGATAAATGTTGACCTGATAAACAATTTTACCCCTTGTCAGATTTGCTCTAAATGCTTTGGGTTTTGAGTTATAAGCCAAAAACTGCATTTTACCCCATGTTCTATTTTTAGCCATGGCGGCCATCTTGGTTGGATGGCCGGGTCACCGGACATATTTTTCAAACTACTAACCCAAAAGATAATTGTGGCCAAGTTTGGATTAATTTGGCCAAGTAGTTTCAGATAAGAAGATTTTTGTAAAATATTACTAAGATTTGCGAAAAATGGTTAAAAATTGACTATAAAGGGCAATAACTCCTAAAGGGGTCAACTGACCATTGTAGTCATTTGACTTATTTGTAAATCTTACTTTGCTGAACATTATTGCTGTTTATAGTTTATCTCTATCTATAATAATATTCAAGATAATAACCAAAAAGAGCAAAATTTCCTTAAAATTACTAATTCAGGGCCAGCAACCCAACAACGGGTTGTCCGATTCATCTGAAAATTTCAGGGCAGATAGATCTTGGACTGATAAACAATTTTACCCCCGTCAGATATGCTCTAAATGCTTTGGGTTTTGAGTTATAAGCCAAAATCTGCATTTTACCCCATGTTCTACTTTTAGCCATGGCGGCCATCTTGGTTTGATGGCCGGGTCACCGGACACATTTTTCAAACTACTAACCCAAAAGATGATTGTAGCCAAGTTTGGATTAATTTGGCACAGTAGTTTCAGAGGAGAAGATTTTTGTAAAATATTACTAAGATTTACGAAAAATGGTTAAAAGTTGACTATAAAGGGCAATTACTCCTAAAGGGGTCAACTGACCATTTCAGTCATGTTGACTTATTTGTAAATCTTACTTTGCTGAACATTATTGCTGTTTACTGTTTATCTCTATCTATAATAATATTCAAGATAATAACCAAAAACAGCAAAATTTCCTTAAAATTACTAATTCAGGGGCAGCAAACCAACAACGGGTTATCCGATTCATCTGAAAATTTCAGGGCAGATAGATCTTCACCTGTTTAACAATTCTACCCCATGTCAGATTTGCTCTAAATGCTTTGGTTTTTGAGTTATAAGCCAAAAACTGCATTTTACCCCTATGTTCTATTTTTAGCCATGGCGGCCATCTTGGATGGTTGGCCGGGTCACCGGACACATTTTTTAAACTAGATACCCCAATGATGATTGTGGCCAAGTTTGGTTTAATTTGGCCCAGTACTTTCAGAGGAGAAGATTTTTGTAAAAGTTAACGACGACGACGGACGACGACGGACGACGGACGACGACGGACGCCGGACGCCAAGTGATGAGAAAAGCTCACTTGGCCTTTTAGGCCAGGTGAGCTAAAAAGGCGTAAATAAAGCTCGTCAAACATCGCCTTTCTCTATCATTTAAATTAAACAAATAAATGTTACACATTCCGATAATAATTACATTTTGTATCTTTAATTATAAGGACGATTGTAAGAGGAGGTGTTCCAATAAGTGATAGACTACGTGTGAACGGCAAGCTACACCAATTATCACAATATTTGTAAATACGCCAAAATCGTAAAAAAATCATTGACTAGTACAAGTATTCTGTGCCACGTAAATTACTTTTCAGCTATTATTACGTGGTCGGTCTTTTAGAATCATTCACTTAAGACTACTGTTAAATTATACTGCCTTTCACATATGGTATACCTTATAATACTAGATTATACAAAAGGACTATTTTTACATTCAGTGTTCTTTAACGTTTTTTATAAAGGCATATATAGAACCTTACCCTATTGGTCCATCGCACTTTAGCGTGATATACAATCGTACTTTAGCGAACAAACAATCATTGCACTTTAGCGTGAGACACCATCGTACTTTAGCGTAGACCATCGCACTTTAGCGTGACCATCGCACTTTAGAGTACCATCGCACTTTAGAGTCCTACATATACTAGACAAACATTGATAATTTCTTGTGCAGTTTAAGATTATTCTTAAAAAAACAAATAGTGGGGGTTAATCCTGGTTCTCTACTGGACGTATCTTAATTTTCTAAACAATTATTGAAAAATTAATTTATGTCATCAAACATAATAAAAATCCGCTATATTTGAAGGCAAATTGAATTTGTATTCATTGATCTTCCGTAGAATATCTCCAGAAGAGGTCCAGATTCTTTTTTTGGGGGGGATTCTTCACTAAAAGACATCCTGGAAATGTGTAGAAGAGACCAATAAAACAGGCCCTAGTAGTTTTGACATCATTTAAATTTCTGATAAACTTTACATTTGTTGAAAAATATCTTAACCCAAACAAATTTTGAAACCTAAACCAAAACCAATCAAAACCAGTTTTAAACCAAAACCTAAAACTAATAAAAACCAGTTTTTTCTGTAACAAATACGCCCTTAATCACAATCAAAATCCAGAGCTGTATCAAGCTTGAATGTAGTCCATAATTGCCCCAACTGTTCAGGGTTCAACCTAGGTGGTCGTATCAAGCTGCGCCCAGGAGAGCATTTCATTTATACTTGTATTGCTAAGTTTTACTAAAGAACAAGTGGACATGTAGTCTCTCGTTAAAGAAAACTCTCATCTTATAGAAATCTTAAGAAATGTACTGCTATTCAGTCGGAAACCAGGTTGAAATAGAACAAAAGAATCGAAGCTCTCTATTAGAGAAGGCGATAAATGTTTACTGTATTGTTTACTATAGTGACAAATTTTAAAAAAAGTTAATAGAAACAAACAAAACTGCAATTTTCTTCTCAATTACGAGGTGTTTTATTTCAAAAACACCATTTGCATAAGTTTTCAATTTATCTAGTACATAGTTAAGCAGAACAATTAGATATCAAGTCGACGACATGGGTATCTTTCAAGTTGGATGACAAAAATGCATAACCTCCGATTTTTTTGAAAAAATTACCACGGACGGAAAAGATATCAATCTATTAGTTCAGTAATTTTCGTGTCTGCCCTTCCATTATGTGACTGAAGAAAAAATTCCAAAAAATAGGTAACAATTGTATCGAAAAGAGAAAATCAAGTGCACCTTTTTATGTTAGGGCGTGTTTGAGTTGAGTATTTTGTCTTGATATCGTTCAAAGTAAGAATATTTCATACATCGTCTCGCTTCAGATTCTATCATTTTTATAAATTAAAGCTACAGGTTGACTTTATAACACAAAAAAATAACAGTACTAAAAGATGAAATATATGGGTCAAGTGAAATACCTATCTAATGAGTCACACAAACAGGGAAGGTGTGTTCGAATAGCTATTTTTTTACTGAAAGTACTTGACGACAGTCTTACAAGTTGGATGATGAAAATGCATATCTTCGAAAAATTCTAATTTTTTGTGTGTGATAACTAGGGTTTATAGTCTTCAACCACTAAAAAAATCTAGTCTGCCCTTCCACGAAATATTTAATTAGATTTTTTTTAAATGTTTATGATTTTTCGAAAATTCCACCTAACAACCGATCAGACAATAGTTTTAAGTTGAATCAATGCAGACAAGATCATTAACTGATGCTCATTAGCTAGTTGATACATTTGTCTTTTAAAATATAACTGACATATAAGGATCGTATTGGTGCAATGTGGATAAATTTATCGGTTTCCAAGAGCAAAATTGGTAGCGCGTCATCGCTACAATGGCTTCCATTTTTACGATTGTGAAAATGAACTGGCGTAATGGGGAGATAATTTTGACGAAGTAGGATCCTGACTGTATTGAATTATTGTTTTCCCGTTCCCTTCTCTAAATTGCCTTTCTTATGCATTTACCTCAACTAAAAGACCTCTCATTAGAACTTTTAGATCTGCAAACACACAGCACAAATGAAAGGGAAACCCGTTTTGAAAAAGAAAAGGTAAACAAACATGCACTGCAAGGTATAGATAATGTTTATTGATTCTGAAAGACAAATACTTAATCACTTAAAACCTGTTATGACAAAGTTTGATTAACAAAGGAAACGTCTGAAAATTCGGAAAGAAATAAACACTGTTCTATCAACTTTCTTATTTTTCAGGTACTCCATGATTCTGTGTGGATTGTTATTTAAGGTTATGACTGTAAAGCTTATGCAACACAACAATTAGGAGCTAAAGTTTTGGATTAACAATTACTGAATGATATATGTTGTAGTTATATTAAGATTATGCATTATGGATTTGTAATAAATAAAAACAGAAACATGCATAGAGGACTTAGTTTATTATATGCAAGTATGTATATGCATGTGTTCAATTATTTCCTTAAGATGCTTAACAATATAATAACATTAAACTCATTTCAGATAACATTAATCATGATTATTCAAACGAATTACTTCGACTTTTGGTTATCTTTCTCTTAAAATATTGTAAATTTAATATTACTTCGTCAAACATGTCAAAAGCAGTCATTCAGTGTTCCGGAACCATAACCTCTTACTACTCATGTCTTTATACTGGACCTACAAGACTGTCTACCAGTTAACTGTGTACAAAGTGTTGAGACATAATTTATCTCTTTCTTATTTTTACCTCACTTGGTCCGCAAGTCGGCTTTTCTCCTCACGTGGCGTCCATCGTCCGTCGTTGTCGTCGTTGTAAACTTTTCACAGTTTGAACTTCTATCAAATCACTGTATGGAATGAAACCAAACATCGCATGTGCTGTTACTTTGTAGCTGATTCATCATCCAAGATGGTCTCCAGCAAGGGACTTCATTTAACATGGGACCCTTATGACAATACATACAAATGTCTTGCTTTAGGGAACTTCTGAATGGGATACCAAACATGTTCCTTGTGTGATGCTGACCAAGTGTTGTTATTTTGTAGCCGATCCATCATCCAAGATAACCATCATCAGTGAGGTACTAAGTTTATCATAGGACCCTTTGGGCTTTACAAACAAATGTATTTTTTAGAGAACAACTAAATGGAATGATTTAAAACATGACAAGAATGTTACTAATGAGGTGCCAATCAATCATCCAAGGTGTCTACCAGCGGGGAATTTCGGTTAATATAGGACCCCAGGCGCGGATCCAGAGGGGGGTTCCGGGGGTTGGAACCCCCTTTTTTTGGACGATCAATGCATTTGAATGGGGACATGTAATTGGAACCCCCCCCCCCCTTTTGTCCTGGGTTCGGAATCCCCCTTTTTAAAATGGCTGGATCCGCCCCTGGACCCTATGGGAAATATATACAAATGTCTTCCTCTAGAAAACCGCTTAGTGGATTGAAACCAAACATGGTACGAATGGTTCTGTTGAGGTGCTGAACAAGTGTTGTTACTTTGTAGCTGATTTATTATCGTCCTTGTTAAAAAGTAAAATCACAAAAATACTGAACTTAGAGGAAAGTCTAATGAGGGCCCTCATGGGGTTTTTGATTATGTGATTACTTGGCCGTTTTTTTAATGATTATTTGATTATTAAGCCAAATATTTCATGATTATTTGATTACCTAGGACTGTATTTTTAGTTTATGATTATTTGATTACTAAAGATAAGCAAATATTTAATGATTATGTGATTATATTGGCAATAAAATGGTGATTATGTGATTACTAGGACCCCCCCCATGAGGGGCCTCTCTAATCGGAACTTGAAGTCCATAATCACATGGCAACATAATAATTTTCGAGTAGAAATTGCCAACTTAAGTAATTATAATTGCCAACTTAAGTAATTATAATTGCCAACTTAAGTAATTATAATTACAATGTACTTAAGTTGTCAATTTCTACTTGAGCATTATTAAAATTTGAAACTTTTGCATTTTGATTTTAAAATTAAGTTTATCTTATGATTTTGTAGTTTTCGTGACAAGTCGAAAACAATTTTTTTTCTTTCAATTTTAGCATTACATATAGTGGCAGCTGAGGGTGAAACAAACAATTTTTTTTTCTCAGAATCAAAAACAAATTATTTTTTTCTCCAAAAACTGGAAACAAACTTTTTTCCAAAAAAAAACATAGCCCCCCCCCCCCCCCCCCCCCCCCCAGAAAATCAAATGGTTGCTGCCTAATTGATTCTTATAATTCATCTAAATTGTTATCTTTAATTATTAAACAATGAAAACCTTTCTTGTGTTTTAGCTATATCTATCAGAACAGTCTACCAATAGACTGATCCCCTGTCCCTTGGTTCAGACACATATTAGTTAGCTCCTCTCCCTTATATCTTGGTGACATATCTGTTACTATATAATTGTACGTTGATCTTAATAGTTCAGTTGGTGAAATTTTCGTAAGCCACTGTAAGCTTTTCATCAGTAATGGTAAACTTCTTTGAACTTTAAGAATAAATGAGTACATTGTCGGAATGAATTGATATGTTGGGCACACATCAATGAGACATGTACATTAACTGACATGTATAAACATCAAAGAGGCACAACCTTTTGGGAATTTTGGGTCCTCAATGCTCTTAAACTTTGTACTTGTTTGGCTATACAACTATTTTGATCTGAGCGTCACTGATGAGTCCTATGTAGACGAAACGCGCGTCTGGCGTATTAAATTATAATCCTGACACAGGGGCTTGTTACAATTGCCGGGTTTACTATCCATACGAACCCCTAAAAAAAATTACAACAATAATTTGAAGCATTGTCGCAAATGAGCTTCCTCCCTTGTGTTTTTTAGGGGTTCGTATGGATAGTAAACCCGGCAATTGTAACAAGCCCCTGTGATCCTGGTACCTTTGATAACTATTTACACCACTGGGTCGATGCCACTGCTGGTGGACGTTTCGACCCCGAGGGTATCACCAGGCCAGTAGTCATCACTTCGGTGTTGACATGAATATTAATTATGTGGTCATTTTTATAAATTTCCTGTTAACAAAACTTTGAATTTTTCGAAAAACTGAGGATTATCTTATCCCAGGAATAGTCCCCGAGAGTATCACCAGCCCAGTAGTCAGCACTTCGGTGTTGACATGAATATCAATTATGTGGTCATTTTTATGCCCCACCTACGATAGTAGAGGGGCATTATGTTTTCTGGTCTGTGCGTCCTTCCGTCCCACTTCAGGTTAAAGTTTTGTCAAGGTAGTTTTTGATGAAGCTGAAGTCCAATCAACTTGAAACTTAGTACACATGTTCCTTATGATATGATCTTTCTTATTTTAAAACAAAATTTGACTTTTGACACCATTTTCATGGTCCACTGAACATAGAAATTAAAAGTATGAGTTTCAGGTTAAAATTTTTGGTCAAGGTAGTTTTTGATGAAGCTGAAGTCCAATCAACTTGAAATTTAGTACACATGTTTCTTATGATATGATCTTTCATATTTTTAGACTAAATTAGACTTTTGACCCCATTTCCATGGTCCACTGAACATAGAAATTAAAAGTGTGAGTTTCAGGTTAAAGTTTTCGGTCAAGGTAGTTTTTGATGAAGTTAAAGTCCAATCAACTTGAAACTTACTACACATGTTCCTTATTAGTTGATCCTTTTACTTTGAAGGCCAAATTAGATTTTTTACCCAATTTCACGGTCCATTGAACATGGAAAATGATAATGCGAGTGGGGCATCCGTGTACTTTGGACACATTCTTGTTATAAATTTCCTGTTACAAAACTTTGAATTTTTCGAAAAACTGAGGATTTTCTTATCCCAGGAATAAATTACCTTAGCCGTATTTAGCACAACTTTTTTGGAATTTTGGGTCCTCAATGCTCTTAAACTTTGTACTTGTTTGGCTATACAACTATTTTGATCTGAGCGTCACTGACGAGTCTTATGTAGACGAAATGTGCGTCTGGCGCATTAAATTATAATCCTGGTATACCTTTGATAACTATATAGGGATGTGTATTGAAGTACAATATGCAAGAAATTTCATGTTGTAAACTATATTTAGTTTGTATATCTTGTCATGGCTTTGTCATTGTTAATGTCATCTGACATCATTTTCATTGACTGTATCGTGATTTATTATGTTCACTGTAAGCACAAGTTTGACATGTGGAGCAGGATCTGCTTACCCTTCCAGAGCACCTGAGATCACCCCTAGTTTTTGGTGGGGTTCGTGTTGGCAATTTTTTAGTTTTCTATGTTGTGTCATGTGTACTATTGTTTGTCTTTTTTATTTTTAGCCATGGTGTTGTCAGTTTATTTTCGATTTATGAGTTTGACTGTCCCTCTGGTATCTTTCGTCCCTCTTTTAGATATCAAGTCAGTCTCATAAGGTTTTGATTGCATTTCATGCAATCTTTACCTAAAATGTCTACGAAAGAGTCTGATCAAGGTTTTTGTATATAAACAGGTTTCTTGTGAAATAAAAACAAATATAGGAATAAACAAAAGCCATTACTGCCAAGCTTTCCTGTGTGCAGTACTTTTTTTTTTTAGAAAAGTCTAAAGAACATTTTAGTTCAACCTGCTGAAAGCTCATATTAAAGACAAACAGGTAAAAGGTATATAAATGTGAACAGTCTTCACATGATGTAAACAGATCATCACAACATACAGCTTACAATTTATAAAGCTATCCTGCAGGAAACATTATCAACAGGTGTATTTTGCTACAGGAATGCAATTCATCTGTTAAAACTTTTCATTTAAAGGCAGAAGATTATACATTTATGGTATTCTACAAATACTAAATATTGTGTCACAATATTTTTGTTGAGGCTTTGACTTTAGTCGAAAAAGTGAGACATAGCTATCCTACATTCCGCCATCGTCCACAAATATTCACTCTGTGGTTAAAGTTTTTGAAATTTTAATAACTTTCTTAAACTATCCTGTGTTTGTACCAAACTTGGACAGAAGCTTGTTTATGATCATAAGATATATAGTATCCAGAGGTAAATTTTGTAAAAAAAATAAATCCTGTTTTTCCGTATTCTACTTTTAATAGACTTATCCAATTAGCAAATCTCCAGGAAAATGATTTGTAGCTGCTCTTTGAAAATTCAATGTATTGACTGAAGTTTTTATGTTCATTCTTAAGTTCAGAAATTAGCAATATATAGAAACAATCATGAATATCCTCTTTAATAAGTTCATAGAAATTTCAATACAACTTATAAATGAAATAGAAGATATCATAACAAATTAAAATCTCATCCAAATCAATAATTATTGATAGACAACTTGTTGTTTGCTTAAATACCAACGGTAAGTATCCAGGACATGAATAAGTAACTGATTCTTTCATCATCATTTATTTGATTCTATTTCACTATGGAGAGAGAGAGAGAGAGATCAGGTAAATATTATTCTAAACAACAATCTTATATCACATTTATTTACAGGTTTTACCTAAACAATTGATACATAAAACTTTATGGAAATCTTAACATTTACAAATTACTGATAATCTTCTGCTTGGAGTTTAGAGTAGTACTGAGATTTAAACGTGTTAAATATCTTTATTCTACAGAGTAAAAGACAACAGTTCAAGTTAATCTTTAACAAGTATCATATTTTACTTATTTGACAATAAAGAATTCATTCAAAATTCCTTACATCAAGTACAGTTTAGTTATAAACTTTTTAAAAACACATATCTCATATCAATCATACATACACAACTTGCATTCATTCACACATGAAAATAATACATACACACATATGTATACACCACACATATACATACATCCACACATGTATACACTACACCATACACATCATAAACTCATGTATTTACAACACC
Organism: Mytilus edulis; assembly: GCF_963676685.1. Lineage (NCBI taxonomy): Eukaryota > Metazoa > Mollusca > Bivalvia > Mytilida > Mytilidae > Mytilus > Mytilus edulis. The sequence continues at coordinate 1,158,861 of NC_092352.1, forward strand.
ATACACATATACACCCATTCATTTTTGTTGACAGTTCTATCTACTTCTGGTCATGTATGATTTGAAAGTGTCTGATTTCATAAATAAAACATAAGCTGCTGCTATACCAAGTCCAACTCCTCCTCCTATTAAGGACTTCCGCGGTCCACCTGGAAAATATAAATAATAATTTGATGAACTTTAACATATTTTAATTTTTAATTTTTATTAAATCAAAATTTTAAAGCCTCTTTCTTAAACAGTCAAATTGAATACTGTAAACCAACTTATTTTCGCGGATACTTTATTTCGCGTTTTACCAATTCTAGTCCATTTCGCGCCTTTTAAAATTCACGATTTTCTTATTTACTTGATGTAGATTAATAACGATTTACTTATTCGCGACGATTTATATTCGCGTTATTTTTCTCCTCGCGAAAGTCACGAAAATAAATCGCTCGCGAAAATAAGTTGGTTTACAGTAATAGAGGAAAATCAGTTTTAAATATTAAATATCATGAATAAGTATTCATTTAACCGTCATGTTTATGCAAAAAGCTGATAAAAATAACAGAGTGTGAAAAGGGTTGTTTTGTACTTTAGACATTTAGACCTATAATGTCAATTTGTTTTGTTCACACACAATTGTCAATATAATTAAATTTTATGCAGCTTTCATACAATTGAGAGGTTTAGCAAGCTTTAAAACCAGGTTTAATCAAACATTTTCTACATAAAATAATGCCTGTTCCAAGTAAGGAATATGACAGTTGTTCTCCATTCGTTTGACATGTTTGAGCTTTTCATTTTGACATTTGATTACAGACTTTCCTTTTTGAATTTTCAGTATTTTTTAGATGTTAAGAAGAAAATAAAATATATCTGGTAGTGTGATATTTTTACTAAGATTTTGAGTATTTGCTGGACCTGTCCTTACCTGCAGATTTGTATAGAAGACCGGTAGCAGTCGCTGCTGTTATTGTATTGTATTCGTCATCTTCACCTCGTGCTAACTGTAATCCAACACCAAATAAACTGTACAACAAAGCTACAAACAGAAAACATCTAAATCTTAATACTTCGCCACTGTAATCCCACAACAAATAAACTGTACAACAAAGCTGAAACAGAAAACATCTAAATCCTAATACTTCGCCACTGTAATCCCACAACAAATAAACTGTACAACAAAGCTGAAACAGAAAACATCTAAATCTTAATACTTCGCCACTGTAATCCCACAACAAATAAACTGTACAACAAAGCTGAAACAGAAAACATCTAAATCCTAATACTTCGCCACTGTAATCCCACAACAAATAAACTGTACAACAAAGCTGAAACAGAAAACATCTAAATCCTAATACTTCGCCACTGTAATCCCACAACAAATAAACTGTACAACAAAGCTGAAACAGAAAACATCTAAATCCTAATACTTCGCCACTGTAATCCCACAACAAATAAACTGTTCAACAAAGCTGAAACAGAAAACATCTAAATCTTAATACTTCGCCACTGTAATCCCACAACAAATAAACTGTACAACAAAGCTACAAATAGAGAACACCATAATCTTAATACTTATAAAACTGTATAAATCCTGTACCATATGTGTGATGGAGAGGAGTTAAATTATCTGTTCCTAGATGTTTAGTCATGGTGCATAATGGAGTATGATTACCATTATTATATATAGAGCCTATTCTTTATATTATATATAAACATATCTAAAAGTGTCATTGTTAAAGCATTTAATGGCCATATTCTTTATATATATATATATATATATTTAATAGCAGAAAAAGCTGACAGTGGTTGAAAAATATGACTTCCATTTAGTCAATAATCACAAATCAAAACTTGAAAAGTATTTATTTCAAAGATCTTAACTTATTTTCCAAAACAATGTGCAGCACCCTCAAATAATAAGTGACAATTGCCATTTTTTTTATATCAGTAACAATGTTCAGCTGAAGGACGCCTCCGGGTGCGGGAATTTCTCGCTACATTGAAGACCTGTTGGTGACCCTCTGCTGTTGTTTTTTATTTGGTCGGGTTGTTGTCTCTTTGACACATTCCCCATTTCCATTCTCAATTTTATCAGTTCAATATTTGACAAGTAATTGATGAAAGGTTCTGAAAAAGTAATTGAACAGAAATGACCTAATGTGTTGTTTTCTTATCAATAAAGAACCATTACTCTCAAAAGGGAAACAAGAAAATTGCCACATCCAAACAGACCTCTATTTAGTCATCACACATTGTCACAGTAACTACATATTTAAATTCCAAAAGCATTGACTGAATAGTTCGAAAGAACTATAACACAGGAACAGCTGGATACTGCGACTCTTTTCACAAAAAATATTTCAATTAGAATTGATCATAAGTAAGGGTTTAAACTGAAATGTGTGTGACTTACAAGTACTTTAACAGATTTGTTGCGAAGGTCAGAGAAAATTATTCTGTAATTAATTTTAGGACAAATTTCTTACGGAATCCCAGGTAGGGGGTAAAACATTCACTCTATGCCTAACAAAATTTCTTGAAATGTGTCAAAAGATAACTTGTCTCAACAGTTAACACCTTTCCAAAAGCTGATTAGGGGATGAGGTTACATAAAATGCCCCCTAGTGACTCTGCTCATTCCAGGGTAAAAGTAGGGTAATAACATAAAAATAATCAACCTACCTATTACACCTACTGACTGTGCTGAAGCTGCTCCTCTTTTACCTATAAAATTTAACATCCTGTAAAATAAAAAGCAGTAATTAATATATGCTGTGAGCCAGCCATTCAGACTTGATAGCAAAAAGCTGTACATCCATTTTCCAAGGAATTCATTACATTAAATTATTTCTTTATGAACATTTCATTCATTTTTATGAAACTCTCTCTCCAAGTCTAGAAAGGAAAATACATTTTTCAACAAACAGTTTTGTCTACCTTAGCTAGCTATATATAAAGCTTCCTTTAAAAAATTTGAACCAAACATATTTTGTAGTTGTCTTGATTTTGTTTGTGCATCTTATCTTTTTTCTCGAGAAAACGGAGTCGATACAGGTGTGTGACCCTGAAATGCCTAATGTTTTTAGCTATTCCTGGTATCCATGGTATCCTTTTTGAGTATTATGTGAATTAGTAAAATGTCTCTTTCTATTCTGGAGATTTCTGACTTAATTTTGTAGTTTAAATTTGTCTTGACCAACAGTTTAGTAAACTTGTGAATATTGTCAACTGTTCATAAATTAAGATAACTAAGAATGAATTGTCTCCCTTTGTATATATATTTAAAGAAAACACCTGTGATATAATATACGTCTTGTGCTGAATACCATCACTTCTACATCTATATAACATTAATAAAATACTATCACAATTTATTTTCATTTTTAAATTTGAAACCAGATTGATCAGATAAAGGTTCACTTCAAATTCAACTAGCAAGTTATAGCTATAGAAGGGTCAAAAGTATTGCTCCTTTTTATTATATACCCTATGGGGCTGATGTACATATAAAACATCTATTATAACACTCTGAAGGTCATGTCAATGTCATATATAACACTTACTGTGTTCTCTTTACGGCGGTTGACATGTCTGTAGCTCCTTTAATCTCTCTGTAACCAGTGTAAATACCATTCATGCCACCCGCTGCTCCACCTGAAAATAAAACAGGTATATTCAATTATTTATCAAATAAAAGTTAAAACAGTTAAGGTATCTATATATGTATTTCTTCTTTTATAAATTTTGCTTTATAAGTTTATCTAAATTATTTTAGACTCAAGGAAATAAAGAGCTTAACACATCAGGGTTTGTCATGTGTGTCTTATGTAGTTTGTATTTTTATCTTTATCCTTGTGTTTGCTCTTTGAAATTAAAACAAAATGAAAAAATCAATTCCAAACATGTTTGTTATTTAAATATATGTATACATCAATCTTCTTTAATTTAAATCCAACATTTATTACATTAATAATGACATGAAAACTTGTTTTTTTTCTTCAATCTCTTTAAGATGTCATTTACCAGATGGCATTGCTGGCATGGTTACCTGTACTATTTCTACTTTCAAAAGAGAAAAATATGTATTTGACTAAAGACATTTTTTGGAATGGACTTTATTATTGTTTATACTGTAAACTCATACCAATTTTCATGGATTCAAGTCAACCAATGACATATTTTATAAAGTTTTCTTTAATCCACGAAAAATAAATAAATCCACAATACCTTAACATATGTTAATAATTTAATTTTGGATGTAACACGTCTTCTGATTGGCTGGCGTTATTTTGTTATGAGCCCATAGACATAATTTAGTCATGTGACCGTGACATCATCAACGTTTTTTCATGGTTTTCTACGATTTAAAATGGAATTTAGAATTAAATTATAAGAAATGACTGTACTATTTTTTCTGTCTATTCGAAAAAACATAAAAAATGTGGTGCACACTGTTAAATAACCTGCTACGCGCGTTATTCAGTGTGCACCGCGTTATTCAGTGTGCACCAAATTTTTTATGTTATTTCTCCATAGACAGAAAAAATATTAGTCATTCCTTAAATATATTCAATACATATTTTTCCATTCTAGTATTATCAGAATGAGGAACGAGCAAAAACGAGAAAATAAAACCTTTTATAATGAGTGAGAAATTCATGACAACTATACACATTATAATTGCTTGAAACATGAAAATTAGGAAGAAATCTTCTTATTTTTGATTGCATGATAAAGAAGTTACAAGTGACAGATAGAAACAAAAGGGATCTTTATATCAAGTATTAAGCAATCAGGTCTTCTAACTTCTAAAATATACAGCTTAATACATATGCATTATTGTTTTGCCGCTAAATTGACATTCTACGACATTTGTTCCACTAACTCAAAAATGATTTCATTATTCTTGATTTTTTCCTGAATTGAAATGACTCAGAACAAACATTTGCTTTCCAGATTAAGTAAAAAAACTCAGAATTGGTATATTAATTATTATTAGATTAATTTTGTTTTTATATCTAATCAAGCAAATGAAGTATTTACATGTACATAAACTCTTTCAGGTCTTTAAAATTTAACATGAAAATTACAAACAAAACTACCTATTAAGTTATTAACACTTTATTCAGTTTTACCTGTGATAAAACAATGAAATACCTGCAAAGATTGATCCTCCAATTTGTGCAAACGCCATTTCAAATCTTCCTCGTTGTCGACCAGCACCCTCGGGGAAAATAAAGCCATCATCCTTGGTCTATAAAATAAACAGGTTTAGCTTAATTAAATATACATGTATAAATAACTTGAATCCTAACAATTATCAACTTCATCAGTCTAAGTTTTTTTGCCTAAATATTTTTCGTAGACCCCTCCCCCATCAGTCTTAGTTGTTGACGTATTTTAAGAGTATCATTATGCATACAAATACTAGACTTTGTTGTTACTTTGGTCTGGTGTCCTTAAAACACAGCATACCAAACAATTCTAAAATAAGTAAACTTTTGTGTTTTCAATATACAATTGTATGAAAGACATAAAAAGCCTTTAATCAACATGATCAAATGCACTTTTGGTCGCCATTTTACAATAAGTTTGTTTTTTTAATCTGGCAACATGGTTAAAGATCTCCTGGAATATTTTCAGTTCTGACCTGTTAACAGAATTCAAAATATGTTTCTACTTCCAAGTCCCCTATGCTCTTGCATGTAATATTAATGTAATTTTCAATAGTGTTGTTGATTTTTTTTTACCATGAATGCCTAACGGCAGTTGATGTTTCAACAACAAATCTGCTGAATTCATCAAATAAGTAACTGCAAAATGTCCTGTCATTGACCATAAACCTCGTCCTGCTTTAAATAAAAGAATACCAATATCTTGTACATTAAATCCAACAGTTTCCAGAGAAAGAATGTCATGCAGTTTCATTTCACCGACATTCAAGTTTACAAAGAATGAACATGATGAATGTAAACAGGAAATGAGGTGCAGTTGCCCAGGGTTCTCACTAGGAATTTTTCATGGTGAGTCCTGGGACTCATCACTTTTAGAAATGGTGAGTCCCAGCAGATTTTGATGAGTCCAGGATGCATGTAATTTTTTGTGTCTCAATATGAAGAAATATGAAAAAATAAAACTGGAACGATGCGTGTTAGATTGATAATTTTTATTATATCTGATAATAAATCATGTTATTGTATCTTGATATTGTTCACTACAACATGTATATCAGGCATTTAAAAGGCACTACAGTACATACACAATAAAGCATTTATTATAAAAGCACTATAGATCATTAATAAAACACAAAGCAGATATATAAAAGCACTACATTTTAGACTAAAGAAGCACTACATAGATAAAACATACAACAGTTAATATGTACATATATTTCACAATAACAGTTACACAATACAATAATTGAAACACTTTTGTTCATTTTGAAAGTCTATCACAATATCTTTATTTTCTTCTGTTTCTTTGGTCAAGGAACTTTGTCAGTGAGGATGATGGGTTGAAGTCATCTAGTGCTGGTCCATCTTGTTGAACTCTCATCAGTTTGGATACTGTCTCTGGTTGGAGTCTTGATCTTAGTTTTGTCTTTATTCTGTTCTGGCAGGAGAAACCTCTTTCACATGCTACACTGGTTACAGGAGAAACAAGTAAAAGTTCATATAGTAAAGCAAAGTCTGGATATTCATCTGAGTAGTTGTTAAGAATTTGAGTGGCCATCTGTTGAAGGGTGAGAGATTTCTGTTGGCGAAGTAGTAGTTTCAGATCTAGGTAGTTGGATGTTGCTCTATCAACATCTATTGGTAGACTGTCCTTGAAGTGGTTTAACATCTCAGGGTTGTGTTGTGTTGGTCTTTTACTTGGTACTGATGATTCAATGTCATCAGGTTTTCTTTTAAAGAAGGACTTTAACTTTTTTTTTTTTTTTTTTTTTTTTTTTTTTTTTTTTAAATGAGCACTCAGACTGAAGGGTTTGGAAGACAATTTTAAAACGATAATCACAATATGACTTAACTTTTTACTCATACAGTAATATGATTAGTATATAATATTAATAATTAATAGCTGTTAAAGAGTGATGAACATATATGCATAGAAAGAAGCTGGGTTTGTGCTTTATTTATTAACAGATGTCTAGTGAGTTAACAAAGCTATATTTAACCAATAAAAACAATTTATTCATCATCAAAAATATTGGGATGCAGGCCTCAACCTTCATTCTCATGTTGGTGGAAGAGGTATATGTGGCCAAAATTTTGTCATCATTGTGCTCCGAACATTAAAAGTATTTTATTGGAAATAAAATATATAACATATACACACAAATTATAACAATAAGTAACATATTTTACTAAGTAATATTGTTTTTATCTAAATATATATCTCTATTTCTATGAAATGTGGTGTTAAGAGTATGAATTAAACCACCTGAATTGTTTACATAACTAATTTGATAAATTGAATAAACATATGCATACATAGATGGGAATAGTTCCTGTGGTATGTTAAATAACAAACAGTGTAATTCATTTAAAACAAAAGTTTCATCATTTATTTCTATTCTAATGAAGTCATTTATATATTTTCGGAATAGTCTTAATTTTTTACAATGTAGCAGTAAATGATTTAGTGTTTCATTTTCCGAGTTACAGAAAAAGCATATCGGAAAAACGTTACTATAATTTCGTCTTTTTTGATTATCTTTAGTAGGAAGAGCATTATGCACAACTCTATAAATAAAATCTTGCTGGTAATTGCTTTTGATATTCCTAATATTACTCCATATATCTGTAAAATCGACATAGCTAAACTTTATTTCAATTTTATGTTTATGATTATCAATTTCGAGAATTTTCTTATAAATATTTTTGGGGTTTATACTTTGTAGATCAATTTTATTCTTATGATTTATTAAGAGAGCTTTTAATTTTGTATAAACTCTTGGTAAGATCATAGTATGTTGATATTTATTATTTCCTAATTCTGCATTAAACTCCCTTAATGTGTAACCTAAGTAATATATCATAAAACATGTCCAAACAGAAGTATTTCCTTGTAAAAAACAAGTTGCTCTTTGGAGAAGCATGGCATCTATTTTCAGATTTATATACGGTATTTGTTGTCCACCTCTATCATACATTTGTGATAGAGACTTTCTATTTATATATTCAGAGTTACTCCTTCCCCAAAAGAAAGTGTAAATATATCTATTTATTTGTGTGATATATTCAGGTAAAGGGGACACAACTCTAGCAACAAATAAGATTTTACTTATGATATAGGTATTTATAACAATAAGTTTATGTTTAAAATTTAGCTTTCTATTTTCCCATTTTTTTTACTGTATTTCCTATACTATGAATAATGGGTAGCCAACTTTGACTGGACTTACCAAACCAAATGCCCAGTGTTTTTACGCTCTCCTTTGTTAAAAGTTTTAAACAAGCGTCTTCTTCTGGGGCATTACAAATATTTAATATTTCTGTTTTGTTTTTATTTATCTTTGCTCCTGATGCTTTTCCAAATTTTTCAAATTCATTCATAAATAAGATATAATCTTTAATATCTGTTGTTATTGTTGTACAATCATCAGCATGTTGGAAAAGTTTTATTGGATCTTTTAAATTTGGAATGTTAATGCCTTTTATGTTTTTATTTCTTCTTATTGAGCTTGCCAGTGTTTCAATAGCTAAGGCATATAAATTCATAGAGAGCGGACAGCCTTGTCTAACTGATCTTGTAATTAAAATTTCTTCTGTTAACTGACCATTGACTTGTATTTTACTTTTTATATCTTTATATAGTATCTTAATCCATCTTACGAATTCTACTGGTAGGTTCATTTTCTTTAAAACTTTAATAAGAAATTCATGTTTAATCTTGTCGAATGCTTTTTCTTGGTCAAAATTTATTAAAAAACCTTTTATATCGTTCAAATTCATATGGTCGAAAATGTCTGAAATCGAGATAATATTATCAAAAATATTTTTTTCTTCGCCAGCTCCTGTTTGTTTTATATCAACTAGTTTATTTATTACTTTAGATAATCTTTTAGCTAAAGTTTTTGTGATTAATTTATAATCAAAGCATAATAAGCTTATAGGTCTCCATTGTTTTAGGTCTTTTTTATCCCCTTTATTTTTATAATTTAATGTGATTATACCCATTTTCATTGTTTCGGTTAATTCCCCTTTTAAGTATATATTATTTACAATTTCAACAACTTCATCCCCAATTACATTCCAAAATTTTAGATAAAACTCTTTACCTAAGCCATCTATACCTGGGGATTTATTGTTTTCGAAATCTTTAATATTATTTAGACATTCTTCTTTGCTTATAAATTGGTTTAAAACTGACCAATCTTCTTCTTTTAATTCATTTAATTCTATTTTCCCTAGATATTCATCAACCTCTTGATCATTAAAGCCATCAGAGGTATATAGCTCAGAATAAAAATCTAGAATTATTTGTAATATTGAATTTTTATCGTCAGTAGCTTTATTGTTTTTATCTAGTAATGATTTTATTTCCTTCTTTGTGCCTCTTTTTTCTTCTGCTATTTTAAAGATTTCGATATTTTTTATATCTTCTTTATAAAAACACTCACGTGATCTGATTAATGTACCTATTTTCTCTTTTGTTTCAATTGCTATTATTTCGTCCTTAATTGTATTTATTATAGAGCAGTTTTGAGAGGGTTTTGCTTCTTCGGCTAAAAGTGAGTCATATAACTTATTCAACTTTGATTTACTAATTTTTGCTTGAACCCTTGAGAAATTTATTGTTGTTTCTTTTATTTGTTTTTTTAAGAGGTCCCAACCTTTTAGAGGGTCATATTTCAGTTTATCTTCTTTCCATTGTTTGATAATATTTGATATTAATACGGTATATTTTTCATTTTCAAGAAGACTATTATTCATTTTCCAAAACCCACGACCCCATTTTTGCCGTTTATATTGTATGTTAATCTGAACCATTTTATGATCTGACTTTTTATATGGAATATGTTTAATTTCACTTATTTTATTAATAAATTCATTATCTGCATAAAACCTGTCAATTCTAGTACGCGAACCAGAGATGTTGTAGCATGTAAAATTTGCCTTGTCTTTATGGATTTCTCTATAAACATCTTTAATTTTCATAGTATCTTTGATACTTTTAAATTTATCAAGTATATATTTGTTAAGTCTACAATTCATGTTATTTGAATCTATTTTGTCTTCTATGAAATTAAAATCTCCAGTCAATATATATTTATTTTTTGAACTATATTGTTCTACATTTGAGACATAGTTTAGTAGAATGTCATAAAATAATCGTTGTTCCTCCCTCAAACCACATTGTGGTGCATAAAGGTTCAGAAGATTTATGACAGTATCATTATAGACGTAGCTATTGTGGATTAGTCTACCTTTTAGCGGTGTTGGAACCCTATGAGATTTAAAAAGTTTTAAATCTTTATTTACTATTGTTATGACACCTGTAGATCTACTTACACCATTTGAAAAGTCTACATTTTTATTAAATTTTTGTTTTATATCTTGTATAACATCTGGCGACATATAACCAGTTTCCTGTAAACAGATGATGTCTATATTTCTATTATCATCTAATATTTCATAAATTTTGTTTTCAAAACCATTTTTAATGTTCAATGTAAAAAGAAGCATATTAATGTAATTATATATGAAAAATACAGTAAACATATTATCAATATATGAGAGTGATTGTTATAATTAGACATTTTAAGAGTTATGTGGGAGGGGGTTTAGAATTTGCAGGACTAATGTTACTGCTTTTTTGCGTCTGAGTCTTTGCTAGTTTTTGATCTTTCCCCGTTTGAACAGAACTCTCAATACTTAGTCTATCTCGGTTTCTCTTTTTTTCCTGGTCCTTTTCTCTTTCCGAACTTTTTGTTTTGTCTTTTTCTTTATTTTTATCAACTCTCTTTGCACTTAAAGATTTTCGTTTTGGTAGGGGAACTTTATCACCCACTATGTCGCAACCCTCTTTGACAGCCTCAGAATAAGGTTTGTTCGACGACGACATACGGGCTACAATCTCATCACCTGTCTTTGCCCTCTCGCCCTTACTAGTTTTAAAAGACGGTGTGCCTTTTGTTTTATCCTTATCTAAATCTTTTGTTTTTTCTTGACCCTCTGGATGCCCATCTGCTTTAGTAGATTTCCCCGAAATTTGCGTCTTTTCACTCAATGTGAAGTCAAAGTTAAACCCATTTCCAAATTTAGCAAGAGAATTTAAGACATTCGGGTTTGGCTGAAAAACTGAATCGGAAATTTTATTTTCCACATTGTTTTCATTTTTGTCCTTGTGCTCTAGCATGGGTTGATTTGTACATTGAAGTTCCGTGTGGTCTTTTTTCCCACATTTCAAGCAAGGAACTGGTATGAAATCTGGGACCGGAAAATTTTGCGGACACTCTTTTGAGACATGACCGTGGTCACCACAAGAGTAACACTTCTTTCCCTGTGGTTGACCTTCATATTTAATTGACACTGACTGACCTTTAATGTATAGTTTTTTGGGATTTGTCGGTATAGCTTTTTCATACGCACAATTCTCACTCCTGATTGTATATTAGGGAACTCTTTGAAGCTCGGAGATATAAGTTTTTGGATTTCTCCATAAATCTCAAATTTTGACCTTACTGCCATTGGTTTTATTTCGAATGGGAGGCCAAAAACAATCACATCAATGTAATCTTTTAGACCTAGATTTAAAGGTTCTGCACGCCTTGATCTAAAGGTGGTGTCATTTACAACAAAAGTCTGAAATTCATTTAAGAATGTTTCTAGAGAATGTTCGTCCTGGCATGTTTCCAGGTAACTACTTTTCCCTGATTTTTGAAAGCATACTATAAGGTCAGTAATGTTTACAGAGAATTGGAGAGTGAACAAGACATCTCTTGTGTTTATTTGCTCAGCTGTTTCCTTCTGGAAATCGCTATTGGACTCGTCAACATATATGACTAGGGTGTTATTTCTCATAATAGTGGTATCGTTTTCCAAATATTTTCTAAATAAAACATCATTTTCAGAAGTAACCGATTCTGTATCTTTGTTTTCTCTATCAATTGCATTAGCCATTTCCAATATTTGCCCTTGTCACAACTAATGTGACTTAAATGACAAATAACCGGATTTACAGTGACTTGAGCTCACCTACGATAAAGTTAAAGTTTGTTATGATATATAATTTTGACTTTAATATATATCTTGTATATAATCCAATAGACAAATTTCATTTATTATCAAATAATAAATCGGACTTTTTCAAAAAAAGGTTAAATGTAATAGATATAAGAGATACTTATATGCAATCTGTAGGAGCACCGGAAAAAAGACGTCCGTCCTGGTTGAAATCTGCTCACTGAGGACTTTAACTTTGACTGGCTCATTTTGATACTGATATGATTTTGTTGGTCAAGCCAGTATTTATAAGAAATTTCGATTGTATGAACATAGTTCATATTAATTATTATTAATTAATTTTAATTAATTTAATCACTGAGTTAATAATCACTTTGATGTTTGAATCACGATAATTATCATTATATTTAATAAAAGCAAGCAACTATAAAGTGAACTCTGTTCAACATAATGAGCTTGGGTAAATAGTGATTATATTTTAATTGTTTTATTCGGATTTTCCAAACAATTTTTACCTTTGTTTACGATCGTGATGTTCAACATGCACAATACGAGAAAATTGTTACATCATTCTAAGACAAGTAGAATTATTCTCATCCGTATTTTTTTTAAATCTACACTGTTTTATGACATATTTTATACACCAAGAATCATTAACGAAATATTTTATTATTTGCTTTCAAGTTCACATAAATATTTTACTTTCTATGTTTCAATCGATAAGTACGTGATGTTCAACACGTGGAAGTAGTCAAGCATTTCAAATACTCGTAAAATTACAAAATCGATAAAGTTATAGGTAACTTTATCATATTTATTTATCATTTTGAATAGAATTATGAAATTTTAGTATGAAATACGTTTAATTTTTAAAAAATCGTATCAGTCAACAAAAATATTGTTCCGCGCATATCATAAAAATGTCAACTTCCGGTATAGTTTCCTGTCAAAACAATGTCGGAATCAAGAATCTTCTATGGAAAACGATGTGTCTGGGACTCAGGGGATAAAACGAGGACGCGTCCCAGGGACTCACGTGTTTCAAAAATGACGCGTCCAGCTTGATTTCCATGCGTCCAGGACGCGTATACGCGTCTTAGCGAGAACCCTGGTTGCCTAACTAATTCTGTTATTTATTGCCTGGCAAAGATGTAACACTTACTGGCAAATACTTTGGATCAAAGTTCATGTATGGCGACATTATACTCCCAGCAGGTCCAGATGTGACTGTAAAGATAAAGAAGGAATTCTTACTTAACATTAAATGTGATAAAGTGCACAATACATAGATCTTATCATATACTTAGACTAAATAACATATAACAGGCTATTATTTGAACTTGGAATTATTTTTAATTATGGAATTTGCATAATTTCTTGTGTTTAAAATTTTTAATTAATTCCATGTTTATTTGGTATTATAATCTTTTGAGCGGTTAATAACACTTTCCATAAAATGTATTTTGGTTAGATAGTGTTGTGCACGGCACAGTACATTCTATTGAAAATAAACTATTTTCTTTGTAATAGAAAGCCTTGGCTTGTGCGCAGCACAGAACATTTCAGTACACAATAAACATGGAATTTATTAAAAATTTCAATAACAAGAAAACAAGCAAATTCCATAATTAAAAATAATTCCAAGTTCAAATAATAGCCTGTTATATGATTTTTACTGTATGATAATAGCATTAAATTAAAGTAAATTCCATATTTTTCGAATTGGTGCTTAGCGGGCTGATATGAAAAGTTTATCACATGCCTCGAGTGTTATCACATGCCTTTCCGTAATGTTATCGCATGGCATTCCGATGAAACTCTGTAAATTCCGGAAAATACACCTCAATGCTACGTTTTCACTGAAAAACATTACAAAGTAGTGTACAAAACAGTTATTTGGATACTGAAAAGTATATTTTGTAAAATAATTAAAAAGAACAAAAAAAAAAAAAACCAATCAAATTATTAAATAAATGAATTTTTAAAAGTTTCAAACATAATTTAGAAAGTTACTTTACAAAAAAGTTGACTTTTCTAAACAGTGTTCATTATGTATATTTTTGAATAATTTTTTTGTCGTATCGTCAAAATTTAAATGTTTTTCTTCTCTGTTGAGGCATATATATGATAGAAAGATTTCATATCGAATATACTAAATTTGGGGTCCGACGTCCGTGAACTTCTAATTGGGAACCAGGTAAAAGGATCAATATATGAATCTGTGATTTTTCTCCATCGTTGAAGCATATGATAAAAAGATCATAACATGTCATTTTTCATATCGCATGTATTATCAGCCCTCAAGCCGTGCGGCTCTTGGGCTGATATTGAACTTAGGGCTGATAATACATGCGATATGAAAAATGCCATGTAATAATCTGATATTATTGGTTTATATAGTTTTTAAAAGAATCTGCAAAATTTAAACATAGGAATTTGCAAGTTTTCTGTTACATGTATTTACGTGATATAATTATCCCTTTTCTTTACATCATTTATGTTGTCAAACATTTACTCTTGTGATGTCACAGTGGTAAGGGATGACCAGTATAGTGGGGTCATGTAAAGGGAGATAATCCAAAGTTACATGTATTTATCATGTTAAAATATTGTGTGAATTGATACAATATTTCATGGGTCGATTCTGGTCTGTTTCTTTTCTTCTTCTGTTGTACCAAAACTTTGAAATACTGAAGATTACTTGTTGACGTGCATGGTTATTAATGTTAGCATTATTTATAGTTCCATAACTCTTTCTCCAGAGACCGGCCATGTAATTATTCTTGTCGAGAGCACCTGCTTCTTGCACGTGCCTGACTTCCTGTCCAGCCAGGCTCGTTGTCCCCAGGAACTATAAGTATGAAGTCACTCCCCGTGTTCAGGGAAGTCTACACTTAGGATTTGAAATGAGCAGACGCTCATACCGTTTAGCTTACAAATATGGAACCTTCATTATACAACAAGTAGACTAGCCGCCTCCGTATTTTAGTATATATGTTATATTGTAAGTATGTTCAACCATATATGTCTTTTAAAATAAACATCTTTATGTTAACTGCAGTTTTACGTGTATAGACGCCGTCAGCTGAAATTCGTAGCTGTTATCTGTAAAAATAATCTAAACTATCAATCGCGTTCACTCGAGATAATAGTTTTTCACATTCCATTCATAAATCGAAAAAAGAAAAACCACTACTGACCTACCTTTTAAGTGATCGCACTGTAATAATCCTGACCTTCACATTTTCCAAGATGATTTTGAATGGTGAAATCCGCCATTGTTTTTACCGGAAGTGTTTCCGTGGAGTTCAATTTCATAAAATTTGCATAAAGCGCTGGAAACCTTATCACATCAATGAAAAGAACATTTCAGGAAACTGCGTAAGTGACGAATGTCATATGTAAACAAATGATCCTCATAGAAACGAAGATGGCGGAATTACAATGGAAAACATTCTGGAAAATACACCTTATCGCTATTCCCGCTTGACCCGAGAATCTGTCCCGCTTGAACTTTTGACGTCATACAACAATCTCTTTTCCATTGTGGCGTCAGATATTTTCTTTTATGACGTCAAAATTTTACGGGAACTTGTGTGATGTCCAGTAATGGCGGACAAATAGCGATAAGGTGTATGTGAAGGTCAGGATTATTACAGTGCGATCACTCAACTAGAGGCTCTAAAGAGCCTGTGTCGCTCACCTTGGTCTATGTGAATATTAAAGGAAGCAGATGGATTCATGACAAAATTGTGTTTTGGTGATGGTGATGTGTTTGTACATCTTACTTTACTGACCATTCTTGCTGCTTAAAATTATCTCTATCTATAATGAACTTGGCCCATTAGTTTCAGTGGAAAATGTTAGTAACAATTTTACCTCATGTCAGATTTGCTCTAAATGCTTTGGGTTTTGAGTTATAGGCCAAAAATTGCATTTTACCCCATGTTCTATTTTTAGCCATGGCGGCCATCTTGGTTTGATGGCCGGGTCACCGGACACATTTTTCAAACTACTAACCCAAAACATGATTGTGGCCAAGTTTCGATTAATTTGGCCCAGTAGTTTCAGAGGAGAAGATTTTTGTAAAATATTACTAAGATTTACGAAAAATGGTTAAAAATTGACTATTAAGGGCAATAACTCCTAAAGGGGTCAACTGACCATTTCAGTCCTGTTGACTTATTTGTTAATCTTACTTTGCTGAACATTATTGCTGTTTACTGTTTATCTCTATCTATAATAATATTCAAGATAATAACCAAAAACCAGCAAAATTTCCTTAAAATTACTAATTCAGGGCCAGCAACCCAACAACGGGTTATCTGATTCATCTGAAAATTTCAGGGCAGATAGATCTTCACCTGTTTAACAATTCTTCCCCATGTCAGATTTGCTCTAAATGCTTTGGTTTTTGAGTTATAGGCCAAAAACTGCATTTTACCCCTATGTTCTATTTTTAGCCATGGCGGCCATCTTGGATGGTTGGCCGAGTCACCGGACACATTTTTTAAACTAGATACCCCAATGATGATTGTGGCCAAGTAGTTTCAGAGGAGAAGATTTTTGTAAAAGTTAACGACGACGCCGGACGCCGGACGCCAAGTGATGAGAAAAGCTCACTTGGCCTTTTAGGCCAGGTGAGCTAAAAAGTAGGTCAGTAGTGGTTTTTCTTTTTGCAATTTATGAATGGAATGTGAAAAACTATATCTCGAGTGAACGCGATTGATAGTTTAGATTATTTTTAGCGATAACCGCTACGAATTTCAGCTGACGGCGACTATAGTTTGTCCAATATCCCAGAACTTGGGTAGACAACGGAACTTACAAGCCAGTGGAAACACCACTTCTGTTACAGATCTTCCTGTTATTTGTTGCAGTCTGATTGAGATTTCATTTTTCATATATGTTGTAACATAAAGCTTTTAAACCTTTTATTTATAAACAATAATGATCATGATGATGTTACATAAAATTATTTATCACTCATACTTCTGCAAGTCTTCTAGCACACGATTAATTACATACCTGGGACATTCATTGGTTGATCATAAGGCGAGTTAGCAAAGAACCCTGATCGCTTCTTTTGATTGTTATCCATGATGAAATTATCAGTCGCTGCTTACTGTTGATGAAACATGTGCGTCATTGAAAACGGAAGGTCGAAAAAGGGATATAAATAAAGACAGAAGCTAAGATAAGAATGTCAACCCGAGCTTGGGCCCAAATAGATTTTTTTCATTATTAGTTTTATTAGGTCTCAAAAATTCAAAATAAAAATATTCTTTGTTTTATGGATCTTAATTATATAAACTAATAATTGATACATGATGATATTTTTTTTAACTATATCTTGGAAATATTTAAATCCCAAGTATATTTGACGGTTCATTTTCATGATTTTAGAGTTTACATTTGCAAACATGTGCTTCCGGTTAATATCAAAACATTCTCAAGGTAAAAAAAAAACCATGCTTCAGACAAAAAATAATTACAAACATAATCTGTATCTTTACATTTTAAAAATGTTTTCAATTTCCGCTATACTGAATAAAAACCATTGCCATAATAATTCACAATTGTCACTACTACAATAGCAAATAATGAAATATTCCATGCACATTCATTTCCATTTTTATTTTTTCCCCCGTGATTTTGGGAATGGTGCAATTTTTTTTATTTTATATAATTAAATTTATATGCGAGTTCGTGGTCTAGTGGTTAAGGTTGATGGCTACAGTGCTGAAGGTCCGGTGACTTGCAGCCTGGGTGCTAAAAATAGCAGAAGGGTGATTTCAGAGATATGCACAGATCTCTAATATCAGGTTCGTTCGTGCCCAATACACTTTCGCACCCTACACATTCGCACCTCCCATGTTAGTCCGAGATTACTCTGACGTCCAACAGCTGTTTTGCCAGACAAGCTGGGGCCGTGGGACGTCAGAGCTCGTCCCATATCAAAAAGTGGATATTTGACCAACCAAAATAGATGCGCTGCTTCGTCGCTTCTGGTGCCGATTGAGGGCCTTGGAATTATATAAATCGGGCACCAATCTGTTCATTTTTCATTTATCTCTTCATTTATGTAAGTTTCACCTACCTGCCAACCTTTATTTTTCCATATTTTAACAGTTTTCACAGAGACCCATCGATTTCTGCATTTTGACTTTCACTTTCAAATGGACGTCAAGTTACGAGAGAGTTCGTGGCCTCGAGACTCAAATATGCAAATATTTATATGTTTTCACCTCCTTTATAGGAGATCGATGTTTAACATTTAGAAGCTAACCACGATTTTTCACCTCCTTTACAGGAGATCGGTATTAAGCATTTAGTTTCGACCACGATAACAATCGGAAGCTCTCGGACATTTAGATAACTTGCATCGTAAATGAACGAGGTGTTACATTATGGTCATTTGCAATGTTTTCTCGTGGTCACGTGATAATCTTTGAAAATGAATGTCAAAATGCAGAAATCGATGGGTCTCTGTGAAAACCGTTAAAATATGGAAAAATAAAGGTTGGCAGGTAGGTGAAACTTACATAAATGAAGAGATAAATGAAAAATGAACAGATTGGTGCCCGATTTATATAATTCCATGGCCCTCAATTGGCACCAGAAGCGATGAAGCAGCGCATCTATTTTGGGTGGGCAAATATCCACTTTTTGATATGGGACGAGCTCTGACGTCCCACGGCCCCAGCTTGTCTGGCAAAACAGCCGTTGGACGTCAGAGTAATCTTGGACTACTCCCATGTTAGCACCCAATTCTAAATAAAATTCCAGTTGAATAATTAGAAAACCAAGATTGTTGTTTTTAATTGATTTGATGTAAATACTGCATGTATTTAGCTTCGTATGAGTAAAAACCTTGAAGATTTTAAATGAAAAACACAAAAGATTTAAACAGCTTGGCCCCTTTTATCTGAAACAATGAAACAAAAAATCATAGCAATGCACTAACCAAAACATGATGAAAATTTATTCAACACCAAAAAATAAGTTGTCATAGTCTAACTTCATTTTGAAACAATGAACAAAAAGTTAGCAATACACTTAACCAAAACAAGATTAAGATTTATTCAACACAAAAAAAAACATGTGTCTCACTTTAATTTAAGACAATGACAACAAATATACTTACAATAGGAATACACTTGCCAAAACTTGATTACAAAGTTTTTAAACACAAAACCAATAATTGGGCGCAAACGTGTAGGGTACAAAAGTGAAAGGGGGCGAACGTGATAGGGTGCAAACATGAATGGGCGTGAACGGACCCGGATTCCACATCTCTGGTAGTGGTACCCAGACCAGAGTTTAAACTAGAATGGGTACTTTGGGGGCATTGGTTGGTCAAAGATGCCCCTACTACAGTACTCTTAAGGACATGCTGAGATTGATAACTTTGAGAGACATTGTGTCTGACATGACAGTCTTAAGGACAGACACAAAAACCAGGTGTGATCTCATGCTGTTTAGCAATTAAGGTTACCTGAATCAAGGAGCATGACTGATAAACTGTTAGATTACATAACCATGATAACTATAAAACCTTGTTTACAAATATGTTATCAGCTAATAATTTCAAATTTTGCTTCTTTTACAGGTACTAAATAATATTATCCAAAGGGGATGAAGAAAATAAATGTTTCAATTATTTCAATAAAAAAACTGACCTTTTTAACATGATATATATACTTTTTTAGTTAAGTTTTATTAATTTTATTTCTTTTTATTTCTATTTTGTTTATTTGTTTTTGCCAAAAAAAAAAATTTATGACCTGGAGATCAATCTACAATCTAGTGTCCAGGTGGTTCTCTCTAAGTAACAGCTTCCTCCACCATTAGTAACCAAACTTTTAGCTTTAAGGATCAATATACATTTTTAAGACTATACATTGTGGTGGTATGACTGCACGTGGAATATGGAAACACAATTTGGTATCCACATTTTGTGAAAGATATTAATGCTGTGGAAAAAGATAAGAGCAACTAAATTAATTCCTGATATATAAGACATTTACAAATGTAAGCTATGGAGACAGATTAAAAGTACTTAAAGTACCTTCTCTTACTCATAGAAGGCGTTGATGAAATATTAATTAAGGTTCATGAGGACCCTTTGGCTAAAATGGCTGCATTTTCACATCAAAATTTATCCTGAGTACAGACACACCTGTGTAACTTGAATACTTTTAAGGCATAGCTTGCCCTAGATAAACAAAATTCAAAAATATTCTACATTTGTATGTTTTAGAAAAATTTCAAAAAATAACGATTTTGCTGAGAATTTTTTTTCATTCCTCCAGCATGTGCCAAAATAAATGGCTTTATCTTCTTCAAGCAAGAAGAAAAGCTAAAACCTTGAAAGTTGAACTTCGACTTGTATCTACTGTTCATCTATTGCCCATAGGTAATAATTGAAGTGAACTGCATTGATTGAAATGGACAAAAGATGAACGATAGATACATGACAATAATTGGTGATTTAAACTGTGGACCATATCGAGTGACACTAGACTGTTTGTTTATTTTATCATCTTCTGCAGGGATGAAAAAAGTGCACTGCCAAATCCAATTTTCTAAAACAAGTTATACATTTGGATTAAATTTATCTAGGGTATGTTTTCTCGTTTGAATTGTTTTACATTGTCTTATCTGGGCCTATTATAGCTGACTATGCGGTATGGGCTTTGCTCATTGTTGAAGGCCGTACGGTGACCTATAGTTGTTAATGTCTGTGTCATTTTGGTCTTTTGTGATAGTTGTACATTGGCAATCATACCACATCTTCTTTTTATACGACCGCAAAAATTTTAATTTTTCGTCGTATATTGCTATCACGTTGGCGTCGGCGTCGTCGTCGTCCGAATACTTTTAGTTTTCGCACTCTAACTATAGTGAAAGTGAATAGAAATCTAAGAAATTTTAACACAAGGTTTATGACCACAAAAGGAAGGTTGGGATTGATTTTGGGAGTTTTGGTCCCAACATTTTAGGAATTAGGGGCCAAAAAGGGCCCAAATAAGCATTTTCTTGGTTTTCGCACTATAACTTTAGTTTAAGTAAATTGAAATCTATGAAATTTTGACACAAGGTTTATGACCACAATAGGAAGGTTGGGAATGATTTTGGGAGTTTTGGTATCAACAGTTTAGGAATAAGGGGCCAAAAAAGGGCCCAAATAAGCATTATTTTTGGTTTTCGTACAATAACTTTAGTATAAGTAAATAGAAATCAATGAAATTTAAACACAAGGTTTATGAACACAAAAGGAAGGTTGGGATTGATTTTGGGAGTTTTGGTCCCAACAGTTTAGGAATAAGGGGCCAAAAAGGGGCCCAAATAAGCATTATTCTTGGTTTTCGCACCATAACTTTAGTACTAGTAAATAGAAATCTATGAAATTTAAACACAAGGTTTATGACCATAAAAGGAAGGTTGGGTTTGATTTTCGGAGGTTTGGTCCCAACAGTTTAGGAATAAGGGGCCCAAAGGGTCCAAAATTGAACTTTGTTTGATTTCATCAAAAATTGAATAATTGGGGTTCTTTGATATGCCGAATCTAACTGTGTATGTAGATTCTTCATTTTTGGTCCCGCTTTCAAATTGGTCTACATTAAAGTCCAAAGGGTCTAAAATTAAACTAAGTTTGATTTTAACAAAAATTGAATTCTTGGGTTTTTTTGATATGCTGAATCTAAACATATACTTAGATTTTTGATTATGGGCCCAGTTTTCAAGTTGGTTCAAATCAGGATCCAAAATTATTATATCAAGTATTGTGCAATAGCAAGAAATTTTCAATTGCACAGTATTCAGCAATAGCAAGAAATCTTCAATTGCACAGTATTGTGCAATAGCAAGCAATTTTCAATTGCACAGTATTGCGCAATAGCAAGAAATCTTCAATTGCACAGTATTGTGCAATAGCAAATATTTTCAATTGCACAGTATTGCGCAAGAGCAAGAAATATCTAATTGCACAATATTGTGCAATAGCAAGAAATTTTCAATTGATTGGAGTTATCTTTCTTTGTCCAGAATAGTAGTTGAATCAACTTAAATCATTGTTTTATACAATATACAATGTATATTCACTTTTACTACCAACTGATAAATTAAAACAATCTTTACCAATCAGTGATAACAAGCACTTTATTTTACATTTTAATATTTTATGATGTATTTAAATGAGTAGTTATTGTTGCAAACTCCATTAGGAATTTGAATTGAGATCAGTTTTGGAAAAAGGGAAAGGGGGATGTGAAAAAAAAAATGGGGGGGGGGGTAAATTTTTCTCATTTCAGATTTCATAAATAAAAAAAAAAATTCTTCAAACATTTTTTTGAGAGGATTAATATTCAACAGCATAGTGAATTGCTCAAAGGCAAAAAAAATATTTTAAGTTCATTAGACCACATTCATTCTGTGTCAGAAACCTATGCTGTGTCAACTATTTAATCACAATCCAAATTTAGAGCTGAATCCAGCTTAAATGTTGTGTCCATACTTGCCCCAACTGTTCAGGGTTCAACCTCTGCGGTCGTATATAGCTGCGCCCTGCGGAGCATCTGGTTTTATATGCCTTAAAACTTTTCCAGATGCACAGGTTAATCTGCACTCAGAGTAGATTTTGAGGTGAAAATGCAGCCATTTTAGCCATAGGGTCCACATGAACCCTAATTATAATACAAAGATTTCTGTTTAAAGGGAAATAACTCATTTTTTAAAAGACATTGTATTATTGAGGAATGACATGACATTCAGTAAATTTAGTCCTGGTATCTATGACATTCATGACAATTTTGGATTTTTTACCTTTTTTTTAGTAAATTGTTTGAAGAATTTAGTGGTAGGATTGTTTGTTATTTAATGTAGTTACAATGTATGACAAGTTATAGATCAAGTTAGAATCTTGTTCCATTACATGTACAATGAATTTTTAACCGATAGAACTATTAGAAGACTATGCACTGCATGGTGCAAACACATTTTATTGGATTTAGAGCATGGGTTTATTCTCTTTAGCAAATAAAGCATGTCATATTAGAATACACACATAAAAGGTAGACAAATAAATTTAGAAGTAGACTTTCCAAACCTTAAAAAGTGCCCTGTTCTCCACTGGCAGCTTGTCCTTTCAATTTCTAGCTGGAGCACTGATTGATCATGATGTTGTGGATCTAATTGGAAGTAAACATGCACAATTACAATCAATGTAATACTTTACTTAACTATACTGTCATCTTATTTTTCAGATCATGGATAAAGCCGTTGATGATTGTATTGCTGTTGACTGTGATGAAATAGAGGGTAGCTCAGTAAAGGTTTCCAATGATGATGGAGACATAATAAATGTAGATAGAGGTCAAGTATTAATCTCTGATGAAGAGGGAGAATCACATGATGTTCAAAGGGAACAAAACAAAACTGAAAAGCTACAAAAAATTAGAGAAAATTTGAACAAGCTACAGGAAGTGATTGGAAAGGGGAACAACTCTGAGGATTCAGCCGTCGTTTTAGATAGTCCTAGTAAACTCCTAGTCACAGATTCAGAAGTCACAAGTATGGAAATAAACAAAAAGAGTAATGTACTTGGTGATGATTCTGTTAATAATACAAATGACAGAAGCATGCATAAAAACTGTCAAATAAATACTAGTTGTAGTAGTAGTGAGAAGAAAGAATGTAAACAAGACAATGAGCAAGTTATGGAATCTCCTGATGGTGAAATGAAATCGGCAGAACCAGTATCAACAGAAATCTCATCAAAACAATCTGATGCCATGAACATTGTGACAGTTAAAGTAGAACCAATTGATGATGATTGTGTCATCACCAGTCAGATTGATCCTGGACAGTACCGTATAAAAGTGGAGCCTGAATCCGATGTAGAAAATAACATATCTAGTGATTCTACTTCATCGTCATCTTCGTCGGAGTCTGAAGATGAAGCAGAACAAGCTAAGAAACCGCAGAGGTTAGTTCACAGGATTTTATAGAAAAATTGTTCAAACAATATACATGATATAACTGAACATTTATTATTTTTGGCTGTGTTTTTGTCTCTTTGGCATATTCACCATTTCCATTCTGAAATTTATAATTTTTCCATAAATTGCAGTATAGATATAAAATATTTGGTAAGCAA
Organism: Mytilus edulis; assembly: GCF_963676685.1. Lineage (NCBI taxonomy): Eukaryota > Metazoa > Mollusca > Bivalvia > Mytilida > Mytilidae > Mytilus > Mytilus edulis. The sequence continues at coordinate 1,183,200 of NC_092352.1, forward strand.
CAATGGCTAGGCTTTTCTAATCAATTAAAACTGATATCTCCAAGCATGATAAGAGTTATAGAGACTAGAGTTAAATAAGGTCTTTTAGAAGCTTGTAAGATAAACATGAAAAAGCAATTGATTCAGTATTAATTTTATATGTTTAATATGAAATAAAAAGTATTAAATTGAAAATATTTGTACAATGTAACATGTGATGTTTAATGATTTTTAAAAAGGATTTTACACGTTTATGTTTATTGTCCTCTTCCTTAAAAAAAGATATAGACTTAAGACTTATCTGATGGAAGAATAGACATAATACATAGATATATATAGAAGATGTGGTATGAGTGCCAATGAGACAACTCTCCATCCATATAACAATTTATAAAAGTAAACCATTATAGGTCAATGTACGACCTTCAACACAGAGCCTTGGTTCAAACGGAACAAAAAGCTATAAAGGGCCCCAAAATTACTAGTGTAAAACCATTCTAACGGGAAAACCAACGGTCTTATCTAAGTAAAAAACGAGAAACGAGAAACACATATAAATTACATAAACAAACAACAACTACTGTACATCAGATTCCTGACTTAGGACAGGTGCAAAAATTTGCAGCGGGATTAAATGCTTTAATGGTACCAAACCTTCTCCCTTTTCCTGAAACAATAGTATAACATCACAACATAGAAAAAGACACGATAAAATATCAATTGGAAGGCTTAACTCAATCAAAAAATGTAATTTAACACACTATGAAGGAATAAATTTGATCTGCGATACCTGAATGCAAATTAAATATGTATACATAGTTAATAAAATATTAAGGATAATTATTCAAGGCCAAAAAGCAAACAAAAATGTCCAAACAAAGCCATGGCAAGACACCACTGCGAAATACTTAATAACCTTTAGAAAATAATCACTTTTGAAAAAAAATAATATACACAGGTAAATAAAAAATAACTTTGTCGTTTTAGGTATACTTCTTTTGTGTATATGAAATTTTCCAATATTAGGTTTGATTCCACAACAATAATAATGTAATTGAATTATTGTAGTAGATCCAGACATTCCAGTACTTCATCATTGACAGATAAACAAATCAAACTGTGTAAGGAAGAAATCAGAACAAAAGGAGAATTATTTCCTGAGGTAATATATAGAGTAGATATTGGAGTGTGCAGTGTAAGAATGCTTTTTTTCTCTTACATGAATACAATTATCATGATTAGGCCTAAAAAATATATGTCTTTAATAGTTATCCCACGATGATGCGGTGTGTCAGTGTAAGATCACCCCGATGGTCGGAGGCCAGAGGGTGATCTAACACTGACACACCAAGTCCGAGTGGGATAACTATTTTACATCCCAGCTGTTTTAGATTAGACGAAAAACCATTTACAATTCATGAAATCTAGTTTAGAACGCCACACAACCATTATAATATACTTTATACATTACTATATGATTTATACCCTTTTTGACCCCCAAACACGATGAGTAGATATCATACAATGTCAACTCGCCCCACCTTCCAATCGGCCCAACCTATATCGCCACTTTATGAAAAAATCGCCCCACTCTTGTTTACCGACTCTCCCCACTTTTGAAAAAGTGTAAAATCAAACTGAACAATCACTGACAACTCACTTTTTAACGAAAGGGTTTAAACCCCACTGAATAAAGGTATGCCAACTCGCCCTAAATTATAAAAATATCTTGCTTCCTTTAAGTATGTTAAATTACTGATAGTTCGTATCCAGTCATCCTGGTGTAGTGGTGGTGTCGTGGCTTGATATGCTTAAGGTCTTGAGTTTGAATCCCAGCATATACACTGGATTTTTTCTACGTGAATTTTGATACTATGGATTCATTTCTTTTCTTGGGTATCAATTTTCGTGGATAGAGAAAAAAAGACGTTTCGTGGTATATTCGTGGATCGCTGATTACAAAAAAAATATTCTGATACGTAATTCGTGGATTTTGTTTTGATTTAGCAATGTTTAGTAGATCATTTAACCTCCTTGGTTTGATCAATAATATAAACAAACAAAAAAGAAGGAATTCATTGAAAAAGTTTTAAATTGTCAAAATTCTCGCTTGGTCATTTTAGATTAAAGTGTTCATTGAAAACTTCTATTACAATAATGGACAAAGACAACTAATTATTTGTTTGTTTTACAATTTATAAATGCTTGTCGGAATTCTATAAGGCAATCAAAACTTTATGATTGAAAGCTCATTTTCCTAATCACGATACAATAAACAGTCATATGAGTAAAAGGTGTGAAAATAAATGTTCCTGTCATAAACAATATTACCTACGGGCAATATCCCTGTACTTAATCCTATTGATTTTCAATCACTAGTAAACCAAACTATGACACGGTAATTAACAACTTGCAGTTATTTTCCATGAACAGTTTTAATCAAGTTTAAAAAGTAAATTATCACTGATATTCGATATATTAATTATTGATTTAATCAAAATACTTGTATCTTCTTTTAATAAAAAACACGTGTTATGTTACAACGTTTATCGCTATTCAACACTATACTAGAACTGCATAACATAACCAGAAATAAACATCCGACTCTATACATTTTTATCGGGATTATTCTTCGTTGAATTCTTAAATTTGTGGTTCCCTGTGACCCTCGAAACCCACGAAAATTGGTATACCACGAATAAAAATGAATCCACAGTAGATAGTCTTTTCCGTATAATTAAACATTTAATTATAAGTTTTATAGTGGATTTGACATTCCCGCCAAAATGTTACAGAACAAAGGAAAGCATGCATAACAAAGAAACTCAAGTTGGTGTGATCTGGTAGGGGTGATCCGGCTCAGATCACCCCAGTTAGAACAAAGGAGCTGGGATGTAAGATTACGGTTACCTGACCAACCCTATTTTGAGTGTCGACCCTAAGCCATTTTATTTCCGTCGTAAAGTGAAAAATAAACTGAACTCGTGTTTAAAGTGAAGATAGTGTTGCCTGATATATCACAATGTTCATAATCATCGCCAGTAAGGAAGAAACTACACCAGGGCATTAAGTCATTACTTAACTGCAATTGAATGTTACTTGTTTAATACAGCTTTAGATTAACACATGTATACAATGATCTTTGGTTTACAATGGAGAGCCAAGAGAGAGAGCGAGCTAAAACATAGTTGACAGTTCCGGACAATAGAGCCTATTATGGCGTTACCAGTTTTTCTTTTTTTTCTCTCATATATGAAATTAAAGTTACTTTTAAGACTCTGCATAAATGTTACAAGAACAAACATATTAATTGTAGAAAAAAACACACTTTCATAGGGTAGACTGCCCTCAAGTGATATCGGGGATTATTCTGCCCCACTTATACATAATAATAATCAAACAAATAATATTTAAATTTGCTATTCCAACGCAAATTGTTTTTTGTGCTAATGGTCCACACTAGTTATATTAGAACGCAATAATTTGTCTCTCACTAAGATAGCAAATAATTGTCTTGAAGAAATTTAGGAGGATGGCGTTCCCGTGTGGATCGTCGAATTACATCGGTGTTTACTTGATCATCAGGTTCGTGCTGTAATTCATTTTCGCCTATTGGTAAGCCTAAGTCACTTGGTTCGTTTTCGAAAAGTTCCGGTTCTAACTCCTGTAAATGAGGAATGGATATTACATTCGGAATGTCAGGGGGTTTAGGCGGGCTTTGTGGTTTTCCTGTATTATCGTCCTCGTCTGAAGATGTAGAATTGTCGTAACTATAAGTATCCTGTTGGCGTAAAGTGTTTAATAGTGACGGGACTTTATAACAATCACTCCTTTTTACACGGTATGATGTATTGCGTAACTGAGAACCAACAAATTTTCTTATGTTGCACCAAGAATTGTCTGTAGAAACAACTAGGTATCGGTCACGAGCACAAGTTTTTTTTCGGTCGTTATATAAGTAAACTAGATCACCAACTTCTAAATGCGGAGATTCGGGTAGGGCTCCAGAGGGAGCTTTAGTAATTTCGCTGTACCTGTGGTTCGATTTTCGTAAATCATATTGACGCTGAATAAGACTCTGATCTGTCAAAGGTATTTGGTTGTTTGAGAATTGGTCACGTTGAGTCCACATTTCTCTTGCGGATAACCCACGGTTACGAATGCGAGAATTTAAACGGGCAATAGCCAGAGTGAGTGACAGGGGTGATATACATCGTGTATTCGGATCTTGTCGCAAAATTTCGTCTTCTAACTCTTGAATTGCCTTGTCGGCTACAGGATTTTTGTTTTTGTTTTTGAAACGACCAACTTCTATGGTAATTCTATGTCGACGCAACAGTTCATCGTTGACCAGAGCTTGGAATCCTGGTGCAGGGTCGGTACGAACAACGGCAAATGGTCCATCTAGTGGACATAGTTCAACACAAAGACACAATAAAGACACGTAAAGTTTCTTGGCGCTCGTCTGTGATCAAGCGAGCGGCTGTGTATGACGTAACATATTCGCGCACAACTAGGATAAGCTGTCGTTCACGCTTCATCACATCTGCAGCAAATGCAGACCCTATTGTCTCTGGTGGGTCACCTGTAGATTGTTCATTTAACTTGTGAGGAATTTTTTGAAGAGCGGCACATTGATGACATCCATTACTGACAGTTTCAATTGCTTTGTCCATATCAAGTGCGAAGAAGTAATGGTGTACGACAGATTTAAGTTGATAGGTTGAAGGATGGTCGAGTTTGATGTGTAACGATGTAAGTAGTCCATCTAAAACCTGACGAGGAACAACAATACATTCACGTGTAGGAGCCATCGGCTCGTTTCTCTTAACAACGAGTAAACCGTCTTTAGCAATACACGCATTGTTCAAATAGCGTTTTATGTCCTTCACATTGGTAAGTTTTTTTGACGGTCGGGTCCCTTGGCGCAAGTGAGCATGTGTTCGCCGTAAGTCCGAGCATTCTGTTTGGATTGATATCCAGGCGTTCCTGCTTGTAAACGGAAGTTTTTGAATCCCTTCAAGAATGTCTTTTGTTGAGATATGTCTAACAACTGAATTTTCAGTAAATTGTACAAATGTACAGATTTGACAGGCTGAATCCTCACAGTCTGGAGCATTGCGACTTGCAAAATCGGACGGAAGTATAGCAGCTCCTGCTACATGTCTTACTGTTACTTGATATCTACAGGCTGTTGAAAGAAATGTCGAAACACGTGGACTTGCTGAAAATTCTCCCCTACACAGCTTCTCAAATGCCTGAACACAGGGTTTACTATCGGTCAATATGCAAGTGTTATGTTTTGATTGTATGATATACGGACTAAAGTGCTTAATAGCTGAGGCAATAGACAGTGCTTCGATTTCACAAGGCAGCCACGTTAGTTGGCGTTTTCGCAGTTTTGCACTAAAAAATCCAGAAACATGTATTTTATCATCACGTGTTATGTAAAGGGTAGCGCCTAAGCCATGTTTTTTCACAGAACCATCGGTAACGATCCATAGTTGATCATTTGGTTGAGGTAAAAATATTGAACGATTTGTTGAAAGAGCTTTCTGGGCCTGTGAGAATATATCAGTAAGTTCCTCTGACCATTTTATAGTTTCTTTAGATTCTCGACCGGCTACAATATCATCAAGTTTACTTAGTAATGAAGCGCAATCTGGTATTACTCGTGCGAGTACTTTATACGCTCCAATAAAAGACCGTAAACCACATACTTTGTCTGGTTGTGGACAAATTGATAAGGTAGAAATACGATGCGGGTTGGCTTTGATAGTTCCCAATTGCCAAATCCATCCAAGAATAGTTGTAGTTTTGGGTGCGATAATCGTTTTAGTAGCAGACAAATTTAGACTGTTCTTTTGCAGAGCCTGGAGAACCCTTGTCCAGTTTTGTAGTAATTCGAGTTGGGTATTTCCACCGCAATAAAGATCATCAGCTATTTTAGCTACAACACCTTCTTCTACCAGATCACCTAAAACACGACACATTAGCTCCTCAAGTGCTGTTTCTGAGCCTGGCATGCCCATTGCAGAGCGCACATACACACGCACAGCTTTAAAGGGGGTTACTACACCACAGTATTTCATTGAATCACTCGAAAGTGGAATTTGGTAGAACGATTTAGTAAGGTCTGTAGCTATTATGTATTTCCACTGTGCTATTTGACGTAAGGTTGAATCAACATCTGGCATGAGTGACGGTTGGGGTTTGCTATATCGACCTACGTCTGCAAATGCGGTAACTAAACGGAAACTGCCATTTGGTTTCTTAACTAAAAAGGACGGGTTAACATACTCTACAGATACGCCAATATCTTCAGGGCGTTTGAAAACACCAATTGCTTCAAGTTCATCAAATTTTTGTTGAAGTTCTACTAGTTGATTACGGGAATATTGCGGCACACGGCCTTTGCGTTGCGGTGGTTGGACTGGTCCCATGTTCACTCTAGCTTGAAATGGACCGGCAGCACCATTGTATCCCTTGAAATGTGGGTCAAAAACATCATCAAAGTTTTTTACTGTATCCCTGAATTTTACTTTTAACTCTTGAGACAACAAATTATCTGGGTCAATTTTTACTGATTCTGAATGATTTGTCAATCTTGGCTGATTTATTTTATCACTGTTTTTAATTGATTCGACGACATCACTTTTACACTCAGGAACATATGTTGATCGTATTTGACAAAAGTGTTCGTTGCGTCTTAAACTATGGGGTTCCTGTGTCAAATTTGGAATACGAATTCTGCCGGCAACGCTTGTAATCAAATTTGGCGGGGGCCACACGTTTGAATCCTTTACAGCCTGCATTAATGAAACATGCGACTCTAATCTTGGTTCAATGGCGAATGTATCATCAGTTGAGCAAATATCAGATGGTAATTGCATTTCAAGAAAATCACCAGGCCAAATAGTTGTAAATTGAGCTGGAGCACGTAAAACGTGTGCCCGACGGACTGTATGATGTTCGGACGTGTTTTGAACGGAGCCATAAGTATAAACGGTATTGTTACCCAGTATTACTTGACGTTTAGCGGGACGGATAGAAATGTCATTTTTTTCCATAAAAGGAATACCAGCCAAGATGTCTACATCCAAAGTTTCGACGACTAAACCCTCAAAATGTAGTTCACGTCCATCACGTGTGAAATTAGTGTGCACTTCCCCAATGACTTTGAGGGGTGAAGATCCATCGGCCTGATGTGCAGATTGTGAGCTAGACTTTATTTCAATACCCATTCGTTTAGCTGCGGAAGCACGCAACATGTTGCCGGTCGCACCACCATGACCACTATCAATAGTTAGACGCGTGTTATAATGTGTATGGAACACATCAAGATACGGAGACTGACGGACTTGGACTCGGTTTACTGAATGCATAGGTTTAGAAACAGTGTCGACTTCTACGTCTGACAATTCGTCATCTGAATTATCTAATATTCCAGCAATTTGTCGGGCTTTAACCATGTATTTTCGGTCGCTGTTCGGTAAAAAAGAGCACTTGCTGAGGAAGTGGCGGTCGGGTCTACCTGCTGCTTTACACAACGGACAACTTTTAATAGAGCGTGGATAAGATAATTTGAGTTTTTCTTCATGAACAAACTTGGATTTTGTAGGAAAGTTAGAAGTAGCTGCTCGCATAACTTTTGCATCCTCAGAATTACGGAGTTCCTCAAGTAATGAGTCAAGCGCTTGCGAAACTTCCGGTTTTATTGACGACAATGTTCGCGATCTCAATTCTGTTCCATATCTTTGTTTGACCAGTTTTGGTAGGTCTGTATGTATTAGTCTTAACCATGTTAGAACGACAAAATTTTCAAGTGAAGGTGTCATTTCTTCATCTTCCACGATTGCGCCCCCGTGATGCGTTATTTGGGTATCGCGTCGGAGCAGGTTGTCATCAACAAAGGCCATTATTCGTTGATAAAGGTCTTCTGGACGTTCGTTCGGTTCAAAATGTATTGCTGCAAAGTCTATAAAATGAGCACCCGTTGATTGGAATCCATAATGTAAACGGATGGTTTGCCATATATTTTCAATAGAAGTAGAATTTTTTACTATAGTGTTTCTAGATATAACTGGGCAATAATTGGCTATTTGACCAAGCATTAATTCTAACATGCTGACTTTTTGTTCACGTGTACGCCTATTTGCTTCGGCTACATCTTCACCATCATTCAAAAAGCCACGATTGGGACCAAACCTAGTTTTCTTTTCCCATTGTACATTGTCTCCTAAGAATGGTGCAAAATGTGGGTCTAATGATAACGTGTATATTATGTTTTGTCTCCAGTTTTCAAATGAATTTACAGTTTCAATTTTAGTAAGGCACCACTGTTTAGGTGCTCTGTGAGTATTTGCCATTGTATTATGCTCTTGCTTATTTATAATGCAGATTAAGTTTCACGGTAAATATTTATTTACGGATGACCTAGACAGGTTTTAGTCAGTCCCGATGTTCGTCTCAACAATATGATGAATAATAAACCTTTCTTGTAGGCGTAAATTCGTATCACGCTGCCACCACGCCAGTAAGGAAGAAACTACACCAGGGCATTAAGTCATTACTTAACTGCAATTGAATGTTACTTGTTTAATACAGCTTTAGATTAACACATGTATACAATGATCTTTGGTTTACAATGGAGAGCCAAGAGAGAGAGCGAGCTAAAACATAGTTGACAGTTCCGGACAATAGAGCCTATTATGGCGCATGAATATGATAGCTGTTTTAAGGAAACTCACGACTCTTTTGATGAAATAAACATTTTGCTGCCTTTTTTTCCCAATCATAAAAAGTAAGGGTAAACTTGGCACAACTCCAAATCAGGGCGCAAAAGATAAAATGGAAATACCGACCTACCTACCCTATTTATTTTGATGATGTAACTTTAAAAAGATATATATTTTTTTTTAATTAGATCAATGATAGACTGACATGACTGAAGTCTTTCATCAGCTACATGTAGGGCTGCACTGGCATCCAAATATGTTACCAGAAACATCATTGGTTTATTAACAAAAATAATCAGCATTGGGTTATTCTGACCACTTTATGTCACATAGTTTGACAATTTCTGAGGTTAAGTTCTGATAATATTTAATGTATCCTTCTTGATCATGTGTGTTAAACTAACCCATGATCAGATATTTTGAAGTATGAATAATACTAACTGATAAGAAGTAAGTTTATTACGAAAACTTATATAAAGTTTTACAAAATTTTTTCAGGACTTACCCCCTTTAGAAGACTTAGCTATAACAGTAGATGAATCTGTACAGCTCATACATATTGGGGATGTTACCAGTGTAATAGGAGTGTTAGGTAATTATAAATATAGAGATGGAAATCATATGTATATATGAAATAAAAATAAAATTAACGGTACCAATCTTCTTGCACCAGATGCGCATTTCGACAATACATGTCTCTTCAGTGATGCTCGTGGCCAAAATATTTGAAATCCAAAGCTTATATAAAAGATGAAGAGCTATAATCCAAAAGGTACATTCTCAAGTACAAAGTTTTATATAAAAAAGAAAATGTGGTATGATTGCCAATGAAACATAACACAGACGCTAATGTGCAGCTAAACATGTGAAAGGGCACTGTACAGTGAGATCCCTTCTTCATAAGTTAAAAAAAATCTGGTTTAGTAATGGATAAAACAGTTTTTGGGTAAAGATTGCATAAAATGCAACCAGAACATTATATGGTACTGACTTGATATTTTGATCTTCCAAGGTTTATATATAGGTTTCTCAGTATCTTCAATGGCTCTAAAAAAATAGTGTAGTGAACTGATCATTACTGAGATCCTAGTCAGTGAATTTCATGCAATTTGTTAATGCTAGCAAAACACAATTCAATAGATATAGGAAGATATGGTATGAGTGCCAATGAGACAACTCTCCATCCAAATAACAATTGTTTATTTTAAAAAAATTGCAAAATGAAAGCAATATTTACCATTCAGTGCTCACAAGGATTAATTTTTCACTTAGACAAAATCCATTATTTTGTTTACTGCAACTTCAATTTGTAGGAAAACATCTGAACATTGCAGATTGATCTATTAACATGATTAATCTTTTATATTTCTGGCAATATATTTGATGGGAAAAACAATATAAAAGTGTCTGTTTATTTCATAAATCTAAAAATTGGTTGAAAAGTTGAGTAATTTTACTTTAAAGTTTGTGTTAATTTATCTTACATCCACATATATCGTCAGCTAAAAAACATACACTGTTGTAATAGAAATTATATTTTTCAGTTGTGGTACAATCAAATGATAATATGCCGCCGTTGAATGAAGACACAATTCTATTTTTAGAAGGAAGAGCATCCTGTGGAAAGGTCAGTTGTAAATGCCTCTGTCACTCTGAAAGGAGTCTTCGGCTATTGAGAACATATGTCCTTCACTCCTCCTGGCTTTGTATTAAAATCCAACACTTGTCCCGACTTTTTCTGGCATTACTGTAGATTAAAAGCTGATGGAGCTAGTCATGTGTTACTGGCACATCCAGAATTTTAGAAAAATAATTTGAAGGCTTCATGAAGATATTATGATAGCCCAACAATTACACATTGTATACATTTTGCTGGTTCGAAAAACATGTAGGTCTTAAATAAACTGCATTAGACTTGTCCTTGATTACATATTTTCACTTTGAGCTTGCTTTCAGTAACTATATGATAAAGTATTTAATATAATCATTTTGTTTTGGTGTGTACTTGTGATTGTAAATTTGTTAGTCATTATACTGTTATTTTAAAGTTCAGGTAATAAAAGAATCTTTTTCCATCTTGAATCTCAAACAATTGGCAATGATCAGTTCAGACTTTTACTGAAATAATCAAAACTTTGATTCTGAACTTAAAAAGAATACAGAAATAAAAATAAGCTCCTAATGGGAGATAACTCAATTTTTTTATTTTTTTTATTTACAGTAAATTTTATGTTATGTAGCAAGAAAACAAGTTCAATAGTGACCACATTTCTTCTTCTTTTTAATTTCTAAAATCATTTATTTATTTGTTCTTTACTCTCTGGTGAATAATTGTCTGATTGGCAATCAAATTACATTATTTTAAAGAGCAGTCTTCTCACATATTTATTTTAAAAATTATATCATAAAGAGGAAATTAACAAAATGATTAAGAATAATGCAGGAAGCAAAATATTTAGATAGATGGTTTACTTGATTAAAAATATATGAATTCCTCTTGATCACAAGGCTCTTCAATTTGTTGATTGCATTGACAAATTATATTATAAGTCCAAAATTTTTGTATATAAATATTTTAAATTTATTTTTTTTTTGGTCAGATTTTTGAAGTTTTTGGACCTGTAGCGTTACCATGGTATTCAGTAAGATTCAACTCACTTGAAGATATCACCAACAAAGAGGTTTCTATAGGAACAAAGATGTACTGTGCCCCTAAAGTGGATCAGTATACAAATTATGTATTTGTAGAACATTTGAAACAGTAAGAAATCAGACAGATATTATGTCATATATATATATATGTTTTGAAATTTGCGTAAAATATTGAATGTATTAATAAGGAAGAATGATGTCATATAACATGTATAAATCATTCATTACTTATTTATAGCTCTTGATTACAGGTTTAATTAAGAAATAATTCATGGGGGCTTGAATTTATACTGATTTTATCACGGGTTGGCCCTTTATGCTTAATACTTTACCACGAACGAAAGTGCTCATTCAGATAGCTATATTAAACAGTGAACATACCTCACTGCACAATGTTTGCAAACTTGCAAAATTTTCAGTATAACAAGGTACTTTTTTGTATTTGATATTTTACATAGTACATAACATTTATGTTTTAACATATATTTATTTGCAAAAAAAAATCATAAAGTTCACCAGATTCTCTTTATTTCCTTAAAAACCAAGTATTAGACATGATATAAGGAAAATTAACCTCTATAGAATACATGAATTAATCTGAATATTTCATGATGTACAGCCTTAAAAATATGTAGTCAACAGGTGTTTTGAAACAGTTATCGTTTACATATTACATGTGTACTCAGTAGCTAATTTTTAGACATTTTCATTCAGACATATATATTAATTTTCCAATATCTGTTTATTGCCTGTCATCTTTCTTCAGACATGTTATGATTGTCTCGACATCTTTCCTGTGATACTTGACAGTTTCTGATTATTTATAAAGTGGGGGTTTACTGTTTTACCTCTGTCTGTCCATCCGTCCATCAGTCTGTCCCTCCCATGAATATTTTTGTCACATTTTTATTTGAACTACAAAACAAGGGTTTCTGAAATTTGGTTTCAGGGTTTATAAAAGTCAGCTATACCATGTGATGTGTTTTCAGATTCATCACTCAACAACTTCCTGTTTACAGAACACATTTATCATTTTACAAGTGATAGCCAAGTTGAAAATTTTTGTCGAATTTTTCTCAGGAACTACAATACAATACCGTGTGATGCGTTTTCAGATTCACTTCTCAACAACTTCCTGTTTACGGAAATATTTCAGCTGGGGTACCATCAGTGAGCAGTACTTCACAGTTTCACTTGTTTCATTATGTTTTAAATCCCATATGCCCTATACAAATAATCAGAATAATACAACACAATATTTTTGTTTTCAGAATAAAAGGTTCAGATGCATCATGGGAAGACAACAATGAACCACCTGCTAAGGTAATACCAGGATATAAAATACTACATTTGTTTAGGGGCCAGCTGAAGGACGCCTCCAGGTGCAGGAGTTTCTCGTTACATTGAAGACCCATTGGTGGCCTTCGGCTGTTGCCTCTTTGACACATTTCCCATTTCCATTCTCAATTTTGCATGTGTAAAAATATACTGCTAGATAAATAATAACAATGAACCACCTGCTAAGGTAATACCAGGATGTACAATACTACAGGTCTAAAAATACACTCCTAGATAAAAAAAAATAATAATGAACCACCTGCTAAGGTAATACCAGGATTGTATCTTTCAGAAATATGATTATGCCCCTGATTCATTTATGTCCCATTGACACTTTCTCCATTTATTAATGTTTTCCTAAGTTTTGATATTATATAGCTAAAGGAAATGGATGCACCTTCTTTCCCTATGTCTTTTGTTGATTAATTCTGTTTGTTTCCTCTTTGGCATCTTCAAAATTTTCCCTTATTAGTCTTTGTTAAATTTGCACTTTTCAAAAATATGTGGCAAATTTATCTTTGTTTCAAATAAAGAAATACTTGGCATGAGTAAAGTTTTATCCTGTCCAGTACTATAGAAAAAAATTCACATAACATTTCATTGCATATTAGAAAATAACCATCACTGGAAGTTAACCAATCAAATTTCTCCCGTTATTTAACCTGTGTACAAGATTCAGTAACTTTGTAACCTCAAGTCTACGAAATATTCTATAGAAACCCCAAATAAAAAAATAATGGTGCTTTGAAACACCGAAGACATATGTTTATGACACAGAAATACTTTACTGCAATAAAATGTAGGATTAATTACCTACAACTGTCAAATTCAAAGGAATATTTTTTTATGCCCCACCTACGATAGTCGGGGTAGTTTTTGATGAAGCTCAAGTCCAATCAACTTGAAACTTAATACACATGTTCCCCATGATATGATCTTTCTAATTTTAATGCCAAATTATAGTTTTGACCCCAATTTCATGGTCCACTGAACATAGAAAATAATAGTGCAAAGTTCAGGTTAAAGTTTTTGGTCAAGGTAGTTTTTGATGAAGTTAAAGTTACAATAACTTGAAACTTAATACACATGTTCCCTATTATATGATCTTTCTAATTTTAATTCCAAATTAAAGTTTTGACCCCAATTTCACGGTCCACTGAACATAGAAAATGATAGTGGGAGTGGGGCATCCGTGTACTATGGACACATTCTTGTTCTACCTTTTTTTTCTTATACACCGGATGTGACGTACCACGATTTGGTGGAATTACATCTTAAAAGAATTTTAAAGGAGATGTGGTTTAATTTCTAATGAGACAACCCACACCAAACCAAAAGGTGTAAACAGGGCACTATAAGGCCTTCAACAATGAGCAATAAGTACAATATAGTTACCTATAATAGACTAGCATGAAAAATTATTTAAAAAATATCAGACAAGAAAATTATCAGCCTGATTAAATAAACTTCTTACATTCCAGTTTGTAGAGTACTCAGATGATGAGGAAGAAAAAAGAGCTAAAGCCAAACATAGAAATAAAAAACAACAAGAAAATGCTGATGGTGATCTACTTCCTGGTGCTAAAAATAGCCACAAGAAAAAGTTTAGACAGTAAGTACAGTAAAGTCAAACATGTTATAGTAATGGACCTTATTTTTATGCCCCACCTACGATAGAAGAGGGGCATTATGTTTTCTGGTCTGTGCCTCCGTTTGTTCGTTCGTTCGTCCCACTTCAGGTTAAAGTTTTTGGTCAAGGTAGTTTTTGATGAAGTCGAAGTCCAATCCACTTGAAACTTAGTACACATGTTCCCCATGATATGATCTTTCTTATTTTAATGCCAAATTATAGTTTTGACCCCAATTTCATGGTCAACTGAACATAGAAAATGAAAGGGCGAAGTTCAGGTTAAAGTTTTTGGTCAAGGTAGTTTTTGATGAAGTTGAAGTCCAATCCACTTGAAACTTAGTACACATGTTCCCCATGATATGATCTTTCCAATTTTAATGCCAAATTATAGTTTTGACCCCAATTTCATGATCAACTGAACATAGAAAATGAAAGGGCGAAGTTCAGGTTAAAGTTTTTGGTCAAGGTAGTTTTTGATGAAGTTAAAGTCACAACTACTTTAAACTTAGTACACATGTTCCCCATGATATGATCTTTCTAATTTTAATGCCAAATTATAGTTTTGACCCCAATTTCACGGTCCACTGAACATGGAAAATTATAGTGCAAGTGGGGCATCCGTGTACTATGGACACATTCTTGTATATAGATAAATTTGGCAGGTTGTTGATTGCCCTTGATACCATGGCTCCTGATTTTTTAGGAGAAAATAAATAGAACAGTAATATGCAGGTCTCTTTGGTATGACAGAATCTAACCATACCATGAAAGTTAACTCATTAAAATATTCATTATACAGGGAATATATCATCTATGAACAGTGGTTCTGATTGTGATCCATCTAAACATCATGTGTTTTCATTAATTTTTAAGTTAACCTGAGATCTCTTTTTAGCTCACCTGTCCCGAAGGGACAAGTGAGCTTATGCCATCACTTGGCGTCCGTCGTCGTCCGTCGTCTGTCGTCCGTCATCGTCTGTTTTCCTAAACTATTTCAAGAATCTTCTCCTCTGAAACTACTGGGCCAAATACTTTCAAACTTTAACTGAATGTTCCTTAGGGTATCTAATTTATAAATTGTATCCGAAGTTTTGATCTATCAACAAACATGGTCGCCATTGCTAAAAATAGAACATAGGGGTCAAATGCAGTTTTTGGCTTATAACTCAAAAACCAAAGCATTTAGAGCAAATCTGACATGGGGTAATATTGTTTATCAGGTCAAGATCTATCTGCCCTGAAATTTTCAGATGAATCAGACAACCTGTTGTTGGGTTGCTGCCCCTGAATTGGTTATTTTAAGGAAATTTTGTTGTTTTTGGTTATTATCTTGAATATTATTATAGATAGAGATAAACTGTAAACAGGAATAATGTTCAGCAAAGTAAGATTTACAAATAAGTCAACATGACGGAAATGGTCAGTTGACCCCTTTAGGAGTTATTGCCCTTTATAGTCAATTTTAACCATTTTTCGTAAATCTTAGTAATCTTTTACAAAAATCTTCTCCTCTGAAACTACTGGGCCAAATACTTCCAAACTTTAACTGAATGTTCCTTAGGGTATCTAGTTTGTAAATTGTATCCGAAGTTGTGATCTATCAACAAACATGGTCGCCATTGCTAAAAATAGAACATAGGGGTCAAATGCAGTTTTTGGCTTATAACTCAAAAACCAAAGCATTTAGAGCAAATCTGACATGGGATAATATTGTTTATCAGGTCAAGATCTATCTGCCCTGAAATTTTCAGATGAATCAGACAACCTGTTGTTGGGTTACTGCCCCTGAATTGGTAATTTTAAAGACATTTTGGTGTTTTTGGTTATTATCTTGAATATTATTATAGATAGAGATAAACTGTAAACAGGAATAATGTTCAGCAAAGTAAGATTTACAAATAAGTCACCATGACAGAAATGGTCAGTTGACCCCCTTAGGAGTTATTGCCCTTTATAGTCAATTTTTAACCATTTTTCGTAAATCTTAGTAATCTTTTACAAAAATCTTCTCCTGAAACTACTGGGCCAAATACTTCCAAAATTTAACTGAATGTTCTTTAGGGTATATAGTTTGTAAATTGTATCCGAAGTTATGATCTATCAACAAACATGGTCGCCATTGCTAAAAATAGAACATAGGGGTCAAATGCAGTTTTTGGCTTATAACTCAAAAACCAAAGCATTTAGAGCAAATCTGACGTTGGGTAATATTGTTTATCAGGTCAAGATCTATCTGCCCTGAAATTTTCAGATGAATCAGACAACCTGTTGTTGGGTTGCTGCCCCTGAATTGATAATTTTAAGGAAATTTTGCTGTTTTTGTTTATTATCTTGAATATAATTATAGATAGAAATAAACTGTAAACAGCAATAATGTTCAGCAAAATAAGATCTTCAATTAAGTCAAATTGACCAAAATTGTCAATTGACCACTTAAGGAGTTATTGCCCTTTAAAGACTTTTTTCACAATTTGTTCATCATGTTGACTTACTTTAAAAAATCTTCTCCTTTGAAACTGCTGTATCAATTTCAGCCAAACTTAGGCTAAATGAGTTTCAGAGTATCTAGTATAAATTTTATATTTTATTTCCTTGTATGTCAAGAAACATAGCTCCTATGGCTAAAATAGAACATAGGAGAAAATGATTATTTTTTTTGGCTTTTGAAGAAAATAGGACGATCCAAAAAACATTTAAATAAATTGAAAAGCCAAAATAATCATTGATGAGAGATTTAACCAAAAGAATTAAGGTGAGCGATTCAGGCTCTTGAGAGCCTCTTGTTATATTTGATACACTATTTGATGATGCCCAAAATATAAATCTTTATTATTGAAAAACAAAATATGCGGTATGGTTATTGTTTCAAACTAATTAATTTCTACTTCCCTCTTTTTCAGCTTTATTTTCAACTCAACTGTATAACTTATTCTCATTCTATATTAGTTATGAACAATAAACATAATCAATCACAAAGTTTTTTCAAGGTTTTGTCAATTCATTGAATCAAAAAGTGTCAGAGCTTTTTATGCATATGTTGTATTAATCGAGCATGGGTATGTTAGATATATTAAATTAGTAAAATTTACTGTTATTTTTATCTCTAGGTCAAATGAAGTTACCAATGAACCACAGCAAACTGGAAACAGTAAGTATTTACCTAGGGCAGATATGCATAAAAATGGTAATACAATGTGTCTTGTAGATTTGTAAGGGGAGTTAATCCATGTAAACAGTAAGTATTAATCTAGAGGCAAATAGGTAAATGTTTATACAATGTGTTTGCTTGTATTATAGGGGAGATAATCCTTGATTAATAATCAGCATCATACTAATCTACAGATTTTAGCAGCTTTCTTCATATCTCCTCCCTTAATGTGTTGTGCAATTCAACCAGTTTCTAGAATCAGACACAAGAATGAGGTCAAATCTGTTTAAAGTCTTCGGGACAACTCTCAACCAGATATCAAATGACATAGAAGTCAACATCTATAGGTGACTGTACAACCTTCAACAATGAGCAAAACCTATACAGTATACATGGTATAATCAGCTATGAAAAGCCTTGCAATGACAAATGTAAAACAATACAAACTAGAAAACTTACGTATAAAGTAATGAACGAAAAACTAATATGATATACAGCAACAAAAGACAACAGCTGAATTTTGTTTGTCTAAGGATCATGTAATAAACTGCCTTTTTACAATAGTTCATTTGCCAGTTACCGATTTGATTCCGATATTACACACTTTTTAAACAAATTACTTTCATTTGTCAATTAAGGACAGGATCTATAACAGACAAACTTGGCTTTTGCCCACTCAAAGCATGATTTAAAAGTGATATATTGCCGTTTTAACACATTTTGAGTGAAATAACTTCTTTTATCAAAAGTATGAAAAGTATGTGTATTGAGTTTAACACAAATTAAAATGAAAATATTGTGATTTTACCACTGGTTGTCCCTTTCGCTCAGGGTAAAATATTTAGGGCCTAGCATAATGTGCCAACCTGTGGTAACATCACGATATATTCAAGCCCCCATGAAGTATTTCTTAATTATTATTCATTACAAGTACAATTGTCTTCAGCAGTAAATACATTTTTATTATTCATTGGAAACCAATTTTAGTTTGATTTCTTTGGTACAGGGGAACCATGAATTTAAAAATTAAACAAATTATGAATCATTTAATATAGGTTTTTAACAAAACCACAAAATTGATTATCCATGAAAATGCTAGTTTTTCTCAATCCACTGTTATATATATACTGGTAACCCCAAAAGTAAATGAATTGAATCCACATAGTCCTATTTGATAAACTGAATCAAAATTTTTATGTATTGATCATGTGTTTTTTTTAAGAAGATAATCAATTTATTTTGATAAAACAAAATATGTTTTCTTTCAAATTTTAGGTAATTTCAATCCTGGTGCTCAAAGACATCAAGGTCCAAGAAAGTTTGCTCCATTTGGTGGACAGCATAATAAATTTCAACCAAGAGGTCCACCAAACCATAACAATCCAAGGTTTCCTCACCAACCTCTACATCAAGGAAACAGGCCTCGATTCAATGCCAGTAATGGACCAAGTAATGTTAATCAAGGAGGACAAACTTTCAGTGGAAACTCTGGACCTTTTAATCAGCCTCCTCATACTAATACCTATAGTTTTCAGCCACCACAGGGAAACAATTCGGGGCAGCTGATGTTTAATCAAGATCTGAGTAAACCTCCGCCAAATTTCAGTTTTGGATCTAACCAATGGAGTAATACAAATGCTCTTCAAAAGACCAGTAACTGCCAACCATTTGGAGCCTCAAAGAGTAATTTATCTTTCAACCAGAACTCTAATGCATCTGAGCAAGCATGGCAAGGACACAATCATACTAAACAAAATCATGCACCTTTTCAAGCAGATAATAGTAATTGGCAACAACTTGCCACCAATAATCAATCTACTGATAATTGGCAACAATCAGTTACAAACCAACAGTCAAGTGATAAATGGCAACAACCTGTCACAAATTATCAATCTGGTGGTAATTGGCAAGCACCTGCTGGTTGTAGTGATTCGGGTGATTCAAACCAGCATACACAGTCTAGATCTGGCAGTAATATTAGAAACTGGCAAACTCCTGCAAGGTCTTCTGACAATACAAACTGGCAAGCACCTTCTAGGTCTTCTGACAATACAAACTGGCAAGCAGCTTCAAGGTCTTCTGACAATACAAACTGGCAAGCACCTTCAAGGTCTTCAGGTTCTGACAATACAAGTTGGCAGGAACCTTCAAGATTTTCAAGTTCTGCAAATACAAATTGGCAAGCACCTTCAAGACCTTCAGGTTCGGACAATACAAATTGGCAAGCACCATCAGGGCCTTCAAGTTCTGATAATAATATGTGGCAAGCACCTGAATGGTCTTCAAATCCTAACAATACAAATTGGCAGGCACCAAAGTCTTCAAATCCTAGCAATGCAAGTTGGCAGGCAACAGCAAGGTCTTCAAGTTCTGACAATACAAGTTGGCAAGCACCTGCACCAAGAAATAACTCTAATTACTGTGTTCAAAATGATCAAAATTCTGGTTCTTATATTCCTTATCAGAATAGTAATTTTTCACAAGGACCTGCTCCAACTTCTTATGATAACAATCAGACAATGATCAATAGAAATACAGAGAATATTATTTGTAATAATAGTGTTAACCAGGGACAGACTGGGCAGAATATAAACCCCGGTAGATCAGTCGTTGACAATCGTTACATACAGAATATAGAATACAACAAAGTCCGACAACCAACACCCTTTCAAAATAATCGACCCAGTTTTGGTGGAGGACCACAGTTTAACAGTTAACCTTATTGATGTCAGATGAATTCTTCAGTACATTGTGAATAAAACTTTTATACTCATTGTCTGTTGCTTAGATAAATAATAATAAAATTGAGAATGGAAATGGGAAATGTTTCAAAGAGACAACAACGGGACCAAAGAGCAAGAAAACAGTTGAAGGGCACCTATGGGTCTTCCACACAGCAACATAATCCAGCACAGGGAGGCGGCTTCAATTAGCCCCTAAACAAAAATGTGTACTTGTTCAGAGAAAATGGACGTTATAATTAACTCCAAAACATATAAATGAACTTCAGTTGAAAAACCTACAAAGTTAGAGGCTCCTGACTTGAGCATGTTGAGATGGGTGCAAAAATGCTGTGGGGTTAAAGTATTAACAAACATTTTGCTGCTAATGTGTATCCAAAGGCTAATTCACCTCAATAATATATAAACATGATAAACAAGAATTCTAAAATAATAGTTCAAATAATTTAAACATGAAAAACTAAACAAATACAACAGATAGCAACCATTTATAACTACTGAGTTACAGGCTTGTGCCTTGTGACAAAGATAATGTGGCAAGGTCAGACATATTTGTGAGCCCTCAACTCTCCCTTTACCTGGGACAGTGGTGCAAAAGCACAATATAAGAACTACTAGAACTCTGAAAGGGGCACTATCTACAAAATGTGAAAAAAACAAAATATGATTTTGTTTGGTTCAATCATTATTAAAAGTGAAATAATGCAGACAATGTTGTCAAAATAAGCAGAGAAATATCTCATTGAATCTCTTTTTATATGACTTTCAATTAAACCCGTTAGAGATTGGTTATGCATGCATAAGTCATGTTCACTCACTCAAAGAAATAAAAGATGTCAACATTGAAAGTAAAACAAAACTGAACCATTTTGTTGACAGATTCGATCCACAATAAATCATTTCTATACAGGTAAAAGTATTAATTAACTTTTGTTGTTTTGAGGACTTTTGTCACAGAAAGCTCGACATAGGGATAGTGATCCAGGGGCGGCAACGTTTGCATACTTAATAGATGCCTTATGTTACGAAGTTTCTGTCTGTCACAAGTTTGAAGAACCATTGTCCTTGACCTCAATTTCATGGTTTGGTGACTACAAAACAAAGTTAAAGAGTAATAGGATAACTATTTGTAGTATGAGTGTACCTTGTGAGGTCCTCAGGACTGTTGGACAGGTTTCACTTGACCTCGATCTCATTTCATTGATCAGTAAACAAGGTTAAGGTTTGGTGGTGAAGTCCATATCTCAGATACTATAAGCAATAGGTCTAGTATATTTGGTGTATGGAAAGCATGTAAGGTGTTCATGTCCAACTTGCAGATGTCATTTGACCTTGACTTCATTTCATGGTTCAGTGGTTATAGTTAAGTTTTGGTATGAATTTCGTATACCATATGCAATGGGTCTATTATATTTGGAGTTTGGAATGATTGTAAGTTGTACATGTCTAACTGGCAGGTGTCATCGATCTGACCTTGACCTCATTGTC
Source organism: Mytilus edulis (assembly GCF_963676685.1). NCBI lineage: Eukaryota > Metazoa > Mollusca > Bivalvia > Mytilida > Mytilidae > Mytilus > Mytilus edulis. Next base: position 1,204,914 of record NC_092352.1, read on the forward strand.
ATGGTTCAGTTATGATTTTCGTATACCATATGCAATAGGTCTACTATATTTGGAGTTTGGAATGATTGTAAGTTGTACATGTGCAACTGGCAGGTGTCATTGTCATGGTTCAGTGGTCAAAGTCAATTTTTTGAGTTTTGGTTATTTTTCTAGTACAAGATGGATTAGGCCTACTATATTTTGTGTATGGAAATATTTTATTATGTATATGTCAGTCTCTTAGGTTAACGGGTTTTATTGCTCACTGAGTCGGTGTTTAGTTTTTGTGTTTTGGTCTGTTTTTCTTAAATTATAATAAGCAATAGGTCAACTGTATTTGTTGCATTGAACGATTGTAAGCTGTTACGCACATGTCTGCCTGGCATGGTTCATTTGAGTTTGACTTTATTTTCAAGATTCAGTGGTCAATGTTTAGTTTTTCTTGATGATGTCTGTTTGTTAGAAACTATAAGCAATAGGTCAACTATACTTAGTGTATTGAATGATTGTAAGGTATACAAGTATTTCTACTTCAGTTTATATGACCTCGATTTCATTTTCTTGAAACTTATGTGATAGTTTGAGTTAAGCTTTATATTAAGGACTTTTAACAAAATATCAATGGTTAGTAAAGAAGGCCAGATAGTTCAGTGTGTGCACTTTTGTTTAAGCTTTAACATAAAATCAAACACCTAAAAAATCCAATTACACATGGTCCCAATCTATTTCTATTTATGTATGCTAATATTGGGTTATGTGACAGGGGGTAGTATTTGGAGGTCTTCTGGATAGTTAATTAGATGACGTCTTACTGTCTACACTAAAATACACATGCAGTTCTGAAACAAATCATCTAGTACATGCTTTGTTCATAACTGTATTTTAGACTTCTTGTAATTTGGATATATATATAGGAAGGGTATACGTTTTAATACAAATGTATGTTATAAATCAAATATGACGATTTGAGTTAAATATATAGGTGAACACGAATTTGACAAGTAATTATAAAAAGAAGATGTGCTATTATTGCCAATGAGACAACTCTCCACAAGAGACTAAATGACACAGAAATTAACAACTATAGGTAACTGTATGGTCTTCAACAATGAGCAAAGCCCATACTGCAGTCAGCTATAAAAGGCACCAAAATGACAAATGTAAAACAATTCAAACAAGAAAATTAAGCTTAATGTTCCCTTAAAATCTGTTGAAATAGCTACACAAAAGATACAAAGCAACTATAAAGAATATTCACAGGTACCCAAAATTGTAGTTTTGGTTTATTAATGTGGATTTTCAATCAGAAATCCAGTAATGAATTTGGGATGGTACAGTGGCAAATCATGACAAATGGTTAAATATTGATGATTATCGCTTTAGCCATACTAGAATTATGGTCCTTTAAAGAACAGTATTAAATTAAGGTAAAGATATTTAAGAATCAAGAATATGTCAATAGAAAATATATGCTCCACTGGCTCTATCATTTTCTATGTTCAAAGGCCTGTGAAATTAGGATCAAAACTGTAATTTGGCATAAAAATTAGAAATATCGCATCATGGGGAACATTTGTATTAAGTTTCAAGTTGATTAGACTTCAACTTCATCCAAAAACTTTAACCTGAACTAATCCAGATAAATGAACAGACCTAGGTGGGGCATGAACCTGAACTAATCCAGATGAATGAACAGACCTAGGTGGGGCATGAACCAGAACTAATCCAGATAAATGAACAGACCTAGGTGGGGCATGAACCAGAACTAATCCTGATGAATGAACAGACCTAGGTGGGGCATGAACCTGAACTAATCCAGATGAATGAACAGACCTAGGTGGGGCATGAACCAGAACTAATCCAGATAAATGAACAGACCTAGGTGGGGCATGCACCAATTTTAATATGGTTAACATGACAAGGAGAATATTGATAAAAAGATAGCTGATCTCTGAAGGCAATTATTATTATATGTTGTTTCCAAGCAATAACTTGGAAACCATTTCAAAAGGAGATCAGGTTGATATTTGAGTGTTTTCATTTTTACCAGACAGGAATTGTGGCTCTTTGCCATGAGAGAACCTGGTTTGTTTTAGTTTAGTTTAATTTCACAATGGAGGTATTTTTAACTAAACATGAAACAGAACTCTCATAAAATTATATTCTAATCTAACAATACAACAGACACAACATTATCTCCCCTGACAAACAGCTGATTAATATGTCTATGTTTGGTTATGTACTCTATTTCTGTTGTATAATCTTTCTCTTGTGAACACATGGCATATTTAGAATCACTGGAGGTAGTTTTCACTTTAGAGTTATACTCTGAGATTTGTTGAGTAGTATTTGGTTCTATTGAAGAAATTTCACTAGTACTAGAAGTCTGCCCTTGATGAATGTCTTCTGTCTCTCTATACTTGTCTGATTGTTTTATAGCAGATGTTTGATTGATAGATAGTTTTTCTGTCAGTCTAACAACACCACTGTCTGTATCTTGACTGTCTGTACATTCTGTTAATAATCTCTTTTTCAATGACATGTGACATTGTTCCTTTGTTAATACTTTATCACCTTCTGCTATCCCTGATTGTTCATGTGTTAACATTTCACTACCTTCTGTTATCCCTGATTGTTCATGTGTTAACATTTCACTACCTTCTGTTATCCCTGATTGTTCATGTGTTAACATTTCACTACCTTCTGCAGTCCTTAATTGTTTGACTGTTAATGCCTCACCACCTCCTTCCCTCTCTGGTTGTTGTAATGATGTTTTACCACTTTCTTTGGTCTTTGATTGTTCCTGTATCAACTTTTCATCACTGTTTGTCTTGGATAGTTCTTGTGTAGCAATATCACGTTCTGTTTCTTTTGACTTCTGAAAATAAATACAAATTTAAAGATAATAGTTTGACCTGTATACGGTAATATGTCTTTCTGGTTTTAATATGTTGTTGAAGAAGGAAATTAGTAATCAAATGCATATTCACTGATTTGACTTAATTTATATTTGGTTTATAACATACTTAAAACAGGCTATTATTTAAACTTGGAATTATTTATAATTATGGAATTTGTATATTTTCTTGTGCTTGAAATTTTTCATAAATTCCATGTTTATTTGGTATTTTAATGTTTGAGCGGTTCATAACACTTTCCATACAATGTATTTTGTATAGATAGTGTTGTGCGCGGCACAGTACATTCTATTGATAATGTACTATCTTCTTTGTAATGTGAAGTGTTGTGTGCAGCACAAACATTAAAGTACAGAATAGACATGGAATTTATTAAAAATTTCCAGCACAAGAAATTATCCAAATTCCATAATTAAAAATAATTCCAAGTTCAAATAATAGCCTGTTTTAAATGTATATCCAAATTATAGAATGTCTAAATTAAACTATTACATATTATTATCAATACATAGACTTGATGATATACATCATCATTTCTGTTATTTTACTATATTTCACCCATTAGATGCCATCTAATTTACGATTGAGAATAACTCTGAAGACTGCTAACGGTCAAATAAACATAAATATAAAAAGGTAACATCCATACCACTTGCCAGTGAACTCTCCACAAAGTTCACATAGTATCGTTGTATTATAATACCATCTTATTTTTAGTAATAACATAACCTATAACAATTATTTAGCATCATATAACCATGATGGTAAAAGAACCTGGGGAGAACACTACTGGTAAAAGTCCCTGGGGAGAACACTAGTAAAAGTCCCTAGGGAGAACACTACTGGTAAAAGTCCCTGGGGAGAACACTAGTAAAAGTCCCTGTGTTACACTAGTAAAAGTCCCTGGGGAGAACACTAGTAAAAGTCCCTAGGGAGAACACTACTGGTAAAAGTCCCTGGGGAGACCACTAGTAAAAGTCCCTGTGTTACACTAGTAAAAGTCCCTGGGGAGAACACTAGTAAAAGTCCCTAAGGAGAACACTACTGGTAAAAGTCCCTGGGGAGAACACTAGTAAAAGTCCCTGTGTTACACTAGTAAAAGTCCCTGGGGAGAACACTATAGTACTTTCAATAGGATTTTTCTAGGTTTGATTTCATGTTTTCGGTTAAAAAATGTGTAGGTGAAGTTTAACATGTATACCACAATGTTGCACCTGTCCCAAGTCAGGAGCCTCTGGCCTTTGTTAGTCTTGTATGATTTTTGATTTTAGTTTCTTGTGTATAACTTAGAGTTATATATATATATATATATATAGATGTCAATTATCACTGAACTAGTACATATTTGTTTGGGGCGGACTGAGGGATGATTTTGGGTGCGGAAGTTTCTAGCTGCATTAAAGACTTATTGGTCGCCTTCGGCTGTTGTCTGCTCTATTGTCAGGTTGTTGTCTGTTTGACACATTCCCCATTTCCATTCTCCATTTTATTAAATATCAATTTGATTGGACATTTATCAAATAATCAAATTTACCTATATACAGGTTTAACTCCCCCTACTTGATTTGTTTGCAGATGTCAATATTAATTACAATGCTTGAGCAAACTTGAATACAAACAAAGCAAGCAAGCAAACCAAATCCTTGTCAACATTAGGATAACAGCTGTCACTCCCTAAAAGAGGTGTGGTTTGTGAAACAGCTGTTATTAAAAAAAAAATGTTTTCCATTGTAATAATATTCATTGTCTTCTGTACAAATTTTCTGATGACTTTAGAAATTTTTTTTGTTTGTTTTGTAATTAAATAAGAAACTTACTGTCTCCAGCAGAGGTTTTCTGATCACTTTGGGAATACGATATGTTTCATCAACATCCATCAATGCCTGCAAATACATGATATGTAAACTGGTTTATTTTTTTTTTTATTTTTTCAGTTGATATAATAGATTTAATATCATACATGTCATATGGGAGGGGTCTAGATAGTGTTTTTAGAAGAGTGAATAATGCATAACAAGAATGTGTCCAAAGTACACGGATGCCCCATTTGCACTATCCTTTTCCATGTTCCATGAACTGTAAAAATTGGGTAATAATCTAATTTGGCATTAAAATAAGAAAGATTATACTATAGGGAACATATGTACTAAGTTTCAAGTTGATTGGACTTCAATTTCATCAAAAACTACCTTGACCAAAAACTTTAACCTGAAACTCCCACTTTCATTTTCTATGTTTCAGTGGATCATGAAATTGGGGTCAAAAGTCTAATTTGGCTTTAAAATTAGAGAGATCATATCATAAGCAACAAGTGTACTAAGTTTCAAGTTGATTTGACCAAAAACTTTAACCTGAAACTCCCCCTTTCATTTTCTATGATCAATGGACCGTGAAATTGGGGTCAAAAGTCTAATTTGGCTTTAAAATTAAAAAGATCATATCATAAGCAACAAGTGTACCAAGTTTCAAGTTGATTGGACTTCATCTTCATCAAAAACTACCTTGACCAAAAACTTTAACCTGAACGGAGGCACAGACGAACGGACGGACGCACAAACGGAGCCACAGACCAGAAAACATAATGCCCCTCTACTACATGCATCGTAGGTGGGGGCATAAAAAGTGCAGAATATATTTAAGGCAAAATATTTATAAACAAGAATGTGTCCCCAGTACACGGATGCCCCATCCGCACTATCATTTTCTATGTTCAGTGGACCATGAAAATGGGGTTAAATCTCTAATTTGGAATTAAAATTAGAAAGATCATATCATACAGAACATATATACTAAGTTTCAAGTTGATTAGACCTCAACTTCATCAAATGATATAGTCTTAGCAGTTGAAGTGATAAGATGTGTTTCTGCAAGCTCCATCTAATTATGGATAAATAATGACTTAAACTAATTTTTAAAAATATGGATTTAACATCAACATTCTTTAAGAACATTACATCTTTTCTTGGAGACTTTTCTGGATTTAAAAGTGTTTCAGAGGATTTTGACTTTCTTCAATCAAGTGAGTTATATAACATTGATGACTGTACAGACAGAACTCTGTCCTATGTAATTAACTTTAGAAATAATTTAATATACAACCTTTTTAAAAATATTTTGTTTGGAAACTACTCTGAAGAACAATTTGTGGACAGAGATCAAAATGGACTTGTGCATTCTTTTGACGATAGTGAAGGGAAAGTTGTTCTTCACATGTATGAGTCCACTAACACTCTACACATTCAAGGAAAAGGGTGTATATTTTGGTTCAAAAATACTTTTAAAATTTTTGCAGAAGAACTTTATCATTTTTATAACACACAGAAACTGGATGATTCAAAAATTGTGAAATTTAAAAATGTACATAATGAGGATAATGAAAACATCAGTATTATAAATGGATCTACACAAAATTCCAATGTGTCAGAGACCAATCCTAAGGTTGTGCAGTACATATGACATCTGGCTGTGTAGAGACAGAATCAAAATTAGCACACAGCATGACATCAATCAACACAGATACTGTCATCACTTCCACTCCCAGCAGGAAGTCACCTGATACCAATGAACTGTTGTTAGATTTTAATACTTTATCTCCAATTAACATCAATCATCATGATAGTATTAATCTACAGGAAGAAATATTTGAACTGAAGAAAACAGTTAGCCATCTAATGAATTTGATAAACAATAAACCCATTGTAACTGACAAAGGGACACAAGTTACTACTTGTGATGCTTCTACACAAACTGATGATTTCCAAATACTGGCAAATACAAAACCTAAAACTAGTAGCATTGGAACTCAAATTCATCCTGATTTAAAGGACAGTACCATGCAAACATCCCCTCCAGAGGTGCATTCAAAAAATGTTGAAAGGTCCATTCAATCAACTCCTGATGTTAATAATACCTCTAAATCGTACTCCCAGGAAAACAAGGACAAAAGACTTGTGAATAGATCCCAACAACAGAAAATTAGTAGAAATTTTAATAACAACAACATTCTTGTCATCGGAAGTTCCCTTCTGAAAAGCATAAATACAAGAGACCTGATTAACACCCGTGTATCAACAAACAGAGGTGCAAGAATTATTGATATTATCAATATTGTTAAAGATACTGACATAAGGCAATATCAATCAATCATTGTCCATATTGGTGGGAATGATATAAGCAATGGTGCCCCCCTGGATTTGATCCAAGAGAACTATGAAAGTCTGCTGTACTTGCTCAGATCTAAAGCAGATATGAACACCAACATTATTGTGTCAAGTGTACCTCCAAGACAGGATACAGATGTAGAACCGGTTAACAAAGTTCTAATTGATATGTGTGACTATTTCAATTTACAATATATAGATCATAGCAAATGTTTCTATGATGACTATGGTTATGTCAAAAAAACTTTATATCAAAGAGATGGCATTCATCTTACAAAAATGGGAACAATGGTATTTTTACAAAACATTGATCAATATGTAAAAATTCTTAAACTTTCATCAAACAATGATTACTGTCAATACTGTGGTGAAAGAGGTCATGACCTAACTACATGTAGACATGGTAAACCCGTGTCTTGTTTCTCCTGTAATTCATTTGGTCATAAGAAGAAATTTTGTGATCTGTATTGGAGTTAAAAAATTGGCAAAGAAGATATAGCCATTTCATCTTTGAAATTTATTTCTAAAAAAGAAAAAACTTCCACAAACTACTTTGATGTTTTAAATCAAATTTGTCAAGAATGTAATAATTACACATGTATCTGCCCTAAAAATGGGAGTCTAAATAATCTTTTTAACAAAAGTGAAAAAAACCCCAAACTTAAACATTCTTCAAGTAGAATGGACAAATCTATTGGTAATTTTTCTAAAACTAGTATAAGTGATTTGAACAAGATAAATGCAATCATCAGTATGACTAATGCTGGAAATTTTACAGTGAATGACAATCTTTGTGTAGCCGTTACAGAATCTGATAATGTTACTTATGAATCTAATGATGAGGTAATTAATTTGCAATGTACTGATATGAATGTTTTATGCAATCCCCCTGAGGCCTTATCACCTGTTGATCTAAAGCTTTGTTTTTCTTTTGGATTAAGTGTATTATTGATAGCATGTTTATATGCCTTATTTAATAATAATTGTTATGAATTATTACCTAATTTACAAGAAACATCTGAAGAAAAGGATAATGTTTATGACTTTTCTTCAACAAAGGGTATAAAAATATGTTCACATAATGTCAACAGACTTGAACACAAGCTGGATGAAATCAAATACAATTTAATGTTTTCTGAAAATCCTCCTGACATATACTGTTCTTGTGAAACATTTTTGGACATTAACACCCAGGATAATTTTATACAAATTCCTGGGTTCATTTTAAACAGAAAAGATAGACTATTACGAGGTGGAGGTGGTTTGGTTGCTTATTTTTCAGAAAAAGTAACATTTAATAGAAAAGCTGAATTTGAAATAAGTGACATTGAAACAATGTGGTTTGAAATAAAACCAGTTCACAAAAAATCATTTTTATTATGTTCAGTATACAGACCTCCTAATTCACTAATTAATTGGATTGATGAATTTGAAAAAGAAATTACAACTGCTATTAATCATAATTCAGATATTATTTTAGTTGGTGATTTTAATATAGATTTTTTAAAACCTAATAAACAACCACAAAAATGGCTAAGTTTATTAGAAACCTACAACCTCAACCAGATAATTCAAGAGGCAACAAGAGTTACACCTGATTCTAGTACACTAATTGATCATGTTTATGTCACCAATAAAGATTTGATACTAGAATCACATGTTGCTAAATTTTCAATAAGTGATCATTATCCAGTTTGTTTAACTAGAAAAGAAAAAAATTCCACTTATATCAAAAAAGATATTCATACTACCATTTCTTACAGAAATTTAAAAAATTTCAATGAGGCTAATTTTCTAACTGACTTAGCTATTGCACCTTTTGATAAAATTGAACATGAAAGTCACCCAAATACATGTATTCAGATGTGGTATGACATATTTAATGCAGTTCTAGATAAGCATGCACCAATTGTTACTAAACGAGTAAAAAGAGACAGACAACCTGAATGGTTCAATAATGAAATTGCATATGCCAGAAAAATGAGAGAAAAATACCATGAATTAGAAATGTGGTCCGAGTTCAAATTTTGGCGAAACAGGACAAAGCACATAATCGATGAATCAAAAAGAAATTTTTATTCAAAGATGGTAAAAGATTCAAAAGCATCTAAAGATTTGTGGAAATGTATTCACAGTCTTAACCCATCCCAACAAGAAAAGCCATATGAACTTTTAAATGAAGATGGTATTAAAACTAATAATGTCAGGGACATTTGTAATGTTTTTAATAAGTTTTTTACATCTTGTGTTGAAAACCTGAGGACTGACAGATGTATGAGCAAAAATAATGATTATGCAAAATTAAATAATTTTGTACAAAAGAAATTTACTAAGTCAGAACAAGTAAAATTTTCAATTCCACCAGTCACAATAAATGGTCTATTTAATGAGATGATCAAACTTGACATTAATAAATCCACCGGATCTGATAACATAGGACCAAAAATTTTAAAATTGAGTGCTCCTTTCATAACTTCATCTTTAACTTACATTTTTAACAGAATAATAGATACAAGTACATTTCCCTGTGTTTTAAAGAATGCAAGAGTAACCCCTGTTTTTAAAGCTGGTGAAAAATTCATGGCAACAAATTATAGACCAATTTCTGTACTTCCAGTTTTATCAAAACTTTTAGAAAAGCATGTTTCAAAACATTTGTTTGACTATCTTAAAAGATTAGATCTTTTACACCCAGCACAGTCTGGGTTTCGACAAGAACACTCTTGCCAAACTGCCCTTATCAATATCATAGATAAATGGATACAGGATATGAATGATGGTAATATCAACTTAGCAGTCCTGTTGGATTTTAAGAAAGCTTTTGATGTAGTAGATCATGATATCCTCTGTAAAAAACTTGAAATTTATGGATTTGATAATACTGCTGTTTCTTTTTTTCAATCGTATTTGAATGAAAGAACTCAACAAGTACAAATTGGTAATGCTCATTCTGAAAAACTTCATATCAAGTATGGTGTTCCCCAAGGCTCCATATTAGGCCCCCTTCTGTTTATATTATACATCAACGACCTTCCTATTTATATGAAAAATTGTTGCACTGATTTATATGCCGATGATTCAACCTTACATCTTTCTGGTAATTGTTATCAAACTCTTCAGTCAAAGGTACAAGAAGATTTACATGGTGTAGAGGCATGGTGCAATGATAACAATATGTTCATCAATAAAAATAAAACAAAATATATGATTATTGGAACGAAGCAAAGAGCAATGCCACATTACAATGAGAGTTGTTTAACTATTAACAATCAAGTGATACAATCTTCCACATGCGAAAGTCTTTTAGGCATTAAAATTGACCCTTCCCTCACATGGACAACCCAAATTGACTTGATCTGCTCAAAAATATCATCTAGACTATATCTACTATTAAAGATTAAAAAATTTCTAAATCTAGACTGCAGAAAATTATTCTATAATGGTTATATCTTGCCACTTATTGATTATTGTTGTATAGTGTGGAGTAGTTGTAGCAGTGAGGGTTTAAAAAGGATATTAAAATTACAAAAGAGGGCTGCTAGATTAATACTAGAAACAGACCCATTTGCTCCTTCTGCACCCTTATTCAAACACTTAAACTGGATGACAGTTGAACAGAGAATAAAATATCATAAGTTAATGATGACATTTAAGTGTATTAATAATGATGCCCCATCATATCGTACTAACAAGTTTCATTATGTTTCAGACAGAAATCCGTACCCCTTGAGAAATGCTGTTCAAGGAAACCTCATACTCCCTAAACCAAAAACAGAATTATTCAAAAAATCTTTTATGTATTCTGGACCATTCTTGTGGAATAATTTGCCAATACCGTTAAGAAATATTACAAATATTAATTCTTTCAAATACAAAATAACAGATCATTTATTGAAATCAACCTAGCTGTATAAATAATATAAAAAACTGATCATGTCATCATGTTTATTTTTTCATCACATTTTATCAAGTTGTATTGAACATTATTATCACACTTGACTTTTTATGCTAATGTATGTATGCAATGTACTAGTATATGTTTGTGTTTTGTTTGATTTTTCATTACGAGGGCCTCAGGGAAGATTAGTTATATAGCTAACTGTGTAACCCTCTTAAAATAAAGTATTGTTGTTGTTGTTGTTGTTATCAAAAACTACCTCGACCAAAAACTTTAACCTGAAGCGGGACAGACGGACGGACGGACGAACAGACGGACGGACGGACGCACAGACCAGAAAACATAATGCCCCTAAATGGGGCATAAAAATAAAGACAAAGGGTATAAATGGTTTTAAAAATATAAGGACCCCTTGTCCCCATCTTTACCCTGATTTCAAACTTGAAAAAAAATATTTTATTATTTTTCAAAGTCTGAATTGGTAGCAATGGACCTTTTTTAAATTCCGCTTGTATTCCTTGTCTCATTACATTCTAAAAACAAAAGCATTTTTTTAAATCCAATTTCAGCACAATTTATCTTTCCCAAATTAAAATGTTTATCAAAAGATATCGTATACAAAAGTTTCACCCTACTTCAGAACAGTTTGACTTACCAGGTTAAAATGTTTATCAAAAGCTATAAGATAAGCTTTACAGTACCCCCTCCATGTAACAGCACTTCTGGTCCAAACTTTAATTCTGTGTTGTTTTTCCACAGCTTTCTTTAGTATAGTGAGGGGACCTTCATCAATTTCTGTAAAACAATTTGATAATATTATGACAGTATATTTTTATTGACAGTGCTCATTTAAAAGGGGCTTTGTCCTTTCACAATACAATTTGACCAAAATGTTTTTCCAAGTTGTAGTTTGATAGAAATTTATCTCTACAGCTGATCAACCTTGAAAATTGTGTATTACACACTATGTGTATTAATAATTTAATTTGTAGTGATCCCTGATACTTGTTAGATTAGTTAATGGTAGTAGTGAATGGAAAAAATATTATCCTTTTTTTAATATTGTAAGAAAGATTGTTAGCCTCAAATGCGCCTTTATTCTTTATCACCATCCATCAAATCTGATTGTATAGCCTACTGTTAGCGTCAAATAGAGTAAAACAATGTAAAATGTATGTCATATCTGTTATATAACAAATATTGTATTTTCATTTGTCATTCATCACGTGGGGTAATCTAAGCCCCTCTCTAACCTCTATGCTGTGGTGGTTGACAATTTGCAGATCTAGACTATCATCTGCACAAATGAAAAAAAAACATAGCTTGAAGCAATAATAAGAATTTCACTGTGAGTGAGCTTCCCTCTTCTAAGTTTTAAAAGACCTAATCGTTAAATGGGAATCTGCAACACAGGTACTTGACCTTAGAACTTGCAACACTTGAACATATTGAACTACATTGGGGGGTTCTGATCCCGTATCCCGCTTACTGTTTTGTCAGATTCCCGTATCCCGCTTACACTATGTACGTAAACAATTCTCATTTTTTTGTAATTTGCCTTGTCCCGCTAGACTTCATTTCCCGTTTTCACGGCACAATAATTTGACTTTTACGTGTCACTCTTACAAAAAATCAGCAATCCCCCGTCACGCTTAGACCCCAATGAGACCCACTACATTGATGTCATATACAAGCACTTTTCCTTTTTGAAATCAAGATATTTTCTACAGTGAGGTTAAAAATTTATGGGACCCTTTGTGATGTTGAAGAATACACCTTATCACTAATCCCGGCTGACCCAGCCGCTTGAACTTTTGAAGCATACAACAATCACTTTTCCATTGTGACGTCAGATATTTTGTTTTATGACGTCAAAATTTTACGGGAACCTGTGTGATTTCCAGTAATGGCGGACAAATAGCGATAAGGTGTATGCAAAACAAATAGTGATAAGGTTTATTTCAAATGATCTTACCCGACATTCTTGTCAGTACATTGCGATTCATTTTTTTTCTACGTGCTAACATCTTAGCAGTATTTTCATCAGTTTCTTGTATGTTAACACCTTCTGTTTCAGCATGTGGCTTTATGGTAGTTGTTCTGGTGGCTTTTGGGACTTTTTTCCCTCTCCCCCTCCCTCTATTAGATGTGATATTTCCTTTGATAACAACATTTTCATATTCTGCCAAATTATTGAATGTTGTTGGGTTATTGTGTGGCAAATATACATTTTCGGAGTACAGTGCTTTCAGAGGATTCAAATTCGGGGATGTCAAATCTAATTCTTCTGGAATATTTTCAGATATTTCTACTTTCAATTCTCCCGCAATATTTTCCATGGGCGCAGACATATTTGTTCCGAATTAAAAAATAAGTATTTCTATCCCGTTATTATAATTCGTATACATTTCCGACTCAAAAAACCAAACATTTCAAAAATTACCAAAGCTAAAATAAATTTGCTTAAATTCTTTTTAAAGATTTCTAATGTTTAAAACCATTTGAAGGCAATTTATGAAGGATAAGAATTACCAAAATCCGGACGCGAAATAGTTATTTTATCTAGTTCTTCGTTACCGTAGTCACCAGTGACGCCATTTGATAAAGTTTAAAAAAAGATCTAAATCATGCCACCCAAGAAAGGAAAAAAGGGAAAAGGAAAGAAAGGAAAGAAGGGAGGTAAAGGAGACAAAGATGACGGTGCAGGAGAAGGACAAGAAAAGCCCAGAACTCCAGAACCATCAGAGAAAGAAGTCATATTACAACAAGAGTGAGTCAACTGTCATAGAACATATCAAAAATTATACATGATTCTAATATTCCTTTGAGGTAGTGTTAAGAATTCAAATTGACAATAGCTTTATGAATTTGTGTACTTAATCTCTTTGTTTTATGTACCGACAACACTCAACAGACAACACCACATGTACTTAAAATCTGGTATCAGGTTAGCTGCGGAACCGTAGCTCTTATGTCCTTATACCTACCTAAGTCTACCTAAGTGTTTCCAAACGCAGGAGATCAGTTTGCTCCTCTATATTTGGCTCTGGTTCATCGTCACTAACTACACTTGTGCTACTTCCGGTGTTATAGGTGTATTCAGTGTCAAAGTTATATATCATTGGGTGTTCTTTCCAATGCTTGTCTAGGCGATTTCCAAAAATCTTTACATTCTTTGCGGTCACTACGATGTCTGGTAGGCTGTTCCATACTACCACTACTCTGTTGGTAAAGTAGTATTTTCTTATGTCTAGTCTGCTTCTAAATTTTACTAATTTCATAGAGTTGCCTCTTGTTGTCGAGCTGGTATTACGAGTAAATAGACCTTCTGTCACTTTTGAGTCATATACACCTGTTGTTATCTTGTATGTTTCTATCATGTCGCCTCTTAGCCTTCTAAATTTTAGAGTTGGAATTTTCAGAATTTTTAAGCGTTCCTCGTATGACAAATCTTTAAGGTTGGGTAACATCTTTGTAGCTCTACGTTGTACATTTTCAATTGTCTCAATATCTTTCTTTTTGTGGGGGTTCCATACACTACTAGCATATTCAAGATGAGGACGGGCTAACGCCTTAAATAGTAGGCAGAAGCTTTTATAATCTAAATATTTAAAAGTTCTTCTAATAATCCCAACTAGTTGGTTTGCTTTGTTGACTTGTGTCTGTATGTGTTTATCAAACTTATGTTATTTTTTTACTATTTGCAGCTGTGGAACCGTACCTCTTAGGTCCTTATGTTATTTTTTTACTATTTGGGGTCCGCAAATAGTAAAAAAATAACATAAGGACCTAAGAGGTACGGTTCCACAGCTGCAAATAGTAAAAAAATAACATAAGGACATAAGAGCTACGGTTCCGCAGCTAGTATCAGGTCTGTTCGCTCTCAAAACACATTTGACCCTAAACGAAGCTCACTTGGTCTGTTTGCACATTATTTTAATATGAGGCAGGCATTACCTGTGAATGGGAATGAAGTCTGTATAAATTATTATTTGTAATTCAAACATGTAAATAAAAGAAACAGAAATACCGTGACGTTTCCGATTTTGGTTCTGTTGGTAGGGATTTTAGTTGTGACGTTGTTTAAGTTCTGACGTCATCATGGTCATATTCAATGTAAACACAGAAAAGCTGTCAGCAGGTAATGTTTTTTTCATAACAAACAATTTTTGAAAATGAATTAGTATTGCATCATGTTGCATGTATCGATTGAGTTTCGTTCTAAATATTTTACTAGACTGATAAATATCTATTTTATTCCAAGTCTCATGCCAACAAGACAGGAAAATGAAAAAAGGAAGTAGATTACTGTGCAGATGCGGGCATTTGTAAAAGTCTGGGAAAAAAAGTTAACGATTTTCAGAGTTCATTAGTCTTTTTTGTAGAATGAAAAATTCGGGAAATTTTCCAGATTTTTTTTTTTTATTGATTTTTTTCTACCGTAATATGGGAAATTCGTCCTCATATTAAAATATTGGTGAATAAAAAGCTTTTCGGTGACTGGGTGTAATCTTTCCTCATCAGTTTTTATCTAGCATTGTAACACAGTACATAATATACATGATATATCATGTATATATGTCGTGTACAAGTTGCAATTTTGTACAGGTTATAACATGTACAAAAATATTGTACATGTTATAACTTGTATACTGTAGAAATACAAGTTATAACATGTACAAAAGTACCTCATACATGTTATAACCTGTACAAAATATTGCTTAAAAATGGTTTTAACTTGTACAAATTTTAAGATAAATCTTAATGAAGTAAAATCTACTTTTAAATTCACCATAATGCATAAAGAACAACAATAAATAGGCCAGAACTTGTCTTTTTTTTGTAGAGGACAATGATTACAAAGTTTCAGAAATATATGTTTCATGACTTATGTTGGCAAAATGTGTTTTCGTGTAATTGTATGTTTTATGTATGTGTTACATTTTTTACTAAAAGCTTGCATATCCTCAATGACAATTACATAAGATACTAGTAACTAAATTCTTCCAAAAATTTTAAGAACGGTGCCTAATTATTTTGGGTAACACTCCTCCCTCTCGTTTTAAAGCATGCAAAGACCAAAACAATCTCTTATATGCTTACTCTGTAAAAGCAAGAGAGAGCTGAAATAGTTTTCATTGGATCACGCTTCATTATCAATATCTTTGGATCTACTCTTCAACATTTTTGGCCTTCAGCATGACTTATGTTAATTTATAACTCATTTTTTTTATAAACTTTAAGATCATTGCATGAGGCGAATGTCATTTTGATGTTTAAAATATACATCCTCTACTTTGAAAGCATGTATTTGTGTCCTTTGGATGATGTCTGCTCCATGAGCTGGTTGTTGTATTTTAGACACATACCCCATTTCCATTCCCAATTTTATTTGTAGACACATCTGTTCTGGCTATCCACTATTAAATGTCTTAAAGTGTCAACTAGAATAAAAGTATTTTACTTTGCCTTCAAAGTGGACACTCACAATTATAATTCATCAAATAAAGATATGTCCATAGATAGTCTTAACAGGATCATAAGACATGTCCTAAATTATATCTTATAACAATTTTTAGGAATGCTTTGTTATACCGACCCCTGGACATTAACTGTATCAAAAAAGGACAAAACACACTAACATGAAAGAATAATGAAAAAGTTATGAAATATTAGTGAGGTCAATAATATCTGTTGCGTTAATAGAAACATATCTTTATTTTTCGATTTTGTACAAGTTAAAACCATTTTTAAGCAATATTTTGTACAGGTTATAACATGTACGAGGTACTTTTGTACATGTTATAACTTGTATTTTTGCATTATACAAGTTATAACATGTACAATATTTTTGTACATGTTATAACCTGTACAAAATCGCAACTTGTACACGACATATATACCATGTATTCATTATTTTATAAATTATCTATTGATAAAATATTATAGATCAGCTGAATTATCTATCAAATAAAAGGATCTTATAAATTAATGTCATGGAATACATATTCTAAATAATGAATGATGATATAATACATGTATATAATTATACTGTTTTTATTTTCAGACTGGAAAAAGTTACAAATGAACTAGAAACCAACAGAGCAAGAGTACAAGAACTGTATCTTTTCTTACTGTTATTAATTATTACTTATATGATATACTGCATGTATTTCATACACTGCACATGACAATATTAATGGTTATACACCATATAGAAAAAAGTCATAACATTGATAAATAATATAAGATTATGTTGTGTTAGATATATTGCCTTCAGTTGAATTTGTCATCAAATGATGCTTCTATTTTGCAAATAGGGCTCTTCACGGTTAGTTTCGGCCATATTGGATAGGGGGCAGATTTTTTTGAAAGAGGTGGAAATAGTATGAAAGTATTGGAAATCCTATGTGTGTTTCCAAGCAACTGCTCAGTTTTAATGATGTGTTCCCATATTTTTCACACCATTTGTACCTCCATTTTGAAAATCTGCTCCCTATCCAATATGGCCGAACTAACTGTGAAGAGCCCTATTCTCAGGTTTTCTCCAGTATTGATTATAAAATTATGTAGAAGATTTCCAGGTGCAAAATGTTAGTTTTTTTACTTAATATAGGAAATTACATGTCAATACTTTCGGGAATTCAATACATTGTTTGTCATCTTCCCTAGAATAAATTACTGACAAGAAGATTGATTTTACTTTAATTGTCATCCAATCTAAACCATTGATCAAAATAATTGCATATAACATAAGTTATGATTTCAAAATCAAAGATCATATCATTAATATTTTAATACCATCTTCAGTGTCCATTATACTGGACAACCTTCATTGGGTACATGTTTGATGAAGACCCCAAAGGATATTCATATCTTTCCCAATAGTTGTAATGTGAGTTATAGTGTGTGTTGATTTTCCTTAATTCTCCGTCAGACGTAAAGAACATGAATGGTTACAGCAGGAAGCTAATAGAGTTAAAATGGAAAGCGTAAGTGTGTATTCCAGTACAATTACATAATATATGTAACGTTTAAAAGTTAAAATAATTATAGATGTTACTGTAGTTAGGTGTCGAATGTCCTTATATTTGCTGATATAGTATATAAGTTTATGACCTTTACTAAACAACTTGAGAAAGTTATGAACATTTCAGTCTTATTGATACAGTCAGTTTTATTGTAATGTGTACAATTATAGCATGTACTCAAGCTACTATTTAATTGACAGTTAAGAGAAATTAATTGGCAACAACTGATTTTGAAATTTCTATTTGGTCAAAATGAAATTTTTAAGTTAATTTATATTTTGTATTTACATGTACATGTACATCATAAACATCATATGCATTCTATGAGGTAACTTTAGAATATAACAGTCAACACAATATTTTTAAAATTTCATACTGAATAGGTCTTGAAATTATTTGTTAATTTTGTTATATATATATATTAGACTAAAGTTTGTTTACATATTTCTTGGATTGATCCATTGATGATTGCTTAACGTCATATGTTGTAGCATGAGTACATGAGTTATATGGATACAAAGGAAACCATGAGAAAGACGGCCATTATAACGCTCAGTGACCATTACAAACACGAAATTCAGGACATACAAGACGAGAAAAGTCTCATGGAACTAGAATTTAATGAGAAAAAGGAAGCACTACAAAAACTTTTGATGGAGAAAGAAAATACCTTGAAGAAAACAACAGAAGAACTTTCACAACTTCAAGAATATAAGGTAACAAGTAATGACAACAGAGACATTCTTTATAGATATTGGTAAAAAGTAACAATTGAAAATTTGCAGTAAAAACAACTGCAGAATTGTAATTTATAAAAAAAAAAAATCTGTACTTGAAAGACAACTATATAGGAAGCACTAAACTATTACTGCTTCAATAATATATGTTAATACAAAGAGAAAGGAATGTTTATAGAAATGATTTTTTCAGTTAATAATAATTATGTCTGGTTATTTTCAGGTTATTTTGAGTCGTTCTTCACCAAATACTAATAGACAAAAATAAAAACAAAAAACTCTAAATAAGGAATTGTTTATTTGTTAATCTACTGATGTGATAGTATAAGTTTTATTACATTACATCCAAAAGATTTAAAAGATAAAAAAGCACTTTAAATCAGGTGTTATTACCTTACTTTTAAAAACAATTTTGGTAATATTTGTTTTTTTATGCAACAATAAAAATTATGCCATGTCTTTTGATTAAATAAAGGATTTACAAGATGAACAGTTGTCTAAGATAAAAAGCCTTGAAGCTGAAGTGATGCAGATGAGAGCCAAGCATTCAGACACAATACAACAAGTTAAATCTACCTTCCTGAAAGACAAGAAAGAATACGAGGAAGATTCTAGGGAGAAGATTAATACACTAGAGAGATTAGCTAATAAGGTAATTAAACAACATGTATTGCATGCCAATAAACATTGCTGTTAAAATGTAACCTCATAAACTTGTTTAAACCCATACCACTGTGTATGTGCCTGTGACATGTGTGAGACCTGTAAATCAGTGGTTATGTTGTTGATGGATGACTATATCATATTTGTTTTTTTCATTTTTTGTTTGTTCTTTTAAAAGTCTTGTATATAGATATAGGAAGATATGGTATGAGTGCCAATGAGTCAACTCTCCATCCAAATCACAATTTATAAAAGTAAACCATTATAGGTCAAAGTATGGCCTTTAACATGGAGCCTTAGCTCACACCAAACAGCAAGCCATAAAAGGTCCCAAATAATTACTAGTGTAAAACCATTCAAACAGGAAAACCAACAATCTAATCTATATAAAAAAGGGAAACGAGAAACATGTATGAACTACATAAACATACGACAACTACTGTACATCAGATTTTTGACTTAGGACGGGTGCAAACAGGTAGTTTCTTTTTTTCTCTAAATTGTTCTACATTTTCTCATGTCAGTGTGCTATACAATTTTGGTTTTGCTCAATATTGAAGGCCTGCAGTTGCTTACATTATTTAGGTGTTTATGAAAAAAATTGTCTCTTGTTGAATCGTTTAATAGAGTTAAATGATCCCCTTGTATTAACCAATCAAATTTGTCATTTGGATCATATGTATGTGAAGTTCAATAATATGAATTATCTCCCTTATTTTGAACACATATTATTGTTAACCATCATGATAATCACTCAGAGCTGCCATAATAAAGACACCCTCCCTTGTAAAGAAGTATTGTAGTTTATCTTTATAATGACTTAGTCAACCCACTTGTGGGGGTGCACTTGACTCCAATCTTAATTGACTAGGATTGTCAGTTTTCCTATTGAAGGTCAGTGTTTTTTTCTGTGCACTCCGGCTTTCTCCACCAATACAAACTGGCCGCCACAATATAGCCTTAAATTGGTGCTTAAAAGTAACGTTAAAACACCAAAAATCAAATAATGACTTAGTCATAGATGACTTTTCTGGTTAAATTCAATAGCTAGTGAAATGGTTAAATTCAATAGTTAGTGAAATGGTTAAATTCAATAGCTAGTGAAATGGTTAAATTCAATAGTTAGTGAAAACAATTATCAAGTCACATTGTTAGTTTGGAAGTGTCAGATCTGATTTGAAAAAAAGAAAATAACATTTTAAAATTTATTAAATTTAAGCATTTTTATTTAAATTTCCTTATAAACACTCAATCTACATTGATTTAGATTGATTTAAAAAGATATATATATTTAGGAGATAACTGTATTGTATTTTAAGCTCCGACGGCATCAATTGGGGATTTGATGGTCACAAATTAAGTTTACTGGCGACGCGTTAGCGGAGACAGTAAACGGGTATTTGTGACCATCAAATCCCAAATTGATGCCCTCAGAACTTAAAATACAATATTGTTTTCTCCATTCTAATGAAACTGACAGAAAACAACGTTAAAACATGTATTTAAAATCTGTCATATGCCGTCTGCGCTTGCGCGTACGTCCCATAGCATCAATTGTCAATTGATGCCATGTAAGAAAGTGACGTTATCCAATCAAAATGAACGTTACAAACGTTGTTGCATTAGAATGGTACATGTATTATCTGAGTTTTATCTTGCATATCATTATCTAGTCAAATTGGTACAAAGTTAGAATTTAGTCTTAGTTTTTACATGTTTGTTTTGCACCCACGTAAATAATTTCTAATGAATATTTTATCCTCGGTCAAAAAGCCTACATACTTCTGTTTCCACATTGAATGGCCATTACGTTATGATACATTAAATAATTGGATATTAGTCTGAAATTGAATTGCAGTGTTTATATGATTTTGTTAAAGGTTATATATCTTTATTGACCTTTTAGTATCTGAGCTAAACTAAATTGATTCATATCCAAGCACCACAATTAAATTCCAGGACAAGAAGATCAATTAAAACTTCATTTATTAAATTGCTTTTAAACTTCATAAATGATATTATCTCAGTTTTCAATTATTTCTTAATCTTCCTGTTTGTGATAAAATATTTTGTGCTGTAATATTTGGTTTGAATGATATGTTATAGTGAGTTTCATAGGAAAAAGAGTAAAAATTATGATCAAATGAGACAATTTATGACATACCACTAGTTTTAAAGAGACAATTTAGAGTTACTGGTCTTTGAATGACTTTATGAGGAATTGTTAAAAGATTTTCTCTACTATTTCCTATTAGTTATAGGATTTCTGATTAATTGAAATATAATTTACTTGCATCATAAAAGATAATTTGATAGTGTGATTTTCATTTCAAGACATATATGACACAATAAAAATGATTGTGTGTGTGTCCATAAAAATGTTAGTGTGTGTGTCCATAAAAGGTTTTTATGAATCTTTCCAGTCAAGAAATATACAAAATTGCTCTGTTTTAGGTACAAAAATGTTTGAGGGGGGGGGGGGGGGGAGGGGGGGGGGGGCGGTCAATTATGGGGTAGTTTTCAGGATTTGTTTTATGCACTGCAATTTAAATGACTTGTAGTACATGGTTTAAAAAGGTAAACTTTATCAATAATTGTAAGTTTGCAGTATGTATGTCATAAGATGATTATCTCCCCTGGTAAGAATTATTAAAGTAGATGTCTCAGATAGATGACTTTATTTTTTTAGAGTTTGTTAGGTTAACATACTTTACAAGTTTTGTCTGTAACATAATTATTTACTGAAATGATGTTAATCTTGTATAGTTCTAGACATAAATAATTTGATTGCTTAAATAAGATAGAATAAACTGCAATTATTTTAAAATGTCACAGACAATCTTTATTTATCAGATTCATTAAAAAATAAATCTTGAATTGATTTTAACTAAATTTGTACAAGAAGAATTCTATATAAGAGATTTGAAACACTTTGGTTAGGTTATACATTTGTAGTTTCGTGTTTTTAAATATTTGAAAAGAGTTGCATTTGAAACATAGATTGTAGACAAGTAGTGGCAACAGAACCATTTGTATGAAGCTTTATATTTCTGTAGCTAGAGGACTTGGACACACGTCCTATTTTGTATACATGCATTATGTTGCGAAGTTCCTGTTGGACACGTCAATTTTTTTATACACCCGTAAAAAATATTGACGGGACATATTATGGTATTCAAATGTAATCTGTCCAGCGTAATCATGTCACACAGAAACTTGAGAACGACTTATCCAAATTTCATGAAACTTAATATAGTTATTTCAATTGATGGTCAAGATTAAAAATTTTTAGTTACGGCACTTTGTAACTAAAACAGGGGGGGGGGGGGGGGGTCACATGTTGCACCATATCACAAAAAAATAATTTTGAGTATTGCTTAAAACTTTACACACTTCTTAGTTATATTAACTAAGAACTGTAGACTTTTTGGTGATTATTCAAATTTCATTTTTGAGCTATTGGGTATTTTGTAAAAAAGGGGGAGGTTTTTTAAAATGTTGCGCCATATCTCAAAAACGATTTATGATTATTACTTAAAACTTTACACACTTCTTTATTATATTTATCTAAAAGTCTGTATACCTTTTGGTGATGATTCAAAACTTTATATATGATTAATTGAGTATTTTGTCAGAAAGGGGGAGGTTTTTTTTACATGTCACAACGTATCTCAAAAACAATTTATGATTATTGCTTAAAACTTTACACACATATCTTTGTTATATTGATCTTAAGATCTGTTTTGATTCAAAATTTTATTTTAGTGATATTTGTTTTTTTGTAAAAAAAAAAGAGTGGGGGGTGGGGGGTTCACATGTCCCGCCATATCTCAAAAACAAAAACAATAATGGTTATTGCATAAAACTTTCTAAGAAACTATTTATTATTATTGCATAAAACTTCCAGACAAGACGACAGGCATATCATCATCTGTTTATTTCACCTTATTTTCATTGTTAACCAACCTCTATCCAAGTTTCTCTTTGATTATATTTGATCTAGTGCAGTGGTTAGATCTTAAACCTTAAAGTTAGGTGCATTGTCATCAATTGATGGTAAAAATTAAAGTCCACCACTTTAGAGTTCACTTAGAGGATATATAGGTTGAACTTGATATCTAAAAGTACCAGGTTAGATTTACTGGTTCCTTTTCAGGTTACCAAAATCTCAATCAAAAGTAATAGGAACTTTATCTATCTAATTTCAGGAAGCCATTCAATGTTTAACAGATCACACAAATAGAATTAAGACAGAAAATAGACAGCTGAGGAAAGAATTACTAGATCTTATAAATATAACCCGTGCTTACAAAGCTCACCAACTGGATCTCCAGGAGCAGAAGAAACAGTTAGTCAGGGAACAACAATATGCTGGTGATTTAAAAACACTCAGGACAACAAGACAACATAAAGTGTTGAAAAAATTTGGAATGTTAACAGACAATGCAGACTCATCAGATAATGAAGGGACAACAAGTTGATTCTATTTATAGATCTGGGGATTTTATGACAAAAGTATACTTTGTATTGACTTATGCATTTGAAACAAAACTTTATGTGGAATTGTTTTGTGTATTATACATTATTGACACCATGCATACACTGAGAGTGTTTTATTGTTAATTTGACATGTTGTTTTATTGGTTATAAATTTGTTTCCAAAAGTTACGGAGGACAAAGGACACATAAATATGCCAACTTGGTCATCCATGAACTAACAGGGCATATGGAAATATTTATTATATATTATCTGTGATAAGAATCATATTAAAACATTTGAATAAAAAAAATTCCAGTCTACCATGTTCCATCTCCTCACAGTATTAAAACAATTAAAAAATAACGAATGTAGCTTGGAATTAAACATGCATGTGTCAGTTATATAAGTATAACCAGTTGTTTTACTGAAAGGATACTTACAATAAAAATTATATGTATAAAATATATATATAGTCTATAGCTGAACATTGATATTTCATTGACTGAAAAGTCTTGATTTTAGAAAACATCTTTTAATCCGAATAGTATAAATTATGTTAAGATTTTAGAACTTGGACATATTGTGATCAATCTAATTAAAATTAAATCTCAGCACTTCCTCCTCGTTCATAGGAACAACATTGAGCAAGTGTGGAGATTTAATTTTAATTAGATTGTGTTGTGATGGTAATTATATCTGTTCACAGGAACTCTCATCAATGCATTGGACATACTGGAATAGTCCCCTGTACCTACGATAGGCCAAATGTATTCTGTGTATGCTTGGGAGGTTGAGATAATCTGTCCGACAAGGTTGACCTTACCTTGGTCTTGTTGTATGGACCAAGTCAAAAGCTAAGACTTAGGTAGCAGCTGTAAAAATATGTTACTTCCTGAATAAGACAGTTTATAGTTTCCCTTAAAAATCAACTCTTTTTTCTTGAGTGATTTTGCTACAATTCATAATTTTTATGCCCCACCTACGATAGTAGAGGGGCATTATGTTTTCTGGTCTGTGTGTCCGTTCGTCCGTCCGTCCATCCGTCTGTCTGTCTGTCCGCTCGTCTGTCTGTCCCGCTTCAGGTTAAAGTTTTTGGTCAAGGTAGTTTTTGATGAAGTTGAAGTCCAATCGACTTCAAACTTGGTACACATGTTCCCTATAATATGATCTTACTAATTTTAATGCCAAATTAGAGATTTTACTCCAATTTCTTGGTCCAATGAACATAGAAAATGATAGTGTGATTGGGGCATTCGTGTACTGAGGACACATTCTTGTTCATTAAAATCTAATGTGTGTAATTCAATATAAGTATCAGCAGTCTTACATATTATAAATTATGTAAGTAAGACATTCATATGTGTCCACACTTATTATAATTTATTATCAGAACATCTATAATTAATGGATTGTAATAAATCTATATAAACTAAAGGCAATTTACTTCAATCCCATATTAAAATAGAAATGATAATTTTATGAGTGGCTTTTAAACGTTCTATCCTGATGATGGCCATAAAGATACAACTCTTTCCTCGCTTAATTGAAATATAGGAAATATATTGTTTGTGAACTAGCTGACCACATTTTATATACACTAACTGACCACAGTTTATAAGTACTAACTGACCACAGTCTATATGAACTGATCAAACCAGAGATAAGTTAAACATTTACAGAAAATATTTAAACTCGCTTTTTCTTTGTTAGTACACTACTGTATCCCACATGATTACTCAATAACACACATGTATATATAGAAACACATATATATATATATAGAAACACACATGTATATACAGAAACACACATGTATATATATAAACACACATGTATATATAGAAACACACATGTATATATAGAAACACAAGATGTTTAGAAGGGTATAATAATGTTCTTTATCATGAATTAAGTGTCTTTATGTTTGAACTCCCCCGGTTTCTTGAAAATAAGACAATTTGTGAAAAAATATACCAAGGCTACCAAGGATCTACCTATTAAGCCCAAACTAAAACCAGGATCAGACTTATCAGTGAAATAAAAAGATGTTTAAACCAAAAACTTCAGAAAAAATAATCCATAATAGTTTAAAGCTCTTGGCTCTCTCAGCACCGTCACCATATAGTCTCAGACTGTGGTTAAATGTTTTTGGCATGCAAAGCAAAATTTAAAAAATATTTATTTCCATTATCCAGTATTTAACTAATACAACTTTTTTGAACTTTTGGTCCTCAATGCTCTTCAACTTTGTACTTGTTTTGGCTTTCAAACTTTTTTGATCTTGAGCGTCCCTGAGTTAGTCTTGTTTGGACGAAACCTGCTCCTGGCGTATTAAATTTTCAACCTGGTACCTTTTGTTAGCTATTATTCGTGTGTTTTTTCTGTCCTATATGCTTTCCCATTTATTTGTGTTGTAGTCCTGTCATGTGATGTTGTCATTTTAATGTTATATTTAACATCGCCATTAAAGCGGGAGGTTTGGCTAGCCACAAAACCAGTTTCAACCCACCATTTTTTTTCCTTCAAATGTCCTGTACCAAGTCAGGAAAATGGCCATTGTTATATTATAGTTCGTTTCTCTGTGTGTTACATTAATTTCAATGTTGTGTCGTAGGTCTTCTCTTATATTTGATGTGTTTCTCTCAGTTTTAGTTTGTAACCCGGATTTATTTTTCTCAATCGATTTATGAATGTCAAACAGCGGTATACTACTGTTGCATTTATACTAATTATAGAAATGTGGTATGTGCCAATAAGACAACTATCAATCAAAGGTCAAATAAAGTGGATGAAAACAATTGAAGGGAAACGTACGGCCTTCGACATGGACTTACACTCCTTATAGTACTGTCTGATGTTAGAGTTACATAATAGTTATTAAAAAAACTGGTAATTATCGTGATATATGGACTGCCCACAGGACAGTGGTATTGACTGAGACAGCGATAATGACTGAGCCAAAGGCGAGGCCATTATCGCTGTCGCTGTCAATACCACCGTCCTACGGGCTGTCCATGTATCACGATAATGACCAGTTTTTTAATAACTACTATGTTTATTTCATTGAGAAACTATGTTTTAAAAAGAATTAATAAAATCAAAATTCAAATTGTTGACAGTAACCTCTTTAGGAAAAAGTGAAGACCGGTCATAGTTTTAGAAAACTGTATAAGTCACTTCAATATTTGAAATACAAAATAAAGTTAACTTTAATTTCATCAGTAGCAAAACGGTCATTAGAGTTATCTGCACTAGCAGACGTGTCTTCTTTTTTCTTACTGTAAACTGCAAACACGTTTGAATCGTGTTGCGTTTTACTACGGAACGTCATTCAAACAAACAAACCACGCCCCACCGGTAACTATCATGTAAAAGTCTGTTAACGACCGGTCTTCCGGTGCGTTTTGTTCTGTTTATGACCGATGGAACTTATTACTGAAGAATAAAGAATGTCATGTGGCCTCTTTTTATCGAATAAGATAAGCTAATAATGTAGGTTAGCGCCTGTTTAAACTGATATATATTTATATAAATTATGCAATATCAAATGAAAAGAAAGGAATGACCTAACTTCCTAGAGCTATAGTGTTTGTCAATTTGTTCGATGTTACAGTAGAGAATACACATTTGACTATTTACTTTTGCGGGATCTACTGTATACATACTATATTATTTGATGCTTGAGCATTTAGAAGCATTATTTTAGGACCATATCAGGTCTTCTTTTATTGATAAATAGCATGCACAGACAAATCTTTTGAACAAATATTCGCATAAGACAAGATAGTAAAGATAAGAATTGAGTAAATATTGTGCTTGAAAACCCCAACTGGTATTTCGGTTAGTATCTTCATTGTCAAATATTAATATAGATAAATCTTAAACAAAGATTTGTATAATCACATTGACGAGAGGAAACGACGTAGATTAAGGGCTTTGCTAACGTATTTTGATTAATATTCAAATACAGGTATGCCTGATTCAATATAACGAAAGGAAATCAAATTAACGTTTATAATATCTGTTCTTATGAATGAGTCAATCCATTTCAAACAGGTTATTTTGTTTCAGGATAAATTATATGATGATATATTTTTAACCACGCTATATTCAGTATTTTCATGTACAAAATAAATTAAGGCAGACACCTGTAATTCAGTGGTTATCGTCGGTTTCTGTTTGCCTTTCGCTAGTTGCTTTACCTTAAACCAAACTGTTTATTTTCACGTTTGAGTTGTTCCTATAATTTTTACATAAATGAACAATGAGAAAAACACATACCGTATAGTCAGCTTTAAAGTGCTCGAAAGTCATTTGAAATAAAAATGGATAACCATTGACAACCTGCAATGATCTACTCGAAAGAGATGGTGGTACTGTCGTGTCAATTTAATATGAAAGAAAGATTCAATACATATCTCTGTTACAATGAAGTGTTCAAATGGTTACTGTGTGATTTTAGCCCATTACTAGACGTTTCAGATAGAATTGTCGTGAATCAAAGTGACAAATATAATGCATGCAAACCAAATAATACGGAATTAAATTACAAAATCAACACATCGGCCACAACGTCAAAACCAACAAGAACAAATTGACCGAAAATACCACTCGTTCATACGAACATAAAATATGCAGAGTGAGTTTATTTACTTAATTATCCTTCTCGATTGCTTCGTTTGGTAAATTGAATGGTAGACAATTAAATCAAACGATTTACTTAGATTATATACATATAGTTCATGTTGCTTTGCTAAACAGAAAAAAACACAAGTTGTTAAAATATTTCTTTTACTGTATTAAACGAAATGGTAAATCATATTTATGCTCCGTTTATGCTTTAAATTTTCTTCGGAGTTCAGTATTTTGTGATTGTACTTCAGTGGCGGATCCAGGGGGGGGGGGGGGTGTTCCGGGGGTTGGAACCCCCCCTTTTTTTGGCCGATCAATGCATTTGAATGGGGACATATAGTTGGAACCCCCTTTTGTCCGGGGTTGGGACCCCCCCCCTTTTTAAAATGGCTGGATCCGCCACTGTACTTTTTGTTTGTTTTGACTTTTAGAAAAACTCGTTTCAGTCTTATGATACCAATGATTGGCAATTAGAAATGTACCAAATAGGGTCTAAATGAAACTGGTGTAAGCAACGATTAATACATGTATTAGAAAAGGACAAAAAGTGAAAAAAGTATTCAAACAAGAAAGAAAAATACATATAGATGAATGCACAGTAAAAGAGATGGGATGTACCATGGCAATTACATAGGACATTCAAAATTCTTAACATGAAGATAACTGACAAATGTCATGACCATAGCAGATAAAGGCAATACTGTGGATTCATTATTATTCGTTGCATACTAATTTTCGTGGGTAAAGTTGAACCGAGAATTCCAATGTTCAACAAATTACAAATATTCTATAGGCTTTGTATGCAGAGATTGGCAAAACCACGAAATCAAATATCTACGAAAAGGCAAGTCTTTCTTAATCCACGAAAAGGCAAGTCTTTCTTAATCCACGAAAATTGATACCCACGAAAATAAATGAAACAACAGTAGTAATATTAACATACGAACACAAAACGCTACATAGAAAACTTAATGGCATACGACACAGTTACAGGGGAAGTCAATTTTCATATAGGCTATTTTTATTTATTTTTTTGTCCATATATTCATGAGTTTTGAACAGCGGTATACTACTGTTGCCTTTATTTTTCCTGATTAAATCAAATATTTAATAAAAAAAATATACCTTTATATGCTAGTTTTTGAGTTAAATGAGGTCGAAATTATGTATATATTTGCTCAAAATTCGGATTTGTGAACGTATTTTCCCTTTCGAAAGAAAGAAATAACTTTAACTTTTGTGTTTTAAAAGATAAACACAAATTGTTTTTTGTTAAATAATTTGTAATTTCTGTATTTTATAACTATCCTAAAAATAATGCATTTTTTATTCAAAAATAACTTATTGTGAAAAAAAACGTCATTTTTTGCTGTTAGATTTATCAAAATTTAAAATAAATGCGTTATTTACAGTCTTATAAAATTTGGTCCACATAATCTCCCTGCAAAATGAAACAAAATTTCGTTTTAAAAAATAGGGGTCCATGCACTCGTTTTCAAATTAAATCAGTTTGAATGATAAAAATCAGTCGAGGGAGGTAATGACGATGCTAATGTAAATTGTTGTTTTCGCGACGTCAAACTATAACTTATCGGGAAAAGATTCAGTTTTCGACTGATTAATATCATTCAAACTTAATAAATTTGAAAACGAGTTCATGGTCCCCTTTTTTTAAATGCCATTTGGTTTGATTACGCGAGAAGATTATGTGTGCCAATTTTCATGAACGTAAATAGTGCATTTTTTTTTTAAATTTGATAAATATATAGCAAAAAATTATGTTTTTTCTACATTCATGATTATTTGATAAATATGAGTTATTTCTGAATAAAAAATGTATAATTGTTTAGGATACCTATAAAATACAGAAATTACAAACTCTTTAACAAAAAACAATTTGTGTTTATCTTTTTAAACAAAAAAGTTAGGTCTATCTTTCGAAAAGGGAAATACGGCCACAATCCGAATTTTGAGCAAATATACAAAATTTCGACCTCATTTTACTCAAAAAGTAGCACATGAAGGTGTATTTTTCATTACATATTTGATTTAATTAAAAAATAGTCTATATGGAAATTCTTATCAAAGTGTAAATACGGGATCAAAACTGTATCGTATGCGCTTAAGTGGATGTCATGTCCAATGCTAACACTGGTACTCTTAAATAAACCGTCCTTGTTGTTCGTTTTTGTCGAGCCTGCAACTTTTGTTGCAGAAAGCTCGACATAGGGAAACTGATCTGGTGGCGGCGGTGATGTTTGCTTACTTCTTAAAAGCATTATATTTTAGAAGGTGAAAGACCTGAATGCTTTATACTTTGTATATAGATGCCTCATGTTACGAAGTCTCCGTCAGCCACACGTTCAATGTCCTAGAGCTCATTTTCATGGTTCAGTGACTACTTGAAAAAAAAGATTTTTGAAATGTTAAATTCTCTCTTATAAGTAATAGGATAACTATATTTGGTATGTGCGTACCTTGCAATGTCCTTATTTCCGTCAGACAGTTTTCACTTGACCTAGACCTCATTTCATGGATCAGTGAACAAGGTTAAGTTTTGGTGGTCAAGTCCATATCTCAGATACTATAAGCAATAGGACTAATATATTCGATGTATTGGAGGACTATAAGGTGTACATGTCCAACTGGTAAGTGTCATCTGACCTTGGCCTCATTTTCATGGTTCAGTGGTTATAGTTAAGTTTTTGTGTTTTGGTCTATTTTGTTTTATACTTTATGCAATAGGTCTACTATATTTGGTGTATGGAATGACTGTAAGGTGTACATGTCTAGCTGGCAGGTGTCATCTGACCTTGGCCTCATTTTCATGGTTCAGTGGTCAAAGTTAAGTTTTTGAGTTTTGGTCTATTTTGTTTTATACTTTATGCAATAGGTCAGCTACATATGTTGTATGGAATGATTGTAATGTGTACATGTCTAACTGGCAGGTGTCATCTGACCTTCACTCATTTTCATGGTTCAGTGGTAAAGGTTAAGTTTTTTTTTATGTTTTGGTCTGTTTTTCTTATACTTAATGCAATAGGTCTACTATATTTGGTGTATGGAATGATTGTAAGGTGTACATGTCTAGCTGGCAGGTGTCATCTGACCTTCACCTCATTTTCCTGGCTCAGTGGTCAAAGTAAAGTTTTTTGAGTTTTTTTTTAATACCATATGCAATCTAAGTCAACTATATTTGGTGTATGGAAATATTTTATGATCTATATGTCAGTCGTGCAGGTTTTATTTGACCTTGACCTTAATTTCATGGTTCATTGTTCAGTGGTTTTTTTTTTTGTGTTTGGTCTGTTTTTCTGTAACTATAAGCAATAGGCCAACTCTATGTTGAAGAATTGTTAGCTGTACATGTCTGCCTGGCATGGTGTATCGGACCTTAACCTCATGTTCATGGTTCATTGGCCAATGCTTAGTTTTCTTGGTTAATGTTAAGTTTATGTGACATTTGTAATAAGGCTTTATATTTAGGACTATCAACATTGTATCAATGATTAGTAAAGAAGGCGAGACATTTCAGCGTGTGCACTCTTGTTGTTTGTCATAATTGTTTTTCGCTTGTCGTTTTGTACATACACCAGACCGTTAGTTTTCCGCGATTTAATTGTTTCACATTTGTGTCATTTTGAAGCCTTTCACTGCTTACTTTGTGGTGTGGGTTTTGTCCATCGTTGAAGACCGTAGTACGATGACCTACATTTTTTTTTATATAAATAAAGCCGTAAGATTTCTCGTTTGAATTGTTTTACATTGTCATTTTGGGGCCTTTTATAGCTGACCATGTGGTATGGGCTCATTGTTGAAGGCCGTACGGTGACCTATAGTTGTTAAGTTCTGTGTCATTTTGGTCTCTTGTGGAGAGTTTTCTCTTTTGCAATCATGCCACATCTTAGTATTTACATTGTGACCTTCTATGTCATTTTGTGTCAAGTGAAGCGTTGTCTTACTGACAGTTGTACAATATTTTCTTATTCCTATATCACGTATTGAAACAGAAATTATTTCCCCCTGTTATCTGACAGCAGAAATGTTCCAGTACCTTCCTGGTTGATAAAAATCGATATCAATATGTAACATAATATTGTACAACATATTGCACTTCAACTAACTAACTTTGATACGTTTTGATTTCTAATACACTGTGTCCATACACGTTGTTCATTTCATTTAAACATTTTTTATTTATTTTTTCACAACATAATAAGATATTTATTTCAAATATTTGCACATATTTTATTAGCTATCGCATATAATAAAAAGGATTTTTAAAACCTTATCATATTTTGGTGTTTGTTCTCTGCTCTAATAATGCTAATGCCAAATATTTTAATTTCCGAAAAGATGATAAACAACAGCAAACTAATTTGTTATCTTCATTTTGTTTTAGTTTAGACCATAGCGCTATCTGTGTTTTTGATTGCTCCCTTGATATCGTTACCCCATTTTTACAGTTCTTTGTGTATGGATTTTGACGAGCATTGTGAAGGTAAAAATTATACCCATAAAAATCAATACCAAAAATCGACGAAAACATCGACACGAAAAGAAGAAATACACGCTCAAAAACACTAGCACAGGCATTTAAGTCTTAAACGGTCAATTTGATCTTCAAAAGTAGTCATGATAAAACTTATCAATTGAGGGAAATTCCGTACTGATAAGACAGTTCGCTGCCAGGCGATTCAATAATGTTCAGTTGAGGGGTTTGGCTAGATATAAAACCAGGTTTCATCCACCATTTTCTACATAAAAAAATGCCTGTGCCAAGTCAGAAATATGACAGTTGTTATCCATTCATTTGATGTGCTTGAGCTTTTGATTTTGCAATTTGCTTGGGGACTTTCTGTTAAGAATTTTACTCGGAGGTCGGTATTTTTTGTTATTTTACTTTTTTTCAGTAATGTTTTCGACAATTCAGTATGGTGTTGATGAGTGCAGGTACTGAACAGGCTGAACTTAGACTAAACAAATCTTAATTGATTACAAGCAAAGCAGAATCTCTTAACAGAACTGTATTTACCACCATTGACAGATCAAAAAGATGACCGAAAATTGAAAGTAACTTAATATTTTATTGTTCAGCCTTTTCAGTACTTAAAACCAGATTCAACCTACCATTTTTTTTCTTAAAATTTCCTGTATCAAGTCATGAATGATGGAAGTTTCTATCTAATAGTTCGTTTCTATGTATGTTGTATTGTCGTTTGATTTTTGTTGCACTTCAGTGTTCTGTTGTTTCGTAGTTTTACTCTTATAGATGATGTGTTTCTCTCGGTTTTAGTTTGTTACCCGGAATTGTTTCCTCTCAATCGATTTATGACTTTTGAACAGCGGTATACTACTGTTGCCTTTATCTGAAAGATTTTCAGATCAATATAAACGTTTCAGATCAAATTTGGTTTACTATAGTGAAAGATCCAGGAACGCTCTAAACAATGGTTGAACATACTATTTACGTTCTATATAAAACTTTGAAAAGAGATTCCTCGATATTTACGAATAAAATCATTATTTCAGTAACATTCATGTAAGCAGCAAGCCTTCACCAAGAACATATCAAATTTAATAGAAAACCAGATAGCATGTCAATGATTTAATATGATGCAAGTTCAATATATTTCTTTTCCACTAATGTTGGAATCGGAGTGGTTTTAACCAAATATATTATGCTGACAAATTAAAAATATGTCATGCATGTTAAGGACGAGAACATATAAACAAGAAATACAATAGGTATGTCATGGAATAGGGGTCGCCGAGAGCGAATGCGATCGATTAGTAACTAGAAAAGGAGGATAATAGCTATTGGAATGAAAATTTATTCATGCGCCAGGCCAACAACTGCAAATCACACAATGAGATGTTTTCAGGTTTCTGAGCGTACAGAGAGGGTTCACTAATAAATAAAGGCAGCAGTAGTAGTATACCGCTGTTTAAAACTCATAAATCCATGGACAAAAAACAAAATCGGGGTAACAAACTAAAACTGAGGGAAACGCATTAAATATAAGAGAACAACGTCACAACATTAAAATGACACACACACACACACACACACACACACACACACACACACACACACACACACACACACACACACACACACACACACACACACACACACACACACACACACACACACACTACACACACATACATACATACACACACACACTCAGAAAAACGGGCTAGGCATTAGACAAAATCCTTTGAGAATAACAAATATAACATCAAAACCAAATACATGAATTTGGGATAGATAAGTACCATGACACG
The DNA here is from genome assembly GCF_963676685.1 of Mytilus edulis. NCBI lineage: Eukaryota > Metazoa > Mollusca > Bivalvia > Mytilida > Mytilidae > Mytilus > Mytilus edulis. The sequence continues at coordinate 1,239,703 of NC_092352.1, forward strand.
TCTTATAGTAATGTGAATTCACACTAAAAAATAAGTGAAAACAAACGACACAACGGAAACACAACGTTAAATGTAACACACACAGAAACGAACTATAATATAACAATGGCCATATTCCTGACTTGGTACAGGACATTTTAAAAGAAAAAATGGTGGGTTGAACCTGGTTTTGTGGCATGCCAAACCTCCCTCTTTTATGGCCATGTGAAATATAACATTAAAATGACATCACAACATTACAGGACTACAATATAAATAAATAGGAGAACATAATTGACAAAGAAACACACGAATAATAGCTAACAAAAGGCAACAAGTTTAAAAAAATTTAATACGCCAGTAAGTGCATTTTGTCCACATAAGGCTCACCAGTGACGCCCAGATACAAAAGTTTGAAAGCCGAAACAAGTACAAAGTTGAACAGCATCGAGGACCAAAAGTTCAAAAAAGCGGTGCCAAAAACGTCCAGGGTTTTCGGTTAGGTACCAGAACATTCCTATTATTTAGAACAATTTATACTTTTGCAAACAGTAAATTTTATAAAATGCCTGTACAAAAGAGGTAAATGAAAAAACTGAAGTATTAGCTAATTACAGGAAACAACCAAAATACATTACATAACCCGACAAAACTTTATTATAAAAATACTGAACTTAGAGGAAAATCTAATTGGAAAATCAATAATCACATGGCAAAATCAAATAACAAAACACATCAAAAACGAATGGACAAAAACTCTCATATTCCTGACTTGATACAGGCATTTTTAAATGTAGAAAATGGTGGATTAAACCTGGTTTCATAGCACTAACCCTCTCACTTTGATGACAGTCTCATCAAATACCATTATATTTACAATGATGTGTGAACTAAACAGACAGGCCTTTGTTAGTCTTGTATTATTTGAATTTTAGTTTCTTGTGTACAATTTGGAAATTAGTATGGCGTTCATTATCACTGAACAGGAACAGATATTATGGCAATGTTTCTAACAAAGTTTCAATGGAACTTCTGTAAGGAGGAACACATATACGTTGACAGTGGGACTGTAGAAGGATACCTTAAGTCCCGATTCGATCCCTACTTCTGTTTTATTGTTGGGACTGTAGAAGGATACCTAAGGTTCTGATTCGATCCCTACTTATGCCCATTAGTTTTAGATACATGACGGAAAAGGACTTGATTATCTACATATCTAAAATAAATAATATTTTCAATCTTAAGCTAAGAGAAGTAATTTGATCAAAAGGGAGAAAGTCACGTGGTGCAAATCATTTGAATAAAGTACCTTTGATTTTGCCATACGGTACTGTTCAGATGTTTATTTGCTTGCAGTAAAAAAAGTACTGAATAATATCGTTCAAACTGACCAAACTGATTTCTGGATCATACACCACAAAATGGGTACCCAATTGTTTTTTTCATCGTATTTCGTTTTCCCAGGGTACTGTTGGGTTTCTTTGACTGAAATTTTGCTATTGATTAACCTTTTGATGTCGTCAGTCTCGTTGTTACACTGAATCTGTATGATCCCCTTTATCGCACCTCATCCGGAATGAGCAGGACAATTGTCGACAAAACATCCTGGCATTGATCCGAGTACAAGAAGAACTTGAGTTTCTACATAAGATTATATGAACATTCGTTATCGGAAGCTCTTTTGTCTCCAGTATCAAAGACGATCGGAACACCTCTATGGCTTTTTGCTTCTGCTAATCTTGTGACATATTACATGATTACAAAACATTTTTCATGATTTTCTCTTTCAAACTTTGAAAGGATTCCCGGATTGGAAACATTGTACTTTCGTTGTCAGTAATTCAAAGCACACATTCTTATTTACGGATCTTAAATGATAGTTGGATTTATATTGAATGTCTTGTTTAGATGCATGTATCAATGAGGAACTTGACGGGTATTCTTAAATTTCTGTATTCTCTTTTCTCTAATTCTTCGTCAGTTTACCGCTTTCTGCACCCATTGTATAAAAAAATTTAATCAACGTGTGGTTCGTTTGATCTCAGTACTTCATTGGTTAAAATCCGATTATGACGTCGAATTTTCTTGCTTTCCTCTGAATTTCCTATTGTGACGGCATGAAAAATGGCGACCATGCCTGATGACGTCACATAGAAAGAACACATCTTTTTGTAGATCATTCAAAAAAAAAGAAGGAATAAGTTTGCCTGCATAATGTTAGAAATTCATTAGAGAAACAGATTCCACCACCGAATCTCGTGTAATACGATATTTATCCACTCTCATAGCATAAAGAAAGCATCATTTCAAATATGAATATAGTATTGAGAACACAGGTACTTACGATCATGGGAAAACACTAACTATTTACAAACAGGTTAATCTTAGTATCTCCACGTTTGAATATGCCAAGTAAGAAGTCATAGATTAAATGGACAAAATATAGACAATAACGTGACGAACATTTTAGGAAATGCAAATAATATCAGTTAAAGAACATAAGAGAGAGTTTTGAACCCACATTGAAGAGAGGCGGAGAGTTATTTTTTTCCCACGACTTTTACTCGGGTGAATAAACTTCTTGCAACATTTTAAGTGCGAGAAATGTCTGCTCATTTGTACTGATTTTTCTCCATTTTATATAATACAGTCAGAAAAAAAAGCACTTAGTATAAAACTCACACTTGTCTGGTTTAACCCCAATAACATATGGCTATTCTTAATAGCTAATGAAATTAGAACATCTTAAAGTTAGTACCTCTAATGTGACTTAATAATTTGCCAATTTACAGAGATGGCGTCCACAGAAATGTTTCTATAGTGATAATTACATGTAAGTTTGTGGCGAAATCAATTTGATGCAATTTTGCTGATCTACTTCAGGCTTATTTCTGTATTGATTGTCATTCGAACTTTACGATAGATCATTTTCATGAAGCCATTTAAAATACAAATTGGACAGAAAACAAGTTAGATGTATTAACTTTCAAATTGTTTTGAAATGCTACAACAACAAATAATTCAATATTCTGTTTGAAATTTCATATAATTTTATTTGCATTGCCAGTGAGGGGATAACTACCATTATAAGTATACTGTGTCACAATTTAACCAATCGCATGATATTGTATTGTAATTTTCAGTAAATTTGAATTTTCACGTCATGGCAATTTTGATTAGACACCTGTAATTATGATAACAAACATATATCTTTATAATCGAATTTAATGTATACATGCAAAAGGGAATGTATCGAAATCATAAACTCATAAACTTTATCAAACGTTATAAATGATATAAAAAAAATAAAAAAATCCTAGCTCCAAGGAAAATGAAAAAAAAAAGGAAAGTTACTTATCAAATACCAAAGTTATAGCTTAAAAACACATCAAACCATGAATGGATACTTTTCATTTCTTTTACAAGTTTGTAACTGTTATTTCAGATGGGTGTTTCCAAAAATAGAAATTGACACCATTCATACAATTACCAAAATTTTATACTCCAAAGACAGTATGTCTGAAGTATTATTTTTTCTCCAGACCCAATTTCATCCTATCGTATCTTACACTCCTAATTCCAGTCACGTTATTACAAGAGAACCGACAGGAATTAAACATGAGAACCTAGATACAATTATTTCTCTCAGGCCTAAACTGAAATAGCGTCAATATATCACTCAAACTTGGTATGAATATAGTTTTGGATTATGTTGAAGAACTAACATATCAGAATATGGACGAAGAAAGAAAAAGCCAAATAAGACACTATGTTTGATTGAGTTAAATCCATTAAAACATCAATCAGTTCGTTTTTACAAAATAAACAAAAACTATACAAAACGTTATAGACTTCATTTTATTTTTAAGTAACGCAGATCCTGTAAAAGAGGGACGAAAGATACCAGAAGGACAGTCAAACTCATAAATCCAAAATAAACTGATAACGCCATGGCTAAAAATGAAAAAAGATAAAAGAAAAACAATGGTACACATGACACAACATAGAAAAATAAAGAATAAGCAACACGAACCCCACCAAAAACTAGGGGTGATCTCAGGTGCTCCGGAAGGGTAAGCAGATCCTGTTCCACATGTGGCACCCGTCGTGTTGCTTATTTGATAACAAATCCGGTAAATAGTCTAATTCGGTAGGTCACATTCATAAAAGGGAAGGGGATTGTAGTTACAACGTAAGGAACATATCCGATATCATTTGTGAAACGGTTATTCCATAACGGTCAACCAACTCGTGATAGCGTCCGTAAAATTTACGAAGGGATGATTTCAATTTCTCCATTTGGAACTCTTGGTTTAATAGCTTCCTTGTGAGCAGCAACCCTCTATCAAGAAAATCATGATAGGAAATGCAATCACGGGAATATCGTATCAATTGGGAGAAATATACTCCGTATGCAGGTGCTGCTGGAATGTTGCTACTCAGAAATGGAAAGTTCACAATTATTAGCTGTAATCATCTCTTAAAGTCATACAAAACAATATGAAAGTCAATTACGTTTAACTGCCATACATGTGAGGAAGTATATTACCAAACATGTTACCATAAATTACTTAAAACCTTTACTAAAATTTTCCATAGATATACAGATTTGGTTTTGAAGTTTGGTTGCACCTGTAGAAAACTTATTTCAAACGGGATAGCACATCCTTATTTTTACGGAAATGTTGTTAACCGTGCCCGGAAATTTAAAAATGATCCATGTAAACTTGTCGCTCCTTCAAATAAACTTATTCTAAAAGGTTACCTATTCAACACTGTAATAAGATCATTGAATATTGTTTTTATTGGTATAAATATTGATTTTGTTATCAGTAAATTAAAAGCTAACTAAATATACATATTCATGGAACTACAATCTGTCGATACCTGTAACTTGGCATTGTACAAGGTCATGTTTTCTCTGGCTGTTTATGACGTCTTTACACTAAATCCATTGGATGTTGGATGTGTTGATAGTTTAGTTTTAGTTGCATGATTTTTTTATTAGTTGTTAGTGGCTTTGAACTAGCTGTCAGATAACTGCGAGTACTCTCAGATCTGTTCATTGTGTCTTTTTGTGTCGGGATGTATAAGTACCGGGCCACGTATTTTTGTCCATCTGAGGAGTTACGCCTTTTCAACTGATTTTTATAGTTCGTTCTTATGTTGTACTGTTATACCACTGTCCCAGGTTAGGGGGAGGGTTGGGATCCCGCTAACATGTTTAACCCCGCCACATTATTTATGTATGTGCCTGTCCCAAGTAGGGAGCCTGCAATTCAGTGGTTGTCGTTTGTTTATGTGTTACATATTTATTACATAAATAAGGCCGTTAGTTTTCTCGTTTGAATTGTTTTACATTGTCTTATCGGGCCCTTTTATAGCTCACTATGCGGTATGGGCTTTGCTCATTGTTGAAGGCCGTACGGTGACCTATAGTTGTTAATGTCTGTGTTATTTTGGTCTTTTGTGGATAGTTGTCTCATTGGCAATCATACAACATCTTCTTTTTTATATGGTCTAGATAGTTTAGATAATTTACTAGGCTTTTAATGGTCTGTAATTGTTAACTTTTTATACATTATAACTTGCAAGACGAGATGTCTAATTGGCACTCATAACACATGAACCTTTACATAATATTTATTTCTGTTTAAAGATTTATGAAATGTTATCATATGCAAATCATACAGAGCTAAACAACTACACTTACAAATATAAAGACGTGTATTAAAATTGAGAATGGAAATGGGGAATATGTCAAAGAGACAACAACCCGAAGGCCACTAATGGGTCTTCAACGCAGCAAGAAAATCCCGTAACCGGAGGCTTTCCTCAGCTGGCCTCTAAATAAGAAAGTTTTAGTTTAAACATATTTATTTATAGTGGATTGGGAAACAAGTTTTGCAACTTATATTAATCCCTTTCCACTTTGCGGGTGCGAGTGCTGCCTTGTAGCGGCATTAGCCTACTCTTTTTCTAAATCTACAAGGGTGTCTTTAACGTGCAAGAGATATGGCTCTCTCTTAACACGGGTCAGCCATTTATCGTCCCCTTCCGACAGGCTATCATCGTTTCCTCAAGACCATACTCGCAGATGGTGTCAAGGGAGAACCGAGAATTGAGTTCCTGAAATTTTCATCCCAAACAGGAATCGAACCAGGAACCTTTGTGTTAGTAGTCCGATGCACTAACCACTACACCAGGGATAGTGTACTAGTTCAGTGAAAATGGACATCGCTTTAAACTCCAAAACATATAATTGCAATGAGTTTAGAAATAAACTAACATACAAGACCAAGGTAATACAGTACTTGACATTGATGCCGATGTTATGTATACAGCTGAAATCTTTCATTCAACATATCATCATAGATAGGAGAAACGAAACCTATGTATTCAATCCAGATTAGACAATAAGCCACATATCTAATATGTTTAGTGTTAAGTCTAACTCCTTGATAAGAGGTAAATATCTCGTCATTACTACTTACATGCTTATTCTGCATTTTAACTTATTATGCGACACGTGCAATATGGATAACATCAAAATTAACTAAATACCAATTACTAAATATAATCAGCTAGTTGTCTCTCAGTAGTGAATATCAGTAGACTATAACTTTATCTGTCATTTTATGAACGAAAATGGACCTCATTGTTTGGCATATTTATGCAATTTGTGTGCTGTGATATGAATGCACGATATATATTTTCGGGTCATTAATAGTGGCTCCCTTTAACTATGCATACCATAAACAAATAACACAAATATCTGAGTCATATTTGAAATTAGCATAAACGTTATTTCAGTGGCATCTTCATTTGTTTCTGTCTTGTATCTTAATTTGTTCCCATAATTCTCATTATCTGACAGTTCTTCGGAAATAATTAGAGAAATAAAGAATCGTGAATACGTATTACAGGACAAAACGTGACAATTGTGTAGAGTTATTTGGTCATGAATAATTCTTTATCTATCTTAAAGGTTGTTAATCTTTGCTCAGTAAAAAAAACCACACACGAGCACAAACATGACAATGACGTTTCATACTGTGACCACCGTCTATCCTGATATAAAATCTATTGAATTGAAGTAAAAAAACTCCTCATAGATACCGGGATTAAAATTTTATATATACGCCAGACGCGCGTTTCGTCTACAAAAGACTTATCATTGACGCTCGAAAAAAAATGTTTAAAAGGCCAAATTGAGTACGAAGTTGAAGAGCATTCAGGACCACGAATTCCTAAAGGTTCTGCCAAACACAGCTAAGGTTATCTATTCCTGAGGTAGAAAAGCCTAATTAAATTAGCCAATAACAGTGACCAACAATTACATAATGTATAACTGTATTACACTTTTTACATCAGCAATGTATTTCTTAACATATTTATAAGACTTGCATACAAACGTCGCCAATCGAACAACTAACTATTATATCAACAGCGCTCCAAGAGTGTGCGTTGCTGTATGTGTGTTTGGGAGAGAGGATATGTATGAACCAATACTGTTAAAAACCAAAGTAATATTTACACTCATATGTCAATGACAAACTAACAGCACCATGTGAAGAACATAAAACGACCAACAGACAACAGTATGCAAAACTAAAACACAGAAAACTAAAGATGGAGTGAAACGTACAGAGCCTCGTCAAATGTACCTAAGAAACATAACACGGCATATATAGACAAAGCACACAAGCAAAAACTATAGACCAAAATACAACATTGTTTTAACATAACACAATGACACAATTACGGGATGTATGAGTACAGAGCCACGTCGAATGGATGTTACGTTGCACCAAATACAGACTAAACAGTTTAAATGATATTCATAAAAACAAATAAAAGAAGACTATAACATGTTATTTAGATAAAAAAAACCAACACCAGTACCCTTACTCTATACTTCAAGACCATCGTTTATCACGTGCGCAGTTACATAATATTAATGTTCTTTGACATACAATTTGTTAATCAATTTTCTGTCCAGACACTGGTGATGTTTCAAAAAGTCTGAGTAAGAGCTGCAAGTAATTAAATACCGAAAAAACTGTGAAATGTATATCCCATGTGCAGTTAAAGGTAGTATATATTGTTACTTAGGTGCAGGAAATTGATAATTTCAAAATTAAAATCGTCTCGTTTGTCCTACATCCGGATACTGAGATGCCAACGTATGTCAAAATCGAGGTACAAGTCTAACAATGAGGCGAATAAAAATACCAAAGGGACTATCAAACTCGAAATAAACCGACAAGAACATGGCAAAAACAAAAGACAAATAACATAATGTTGAACATTTTACGGACGCCATCACGTGTTGGTTGACCGTTATGGAATAATCGTTTCACAGATAACATCGGATATGTTCCTAAACTGAAATCCGCTTGTATTACGCTTCATTCAAACTATGAACAAAGTTGAGTAGTCAGCCGAGAACCAGCTTAATATGTTCCTTATGTCGTAACTACAATTCACTTCCCTTTTCACCACTAATGTGACCTACCTAATTAGACGATTTACCGGGTTTGTAATAACATTAACAACACGAATGGTGCCAAATGTGGAACAGGATCTGATTACCCTTCCGGAGCACCTGAGATCACCCAAGTTTTTTTGTTTTTTTTGGGGTTCATGTGGCGTAGTTCTTTATGTTGTGTCTTGTATACTATCATTTGTCTGTTTGTCTTTTTATTTTTTAGCCATTACGTTGTCAGTTTATCTATGCCTTTGACTTTCCCTTTTGGTCACTTTCGTACTTATTTGATAGTTTGACATCTATGATTTATATACATGGTGCGATTATGTGTATTTTATTCACGTTTACCTATTGTAGCAGATACTTCTTTTCTTATCTCTTTTAGTTTTGTTGGGCTACTGTACCATTGTAATTATAAACTGTATCTTGTTTTGTTTCCCTATATGAATAACAAATAAAAAGATGAGGTTTAAGTGACAATGAAACAGAAGGGCACTAACAAAAAGGCAAACAATGTCTACCGTTACAAAAAGTTCAGAAAAAAGGAGTTTTAGATAAGAATTGCACAATGTTAGATTTTTTTGTTATTGATCTGACGACAATTCCAATAATATTTTTTTTAGACTTTGATATTTAGTACCTTTTGAGGACCCTTTGTTTCCACGAACTGACATTCATATGTGCGTTTAGTTACTTTTGTTTGGAGAAAAACTTAAATTTCACAGAATCAGTCAACATTTATTATTTTTTTTTTAAATCTATTATGATCCATGATTAAAAAATACAGATGATTAAAACATAACAATATGAAAGCCCGGTTACAAAGGGTATCAATAATAATAGTCTGTATTGATTAAATAATAACCCTGCCTTTCATTTATCACTTTCTGAATAGAGTATAACGGAAGATATTTACTTTATAGCAGTACTTTCTTCGCTCTAGTATTAGGATGTAAATTGCCTATCTATCACTGATCCTTTTGACAAACAACTTTATGTACACTGTCAACACGACAAGATCAGCAGGATTATTATCTCCATTACAACTTTATATCCTCAAGTAAAAGGAAACAATTAAGATGTTTGGGTATGCATTTTCCCTGTTGTCAATTATAGCATGATCAATAATGTGATTGCCGAATGTCAACACGGATTCCTCAGGTTACAAAATCTTCTGATTAACTCAGGAGAAATCTTCTTTGCTAAAATTGTAGCAATATTGACAAAGTTTCCCCGAGGCCAGTCATATAACTTTAAGTAAGTTTTACATACGTCAAAAACAGAATTTTTTATTAAATTACTACCAAGAAAATGTTTGTTCCAAATGATAAATAAAGAGGTAAAATCATGAATTATAGCAAACGTGCATTATTAAATACAAAATCTTTTGTGTGTATTAAATAAGCCGAGTATCTTCAACTTTGATAAATTGAAAGATGTTTCTATTTAGAAGACTTGCATTTTTGGAACAATAAACTGATTGAAACATGGTATATTTCTATGTTCATAATCAGAATATTTTTAAAATGTATTTGAGAAGAAGATAATAAAAAAATCGTTTACAACTATATGGATTCAATTGAACACTCAGATGTTTTGAATGAATGCTCGGTTTCTACAACTCGAATGTTGAGGTTAGGATTGCTTTCACAAATACCTCTTGCCATAATAATGCACTGACTTATTAAACTGTTGATTAAAATTTGATGAAAATAGAAATAAAAAACACTGTATAAAATTAAATTACGGAAGCCGCGTTGACAGGTCTTTTTGGCATAAACAAAAACACTTGTACACACACGGGACCCAATACAACTAAGTGTTAATTCTAGTTCAGTGCATGTATTAGGGACGATATCAAAAGTTCAATGAAGGATAAAAACTTCATTCATATTGTTTTTTTCACTGACTCCCCTTCCTCCCCCCTAACTTAATTTGGGAAAAATTGAAGAACCAATAAGGATATGTATAAAATCGATGTCAATTATATATATAACATCGATGAGAATTAAAACAAAACCTGCAGAAATTTTGACCCTCACCCCTAAACTATTTGAATTAAGTTTTTTTTATCCTTCATTATTTTTTATGTTGTCCCTTAGATAATAAACTTTGTCATCATACCATGTGTCTTATGAGTAACATCGCTTTCGTTGAATGACTTTGGTTAACTTAAGTTTATGAGGGAATATTTGCTAACTTCTTGATTTGAAACGCTCATATAATCCTCCAAATTAGGTCTGGTGTACTAAACTTCTGCTGAAATAAAACTATGATTTGGATTGATTTGTCAAAAAAGGCAGAGAATAATATTCGACTTTTCTTTTGCATTTTGAAGTGAAAGCATATGAACATTTTTATGGGGATAGTGATTCGTAGTTTTTGTCATGTTGTGTTTTGTGTACTGTTGTTTTTCATAAGGTCTAATAAAACAAAGTCGTTTCCTTTGATTTCTTTTCTTATTATTGTATCTATGACCATTGAATAACAATTTATGTAATCAACATTTTTTTTAATTTTGTATTAAGACGGACAATGCCCTATCATAGATAAACGAATAAAAGTGCTCATTACTAAGAAACCAGACTTTTCTCTGTGAATATTAGTAAAGATTAACCGGGAATTACAACGCAACTCAATCATCAATTATCGCTTATAAGGACAATTTCTAAAGTAAAATAAATGGTCTTCTAGAAAATATATCAAATAGAACAAGCTAAAGCGGAAGTAATCACAGTCTGTAATTTTTCTCTTCTAAAAAGTATGATTAGTTTTATTTTCAAAATGGGTCAGACTCATCATATTTTACCTTTTAATATAAAAATAGAACATGTGAACAAAGAGACAACTCTCCATCCACGTCACAATGTGTAAAAAGTAAACCCTTCTAGGAGACTATACACTGTAAAGTTATTACAGGAACGTCATAACAAGGCAACATATGTAGGATAATTTATAACCATTACAACGAAACAAGAAAAAGACGATTTAGAAAGTTAACATAACCAAAATATTGATCCCCTTACCCCAAAAAAACAAAGAAGCAAAGAAACCACTAGTGAGTAATAATTAATTCTACAAAATTCCAAAAAAGACCAGGCCACAAATGTGAGCTGCTATCAGAGTCGGTTATATGTGTTTTAAAATGCTGATGTAATATCAGTGACACTCCGGGGCAGCCGTATTATATCAGTAAGGCACTTAATTAGTGCAAAGATCAGCCAGTCATGAACATCTGGCAAAAGTGTATTTATTACACAAACCTTGTCTGTTACCGACTGAACTTTGTCTGTGATCGCAAATTTGCTCTCTCTTGGCGAACAGCTTATATGACTGTCTTGCATAGCGAGCAAACTTTGAAATGCAATCACCGAGCACAGGAAATGATTTATTCTTCGAAGGAAATTGATATCACAAAGTAGGTAAACGAGTATGCGCGAGACAAGTAAAGGCCTACTTCTTAAACAACAATTGAAGACATGAACCATTTATTCCACATACTAGTTTTCTATTTGCTTTGTTTTTTTTTTAAATTAATCATCAAAATCACTTAACCATACAATTAAACTGGTTTTTTTCATATTTGTTGGAAGTTTAACGATAACAATCTAAAACATCATACATATATTTGATGAAGATAGTCAGTGTATCAATTACGTTAGAATAATTGAAATCCTAGTCATTTGTTAAAATAAACATTTTATTCAAGATATCACGGGATAAAAGCTGTTTATACTGTGAATATATTGGATGATGATAATGTATAAAAACCCATTGGAACTGGTAGGTTATTAATACAATAGCGAACAACAGCCATTACCTTAATTAGATAGACTGATAATACGGTATTGTATTAATAAAAGTGTATCAGGCTGATGTTTTTATTTTACAAAGTTGCAGTGGTTCATTGAACTACAATAGATTTGCCTGAGCTGCATTATCTCGAAACAAGATCATTTCCCTGTCTTAATTATTAAATAAATATGAAATACGAAATACAAAGAGAAGTAAATATAAAAAGAAGATGTTGTATGATTGCCAATGAGACAACTATCCACAAAAGACCAAAATGACACAGACATTAACAACTATAGGTCACATTACGGCATTCAACAATGAGCAAAGCCCATACTGCATAGTGAGTTTTAAATGGCCCCGATAAGACAATGTAAAATAATTCAAACGAGAAAAATAACGGTCTTATTTATTATTAAATAAATATGAAATACGAAATACAAAGAGAAGTAAATATAAAAAAAGAAGAGGTTTTATGATGGCCAATGAGACAACTATCCACAAAAGACCAAAATGACACAGACATTAACATCTATAGGTCACCTTACGGCCTTCAACAATGAGCAAAGCCCATACCACATAGTGAGCTATAAAAGGGCCCGATAAGACAATGTAAAATAATTCAAACGAGAAAACTAACGGTCTTATTTATGTACAAAAATGAACGCTATTTAATAAGCAAATGTAAATGCTCAGATAAAGACCAAAGATTGTATAAGTATGTCATACAAAACAATATTTCTTTCTAAGTTTTTTATTTGAATAATTTCTATTTATATAATGCTTAGAGTTTAGATTGAACACTTGTAAAACATATTATATAAGTATAAAAGAAAAACTAATATAGTTACAAGTAATATTTTTATCATACGTTTTTGATTATGACAAAACGTCTGTTGTAATTAATATATAGGCAACCGACGTAACCCTGTTTAATAGTCAAAAATCGATTTAGCAAAACTAAACCTGGGTTTCAAACAAAACCTGAGGGAAGGACATCAACTATGAGAGGAAAACAACTAGCTAACTTTAAAACCAGGTTCAATCAACCATATTCTAAATCAAAAATGTCTATAGCAGTCCAGAATATGGCAGCTGTTGTTCATTTGGTTAATGTGTTCGTGCTTTCAATTTTAATCTAATTAGGAACCTTTCGTTTTGAATTTTCCTCGGAGTTAAGTATTTTTTGTAATTTTACTTTTTAAAGTTCGCTAAACATCTCCCTTGTATGACAGTTACATAGAATTCCATTATATTGACAACAATATGTGAACAAGAACAAAGAGACATAATAGGTGAAAATGTCAAATATAGGGGAACAGTTACATTGTTTTATAATTTTAAGGTTTATGTCCCCTTCTGTAGCCATTTTTGTACGAACTTTTAAAACTGCAATAGTATCAAATAAAATGAATAATAGAGATAGGCCGTTTTGTACGTACACCAAGGGGAAACTTTATAGAAAGCATTGTTATTAACGGTGTCATTGCATTTAATAGAAAAGAGGAATTTTGGCAAATAAACCAAGATTTTACAGAAAATCCACAGCCTTTAATACAGAGATTTTTGTTTTTAAATTTTGAACATGGATTACTCACTTGCTTTTCTATGATGCGCTAGCGTTTATTGTCTACAAAAAGTTCTAAGCAACCTGTAAATTCCAAAACACCTCGTGCTGAGTCACTACAGTCGAGCGTAAACTAAAAGGTGTACTTGATTTGGTCCATATTTATATTTGTTTTAACCAATAGCTATCTTGATAAACTTGTTTTAAGGGGATTAATGGTAGCACTTCATGCAATAATCCTCTATCAGTCACCGAATTGCCAAACATGAGAGTACAAGGATAAAGGCTTTGGATTTTCTATAAATTTTACATATGTTTTGCATTGAATCAACACAAGGGTACATAATCTTTCAACACTATAAAACAAACCTATTTGTCAATAAAAAAAAACACACAAGCATATAGACAAAGCACATAAGCAAACTGAAGACAAAAATAAAGATTTGTTATCATTGCACAGTAACACAATGACGGAATGTATCGAGCCACGTCAAATTGATATAACCAAAAATATTAAAACTTATAATTTACAACGACAAATAAAAGAATAGTATAACATGTTATTAAGATGATAAAAATGTCATTTCCTATACCATCATTTATTATTTGTGAAGTAATTATGGAATATTTATTAGCAAGGTCTTGATATTTCTTATTGACTTTTTTTGGAATTGGACGAGACGTTCTTTGACATACTCCTGGTTCATCAACTTTCGTCTCATACACTGATGACGTTTCACAAAGTCTGAGTTGCAGCTGCATGCCCTTAAATACCGAATGAGTTGGAAAATGCATATCCCATATGCGGTGAAGTTTGGTATATTTGGAAATTGATAATTTTAAAATTAAACTCATTTGGTTTGTCATGACTCTGGTACTGAGATGACCGCTTTTGTCTGAAAATTAGACAGATGATACCGTGTTTGTTCTTTCTTTAAATTCTAGTTGTGGAGGATATAAATTTATGGTACCAAATCGAAGAACTTCATCAATATATCTGAATGTGTCGGTGTCTTTTGTGTCGATGTCTATTGTGTTGGTGTTGCTAGTATCGGTGTTGTTTGTGTCGGTGTCTTTTGTGTAAGTATCTATTGTGTCAATGCAAAGCTGTCTGATCTGTTATTTTACTGATTCAGTCATATTTACAATTGTTACATTTTGATTAAGGTTTTATTGGCATGGTGGGGTGGCGCGTGTATAGTAGGTGATATTTACCTTGTTTACGCACCCTTTA
Organism: Mytilus edulis; assembly: GCF_963676685.1. Lineage (NCBI taxonomy): Eukaryota > Metazoa > Mollusca > Bivalvia > Mytilida > Mytilidae > Mytilus > Mytilus edulis. Next base: position 1,254,769 of record NC_092352.1, read on the forward strand.
TCACTCCTCTTGAAGTTAATGAATTCCCCATTGCAAGTTTGTTACCTTATATGTCTATTCGAAATCAATGAACAAGGGTATAAATTAAATATGCAAAGAAGCCTACAAAAATGGTATTGCGCTAATATCAACGTACCTTTTTGCGGTACGGCCGAATCTTTGTGACGTCGCGTAATTGTTATACTTTATGTTGTATTGAATAGAAACGTATAATGGCAGACGTAGTTCTATCTTTAACGCCTTAGATAACTTACGATAAAATACACAACGCAACGCAATAATCTACATTGGTGCCGTGACTTCAAACGGAGAGAATGGACATCATCCGACTAAAATCCTTGAGAGCGGGGAACAAAGCAGCAGTAACAAAAGTTTTTAAAAAACTGGAGGAAGCCATCGGAGATTCAGAAATAGACACGGAGGAAGTATCAACATTGCTCGAAGCAATTGAGAAGAAAAAGAAGACGTTAGCCTCTATAGACGAACAGATATTAAATGCAGTCGAATCAGAAGATATAACAAATGAAATTCTTGAAACAGATGAGTATTATTTAGATTTAGAGGGTAAAATTCGAAAATTTAAAAAGTTCTTAAAACCCGTACCAAAAGCAGCATCTTCGATACTAGATTCAAGCGCACCAGAGTTTGTTCCGTACACAAACCCATTTACTCACACAAGTCAGCCATTATCTCAATCAAGTTCTACCTCAAGTAATAACCATCGCCTACCAAAGCTATCTCTTCCCAATTTTAATGGAGACATTCTACAATGGCAATATTTCTGGGATTCATACGAGACCACGATTCATCACAATCACACATTAACTGACATTCAGAAATTTTCGTACTTGAACTCATTGCTTCAATTTGAAGCTGCAAACGTAATTTCAGGATTGACCATGACAAATCCAAACTACCACAAAGCAATTGAATTATTGAGAAACCGCTATGGGCAACCACATAAAATCATAAATGCATATATGAGAGCACTACTTGATATACCCGCACCACATGATACATTAGAAAGTTTGAGAACATTTCATGACAAATCAGAAGCTTACATATGGGGTCTAGAGTCTCTTGGACAATGTCAGGACATGTACGGATCGCTATTGATACCAGTGATTCTCGGTAAGTTACCGCATGAAGTACGAAAAAATATAACACGAGAAAACGGGAGTGACAGTTGGAATATTCAATCGCTTAGAATCGCGATAGGTAAAAAGATTTCTATTCAAGAGTCCGGATACGGAGATTATACACAGACGTATTCAACCGCAACCCCTAGCGCAAATTTCATAACAGGCGTTAAACGAGTAACTACAGATAAAACCCGTCCGATAAACACAACAGATAAATCATTTAACTCGAATCGGAAGAAACAATGCGCATATTGTGACGGAAACCACTGGCCAAACGAATGTAAAGATGTCATAGATCACGATAAAAGAGTAGCCATTATAAAAGAAAAGAGGTTATGCTTTAATTGTTTAGGTAAGCATAAAATAGCCGATTGCAAATCCAAGAATACGTGTAAGTGTTGCCACCGGAAGCATCACTCTTCATTATGTAAACAGAACTCGTACTCAAATAAACATCATATTGAAACTGAACAATCGCAAAATAAAGTAGACACAGAAACTTCTATGTTGTATACCGCTAGCGAAGAAAGGTCCACTGTTTTACTGAAAACCGCATTCAGTCCAGTCGTTCACAAAAATACATGTATAGATGCAAGAATACTCTTTGACGAGGGAGCTCAGCGTTCGTTTATAACCGAAGAACTAGCAGCTAAATTGAACATTAAAAAAGAAGGGTCTGAAACATTAAGTATAGCTACATTTGGAAGTACTACGAAAAAGGTGAGAAATCTTGACAAAACAACAATTAATCTTAAGTCTACCGAAGGAGAATTAATTCCTATTAAAGTTTTAATTGTACCAACCATTGCTTCACCACTTCAAACTCACAACATAGGAATAACGCAGAAGTTTTCATATTTACGTGGTCTACAATTAGCACACCCAGTCATGGATGGAGAGCAATTTGAAATATCCTTATTAATTGGAGGTGATTTTTACTGGGACATAGTTCAAGACAAAATAGTGCGTGGAAACGGTCCAACCGCAGTTAGCTCGAAAATTGGATATTTACTTTCCGGTCCTGTCCCTACACGAGCCAGTAATGCATCTTTCTCAATGATGAATATACTAGTATGTCACAAACAAGAAGAGTGCGATCTTGAAAAATTTTGGAAGCTTGAATCGTTGGGAATTGACGCTAAAGAACAAAATGATCCAGACCTAGCTGAATCAATTGAAAATTACTTACAAACCTCTATTACGAAGAAAAATGATAAGTATATTGCGAAATTACCATGGAGAGAGAATGCGCCAGAACTACCGACAAATGAAGACATCGCAAAACGCAGAACGGAAAGCGTTATTCGTCGACTGAAGAAGGATCCCGAGATGTTCCGAAAGTATGGTGAGATAATTACAGACCAAGAACAAAGAGGATTCATTGAAAAGGTATGTGATGAAAGTACATGCACAAACAAGGTTCATTACATTCCGCATCATCCCGTAAAAAAGGATTCAGTCACCACCCCGATACGCATAGTATATAACTGTAGTTGTAGAGCAAATGACAGTAGTCCTTGTCTTAACGATTGCCTAGCAACATATCCACCAATTATGACTGATTTGACGGAGATATTAGTACGCTTTAGAATGTACAAATATGCAGTTACAGCAGATATTGAAAAAGCATTTTTGCATATTGAATTAGATGTTGATGACAGAGATGTCGCAAGATTTTATTGGTTAGAAAATCCCATGGACACAGAAAGCCGTTTGATTACTTACCGGTTTAAGGTTGTACTTTTCGGCGCCACCTGCTCGCCATTCATGTTAAGCGCCACGCTAATGAAACATTTTAGAGACAATCCGTCAACTACATCAACAGAGTTACAGAGAAATTTATACGTGGATAACGTTCTGACCAGTTTTACAGATAAACAATCACTTTTGAAATTCTACACTGAGTCAAGAAAATTATTGTCAGAAGCAGGATTCAACTTACGGTCTTGGAATTCTAATAGTACGGAATTACAGAACGTCGCAGGACTAGACAAGATCGGCGACAATGACGACATAGTCAAAATTTTAGGCATGAGATGGGATAGGGAATCCGATGATTTGAAATTTCAACAGATTGAATTTATGGAAAAGGACAGAATGATAACAAAACGCGAGGTTTTGCGCACATCGTCTAGAATTTTCGACCCCCTTGGATTAATCACGCCAATTACGGTGAAAGCTAAGCTGTTTATGCAGACTTTATGGAAAGCAAAGTTAGATTGGGATGAATGTTTGTCCGACGAACTGAGAAGTAAATGGCAGGTAATAGCTTTAGATATCGAGGAGGCTACCAAAATAGTATTTCCACGAATGTTAACGGAAGGAGTAATTAACGAAAAAACGTCGCTACATATTTTCACAGACGCCAGTCAGTTAGCATACGGAGCTTGTGCTTACTTAGTTACAGCAAATTCATCGATCCTCGTCATGGCTAAAAACAGAGTAGTACCCGTTAAACCGATTTCATTACCACGTTTAGAACTTATGGGCGCGCTTATCGGCGCCAGATTAGCAACGCATCTTCTTAAAGTCATACCAACAGAACATGTGTATATGTGGAGCGATAGCCAAATTGTTTTGAGTTGGATTCAATCGTCAAAAATCTTAAAACCGTTCGTAGCAAATCGACTTAAAGAAATAAGAAAATTAACAGAGAATGCTGAATGGAATTATTGTCCAACAGATGACAATCCAGCTGATTACCTAACTCGCGGAATTTACGCTAAACAACTTTATAACAACAGCTTATGGATGAACGGTCCACAATGGATTTTAAATCGTGGGAATTGGCCGACATGGACGAGGAAAATTGAAGAATGCAGCACGATGATAACTGTTAGCGATGAAAAAACAGACGATAAAAGTACAAATGCTTTAACACAGACAATTTCATGTATAGATATACAACGATACAGCTCTTTAGAAAAAGCAATTAGAGTAACAGCATACGTCATGCGTTTTATACAGAATATACGGAATTCAAAAGATAAACGGTCAATCGGATTTATCAGTGTTGAGGAGCGATGTAAAGCATTAAAAGTTCTAATAATGACAGTACAACAGGAAACTTTTAAGGATGAAATTGAAAGCTTGAATTCATCTTCACAGAAAAAAGTGCCACTTGTTCGACAACTTAAACTATATACAGACAAAAATGGATTACTACGTTGTACCGGGAAAATACAAAACGCACCTGTGAAGGAGAGTACTAAATATCCGTTGTTATTGCCAACACACCACAGTCTTACGTCCTTAATCGTAATGGATGCACACACAAAGACTTTACATGCCGGACTTAACAGTACAATCGCATATATTCAACAGAAATATTGGATACCGAGAATAAGGCAGTGCGTAAAATCACAAATTCGTAAATGCGTTCAATGCATTAAAATATCAGGAATGCCTTATAGCGCACCCGATCCGCCACCGCTACCTAAAGATCGAGTCAACTACGATTATCCTTTTTCAGTAACCGGCGTTGTTTTCACAGGAGCTTTGTATACAAAAGGAAAACACAACGAATTAAGCAAAACATATATTTGTTTATTCACTTGCGCCGCTACACGAGCTATACACTTGGAGATAGTCACAGATTTAACTGAGGAGTCTTTCATACTTGCTTTTAAAAGATTTGTCGCTCGGAGATCTACACCAAGGATTATGTTGTCCGATAATGCAACAACCTTCAAGGCAGCCGCCGAAAAGATTACAAGATCAAACAAAGACAACCGAATACAAGAAAAACTTGCCGATCAAGGAACTGAGTGGAAATTCATACCCAACCGAGCACCGTGGTTTGGAGGCTTTTGGGAACGCCTAATTGGACTCACGAAAAAGTCAATTAAAGCAATACTAGGAAAGTCATGTGTCTCTACGGAAATGTTGAATACAATTGTAATCGAAATCGAGGGAACTCTAAATAATCGTCCTATAACTCACATTTCTACTGATATTAAAGATCCCGAACCGCTGACGCCAGCGCACCTGTTATATGGTCGTCGACTTGACAACCAATCGGAACAGAATATAGACAGTGTTACTTCAGAAGACTTGCACGTTAAACTGAATAAAAATCTACAGAGAAATAATGAACTAATCAACCATTTTCGCTCAAGATGGAAACACGAATACCTGACGTCACTCCGTGAATTCCACCGTACATCTGGAAGAAACGAACAAACAATACAAATAGGTGACATTGTACAAGTACACAATGACACAAATCGAATAATGTGGAAATTAGCAGTTGTACAAGATTTAGTTCGTGGAAAGGATGGACTCATTCGATCAGCTGTTATCAAGACCGACACAGGAATTACCAACCGTCCGATTGTGAAGCTCTATCCGTTGGAAATACGCAGTACACATGATGACAGTGAATGAACTTTTCTGCCCTGGAGAACTTTCTGCCCTGGAGAACTTTCTGCCCTGGAGAACTTTTCTGCCCTGGAGAACTTTTCTGCCCTGGAGAAATTAGTGGATGTATAGACTGTTCAATTAACTACGGTTATTATATAGACTTGTGAAAAAACTATGATTTTATTTCATTTTATGTCACAATTTACGAATTTTTCATATTGTATTTCAAATTTAAGTTAAATATCATTTTCTGCGGCCCCAGAATGTCAAGAATTGCGCTAATATCAACGTACCTTTTTGCGGTACGGCCGAATCTTTGTGACGTCGCGTAATTGTTATACTTTATGTTGTATTGAATAGAAACGTATAATGGCAGACGTAGTTCTATCTTTAACGCCTTAGATAACTTACGATAAAATACACAACGCAACGCAATAATCTACAGGGGTGGCGCGTGTATAGTAGGTGATATTTACCTTGTTTACGCACCCTTTATCACTCCTCTTGAAGTTAATGAATTCCCCATTGCAAGTTTGTTACCTTATATGTCTATTCGAAATCAATGAACAAGGGTATAAATTAAATATGCAAAGAAGCCTACAAAAATGGTATAATCGTAAAATACTCAATATTTCTTTAATTTTTTGTCAATTTATCCCTTTCTGCACCCATTGTATAGAAAAAAATAATCAAGGTTTAGTTCCTTTGATCTTAGTACTTCATTGGTTAAAATCCGATTATGACGTCGAATTTTCTTGCTTTCCTCTGAATTTCCTATTGTGACGGCATGAACAAAGGCGACCATGCCTGATGACGTCATAAAGAGAGAAAAAAGTAAAATCACAAAAATACTGAACTTAGAGGAAAATCAATTTGGAAAGTCCATAATCACATGGCAATTTCAAATAAAAAAACGCATCAAAAACGAATGGACAAGAACTGTCATATTCCTGACTTGGTACAGGCATTTTCAAATGAAGAACACATCTATTGCAGATCATTCGAAAAGAAGGAATAAGTTTGCTTGCATAATGTTAGAAAATCTTTAGAGAAACAGATTTCACCACCAAATCTCGTGTAAGCCTCGAGTTTTAAATTTGAAAATTTAACTGGCTCGAGTGGATAAACATCGTATAACACTCAATGCAGTGTTAGAATCTATATATACATTTTATAAAACAAAAAGATACACACACATATTTATATTTATGTCATCAACATCATGATTGATTTATAAAAAGACGAAAAAATATAAGAAATACAAAATAACTTTACTATAGAGTTTGTCAATATACAATGCAATAAAAGGCAAAGTTGAGATACATCGAATTGGTTATTCATTTTGAAATATATTAGTTGGTCATAAAACTATTCACATTTTCAAGTACTTATATATCAATTGGCTCTGCACGTGTCTGATATAGGCAAACCACGAAAAGTGCTTTAGACTCAACTAATCATAGTCATATTTTCATTAAAACCTTAACAAAATAAGGGAATACAACACAATTGTGCAAATTTTAGGCTTGTTTTGCAATACATTTAAATATACAAATTAAGATAATAATCTATATATATATATATATATATATATATATATATATATATATATATATAAGTGCCTATAAATAGCAGCACATGACATACAAATCTATGGGAGTGTGGATTAATCAGTACAGAGATTAATTCAATTACACAAATAAAATTATAGATTGCCTAACAATGTAATTTTAACACACTATTTAGTATGTAAATATAAGAATGTTTAAAATATTTACAAAATGATGAAAATAAACGCAATATTTCGCTAGACCAACTAGCTTTATCAAGCGTGCATCTATCCAGGTGAAATCGGATGTAGATGATAAGAAACTTTTGCAGCTCAACGTCTGTGTTGCACTGAACTGCCTTCAAAATAAGAAAATTTTGCAGCTCAATGTATATGACCTCTTGCATTTAGCTGCTTTGAAAATAAGAAAATTTTGCAGCTCAATGTACATGTTGCACTTGGATTTAGCTACCTTAAAAATACATAATTGGTAGTTGAAGTTAGCAACGTCCATTGGCCAATATTACGGGATAAAAAGGACGATGCTTTGTTTTAAATTATTCTTTATCTTTCCTGTATCTTTTTTCGTCTTTTTCGTTAAGACCATCAGGTTCTAAAGTGTGGAGTTGGTGGATCCAAAAGTTTTCTCTTCTCCTTCTCGCCGTGGTGTCCCATTCGGTGTTGACTTCTATAATTTGGAAAGTGACATTATCAAAAGGATGTTTCGTTGAACGAAGATGTCTTGTGAGAGGACAGTTTTTGTTGGTTTTGTACGATGAACGATGGTTATTGAGCCGAATATTAAATTTGTCCATTGTTTCTCCCACATACTGAATGCCACAAGTGTCACATGTTAATATATAAATTGAGTTCTCCGTTTTACAGTTGGAATTAGAGTAGATGGTATAATTTTGTTTAGTAACGGAGCTGATGAAAGAACTGCTTGTATTGGCAGCTTTACAACACAAACAATTCCTTCGACCACATTGTTGGTAGCAACCGGGTGATGGATTAGGCTGCTTGGTTAATACAGATGTCACTAATTTGTCACGGATGTTTTTAGGTCTTCTGAAGGCCATGACTGGTGGTGAAGAAAATACTTTTTTTTAGATTTAAATCATTTTCTATAATTTTCCAATGCTTCTGAACAATGGATGACACATTTTTAAAATCAGGATGGTAAGTGAGTACAAGGGGTGTTCTGTTAGCTGCTTTATTCTTATCTTTGTACTCAAGAAGTTCTTGGCGACTAGTTTTGTTTGCTCTTTCGAAAGCGCTATCAATAATGTTGTTATTGTATCCTCGAACAACTAGATGTTTACGAAGTTGTCCAAGTCTAGCATTTTTCGTATTTTCAGTAGAGCATATTCTCTTGATTCGCAATGCCTGGCTGAATGGGATACCACGGGAGCAGTGTTTAGGATGGCAACTTTTAGGAGAAAGGAATTGATGTTTGTCCGTTTGTTTGGTGTGAAGGTCCGTTATAATGGTTCCGTTCTTGATGTAACTCGTAGTATCGAGGAAGTTTATTTTCTCCATAGATGATTCATATGTAAATTTTATTGAATGGTGGAAAGAGTTGCAGTGTTCTAGAAATTCATTAAGATGTTCTTGTGAATCTGTCCATTTGAAATCAATATCGTCAATGAATCGGAACCATGATAAGGGCTGATATGGAGCACTAGCCAAGAGGCGTTTTTCAAGTTGGCCCATAAATATGTTGGCATATGACGGGGCCATTTTTGTGCCCATACTAGTACCGTCTATCTGGAGATAGTGTTTTTCATTGAAAGAGAAGTTGTTATTCTCCAGTACTAGTTTCAGAAGTGTAACAAGGCACTCAGTAGGAGGATTTTTTTCACTACGAGTGTTCCATGCCTCTTCACAGGCTGCTATTCCTTCGTCTTGTGGAATGTTGGTATATAAAGAAGACACGTCCATGGATGCAAGTATAGTATTGCTTGGTAAAGGATTGAGGCTTTCCATTTTCTTGAGATAATCAGTTGTATCTTGAATGAATGATGGTAGTTCTTTCACATGAGGTCTTAGATGATGGTCTACAAATTCTGATATCTTTTCAGTTGGATGACTATTCGCTGACACAATTGGTCGACCTGGATTGCCCGTTTTATGTATTTTAGGCAACATATAGAATCGTCCGGCCTTTGCTTCGTTCTCAAGAGGTCGGAGATAATCAAAGGTGTCATTGTCTATATGCTTTTTGTCGAACATCTCTTGAAGGATGGTGTTGATCATTCGAATAGTATTAAGCGTTGGATCTGTGGTTAATTGTTTATAAAAAATGGAGTTAGAAAGTTGTCGATTCCCCTCTGCTATATAATCTGTTTTATCCATGACAACCACAGCGCCCCCTTTGTCGGCAGGTTTTATTACAATATCCTCTTGATCTTTTAACGCTTTCAAAGCTATACTTTCTGACTTGGATAAATTATAATTTCTTGTATTTGTTATACAGGACTTTATATCAGACCTCACGTAGTTAATGAATGACTCCAAGTTATCATTTTTGCTCTTTGGTGGTTTCCATGAACTTTTTTTCCTAAATTTTGGGATGGGGGTCACTTCTTCATTGGTGTCAGTATCTGAATCTGTTAATCCGGCTTCTTCAAGGTTTTTCTTGCCCCTATTGTAGAAAAAATCTTTCAAGCGTAAACGTCTAGCGAATTGGTCTAGGTCTTCGTCTAGCTGAAAGTTATTTACAGTTGATGGGATAGGACAGAAGTTTAAACCTTTACTTAAAAGAGATTCATCAGCACGTGTAAGTTCTTTAGATGACAAATTTACAACAATGCTTTCAGTTTTTTGTTTCCGTCTTTTAAATTTTCTTTTTCTAGGGATCTTATGGTTTGTTATATTAATATCATTCATATGCTGATTTAAATGGACAGTATGAATTTTATCTCTTTGAAATTTATTCCTTTGTTTTTCTTTATGTTTTGATAGTTCAATTTGTTCAATATCTGCGAGGCGACGTTTAATTATTGCTAAATCGTCACGAGAAATGTTACTATTGTTGATGATATCTGATATTTCATTTACAATTTGTTTGTAATTTGTGGTTGTAAAAGAAAGTAACAGTTGAAGAAGCTGGATTGAACAGTTAAACAGAATTTCATTCCAACGGCTCATGAATCTTTTGGATTTATGTCCCGGTGCCTGGGGACTCACTTTGATGTTTAAACCTTTTGGTACAGTTTTACTTTGAATATAATTTTGTAAGTTAGATAAATGATGTTCAGTTTGTAGTTTCTTTTTAGTTAAAGATCTTAATTTCTTGAAATGCTGTGAGCTATCCATGTTGTAAAGATATAAAGAGTTTCGTGCCCTCATCAGTCAAATTCGGAAATGAAAATAGAAATAAATCCATTTATGGACTTTCCATTTTCAATTTTCCTCGGAGTTCATTATAATTGTAGTTTTACTACTTACTAAATCATTAAATTAAAAAGAATCAGAATAAATTACAGTGCTATGGTCATTTATTGTAATCATGTCTTTTAATTTTGTTTATGTTGTATATAGATTGTCTATGTGTTATTTCTTTTCTTTATTGTAACAGTTTGGTATTTTTTTTAATTATGGTAAAGATTATAACACACTGTTATAGCCCAATTTTTGACAATCTTAACCATTGTAACTGTTTGTTTTGCTCGCATATTGTTGTCGATATAATGGAATTCTGTGCTATATTCACACACACAGGTAAGACGTTTAGTCCGTTATAAACCAGGTTTAATCCACCATTTTATATATTATGAAATGCTTATGTCTGAACGTTTGATTTTGTCATTTGATAAAGGACTTTCTGTTCTTTTATTTCATTGGAGTTCGTTTTTGTTATTGCACATTTATATAAATGATAACTTGTTTCTATTGGAATGATTATCAATAACCGTAGTACCACCACTTATCTAATTATTGTTGTAAGATTTTGTAATGGTAATTTTTGTATTATACAAAAACTAGGTTAATGTTGATTGTTTTGTTAGTTGTATCCATGAGCTATACCGATACATTTTTGTATTTCATTAGTGTTAATCACTTTAGCTTTGAGGTAGTGACTTGATTTATAATCTACTTTTTCTAAATTCTCTATTGATAAATCTAAAGTCTATGATAAAACTAATGTTATAACTTACTTAGCCATAATTAGCCATAATTACTTTGAATAAATGAAGGGTTTCACATATACAAAAATGTTTCTTGTCCCGTCCAGAGTAGCAGGAAACTTTCAAATTTTTGATGGGGTCGGGTGGCTAATAATCGTTTTCTATGTTATTGTTTGATCATCATTTTCGACTTCTGTCATTGCAGTGTCGGATTTACGTCTACTAATATGTTATATGCTATTGGTGTCATTAACCTTGGCAGACATTCGTCCCGTTGGGTGATATAATCGAACGTAAGGATTTTAAGGACTTCCAACTTTCAGTATTAACTTTTGAGTTCGGTATTTTTGTTAATACATGTCGGACTAAACATTAATTTCCCCATTGTGTCCCTTGTTAAGTTTCAAATGAAATTTCCCATAATCAAAAGATGCAATTGAATCCTTTTATATATGACTGGCTGGAATGATGTTTTCTCCCGTTTGTTTGTGTTGTAGTCCTGTCGTGCAATGTTGTCAATTTAATGTTATAATTGACATTGCCATTAAAGCGGGAGGTTTGGCAAGCCACAAAACTAGGTTCAACCAACCATTTTTGTCTTTAAATGCCCTGTACCAATTCGGGGAAATGGCCATTGTTATATTATAGTTCGTTTCTGTGTGTGTTATATTTTAATGTTTCTTTCTGTTGTGTCGGATTTCTCTTATATTTGATGCTTTTTCCTCAGTTTTAGTTTGTAGCTCGGATTTATTTATTCTCTAGCGATTTGTTAATTTCAAACAGCGGTATACTACTGTTGCCTTTATTTATATATTTCATATAAACATCGATCAAAACAACAACGATTTCAACTGGTTTCAAACCAAGGTAGAACAATGGTCAAAAACTGTCTTTGTCCGTGTTTTAGGGATCAAACTAATTTTGATCTGTAATTTTTTTTTCTTTATGAACAAATCAATTAAAAAGGTCCGGAATTACTTACTATTTTGTAGTCAAATCAAAGTATTTCACGAACAGAAGAAATGTTTTTGATAACATTAGGTTTCAGTTTTACGTAATTAGGAAAGAATTTCCTGCTAATTTCCTGAATAACTGTTTGATCCAAGTCCCTTAAGTGCTTTGACCTATGACAGAAACGAGTTACAGAGCGGCAGTAATTCTCACTGACATCGACATTGATGATAATGGCGGGAAATCAAGCAGTACGCTAATTTAATAGTCTGTGTAAGCGGGATAATTGGTTCAGATTATTTGATCTAAATATTTGATGTGTTCATTAAATATTGACCAAACTTTTAGTGATAAGACCTTATACTGTATTTGTGTGTTAATTGTGTCTTATGAGACTTAATATTGTGTAAGATTATATAAGATTTCTTGTGTAAACTGACTGAGGCCCTAATTGAACAAAAAGCATATACTATACTTTTGTTCTTACTTTAAAGGTATATTCTATTTTCGTTTCACAGAAGGATAACAATATTAAAAGTGATGCGTCTGAATGAATAGCCATATTTGTTTCTTAGGCAGATAATAAAAGTAATAAAATTCTTAAAATACATACAAAACAAAATACTTAATACAGTTATAGGATCACCAACGGACACAAAATAAAGCTAGAACTGTCATATTTTCTCCTATATACTAGTGACTGGTGACCACTAGTGTCCAACTTTTTGTGCCGGTGTATTCAAACCATTAAAAAACACCAGACGGAACAATACAGGTATAGGTATGCTTATGCATTGTATCGTCCCTTATAATTATCAAATCGAGTCAGTTTAAAGTCATTTCAAAGGAAGATATAACTTATGTCAATGAAACGCCGTTTCGTTTTTTTGTTGTTTTTTTTCAACTTCAGACACTTTATTTCACTAATAGTTGTTAACAAAGCCCCTTAATGTTACAACAATGGCACTAAGGTTCATCCCTATAGTGTTAATTTCCAATAAAACTAGTAGATTTCATTGGCAATTTTTTTTTTATGAATCTACATAGTATAATTACGTGTTAGTTACAATTTACAGAGTAATAGCTGTCTACATCATGTATACATACATTACTTTACTTTACAATGAAAAAGAAAACAAAACTTTGACCGTCTTTTGTTTAGTTTCGGATAAGCGAAACTGAAAGAGCATGGTTTCTGATCGGACCAAGAGGTCAGTATAATTGAATTACGATTGTTTATTTAGATAGTATCGTGTTGATTCGTATTACTACTTTCCGGTGGTTTTTTTTTTGTGCTTATGAAGTATAGGTTTTTTGTTTTGTTCCTTACCTGTTAAGAGAAAAACAAAATTTCTACTTTGTCTTAGGGAGTTTCATGGGGTACCCAACACTTTGTCTTAGGGAGTTTTATGGGGTACCCAACACTTTGTCTTAGGGGGTTTTAGGGGGTACCCAATACTTTGTCTTAGGGAGTTTTAGGGGGTACCCAACTCTTTGACTAAAATAGTAATAAATCGTTTAATTTTCATACAATTTTGACAAAATATTTACTTTGACCAGTTAACAAAAAATGTCAAATTAACATTAAAAGAATTACATGTAAATTACAGAAATACTTTCATTGTATATATGTAACTCTAATTTTTATCATTGAGAAAGATGATATCTCTTAGTATGTGATAAAATCATTTAGTGGATTTTGAATTAGTTAATTAGGTAAATTTTTTTTAACCTCCTTAAACCTATTTAAAACAAATGTCAGACAAAATGTCATGTGGCCGACAAACGAGTAAATGATACTGGTTGTAACTATCAGTACACATGCAGCTTGTTATGGAAATACACAATATAGAATATCTCATCCGGAAAGGACAACAGATCTTCTTCATTTGATGTAAACATTCTCGACCATCGGTTTAGATAACACAATTAACACGGACAGTGTCAACAGTATACAAAGAAAGAACTGTGATTCCTTCTAGGACACACGAGTTAATAAAAGGAGTTCGTGTTGCCATTCTTTAAGTTGTATGGAGTGCTTATGTGCTGTGGTTTAATTTATTTATTTATGTTATGTTTCTGCATGTCAACTTCAAATTCAAGAGGCCTTTTTTGTGACTCTGTATTAATATATCTCGTCATTTTGTTATTGTTCTATGATAATATTTGTATTCCTGCTTTCATTTTTTGTTATGTGCTTAGTATATGTGCCGTTTTTGTTTCTTTGATACATATGACGTGGCTTTGTACTTATACATTGTGTCATTATTCTATTGTGGTTTGGTAAATTTATGTATTCGTATCTTTAATTTTTTCAAATGTGCTTTGTCTATATGCCCTTTTGTGCTTTTTTGTTAAATATTTTTTGACCTTGCTTTTTAAAGACTAAGATTATAACACAATGTTGACTCCTGTACCACTATTTTTGACTTGTTTACCTATTATGTCGACTGGTTGTTATTATCACCCATCGTTGTCAATATAATGGAATTTTATGCAATAGTCATACCAGTGATAGTTTTAGCTATCTATAAAACAAGGTTTAATCAACATTATTTTCTACGTAAGAAAATGCCTGTACCAAGTCTTGAATATGACAGTTATTGTCTATTCGTATGAAGCCCAAGCTTTTGATTTTGCCATTTTTTTCCCTTTTTTGATTTTGTGATTTTTACTCCATTGTTTGAGTTGAAATATTTGCTTAATGTCGGTCACACTACATCATTTACTTTTTATTGAATCATTGTTTTTTTAACTTTTATTTGGGATTACTTATTTTAGTATTTCTTGAACTTTATTAGTTACCAATAGTTGTACCTTTACAATGATAAGTTATTCATTCTAATGTAGATCAAAACTAATTTATTTCCAATAGTAGACTAATGCTAGTATTATCATTTTCTTGGATGCCTTTTTATGTCCATTCAATTACTTGGAATAACCACCTTACATTTTGTGTTTCCTTTTTATTTGCTGAACGACTTAATTTGTAGACTTTGAGAAAATAAAAAAATAAAAAACAGACGATACAGCCAGGAATACCTTTAATTGGATTCAAAATACAAACACAGGATGAATTAAGTGGAGAAATCTATCATGTCAACACGTCAGCTCAAAGCCAATAAATGTATTTTTTCTCTATCATTGTAAAACGTTGACAATTTAAATTCATAGACGGACAAGTAATACGTGCATAGTATTCAAATCGTGAACACAAAACTAAGAAACAAAAATACACCCACCTACTAACGTCCAAACCATATCAAACAAGACAATAAAAAGGGAAAAAAAGAAATACACATTTGAATTAAGAAGATATGATGTAGGCGTATGTTTGCATTTTAAAACACAAATGTCTATGTGATATATGAAGTTAAAATCGCATATATCTGGCGAAATTATAAATAAACTTGGTTCTTATAAACAAATTCACACCACGTTCCAATTCCTAATGTGACGTTGTGTTTTTAGCCTGCAGTTTTGCAAACATATTGATCCTTTGATTAAAGGAATCAAATCAATGTACAATGTATATGGTATATAACACATATAAAACTGAATGCATCATAACTGTCTATGTTTTCATTGACTATGGTTTTATTTGATTGACAAATAGATTTATATTAGATGTACCACTATATTACTTATTTATGAATGTCGCTGTACTGAGTGTTCTTGTATTTATTTGTACTGTATTCCTATCACTTACTGTTCGTTCTCATTTTATAGGCATTTTAAACATTGGTATATTAGCGGCAGATTTGGCTAACCATACCCATAAAAACCGGGTTCAACCCACTATTTGTTTCTGAAAATGGGTTGCACCAAGTCAGAATATGGCAGTTGTTATCAAATAGTCCGTTTCTATGTATGTTGGCGTTTGTATTTGTTACACTTTAGTGTTTCTGCTGTTCCCTTGTTTTCTAATGATAATAAATGTGTTTTTCTGTTTTAGTTTGCAGCCTGTATTTGTTTTATTTGCACTCAATAGATTTATGTCTATTAAACTGCGATAAACTACTGTTGCCATTATATGTTTTCCCAAAATAGGCGTGGATTGTCAAATAGCTAAATTTACAAATTACAACCGTAGACAGCCATTGACAAAACAAATCGACGTTAAAAATGACGTTAAATAATACAAAATAAACTTTGGGGAATAATTATATCTCGTCAAGATCAGAATTATTAACTTCTATTAAGTTTATGATTTATTTCAATTAAAGGGTTGCAGTGAAAGTGGAACAATACACTTTCTTAAAAACTTAAATAAAGTTGTACTCATCTTATTCTTGCGGGAATGTCCGTCTATGTAAAATATAATTTCTTAATCATTTAGAGAGAAAATACTTGATGAGTAGTAAAATGAAAAATAAGTATCATCAAATTGATTAAACATTTTTTTACAATTAGTATATACAAGATAATAATTATGTCTTCCAAAGTTTATATGACAAGGCCAGTTGTTCGTCTTCGTTTCAGTGCAAATCAGTTATCCAACAAAAAAAAAACAAAAACGATTTCTAAAGACACGAACTGATATTACTTATTGACAAGAAGGAATAGATATTAGTTTTGTTGGTATTATTGACTAACTAAATGTCAAACACATGTTGAAGTGGATTATATGGATTATATAATGAATAAATCAAAACTAAACTAAGCCAATCTCACTTTTAGCTGTCTTATTTATATAGAAAGAGGAACTATATGTCATCCACGAATCGATATCATGAAAACCTTTTTCTTTCCTAAGCTAAAAGAATAAAATCAATATTGATTTAGCAAATAATTCCTTTTTATTATTATTATTATTATTATTATTTTTTTATTTAATTTTTTTGAATAAATAGTATGGCCCTTTAAAGGACGATATTTTTAATGTCATAATGTCATAATACACGCACGTATATTTTTGATATTTTCTTTTACATTTTATGAAAAGGGTGTTATCATTTACTTGTATTGGTTCTGTTGAAGAATATCATTTTCTTCAATACCATTATCAATTAAACTAATCACCGTAATGTTTGTGCACTCATTATTGAACACATTTTCGTGGATAGGCCTTTCCGTATTGTAAATGATTCTTTCTCTGCTACTTCCTGCTTCCACTGGAGTATTATAAGATTCATGAACCATAGACATGTTGTTTCTAGGCGATCTAATATTTGCAGGGCGCCATATGCAGTTGGGTTTCAACATGTTTCGTACTTCGACAAAACGTATGCAATATATAATCGGATTAAATATTGGCGGTATGACTAATGTGGCATTTCCAATGTTACCGCTTGATGATTGTCCTAATAAGGTCACAGTCACCCTTGGTACAACAGATATGGCCAAAATCAAAAGAACTAGTCCCAGAGTAAGCAGATTCATTTTTAGGCGTATAATTCTTCTGCTTAATTGTAGAGAGGATATATCGTTGTTGATAAACGACACTCGAGTTATCATTTGTTTAATTCTTACAGCAGTGGTTATGTAAATAACAGTTATCACAATAAAAAGTAATATTAAAGGAACTTCAGAGAAGATCATGTATAGATAGTTGTACTCATTCCCTATACATCCAGATTGCAAACTGAAGCCGCTTAATCCAAACAATGCATTTGTATATATAACACATAGAACGAACATGAGAATTATATATTTCTTCTGTGCTAAAACATTTCTTCTTATATTGTTTGTCACTGACGTCGCTAAATACCTTTCTACACAGATTAATAACGTCTGACATAATGAAAACAGTATAGAACAATATACCAACAAAGATAATATACGACACAAGTATTTCACATGTAACCTAAATTCTTCTAACGACGAGTTGACAAGTAATATAAATGTAAGTATCATAGTAAGGAAATCTCCTATACTTAAACATAAAGTAAGGAAATGAAATCTACTATTTCGCAAGGTATGTGATCTAAACAATACAACCATACACATTATGTTTAACAGTGCAGAACACAAAGGAGTTATAGCGGTTCCAATCAAAATGTAAAACATACCAACATTCGTTTCATTTAGTGTTAGATTATCCGTTTTGCTCTCCATTTCCGGTTTAGAATACAATTTCAAAATAACTTTAACTCACACTGCTATCACTCCGATGTCTCATTCTTTATATCTACACTTTCTGGTATTCAATCACATTTCGTATACCTTTATATTTACCATAGCAACGAAATAATTTTAGATATGACCATGGTAAGACGTGTTGTTATATATAAATAATATATCAACTAGATGTAAGAATGATATAAGCACTATTATTATACCTCAGTTATAATTTTATACATAAAATAAGTTCGCATTATTAATTGCCAGCGTTGAACTCTTTGATCGATCAATAGTTTCCACCTCTTGGGTATCGACCCCAAGCGTCATTATATTTCGCAGAATTCCAACTACATCTAGGCACGCGTAAAATGCAGCGGGTGTAATATGTTTTGTGAGATCTCAACACTGAACCTATTCCTCTAGCAAATAGAACAAACGAACACACAGTTCGTTTCTATGAGTGTTGGCGTTTGTTTCAGTTGCAGTTCGGTTGCACTTCGGTGGTCCTGTCGTTCTTTTTTTTCCTTTAGTAGTTGATGTGTCTCCCTAGGTTTTTGTTTGTAACCCGGATTTGTTTTTCTCATTCGATTGATGAATATTTACCACCGGTATACTACTGTTGCCTTTATTTGTCAAAAAGACCTTAAACTAAAACATTTATCTAAGATCAAGTTTGCAAGAGGGAGTTATAATTACTGGTCATTAAATCGACTGCAAGAACAGATTGGTAAAGCATCTGTACCGAAGTCTTGATATACATGCAAGGCAGTGCAACGGAACATGCCGAATCAATGATACAACTATCAAAAAAAAAAATTTTACTCTTCACTATGTATACTTTGTTAATACCGCTTATCTTCGTGTTTTGTTAATACCGCTTACCTTCGTGTTTTGTTAATACCGCTTACCTTCGTGTTTTGTTGATACCGTTTACCCACGTGTTTTGTTGAGTCTTAAGTCTTTTATGTTGTGTACTGTTACTATAATTTTTGTCGTTTTTTAGCTCACCTGGCCCGAAGGGCCAAGTGAGCTTTTCTCACCACTTGGCGTCCGTCGTCCGTCGTCGTCGTCCAGCGTCGTCCGTCGTCGTCGTCGTTAACAATTTACATTTTGAACTTCTTCTAGAGAACCACTGAATGGAATGGAACCAAACAAGGCATGAATGTTCCTTATGAGGTGCTGACCAAGTGTTGTTACTTTGTAGCCGATCCATCATCCAAGATGGCCGCCAGCGGGGGACTTAGTTTAACATAGGACGCTATGGGAAATGCATACAAATGACTTCTTTTAGAGAACCACTGAATGGAATGAAACTAAACATGGCATGAATGTTCCTTATGAGGTGCTGACCAAGTGTTGTTACTTTGTTGCCGATACATCATCCAAGATGGCCGCCAGCCGGGGACTTAGTTTAACATAGGACCCTATGGGAAATGCATACAAATGACTTCTTTTAGAGAACCACTGAATGGAATAAAACCAAACATAGCATGAATTATCCTTATGGGGTGCTGACCAAGTGTTGTTACTTTGTAGCCGATCCATCATCCAAGATGGCCGCCAGCGGGGGACTTAGTTTAACATAGGACCCTATGGGAAATGCATACAAATGACTTCTTCTAGAGAACCACTAAATGGAATGTAACCAAACATTGCATGAATGTTCCTTATGGAGTGCTGACCAATTGTTGTTACTTTGTAGCCGATCCATTATCCAAGATGGCCGCCAGCGGGGACTTAGTTTAACATAGAACCCTATGTGAAATGCATACACATGACTTCTTCTAGTGAACCACTGAATGGAATGAAACCAAACATGACATGAATGTTCCTTATGTGGTGTTGACCAAGTGTTGTTACTTTGTAGCCGATCCATCATCAAAGATTGCCCCCAGCAGGGGACTTAGTTTAACATAGGACCCTATGGGAAATGCATACAAATGACTTCTTTTAGAGAACCACTGAATGGAATAAAAACAAACATAGCATGAATGTTCCTTATGGGGTGCTGACCAAGTGTTGTTACTTTGTAGCCGATCCATCATCCAAGATGGCCGTCAGCGGGGGACTTAGTTTAACATAGGACCCTATGGGAAATGCATACAAATGACTTCTTTTAGAGAACCACTGAATGGAATGAAACCAAACATGGCATGAATGTTCCTTATGAGGTGCTGACCAAGTGTTGTTACTTTGTTGATGATCCATCATCCAAGATGGCCACCAGCCAGGGACTTAGTTTAACATAGGACCCTATGGGAAATGCATACAAATGACTTCTTTTAGAGAACCACTGAATGGAATAAAACCAAACATAGCATGAATGTTCCTTATGGGGTGCTGACCAAGTGTTGTTACTTTGTAGCCGATCCATCATCCAAGATGGCCGCCAGCGGGGGACTTAGTTTAACATAGGACCCTATGGGAAATGCATACAAATGACTTCTTCTAGAGAACCACTAAATGGAATTAAACCAAACATAGCATGAATGTTCCTTATGGAGTGCTGACCAAGTGTTGTTACTTTGTAGCTGATCCATTATCCAAGATGGCCGCCAGCGGGGGACTTAGTTTAACATAGGACCCTATTGGATATACATATCACTTCTTCTAGTGAACCACTGAATGGAATGAAACCAAACATGGCATGAATGTTCCTTATGTGGTGCTGACCAAGTGTTGTTACTTTGTAGCCGATCCATCATCCAAGATGGCCGCCAGCGTGGGACTTAGTTTAACATAGGACCCTATGGGAAATGCATACAAATGACTTCTTTTAGAGAACCACTGAATGGAATGAAATCAAACATGGCATGAATGTTCCTAATGTGGTGCTGACCAAGTGTTGTTACTTTGTAGCCGATCCATTATCCAAGATTGCCGCCAGCGGGGGACTTAGTTTAACATAGGACCCTATGGGAAATGCATACAAATGACTTCTTTTAGAGAACCACTGAATGGAATAAAACTAAACATTGCATGAATGTTCCTTATGAGGTGCTGACCAAGTGTTGTTACTTTGTAGCCGATCCATCATCCAAGATGGCCGCCAGCAGGGGACTTAGTTTAACATAGGACCCTATGGGAAATGCATACAAATGACTTCTTTTAGAGAACCACTGAATGGAATAAAACCAAACATGGCATGAATGTTCCTTATGAGGTGCTGACCAATAGTTGTTACTTTGTAGCCGATCCGTCATCCAAGATGGCCGCCAGCGGGGGACTTTTGAATGAAATTAAACATGTTCCTTTCCTTATAAATGAGGTTGTGTTGTCACTTTTAGCCAAATTTTATATTTTTTTATATGATTTCAAAAACCCAAGTAGAATCAGGTGAGCGATACAGGCTCTTGAGAGCCTCTAGTTGTTTTTTTCACCTGAATTGATTGTTTGTTTGTTTATTCCTCTTGTGTCTTTCGCCTCTCTTTGATAAATAAATTACTTTGTAAGACAATAAAAAAAACGAAATGAGGACTGAACAACTCGATCTTCATGAACAAGCAGAGGTGATCATAAAAGGGAATGCATACCTTCTCTACAGTCGGTAGTTGATAACGTTCCCATTTTTTAACAGGTTTAAGTACACGTATATTGTTAAGTCATACTAATTTGTATAACGATAGTTATAGCTGTTAAAATATTTTCAAAATATTAGTTAAACCTTTGTACTCGAGAGAATCACCAGGCCAGTAGGCTTCTTTTTTGTGTTGAAATGTAATGACCGTTGATATGATCATTTTCTGTTGTTCTACTCTAGACAAAGATAGCTTTATCTGGAACAATTTTTCTGAACTTATGGCTAACGGAATTTGCATATGATCTGGGAAACTAAATTTTTCTTTCAATTTTTTTTCGAGAGCCGATGATGAGTCTTTTTTTGTGAATATTTTTTTTCAGTACTGACATTTATTTTATTAATCATGAATTGAAATACAAGTTAAAATGTATTCCTGCACATTTATGAAACCTAAGATCTTACATACTGCCCATACCATTGGTTCTATTTTGGAATGCTTTTCGTAGTTTGTGTACTGTGTCTTTACGCTAAATTGTATGCTATGTTCTGATTTATCACTACTGGGAAAAGATAATTTTACTAGTATATAAGTCATTCTATCTTTCGGCAGCGGGGACAACTCCAGAATAAGTGTTTTGTGTCTTTATTTTAGTTTTCCCCTCTGCCTCGTATTAAATAGACGATCCCAACAGATGTTTTAAAGTTTCGTTTTATATTGAGATTTTACACCACTGTCTAACGCTACATTTGTAGGTTATTGGATGTACCTCTCACAAACATGTTGAACACCGCCACATTATATATGTGCCTTTTCAAGATCCTTTAATTCAATGGTTGTCTTATGTGTTGTTTTCTGTTGTATTTGTTTTTTCGATAATTGCCTCGTAATAATCCCATATATCATAACATTTAATAATCATAATTAATTTAGAAATCAAAGGTGAAGAGATTTAGTCAACCCATGAAAAACATGATAAAAAAAATATCAATATAATATCAGTATAATAACGTTGATAAATACTCATAACTAGTGAAATTTATTGCTAGTTTGAGAATAATATGAATTTTATTTATTAATTAAGTATGTAATCATGATGAATTATAAAACGAAGGCAAAAGATGGCATCTGATATGGACTCATAGAAGGGGACAAATAAAGAGACAGCAACCAAAAGAATCAATTAATCTAAATGACACACAAAGGGTAATATCATTCATTTTTTAACATAATATTTAAAGCTCCAAAATGACCATGATTTATATAAATGGTACATTGTATGACATCAACCTACAAAAGGCATTTCAACAATCTTCAAACAGTTAAGGCAAAGTTTAAAAACCACATCAAAAACTACTCTGTCAAAGATTATAAAGAAAATTACGATCACCCTGAGCAATGTAATAGCTGGACATAGCAGCAGAGAGTTTACTGATACAAATGAGAGATTTAGCTTGTTATAACACGGGGGTTTCATCCACCATTTTCTACATAAAAAAATGCTTGTACCAAGTAAGGAATATGACAGCTGTTATCCATTCGTTAAATTTGATGTCTTTAAGCTTTTGATTAAGCTATTTGATTATTGACTTTCCGTTTTGAAATTTCCTCGGAGTTCGGTGTTTTATTGGTTTTTTTTTTAATTTTACCACCCTAACTGAGAAACAAAAAAAAACTTTTAGAATTTGAGTCGACCAGATCGCTATACCGAACCAACAATTTACAAAAATGAGACAAAAAAAAAAAAATAGTCGCGTTCCAATGTAAAAATAAAATTTAGGGAAATTATGTAAATCGTTTAGATGGGTTCAGTAATAATTACTTAAGTGGACTTCAATATAATTTAAGTATATATATATATTTATATCATTAATTCTTAACTAGTACATAATGGCTAGAATGTAACTTTTTATTGTATCTGACAAAATGAAAATAAATGCAATGTTAATTAATTCATTCCTTAACCTCTAAATGTTTGGTTAATGATTCATTGTGTTTAGTTTATAATATCTGAGTTCTATGATTATAATTTATCTATTTGAAGTTGATGAAATATTGTTATTTCATTTCATATAAACATGGACATTCTATATGTTGATACCTAGCAAACATCAAGTATCAAATGATAAGAATAAAAGCCGAGACGACACCCGCAAAAAAAAACCATTTAATCGATATTAAATTCTTCAACCTGTTTTTCTATGATATGATTTCTGTCTCCTGTTTGTATAATCCAATTGTAATGTAGTGTTCATCTGACAGTTCTTCCTACTTATCTCATCATGAACAACATTTCTAGGAAAATTATTTCACGGATGACAGGAACCATACTTAATCAAGGCGAATACTGAAGAGTATAATAGATTTGTTTACCTCATTAAATCTAAGCTGAATTAGTGTCATACGTTTTACCCGGAACTTAATGTAGTGTAGTAATTCAAATGTAGAAAATAAATGAAAATAATCAAAAACAATAAGGTCATATAGGTGCTTATATTTTTTGATGTGTATAAACTTACTAGATATGCGTCTATAAATTTCACCAAAGGGCAGCACAACTATATTCAGATAATAAGTAAAAATAATCACACCACATGACATTGCTTTTATGGCTAGAGTTTAACAAGTCATTTGTTATTTGGTTTGAATTGTTAGAAATTATGTCATGTTCGAGCCTTTTTTAGCTTACTATGCGGAATTCGTTTTTGTTCATTAAAAGGGCTACCATTCATGTTTATGTAATAAAAATGTATTATTCTTCGGTATTGCGTGTCGTTTGTAACGTTGTCTGCTGTTACAGGTGTTTCCCGAATAGACCCAAAAGAAACTCAAATTACATTGAAGCTTATTTGGGGTTTAACCAATCTATCGACAATATATTTGTTGAGTTTGGAGGATTTATATTTCAACAGACAGTCGGTATTCCAATGGGTACTAATTGTGCACCCCTGCTGGCTGATTTGTTTTTCTACTCGTATGAAGCAGAATTCATTCAGAACCTTCTAAAAGACAAAAAGAAAAAGCACCTTGCAAATTCTTTAATTTTACTTTCCGATATATTGATGATGTTCTATCATTGAATAACCCATATTTCAGCCAATACCTACATCTCCAAAGATTTGTCCAATGACACGTGGGATAGTCTTAACCAATCAAATACTGTTTAAACTATCAATATGTGTACACAGTGGAATAATATTAATTATGCATTATATTGTCGTTCACTGAAACAATAATATAACACTATATTTTTATAAGTGGAAGTCACATAACACAATGATTCGTTTTTTTTTACTTGAATGAAAACTATTATGAAAACAGTATTGCTGCTAAAGGTTAACATTATAGTAAATATTTATTACAATAGCGGTCATGATACAAAGAGGGCAAGCAAATAACAAAAAAAAGGAAAATAAACAGCACTTTGTTGGTCTAAATTTTTCTATGTTGTGTTTTGCAAATTGTTTTTGTCTTTCGGACCTTTTCCTTTTTGTCAAGGTGTTTTCATTGTTTTTTATTATGAGTTTTAATGTCACTTATTGCACTTCTGGAGTATTAAAATTTTAAACTTGTTACCTTTTGTTAGCTACAATTCGTGTGTTTCTTTGTCAATTATGTTCTCATATTTATTTATATTGTAGTCTTGTAATGTTGTGTTGTCATTTTAATGTTATATTTCACATGGCCATAAAAGAAGGAGGCTTGGCATGCCACAAAACCAGGTTCAACCTACCATTTTTTCCTTTAAAAATGTCCTGTACCAAGTCAGGAATATGGCCATTGTTATATTATAGTTCTTTTCAGTGTGTGTTACATTTTAACGTTGTGTTTCCGTTGTGTCGTTTGTTTTCTCTTATTTTTGAGTGTGAATTCACATTACTATAAGACGTGTCACGTTACTTATCTATCCCGAATTCATGTATTTTGTTTTGATGTTATATTTGTTATTATCATAGGATTTTGTCTAATGCATAGTCCATTTCTGTATGTGTTACATTTCAATGTTGTGTCGTTGTTCTCCTCTTATATTTAATGCGTTTCCCTCAGTTTTAGTTTGTTACCCCGATTTTGTTTTTTGTCCATGGATTTATAAGTTTTGAACAGCGGTATACTACTGTTGCCTTTATTTATATACCAACTTTCTTGTACGCAAAACTGAAAAAAGTTAAAATTTAAACACTATTCATTAAAAGACATGCCAACACATATCAACGCATTTCTAATATGTTGGGTTCGTGTTGCTTATTCTTAAGTTCTCTATGTTGTGCTATGTGTTCTTTGAACAGCGGTATACTACTGTTGCCTTTATCTATTGTTTGTCTGTTTGTCTTCTTTCATTTTTAGCCAGGCGTTGTCAGTTATTTTTCTATTTATGAGTTTGACTGTCCCTCTGGTATCTTTTGTTCCTCTTTTATAAGGTATCCCAATCAACATCAATGATTGACAGTCAAATTCATGATACTATCTTAACTTTTATAGTTTTAATTCTATTGTAATAATCCTGTGTATGGTCTTTTCATATACAAGATATATGTCATGTATTATGTATACCTAATATTATCAACAGAACTTTCTAGAGAATAGAAGGCTGGAGATTTACTATAAAATGTGACTACTGAAAAAAGGAATAAAAGGATAAAAACCACAAGGTCTGTCTTTCTGTATCGACATAATTGCACTTGTCAATACAGATGTTCACGGAAGAATCGCGGATGATGGCTTAGTAATTTCCATGGTTCTGAAATGTCATTGTCATGTTATCCCTGTCTACAACAGAAGTTGAAAACATGAGTGATTGTCTTTTTATGATAGAATCTACAATAATGGTCAAATTAAGTTTTTACAGGATTAGGGGAACATAGCTTAATGTCATTTATTAAATGATCCATTACCGTTTCGTACGATGATTAAAGACATTTCAAATATGCGCTGCAAATGTTTGTCGTGTACTATTAGATATCAAATTAAAAAAAAACTGATTTTTAACACATATATGACGTTTGTCATTGGTTTCATGACGATCTTTAGTTTGATGACGAGGCGTGTTTAATAGACCATTAAATCAAATCATTGTACATTATTGAAATGATTATAATGTGAATATAAGATGCATTCACACTCAAATGACACTGACAGGTAAAATAAAAGAGTTTGGATATTTTTTAACAGTTTTTGAGAAGTTTAACTTGTCAATGATAAAGTATAAAAAGTCAGGAGAGAACATTTTTCCGCCAAAATTTCAATGGCTTATATCTCGAAAACAAACACAATGACCTATATTTTATTTTTACTCTTTTGGTTACTTTATAAATCACCTATCAATATATACTAGTGTTATGAAAAGCTTGTCACTAGTATTTGAAACTGAGTAGCGAACCTCCTTAAAAGAAGTAAAATAAATTTCGTTATTAGAATTGCAGCATATTATATTTGGATATAAAATCACAAATATTAAATATTACTTTTCAATTATCTAATAACAGTACTTCCTTTTTTTATTTATAAGTCATAGTAGGTATCCGAGGAGAGAAGAAATTTTTTTGATGTCTTATATAGATATAAATTAAGATGTCCAATATTATTGTCATTTCTTTTTTAATTAGTCTCTGTATAAGACAATTGTATATATTTTTATATTATGTTCATAAGTGAATTAATTGGATCAGCTGTTTATTTCCCTGGCTAATCATTGAAGTATAGCAGGGTAAATCAAGAGAAGCTTGGAATCTTGGTTAAATTTGTAACAAACAAGATCAAATGAATTAATCTTATTATGTCGTTAAAAAAAAGATTCCTTTTCTTTAGAAATTTTTTTATTCAGGTCATGCTCAATACTCATTTAAACATAGTCTTTGGTTTGTCAATATATGTACAGAGAGTACCGTAAACATTGAAAATGAATATATGCTATGGTATTCATGAAATTTTTATCTTTCATACGAACCTCCATTTCATCAATAAACTGGGATGTCATTTATCGATGTCGAGGGTTATTGAAAAGGTATATTGATAATTAGAATCATTTGGACGTTCTTTAATATAGAAAATATTATGGCAGTTTTATTGATATCTGTATCCGAATGAAATACCGTTGAAATCCGTAATAAAGAACTAAAAGTATCAAGAAACATTTCATATGGTATTTGTCAATTCCATGTTTTAGATACAATTTTAGAAGGAAAAACAATTTCATTTGTCAACTGCAATTTTCATAAAAGGGACTGGTGAAGGATTGGTAATTTCTTATCAATGGCTATTGATTCAATTCTGAAATTGAAATGTTACGATCCAAATAAAGCTTTGGGTTTTCAATTATCAATGGTACAATAAGCATATTATTTCCATTGACATTCTTACAGGAAGCAGTGGTACAGTACTGGCATAATTAACCATCTTTTTTTTATATCTTTAATCAATTTCTTTCATAAACGAAGTAAGATAATATTCGGCAAATGATACATATGTTAGTTATACAACACTAACCCTGCAAGTAATAGTGTTTTATTATACCAAAACGTTTTGTAGGAATGTTTGTGTGGTAATATTCATTACCAAGTTTCTGATTGTTGGTGTTTTACCTAGGTATGCGTGGGATAGAATCAGATACCTTAGGGATATACACACCCATCAATTTACGACAAACGGACAACGTCATTGCAACAGCAAAAAAACGAAAACCTACTGAAACGTGTTACAAGAGTCGTTTGACTCCTGTATTAAATGATTTTGCATCACAACATTTGTAATTGAGCTTATTCTAGCCCAAAAACATCAGCAGGTTCGAAATGTTGAAATTAATTAAAACCATGTTTTCCTGAACAACAGAAGTAAAATTAACACATCACGAAGCCATTTAAGTGATCAAATTAAGAGCTCAAAAAGGATTAAAAGCACCTGCTTTGCATGTAAGAAATTAAGACCATGAATTTCGTATCAACCTGGAAATATATACTACATTTGTAACCGCTGCTGATATGAATAAACATGCAAATGTTAAGTTAATAATCAAGATAATTATGTTGAAATAGTCGTTTTTTGTCGTAAATGTTTTGTTCTTATCAGTGATCATTGTCAATTTCTAGCTCAAAAAGGATTAAAAGCACCTGCTTTGCATGTAAGAAATTAAGACCATGAATTTCGTATCAACCTGGAAATATATACTACATTTGTAACCGCTGCTGATATGAATAAACATGCAAATGTTAAGTTAATAATCAAGATAATTATGTTGAAATAGTCATTTTCTGTCGTAAATGTTTTGTTCTTATCAGTGATCATTGTCAATTTCTAGATATCAATAGAGATATGAGGCAACCTTAATTGAATCTGGTATTTCTTTTATTAAGGTTCGATTGGTTTGATGCGTTCAATATAGTTACAAACATTGGTATACTAAGTGAGAGGACATTATCTACATAGATTTATGTGAAGGTTAGGGAAATTGCAAGCTTTAATCTTATAAAGAATTTATTTACAGTACATGCCTCATAGAAATAACACAAACAATGTCAGTGGAATAAACACAGTTGGTTCCCATTGGAATGCAGATGATTTAATGAAATAAAGGTCCAACACACGTATCAAATAATCGTCTTAAACATGTCAGATTCAGGATATATTTTGATTGGATGATATTGTTTATTTCAAAAAGTATGATTTGACCCTCTTTGAAATAAGAAATTGTTTCTATATTCGTTTTTATATATTGACCTTTCAAATTCAAAAATGAAAAATAAAATGAGGTCAAGGCCAATTTCATAGTGATGAAGTCGATAAAACATGATCCAATCAAATGGTAGACCACATCAAACAACAGAAAGATCCAATCAAATGGTAGACCACATCAAACAACAGAAAGATCCAATCAAATGGTAGACCACATCAAACAACAGAAAGATCCAATCAAATGGTAGACCACATCAAACAACAGAAAGATCCAATCAAATGGTAGACCACATCAAACACCAGAAAGAATAGAAAACAAAATGTAGTCTATATATAGATATATTATTATAAACAGATGTACAAAACATTTTGCACCGATGAATATCTCGAACGGTAAATATTTTGATTGAAATCCAGTATTTAAAAGACAGCTAGCATTTACCAGAGTATTGGCTGTGCACATATTATCTTTTCACAACTTCCTCATTAAAATAAAGGAAAAGAAAACGGACTATAGAAAAAGTATACAATACTTCATGACATAATAGTTAATACTATGAACCTAATAGCACAGACTGATTAAAGAATAAAGAATACACAAGAGAACAATTATCTAAGATTTACTTTTATTAGGCTGATAAAAAAAAATATAAACAAAAAGATTGAAATAATGAAGTATTATGTAATATTTCAATTAAACCAGAGGCTTTTAGTTTGCTTTCTATAGCACATTTAAAAGCTAGTGAATAGATATTGTTCCACGTTTCGTCACTAATCTCCATGTTTAAACTTTTTTCCCATCTTTGTTGTAAAATAGAGAACACTTGCCCGATCGATAAAAAGTGAGTATACATCTTTAGCGAATAATTTACTGATAGGCATTTTTTTTATTCTCATGCTTAAAAACGATTCCAAATGAGTTGCTGTTAGGTGACATGTGTTGTTGTAATAACAAGTCTTTCCAGTCACGTGGTATAGCAAGTCTAATAAATAGCATGTCTACAAAAGTTACATTCAGGTTATATTTTTTGTTAATAGCGTCATGAGACAAAAATTCGCCTTTATCTTCTACAATATCATTAATGAACTTTATGCCTTTCAATTTTCTGACGTCAGACACACAAATCAATGAATGTGTTTGTAGATAGATGTTTTTGTGTTCTGTTAAATTGTCCCTTTTAAAATTGTTATACGATGATGACTGATGTACCCATATTTTGACTATATTATTTATTGTGTCTGTTTAGTTTACGTATCAATGTAAATATAACGGAACTTGACGAGACTGTCATCAAAGTGAGAGGGTTAGCGCTATAAAACCAGGTTTAATCCACCATTTTCTACATTTGAAAACGCCTGTACCAAGTCAGGAATATGACAGTTCTTGTCAATTCGTTTTTGACGCGTTTTGTTATTTCATTTTGCCATGTGATTATGGACTTTCCGAATTGAAGTTCAGTATTTTATGATCTTACTTTTTTTTCATGTACCAAGATCTGTAAAAAATACTCAACTTTGATAAACGGATTGAACCAAATTTTTTTTTTCTAACATGAAATGCATTTAATGAGATGAAAATACCCTTGACACATTTCCAGGCAGATAACACTTCTATATTGAAAAGAGGTGCTTTTAAATTTGAAAACTCAAATTCACATCTGCTCATAAATAAATCCTTTAAATCAAAAATGGAGAAGAATGCATGATTTGGAAATATGTTTCAATTTGGAGTCATAATCTGACAAAAATCTGTTTACCCACATAATACGAAACAGCTGTACTTCGAAATTTTGGGCTTTCAGTCCCCCTTCGCTAGGAGACTTTTGAATAACTTCCGATTTAACTTTCGGAGTACCGCCATTCCATAAAAAACTATTAATGTCACGTTGTATTTTAATTACATAAGATTTTGGTATATGTGTAGATGAAATGACATAAATAAGCTTCGACATTGCAAGTGATTTAAGAATTACGATTTTACCGATCAAGGACAGGTTTCTGATCCTCCACATTTTAATTATTGATTCCATTTTTTCTATGCATGTATCTTATGATGATGGACGACGACGACGGACGAAAGACGTCAAGTCATAAGAAAATTCGCCAGGTGAGCTAAAAAAACAAATGGACTTTTGACTTAGGCTAAAATAATGGTATGGATATATAAACGAAACAGTAGTATACCACTTTTCAATAGTAATAAATCGATTTAGCGAAAACAAATCCGGATTACAAACTAAAACTGAGAGAAACACAACAAATATAAGATAAAAACAATTGAACAATAGAAACACTGAACTGCAACAAAAAAAAAACTCCATCATAAATAGAATCGGACTATTTTATAATAATAATTAAATATCCTTGAAATGTTATATTTTTGTACATTTTATTTGTATGCCCCACCTACGATGGTAGAGGGGCATTATGTTTTCTGGTATGTGCCTCCTTTCGTCCGTCCGCTTCAGGTTAAAGTTTTTGGTCAAGGTAGTTTTTGAAGAAGTTGAAGTCTAATCAACTTGAAACTTAGTACACTTGTTCCCCATGATATGATCTTTCTAATTTTAATGCCAAATTATAGTTTTGACCCCAATTTCATGGTCCACTGAACATAGAAAATGATAGTGCGAAGTTCAGGTTAAAGTTTTTGGTCAAGGTAGTTTATGATGAAGTTAAAGTTACATCAACTTGAAACTTAGTACACATGTTCCCTATGATATGATCTTTCTAATTTTAATTCCAAATTAAAGTTTTGACCCCAATTTCACGGTACACTGAACATAGAAAATGATAGTGCGAGTGGGGCATTCGTGTACTATGGACACATTCTTGTTTTTAAATGTCTTAGCCGTGTTAATGTTTTTAATAACTCGGAAAATTCTGATTCAAATTTTGGCAAGTTTTCCATTGTTGAAATAATTGATAGAAAAGACTCTAATTAACGACCTTGAATAAGATAAGAAGCCAAATCGTTATGTTGATGGCGATGGGAAATCTATTATTAAATCAAAAGGAATGTAGACGACGTCAAAGAACAATTACTATTATTATCAGCAATATTTGACGGAAAATCTGACCTTAACTGATCAACGTTTAAAAGCCTCCAAGAAAAATATATAAAAAAAAAATCTGATCGATAAGTAAGAAAAATGTTGGTAAAGTAATACAACTGATGTCTTTTGAAAACAATCTCTAGACATTGCCATGTGTTAATGTATTACTCTAATAACATGCTGTAAAACTTTACGTCAACCATAAAACAAGATACATTGACATCTTAGGTTTTTATTACGATTGTAATATTAACCGAAAATTCGAAAGGAAAATATAAATGTTTTCCATAAAAGTGATAAGTTGGTAAATGTGTCTACAAGCGAGACAATATTGTAAGTATCAAGTTATTGTGATCATTTTCTCGCAAATAAAAGTTCGATTACAAATTATTAATTTACATAGTCGTGATTTTCTTATGCTAACAATATCGTGTTTAGGTGGGATCTATCTATTTGTTAATGGACAATTTCTAAAACTTAAAATATGTTAATCCGCTTATAGAAATAACTAGCAACAATTAATGAGAATATATAAATAACATGCAGAGCCCTGTACTAAAGACATTAAGTACCTTTATTGTCTAAGCGAAAAGACCCCTAAACCCCAATGAACGTCTGTAGAAACAGTATACACAGTTGTCTTAACAAAGCAGACAACAGTTTCTTTTCAATGTATTATTTTTTTATCATTCTCTTTTAAACTTATCCGTTGTTTAAATCAGTTCAAAGTTTGCTATTTATTAAAGTTTGCGTTCATTGTTTTTACTGTGAAATTAGTATCTACAAACTTTACTATGGAAAATGAGGCATGAGATACTGAAAATCTAAAGCAGTACACTGAATCTGCAATACAAATTGCTTTGCTACTGATCACAACGGTAGAACGTTGTCGTGGTGAATAGTAAGGATGTTTGATCCCCTGTTCCAAAATAACTTGCATTTCTAATGACAGCTATACATTTAAGTATATAGATTAAGGGACTGAAAGAGTAGAAAACATATACAGGTTCGTGTCCTGTTTTTGAGATATAAACAAAATTTGAGGGGAAATTGTTCTCTCTAGATTTTTCATACCTATAGCAAAATTATCTTTGAAGAAAAGTAAGTTTTTATAAAAAGTTCTTCAAATATGGCTTTTCAAAATATTTGTAATAAGACATGGAAAGAACAAATATTTGTAATAAGACACTAGCTAGAGAAACGGGAGTAGGATTGAGTTTCACGAAACGTGTTAAACCCGCCGTAGATTTGCCCCTATTCCAAGTTAGGAGCATCTGCCTTTTGTTAGTCTCGTTTGTTAGTTTTTGTCAGTTTTTAGTTTTTTTTATATGTTCAGGAATATAGTGCGACGTACACTGAATTAGTACATATTTTGTTTCGTGTCCAGCTGAACCACGACTCATTGTGTGATATTTTCACGCTGTGTTAAAGACAGCTGTTTTCTGCTTTTTGGTCGCGTTGTTATCTCTTTGATACATTCCCCTTTTTCATTCTTAATTTTACGCCTAAAATTTTGTTTTGCATTAACTGGCCTACGAGAGGAAGCTTAACCTTGATTTTCATGTAAATAGAATAAATGTTGTATGGCATATTGTATATTCCACATGTAACACAATAATTAAAGACATACTTTAAACAGTTAAACTGCTTTAAATTATAGCCCTCGTGTCGTAATAACTTGAACAATTACGGTAGGAGTATTATGGAAATATGCTAGTTTTGCGATTTAATAATCAATTTATAACAATTAAACATACACATGGTTGTCGTTGTCTATTGTCAATCTTAATCGTTTTACGTTAACGGTAGAATCTTAAATCATTAATTTTGTTTCTTTTTTTTAATTGCTTCACATCCTTCGAAAGCTAAATATACGGTGAGGCGTAAGGTTTTGGTGGATTGTAGTCCCCTTAACAATCTCTTTTTGTCGCAATAAAACTGCTTTATATACAGCTTTTATCTTTTTCATCTTTTCATATCAAAACATACAACTTATGCTTGATCAACGTTTATTGAAAATGACCGAAAAAGTAGAATTACAAAAATACTGAACTCCGAAGAAAATTCATAACGGAAAATCTCTAAACAAATGGCAAAATCAAAATTTCTAACACATCAAACGAATATGGTTAACCACTGTCATATTCCTGACTTGTTACAGGCATTTCCGTATGTAGAATATGGTGGATTAAACCTATAAAACACTCACTTGTATGACAATCGCATGAAATTCCATTATATGGACAACGA
Source organism: Mytilus edulis (assembly GCF_963676685.1). Lineage (NCBI taxonomy): Eukaryota > Metazoa > Mollusca > Bivalvia > Mytilida > Mytilidae > Mytilus > Mytilus edulis. Next base: position 1,289,452 of record NC_092352.1, read on the forward strand.
TGTGTAAACAAAACAAACAGACTATACTTTGACCTATAATGGTTTAAATTACCAAATTGTGATTTGGTTGGAGAGATATCTCGTTGGCACTCATACCATATCTTTTTATATCTATTTTTGACAGCCAAGTATCCTAAAGATAATGTTCAACAAACCTATAGGGAGGCCGAGCTAAGTTTGCTGTTAATGTAAATAAAGGCAACAGTAGTATACCGCTGTTCAAACCTCATAAATCGATAGAAAAAAACCGGGTTACAACTAAAACTGAGGGAATCGCATTAAATATAAGAGGAGAACAACGTCACAACATTATAATGTAACACACACAGAAACAAAAAAAGCATTAGAAAAAATCCAATGAGAATAATAAATATAACATCAAAACTAAATGCATAAATTTGGAAAAGAAAAGTACCGTGACACGTTTCATAATAATGTGAAATCACACTAAAATATAAGAGGATACAAACGACACAAAAGAAACACAACGTTAAAATGCAACACACACAGAAACGAACTATAATATAACAATGGCCATATTCCTGACTTGGTACAGGACATTTTTTAAAGACAAAAATGGTGGGTTGAACCTGGTTTTGTGGCATGCCAAACCTCCCCCTTTAATGGCAATTTTGATGTACAACCACGTGACTTGGCTATCATTTTTTAAATTGACCAATGATAAATTTTTTGCAGTTACAGATTTTCTCACTGAAATAAGCAGTTTATGTGGTCTTTTTGCTGGTTGTTTCCGAACAGTTGTTCTTTTTTTATGAAAGATTCCTTCCTATAAATTGATTTACAGTAAATATGTTAGCATTTGTTCTTTGTAATTGAAATAAAAGTGAAGGTCCCTTTTTGCTCTCTTTCCTTTGATTTTTTATGCAGCAAAATACCCACAATAACGTTGACAAAACCAATTGCATTTTAGTTCTAAGGGATATAATTACTTAGTATGAGGCTTAAATGTTAAATTACTAAGACATTTCCAATCAGGTGATAGTTAATGCGTAGATTTGAAGAGTGTAAACAAAATATGCCCTTTCTCTGTGGTTTAAATTGATCTTGGCATATAATAACGTTTTAGATGACTATGATAATGCAATAAGGAAGTTGTCAGAAAAAAAGTTCACCATTCTTAATCATTACATCGACTGTGGATAAAAGGCCCTAAGGAACTTTACAATTAATTCCTTTAGTTTTGTTATATCTTTCATTGATTTGTTGAATAGATTTCTGTGTTAACTTCATGAAACTAAATCTGTATTTGTAAGTTTCATTGAAATGTGTCTCTAGTTAAACCATTCAAACATGCAGAATAATTCCAATTCAAATGGATAGAATTCCAATCTCACTGATTTATGCGTTATCATTCAAAAGATTGGTTTTTTATTTGTCTTCTTATAGATTTGAAATATCAGAGGTGAACATAAAAAATAATTGTATTTCTTGTAGTATTCTTTGTAATTGAATTCTTGTGAACTTTTCATTTTATAACAAATGTTTATTTTAATAGTTCTATCATCATCGCGATCCAATAATTTTGTCTTTGTACAAATATTTGATTTTGTTATGCCCCCGCAAAAACATCTGTATTTTCGTCGTTCCGGATAGATATTTCGGGACCTGTCTGGCTATCTTATCATAAAGATCTTGCGTTACACCGTTAAAACTTTATATGTTTTTTTGCACATAATTAAAGTGTGCATGTCCACAATATTTTGATTTATTTTTTCACATATAATCAAAATGACAGATATCTTTGTGTCGTACAGACAGCGCAACAATTTCAAGTTGTATTCCAACATCACTGTTTGTCAAATTCAAAGTAAGCGGAACAAGTATATTCATGCATCGTCTATATGGAATCGTGTTTTATTATTATTGTTTTGATGTTTAAGTATTTATTTGTTTTTAGAAAAAATCCCAATATAAACGGTACAAATGATACTACACTAGAGCGAATTTCTATAATAAATGTTCGGTCAAGGATGCTTGGGAAAAAAGTAAAATCACAACAATACCAAACCAATGGTCACCGACTGTCATATTCCTGAATTGATACAGGCATGTCTTATGTATAAAATGGTAGATCAAACCTGGTTTTATAGTTAACTGAACCTCTCACTTATATGACAGTCGCATAAAATTCCAATGTATTGAGACCTTTTATTGGAAAATCAAAAACTTATTTTAAAATTGATGAGGCTTTTATTATTTCAAAATTAAATACCTCTTTAAAAGAAGCATGAGGATTAAGAATATGACCTTAATATATGATTCATATATTTGATGGAATATAATTGTCTGTCTTTTTATTTTCAAATACGATCATATTAATAATGTAAAATATGGTAAAAGCCTCTTTGACGTGAAACAGTATTTTTTGTTTTAATTGACGCACATTGATAAAAAAAAAAAACCCTCACAAAAACATTATTCAGGAATCCATTATTCAAAATTGAAATAAAACATCAGTTTGAAAACTCATTCGTATTCTTCTCCGATAATCATCATACCCTTGTCTCGTAATAATATGTGTCTTCAAAGGCTTCAGGTTGCTCAACAATAGAAAGAAATAAGACATGTTTGTCAGGAACAAGTTTTTTATTTATCTTATTGTCAACAATCATTTAACCTTTTTGTTCGTCAAGAGATTCCCGAATGCAATTACAAGTCTTTTTTCTGAAATTCATCATGAAACGCCATATAAATCTTTAATCAATGTTTCAACAAATAAAAAAGGAAACAAATAAATATGTAAATAAATGAATAAAAAAAAAACATTTGCAAGGTTTCCACTGTAATCGTAAAACATTCTAATGTTTTAAGTCAGTTTATTGAAACCTATAAAATGTCAACAGTAACTGAAGCCATTGAAACATACGATCTGGATCACCTATCATGGTTTCTGCGTTACCATGATAACTATAAATACGTTCATTTTTCATCTGTGAGGATGTTTTCAGACATAAGCATTTTACATTTTCTTATAAAGTGTATCTTTAGAAGCAAATAAATTGAAATACAATGAAAACTTCTTGTTTTGAATATGTAATGGACATACTGACCACAAACTACAAGAGTTCCTGAGATTAGATCACAATACAGCTTTGGATATTACAGTTATTATATATTTGACTTTAGAAAGGAACAGTAATTCTTGGAGTGAAACCTTAATATTCATTTAATTTTGTTTTTGGTTCTTTTCTTTTGTTATTTCAAGGGATAGCTTCTATTTTCTATAAAGTTATATCGAAAAAGTTATTATAAAGGAGTTATTAAAATAGGACAGATGCAACCATTGCCTAATCAAATGTAAATTGATAGAACAATATCGAATTGACAAGAAAACTGCAGACTTCAAACCAATTTAACCACTTGAAACCATGGACGTGCTCCTGAAATTCACAACGTTGGCTTACGTCCTGTTACGTAAGATGATATCAGAAAATGTCGTCCCTTATCAAACGGCAAAAATCAAATGCTCAAACTCACAAGTGAATGGAACACAACTGACAGACGAGCATATTTTCTTATGTAGGAAATGGTAGATAAAACCTGGTTTTATAGCTATCTAAGCCTCTCACTTGTATGACAGTCGCAATAAATTCCAATGTATTGAGACCTTTTATTGGAAAATCAAAAACTTATTTGAAAATTGAAGAGGCTTTTATTATTTCAAAATGAAATATCTCTTTAAAAGAAGCATGTGGATTAAGAATATGACCTTAATATATAATTCATATATTTGATGGAATATAATTGTCTGTCTTTTTATTTTCAAATTCGATCATATTAATAATGTAAAATATGGTAAAAGCCTCTTTGACGTGAAACAGTATTTTTTGTTTTAATTGACGCACATTGATAAAAAAAAACCCTCACAAAAACATTATTCAGGAATCCATTATTCAAAATTGAAATAAAACATCAGTTTGAAAACTCATTCGTATTCTTCTCCGATAATCATCATACCCTTGTCTCGTAATAATATGTGTCTTCAAAGGCTTCAGGTTGCTCAACAATAGAAAGAAATAAGACATGTTTGTCAGGAACAAGTTTTTTATTTATCTTATTGTCAACAATCATTTAACCTTTTTGTTCGTCAAGAGATGATTCTCGAATGCAATTACAAGTCTTTTTTTCTGAAGTTCATCATGAAACGCCATATAAATCTTTAATCAATGTTTCAACAAATAAAAAAGGAAACAAATAAATATGTAAATAAATGAATAAAAAAAAACATTTGCAAGGTTTCCACCGTAATCGTAAAACATACTAATGTTTTAAGTCAGTTTATTGAAACCTATAAAATGTCAACAGTAACTGAAGCCATATAAACATACGATCTGGATCACCTATCATGGTTTCTGCGTTACCATGATAACTATAAACACGCTCATTTTTCATCTGTGAGGATTTTTGCAGACATAAGCATTTACATTTTTCTTTAAAGTGTATCTTTAGAAGCAAATAATATGAAATACAATGAAAACTTCTTGTTTTCAATATGTAATGGACATACTGACCACAAACTACAAGAGTTCCTGAGATTAGATTACAATACAGCTTTGGATATTACAGTTATTATATATTTGACTTTAGAAAGGAACAGTAATTCTTGGAGTGAAACCTTAATATTCATTTAATTTTGTTTTTGGTTCTTTTCTTTTGGTATTTCAAGGGATAGCTTCTATTTTCTATAAAGTAATATCGAAAAAGTTATTATAAAGGAGTTATTAAAATAGGATAGATGCAACCATTGCCTAATCAAATGTGAATTGATAGAACAATATCGAATTGACAAGAAAACTGTAGACTTCAAACCAATATAACCACTTGAAACCATGGACGTGCTCCTGAAATTCACAACGTTGTCCTGTTACGTAAGATGATATCAGAAAATGTCGTCCCTTATCAAACGGCAAAATCAAACGCTCAAACTCACAAGTGAATGGAACACAACTGACAGACGAGCATATTTTCTTATGTAGGAAATAGTAGATAAAACCTGGTTTTATAGCTATTTAAACCTCTCACTTGTATGACAGTCGAGTAAAAATTCGTCATATTGACACCAATGTATAAACCAAACAATTAGACATGACAGGCAAAAAATACAAAAATAGAGGTACAGCAGTAAACAATGTGTTATACGATTTTAAGAAAACGAAACAGTTTAAACGACAAGGGATAAACACCAACATGAACAATACAAACAACAAATCCAAGAACATAATCCTGTTTTTCCTTCAAAGAGAGGGAAAAGGACAATGAAAACTTATCTAGCCTAACCGTAGATACTACAGTCGATTACCAGTTTTTTATGTTCTTTTTGTTAAATTTACAAATTTGACGATATGTTATACTAGAGATTTCCAATAAAATGACATACGTACCTAACTCGACGTACGCACGTAACGGGACCGGTTATTGCTAACCAATTAATTTTGTTAAATGCGTTACTCAAGTTTTAACTAAGTATTCCTAAACTATGAAACCCATTCATAATAAATTTTATCAATATCAAATATTTTTAAGATGATGAAAAACGAAAGAAATCATGATTTTTATATATCACGTGATTATTGAGATTCCCGCCTGAACTTAACTGTCATAAGACCACGTTTATATATGTATCTTTACCTATCATACGATTCATTTGAGTTGTCTTTCATGGTTTTGACAATGACTTTGATTTTAAGATATTCTTTGTAAAATTTAATGAACCTTTTATTATTTGATATTTGTATTGATTTTGTTTGTCGTTATCAGATAGATTCTTCTTTTCGATTTTTAATGTTTTATGAAATTTAATTTCCGTGGGTATTAAATTATATAGATTTCGTCGAAATTTCAGAAAAAAAATGAACTCAAAATGTTAATCAAAACGTGTCTCTGTTAAAGTTGATAACTGGGATTGAATCATACTTTATTAAGTATCATTTCAAACGTTCTCTTCTTCTGCACTTAATCTCCTCAATTTACAATCTTCTAAATACCAATTCAACAGGGAAAACGTACGTCAACGGGAAGTGAATATTTAAAAATTAATAAAGGTCATGTACTTCTTTAAATTTGAATAGTTGACATTTATACCTTTCTTTCAAATGAAAGTCAACGAACATTAAAACTGAAAAGAAAATTGTAATTGATAATAATGTGTGTAATTCGTTATATAGATTGTAATTTGGAAGGTGTACATGGTTAGCAATTGATGACTAATAATCTGCATTGACCACTGTAGAAAGTTAACTTTCAACTTATTATAGTACATAGTAATTGGCTAAAAATATCCAGTACCCAAGTATTTCTGATTAAAAGTGGATGAGAATGTCAATTTACATAGTTTTTACATTTTTGAGACAACTATAATATCACTTCAGTCTTTAAATAAATAAAGAATAATTATCCCGTTTATAATATTGATCAACTATGTCGTACTGTTACACCATGTCCTTGTATGGATGTGTCTGTCCCAAGTTAGGAGCTTTTAATTCAGTGCTTATCGTTTGTTGTTGTGCTTTCGTTGATTTTTTTTAAGATTAATTTGGCTGTTAGTTTTAGTTGTTTTACATTTGTCATTTTGGAGCCTCTTATATCTGACTATATTGTTGAAAGCCCTTCGTTGGACTAAATTTGTTACAATTTCTTTGTCATTTGGTCTCTTGTAAAGAGTTATCTCATTGACAATCATACTACACCTTATTTTTTGTACATATCACAAATTAAGAATAAAAAATTTATAGACAGTCTAGAAAAGCGAGACCTTTTGTTATGTCAAAAGTACAGAGTATCTGTAGGACCATTAGTGGTCATAACTGTATAGCAGATTTTATGTAGTGCCCATGTGTCCATTAGATTACACGTCAGTATCACATTTCTGTGTTCAGTGAGCTACTAAATCACGGGAAAAATCCAATTCAGTATGTTGTCTTCAACTTTTAAATCACACGCGAGATGCCTAATGTTCATCAGACATTGTTGTTTTTAAAAAGTATTTATCAAAGTCAAACGACAATCATTTATTTTTTTTCCGTGCAATTCAGTTTGTGATTATGGCCGGATCCAAGATATTTGAAAGAGGGTGTAGTTTTCGATAATTGAATTTATACTGACGAAAAAACAATTTGGGAAATTATACGAAAAAAATGATATTGTGGAAAACATGAGATTTTAAAACTTATTTAGCGATCGAAAAGGGGGAGTACGCCCTCTACCCCTGTATCCTCGGATGCAAGTTAAGGTATACTTAAACAAAAACCTTGCTCCATAATTTGGTATTGGTAAAGACGAAAAAGTACTTTTGAAAAATATATCATTGATATGAATTTCTGCCTACATCAAATTATCTTCAATTAAATTATAGAAAAATATTATTTTGTTTTAAAAGTCGAGTACACCTTTTACATTCGGGTGTGTTGGAATCTACTTTAAACGTTAAATCTTTTTAAAACAATAAAAAGTCAACCTTCTCGCTTCGGAATTCGTTATTTTAATATTTGCATGCTAAATTCGTCTTGGTAGTTTTCAAAATTCATAATTTGAGAAGAACTAAAATATGGGTCAAGTGAAATGACAAGAAATGATGGGTGTGTTTGATTACGAGTTGCTAATTTACTTGTTCCATTATATTATGTGTGTCAATAAAAACATTCAAAGTTTAATGACAAAATATTTAAAGAGTAAAAAAAATAGGGGTTGATTATTACTGAAGTTATATTCCAGCAAACAATGCGTGTTCAAAGAGAAAAACATGCATGCAGTGTATGCTCCCCTCGTCATGCTTCAATGCAGTAGGACGAAATACTTTGCGTTAGGTCGGTTATGTCGAGTAAAGTCATTTTATTGGAAATCTCTATAACACCACAACAGAACCTAGTCTTAATTGATTAAATTTTTATTTATGTCTTCGGTAATTATTACAACTTCTCTTTTTTTTGAAAAATTATTATTGTATTTGAATAAGGAATAACATCATTTTTATTAATCTTTTAAGAACCATGCAACAAGATTTATTACAGAAATCAATTTCAATGATGTCCATTGATGGTCAGTCAATATCTAATAATTCCAGGAATTAACAAACGAGGATTTTGTGACTGTTGACAAATCTATCTACATAGACATGTATATGGACTTTTTCCGTTCAGCAATATGACAAATTCTGAAACGGTTTTCCATTTTGGCTATTTTGGATGTTTAAATAATCAAGTCTGCTAAGTTGGGAGCTTGACACAGCTACAAAACTCTCGAATACACGAGGACTGCCACTTTTGAAGATATAACAAGAGGAGTTACGAATACAAATGTCTACCAATATTGTAGATTTAACAATTCCATGTTTCAGTAGTGATAAATCTGAAATAAAAGGATCAAAGATGCAAACTGAAATGATAAATACAAATTAGTCACAGAGTTGGAAGCCACAAAAAATAGAATGTGTAAAGAAATGAATCTACACGCGTACGACGCCGTTGGTTTTCTGGTTTCGAAACCGAGAACATGTAATAAAAATCTGAAAATACCTATACCTATTTAATTGTGAAAGTATATATTGATACGAGTACATGAGGATTTATAACATCCTTTTTCTTCACGAGTGTTATCCTGTATGTTGTCCAATGATACGAGGTACATGAGGATTTATAACATCCTTTTTCTTCACGAGTGTTCTCCTGTATGTTGTCCAATGGTACGAGGTACATGAGGATTTATAACATCCTTTTTCTTCACTCGTGTTATCCTGTATGTTGTCCAATGATACGAGGTACATGAGGATTTATAACATCCTTTTTCTTCACGAGTGTTATCCTGTATGTTGTCCAATGATACGAGGTACATGAGGATTTATAACATCCTTTTTCTTCACTCGAGTTATCCTGTATGTTGTTCAATGATACGAGGTACATGAGGATTTATAACATCCTTTTTCTTCACGAGTGTTATCCTGTATGTTGTTCAATGATACGAGGTACATGAGGATTTATAACATCCTTTTTCTTCACGAGTGTTATCCTGTATGTTGTTCAATGATACGAGGTACATGAGGATTTATAACATCCTTTTTCTTCACACGTGTTATCATGTATGTTGTCCAATGATACGAGGTACATGAGGATTTATAACATCCTTTTTCTTCACGAGTGTTATCCTGTATGTTGTCCAATGATACGAGGTACATGAGGATTTATAACATCCTTTTTCTTCACGAGTGTTATCATGTATGTTGTCCAATGATACGAGGTACATGAGGATTTATAACATCCTTTTTCTTCACGAGTGTTATCCTGTATGTTGTTCAATGATACGAGGTACATGAGGATTTATAACATCCTTTTTCTTCACACGTGTTATCCTGTATGTTGTCCAATGATACGAGGTACATGAGGATTTATAACATCCTTTTTCTTCACACGTGTTATCCTGTATGTTGTTCAATGATACGAGGTACATGAGGATTTATAACATCCTTTTTCTTCACGAGTGTTATCCTGTATGTTGTTCAATGATACGAGGTACATGAGGATTTATAACATCCTTTTTCTTCACACGTGTTATCATGTATGTTGTCCAATGATACGAGGTACATGAGGATTTATAACATCCTTTTTCTTCACGAGTGTTATCCTGTATGTTGTCCAATGATACGAGGTACATGAGGATTTATAACATCCTTTTTCTTCACACGTATTATCCTGTATGTTGTTCAATGATACGAGGTACATGAGGATTTATAACATCCTTTTTCTTCACGAGTGTTATCCTATATGTTGTCCAATGATACGAGGTACATGAGGATTTATAACATCCTTTTTCTTCACGAGTGTTATCCTGTATGTTGTTCAATGATACGAGGTACATGAGGATTTATAACATCCTTTTTCTTCACTCGTGTTATCCTGTATGTTGTCCAATGATACGAGGTACATGAGGATTTATAACATCCTTTTTCTTCACACGTATTATCCTGTATGTTGTCCAATGATACGAGGTACATGAGGATTTATAACATCCTTTTTCTTCACACGTATTATCCTGTATGTTGTCCAATGATACGAGGTACATGAGGATTTATAACATCCTTTTTCTTCACACGTGTTATCCTGTATGTTGTCCAATGATACGAGGTACATGAGGATTTATAACATCCTTTTTCTTCACACGTGTTATCCTGTATGTTGTCCAATGATACGAGGTACATGAGGATTTATAACATCCTTTTTCTTCACGAGTGTTATCCTATATGTTGTCCAATGATACGAGGTACATGAGGATTTATAACATCCTTTTTCTTCACGAGTGTTATCCTGTATGTTGTTCAATGATACGAGGTACATGAGGATTTATAACATCCTTTTTCTTCACACGTGTTATCCTGTATGTTGTCCAATGATACGAGGTACATGAGGATTTATAACATCCTTTTTCTTCACACGTGTTATCCTGTATGTTGTCCAATGATACGAGGTACATGAGGATTTATAACATCCTTTTTCTTCACTCGTGTTATCCTGTATGTTGTCCAATGATACGAGGTACATGAGGATTTATAACATCCTTTTTCTTCACGAGTGTTATCCTGTATGTTGTTCAATGATACGAGGTACATGAGGATTTATAACATCCTTTTTCTTCACTCGTGTTATCCTGTATGTTGTCCAATGATACGAGGTACATGAGGATTTATAACATCCTTTTTCTTCACGAGTGTTATCCTGCATGTTGTCCAATAATACGAGGTACATGAGGATTTATAACATCCTTTTTCTTCACTCGTGTTATCCTGTATGTTGTTCAATGATACGAGGTACATGAGGATTTATAACATCCTTTTTCTTCACGAGTGTTATCCTGTATGTTGTTCAATGATACGAGGTACATGAGGATTTATAACATCCTTTTTCTTCACTCGTGTTATCCTGTATGTTGTCCAATGATACGAGGTACATGAGGATTTATAACATCCTTTTTCTTCACGAGTGTTATCCTATATGTTGTCCAATGATACGAGGTACATGAGGATTTATAACATCCTTTTTCTTCACGAGTGTTATCCTGTATGTTGTTCAATGATACGAGGTACATGAGGATTTATAACATCCTTTTTCTTCACACGTGTTATCCTGTATGTTGTCCAATGATACGAGGTACATGAGGATTTATAACATCCTTTTTCTTCACTCGAGTTATCATGTATGTTGTTCAATGATACGAGGTACATGAGGATTTATAACATCCTTTTTCTTCACTCGTGTTATCCTGTATGTTGTCCAATGATACGAGGTACATGAGGATTTATAACATCCTTTTTCTTCACGAGTGTTATCCTGTATGTTGTCCAATGATACGAGGTACATGAGGATTTATAACATCCTTTTTCTTCACACGTGTTATCCTGTATGTTGTCCAATGATACGAGGTACATGAGGATTTATAACATCCTTTTTCTTCACACGTGTTATCCTGTATGTTGTCCAATGATACGAGGTACATGAGGATTTATAACATCCTTTTTCTTCACACGTGTTATCATGTATGTTGTCCAATGATACGAGGTACATGAGGATTTATAACATCCTTTTTCTTCACGAGTGTTATCCTGTATGTTGTTCAATGATGCGAGGTACATGAGGATTTATAACATCCTTTTTCTTCACTCGTGTTATCCTGTATGTTGTCCAATGATACGAGGTACATGAGGATTTATAACATCCTTTTTCTTCACACGTGTTATCATGTATGTTGTCCAATGATACGAGGTACATGAGGATTTATAACATCCTTTTTCTTCACGAGTGTTATCATGTATGTTGTCCAATGATACGAGGTACATGAGGATTTATAACATCCTTTTTCTTCACGAGTGTTATCATGTATGTTGTCCAATGATACGAGGTACATGAGGATTTATAACATCCTTTTTCTTCACGAGTGTTATCATGTATGTTGTCCAATGATACGAGGTACATGAGGATTTATAACATCCTTTTTCTTCACACGTGTTATCATGTATGTTGTCCAATGATACGAGGTACATGAGGATTTATAACATCCTTTTTCTTCACGAGTGTTATCCTGTATGTTGTCCAATGATACGAGGTACATGAGGATTTATAACATCCTTTTTCTTCACTCGTGTTATCATGTATGTTGTTCAATGATACGAGGTACATGAGGATTTATAACATCCTTTTTCTTCACACGTGTTATCCTGCATGTTGTCCAATGATACGAAGTACATGAGGATTTATAACATCCTTTTTCTTCACACGTGTTATCCTGTATGTTGTCCAATGATACGAGGTACATGAGGATTTATAACATCCTTTTTCTTCACGAGTGTTATCCTGTATGTTGTCCAATGATACGAGGTACATGAGGATTTATAACATCCTTTTTCTTCACACGTGTTATCCTGTATGTTGTCCAATGATACGAGGTACATGAGGATTTATAACATCCTTTTTCTTCACTCGTGTTATCCTGTATGTTGTCCAATGATACGAGGTACATGAGGATTTATAACATCCTTTTTCTTCACGAGTGTTATCATGTATGTTGTCCAATGATACGAGGTACATGAGGATTTATAACATCCTTTTTCTTCACACGTATTATCCTGTATGTTGTCCAATGATACGAGGTACATGAGGATTTATAACATCCTTTTTCTTCACTCGAGTTATCATGTATGTTGTTCAATAATACGAGGTACATGAGGATTTATAACATCCTTTTTCTTCACGAGTGTTATCATGTATGTTGTCCAATGATACGAGGAACATGAGGATTTATAACATCCTTTTTCTTCACGAGTGTTATCATGTATGTTGTCCAATGATACGAGGTACATGAGGATTTATAACATCCTTTTTCTTCACGAGTGTTATCATGTATGTTGTTCAATGATACGAGGTACATGAGGATTTATAACATCCTTTTTCTTCACGAGTGTTATCCTGTATGTTGTCCAATGATACGAGGTACATGAGGATTTATAACATCCTTTTTCTTCACGAGTGTTATCATGTATGTTGTCCAATGATACGAGGTACATGAGGATTTATAACATCCTTTTTTTTCACGAGTGTTATCATGTATGTTGTCCAATGATACGAGGAACATGAGGATTTATAACATCCTTTTTCTTCACGAGTGTTATCATGTATGTTGTCCAATGATACGAGGTACATGAGGATTTATAACATCCTTTTTCTTCACTCGTGTTATCATGTATGTTGTCCAATGATACGAGGTACATGAGGATTTATAACATCCTTTATCTTCACGAGTGTTATCATGTATGTTGTCCAATGATACGAGGTACATGAGGATTTATAACATCCTTTTTCTTCACGAGTGTTATCCTGTATGTTGTCCAATGATACGAGGTACATGAGGATTTATAACATCCTTTTTCTTCACACGTGTTATCCTGTATGTTGTTCAATGATACGAGGTACATGAGGATTTATAACATCCTTTTTCTTCACGAGTGTTATCCTATATGTTGTCCAATGATACGAGGTACATGAGGATTTATAACATTCTTTTTCTTCACGAGTGTTATCATGTATGTTGTCCAATGATAGAGGTACATGAGGATTTATAACATCCTTTTTCTTCACGAGTGTTATCCTGTATATTGTTCAATGATACGCGGTACATGAGGATTTATAACATCCTTTTTCTTCACGAGTGTTATCATGTATGTTGTTCAATGATACGAGGTACATGAGGATTTATAACATCCTTTTTCTTCACACGTGTTATCATGTATGTTGTCCAATGATACGAGGTACATGAGGATTTATAACATCCTTTTTCTTCACGAGTGTTATCATGTATGTTGTCCAATGATACGAGGTACATGAGGATTTATAACATCCTTTTTCTTCACGAGTGTTATCATGTATGTTGTTCAATGATACGAGGTACATGAGGATTTATAACATCCTTTTTCTTCACGAGTGTTATCCTGTATGTTGTCCAATGATACGAGGTACATGAGGATTTATAACATCCTTTTTCTTCACACGTGTTATCCTGTATGTTGTTCAATGATACGAGGTACATGAGGATTTATAACATCCTTTTTCTTCACTCGTGTTATCCTGTATGTTGTCCAATGATACGAGGTACATGAGGATTTATAACATCCTTTTTCTTCACTCGTGTTATCCTGTATGTTGTCCAATGATACGAGGTACATGAGGATTTATAACATCCTTTTTCTTCACGAGTGTTATCCTGTATGTTGTTCAATGATACGAGGTACATGAGGATTTATAACATCCTTTTTCTTCACACGTGTTATCCTGTATGTTGTCCAATGATACGAGGTACATGAGGATTTATAACATCCTTTTTCTTCACTCGAGTTATCATGTATGTTGTTCAATGATACGAGGTACATGAGGATTTATAACATCCTTTTTCTTCACGAGTGTTATCATGTATGTTGTCCAATGATACGAGGTACATGAGGATTTATAACATCCTTTTTCTTCACGAGTGTTATCCTGTATATTGTTCAATGATACGCGGTACATGAGGATTTATAACATCCTTTTTCTTCACGAGTGTTATCATGTATGTTGTCCAATGATACGAGGTACATGAGGATTTATAACATCCTTTTTCTTCACGAGTGTTATCATGTATGTTGTCCAATGATACGAGGTACATGAGGATTTATAACATCCTTTTTCTTCACGAGTGTTATCATGTATGTTGTCCAATGATACGAGGTACATGAGGATTTATAACATCCTTTTTCTTCACACGTGTTATCCTGTATGTTGTCCAATGATACGAGGTACATGAGGATTTATAACATCCTTTTTCTTCACACGTGTTATCATGTATGTTGTTCAATGATACGAGGTACATGAGGATTTATAACATCCTTTTTCTTCACGAGTGTTATCATGTATGTTGTCCAATGATACGAGGTACATGAGGATTTATAACATCCTTTTTCTTCACGAGTGTTATCATGTATGTTGTTCAATGATACGAGGTACATGAGGATTTATAACATCCTTTTTCTTCACACGTGTTATCATGTATGTTGTCCAATGATACGAGGAACATGAGGATTTATAACATCCTTTTTCTTCACGAGTGTTATCATGTATGTTGTTCAATGATACGAGGTACATGAGGATTTATAACATCCTTTTTCTTCACACGTGTTATCATGTATGTTGTTCAATGATACGAGGTACATGAGGATTTATAACATCCTATTTCTTCACTCGAGTTATCATGTATGTTGTTCAATGATACGAGGTACATGAGGATTTATAACATCCTTTTTCTTCACACGTGTTATCCTGTATGTTGTCCAATGATACGAGGTACATGACGATTTATAACATCCTTTTTCTTCACACGTGTTATCCTGTATGTTGTCCAATGATACGAGGTACATGAGGATTTATAACATCCTTTTTCTTCACACGTATTATCATGTATGTTGTTCAATGATACGAAGTACATGAGGATTTATAACATCCTTTTTCTTCACACGTGTTATCATGTATGTTGTCCAATGATACGAGGTACATGAGGATTTATAACATCCTTTTTCTTCACGAGTGTTATCATGTATGTTGTCCAATGATACGAGGTACATGAGGATTTATAACATCCTTTTTCTTCACGAGTGTTATCATGTATGTTGTCCAATGATACGAGGTACATGAGGATTTATAACATCCTTTTTCTTCACGAGTGTTATCATGTATGTTGTCCAATGATACGAGGTACATGAGGATTTACAACATCCTTTTTCTTCACACGTGTTATCATGTATGTTGTCCAATGATACGAGGTACATGAGGATTTACAACATCCTTTTTCTTCACACGTGTTATCATGTATGTTGTTCAATGATACGAGGTACATGAGGATTTATAACATCCTTTTTCTTCACGAGTGTTATCATGTATGTTGTCCAATGGTACGAGTACATGAGGATTTATAACATCCTTTTTCTTCACGAGTGTTATCCTGTATGTTGTTCAATGATACGAGGTACATGAGGATTTATAACATCCTTTTTCTTCACGAGTGTTATCCTGTATGTTGTTCAATGATACGAGGTACATGAGGATTTATAACATCCTTTTTCTTCACGAGTGTTATCATGTATGTTGTCCAATGATACGAGGTACATGAGGATTTATAACATCCTTTTTCTTCACTCGTGTTATCATGTATGTTGTCCAATGATACGAGGTACATGAGGATTTATAACATCCTTTTTCTTCACTCGTGTTATCATGTATGTTGTTCAATGATACGAGGTACATGAGGATTTATAACATCCTTTTTCTTCACGAGTGTTATCCTGTATGTTGTTCAATGATACGAGGTACATGAGGATTTATAACATCCTTTTTCTTCACACGTGTTATCATGTATGTTGTCCAATGATACGAGGTACATGAGGATTTATAACATCCTTTATCTTCACGAGTGTTATCCTGTCTGTTGTCCAATGATACGAGGTACATGAGGATTTATAACATCCTTTTTCTTCACGAGTGTTATCATGTATGTTGTCCAATGATACGAGGTACATGAGGATTTATAACATCCTTTTTCTTCACGAGTGTTATCCTTTATGTTGTCCAATGATACGAGGTACATGAGGATTTATAACATCCTTTTTCTTCACACGTGTTATCATGTATGTTGTCCAATGATACGAGGTACATGAGGATTTATAACATCCTTTTTCTTCACTCGTTTTATCCTGTATGTTGTTCAATGATACGAGGTACATGAGGATTTATAACATCCTTTTTCTTCACTCGTGTTATCCTGTATGTTGTTCAATGATACGAGGTACATGAGGATTTATAACATCCTTTTTCTTCACGAGTGTTATCCTGTATGTTGTCCAATGATACGAGGTACATGAGGATTTATAACATCCTTTTTCTTCACACGTGTTATCATGTATGTTGTCCAATGATACGAGGTACATGAGGATTTACAACATCCTTTTTCTTCACGAGTGTTATCATGTATGTTGTTCAATGATACGAGGTACATGAGGATTTATAACATCCTTTTTCTTCACTCGTGTTATCCTGTATGTTGTCCAATGATACGAGGTACATGAGGATTTATAACATCCTTTATCTTCACGAGTGTTATCCTGTATGTTGTCCAATGATACGAGGTACATGAGGATTTACAACATCCTTTTTCTTCACTCGTTTTATCCTTTATGTTGTCCAATGATACGAGGTACATGAGGATTTATAACATCCTTTTTCTTCACGAGTGTTATCCTGTATGTTGTTCAATGATACGAGGTACATGAGGATTTATAACATCCTTTTTCTTCACACGTGTTATCCTGTATGTTGTCCAATGATACGAGGTACATGAGGATTTATAACATCCTTTTTCTTCACGAGTGTTATCATGTATGTTGTCCAATGATACGAGGTACATGAGGATTTACAACATCCTTTTTCTTCACTCGTTTTATCCTTTATGTTGTCCAATGATACGAGGTACATGAGGATTTATAACATCCTTTTTCTTCACGAGTGTTATCATGTATGTTGTCCAATGATACGAGGTACATGAGGATTTATAACATCCTTTTTCTTCACTCGTGTTATCATGTATGTTGTTCAATGATACGAGGTACATGAGGATTTACAACATCCTTTTTCTTCACGAGTGTTATCATGTATGTTGTCCAATGATACGCGGTACATGAGGATTTATAACATCCTTTTTCTTCACGAGTGTTATCCTGTATGTTGTCCAATGATACGAGGTACATGAGGATTTATAACATCCTTTTTCTTCACGAGTGTTATCATGTATGTTGTCCAATGATACGAGGTACATGAGGATTTATAACATCCTTTATCTTCACGAGTGTTATCCTGTATGTTGTTCAATGATACGAGGTACATGAGGATTTATAACATCCTTTTTCTTCACGAGTGTTATCATGTATGTTGTCCAATGATACGAGGTACATGAGGATTTATAACATCCTTTTTCTTCACGAGTGTTATCCTTTATGTTGTCCAATGATACGAGGTACATGAGGATTTATAACATCCTTTTTCTTCACTCGTGTTATCATGTATGTTGTCCAATGGTACGAGGTACATGAGGATTTATAACATCCTTTTTCTTCACTCGTGTTATCATGTATGTTGTCCAATGATACGAGGTACATGAGGATTTATAACATCCTTTTTCTTCACACGTGTTATCATGTATGTTGTCCAATGATACGAGGTACATGAGGATTTATAACATCCTTTTTCTTCACACGTGTTATCATGTATGTTGTCCAATGGTACGAGGTACATGAGGATTTATAACATCCTTTTTCTTCACGAGTGTTATCATGTATGTTGTCCAATGATACGAGGTACATGAGGATTTATAACATCCTTTATCTTCACGAGTGTTATCCTGTATGTTGTTCAATGATACGAGGTACATGAGGATTTATAACATCCTTTTTCTTCACGAGTGTTATCATGTATGTTGTCCAATGATACGAGGTACATGAGGATTTATAACTTCCTTTTTCTTCACGAGTGTTATCCTGTATGTTGTTCAATGATACGAGGTACATGAGGATTTATAACATCCTTTTTCTTCACTCGTGTTATCATGTGTGTTGTCCAATGATACGAGGTACATGAGGATTTATAACATCCTTTATCTTCACGAGTGTTATCCTGTATGTTGTTCAATGATACGAGGTACATGAGGATTTATAACATCCTTTTTCTTCACTCGTGTTATCCTGTATGTTGTTCAATGATACGAGGTACATGAGGATTTATAACATCCTTTTTCTTCACTCGTGTTATCCTGTATGTTGTTCAATGATACGAGGTACATGAGGATTTATAACATCCTTTTTCTTCACGAGTGTTATCCTGTATGTTGTTCAATGATACGAGGTACATGAGGATTTATAACATCCTTTTTCTTCACACGTGTTATCCTGTATGTTGTTCAATGATACGAGGTACATGAGGATTTATAACATCCTTTTTCTTCACACGTGTTATCATGTATGTTGTTCAATGATACGAGGTACATGAGGATTTATAACATCCTTTTTCTTCACGAGTGTTATCCTGTATGTTGTCCAATGATACGAGGTACATGAGGATTTATAACATCCTTTTTCTTCACTCGTTTTATCCTGTATGTTGTTCAATGATACGAGGTACATGAGGATTTATAACATCCTTTTTCTTCACTCGTGTTATCCTGTATGTTGTCCAATGATACGAGGTACATGAGGATTTATAACATCCTTTTTCTTCACTCGTTTTATCCTGTATGTTGTCCAATGATACGAGGTACATGAGGATTTATAACATCCTTTTTCTTCACACGTGTTATCCTGTATGTTGTCCAATGATACGAGGTACATGAGGATTTATAACATCCTTTTTCTTCACTCGTTTTATCCTGTATGTTGTTCAATGATACGAGGTACATGAGGATTTATAACATCCTTTTTCTTCACTCGTTTTATCCTGTATGTTGTTCAATGATACGAGGTACATGAGGATTTATAACATCCTTTTTCTTCACACGTGTTATCCTGTATGTTGTCCAATGATACGAGGTACATGAGGATTTATAACATCCTTTTTCTTCACTCGTGTTATCCTGTATGTTGTCCAATGATACGAGGTACATGAGGATTTATAACATCCTTTTTCTTCACACGTGTTATCCTGTATGTTGTCCAATGATACGAGGTACATGAGGATTTATAACATCCTTTTTCTTCACGAGTGTTATCCTGTATGTTGTCCAATGATACGAGGTACATGAGGATTTATAACATCCTTTTTCTTCACACGTGTTATCATGTATGTTGTCCAATGATACGAGGTACATGAGGATTTATAACATCCTTTTTCTTCACGAGTGTTATCATGTATGTTGTTCAATGATACGAGTACATGAGGATTTATAACATCCTTTTTCTTCACGAGTGTTATCATGTATGTTGTCCAATGATACGAGGTACATGAGGATTTATAACATCCTTTTTCTTCACGAGTGTTATCATGTATGTTGTCCAATGATACGAGGTACATGAGGATTTATAACATCCTTTTTCTTCACGAGTGTTATCATGTATGTTGTTCAATGATACGAGTACATGAGGATTTATAACATCCTTTTTCTTCACACGTGTTATCATGTATCTTGTCCAATGATACGAGGTACATGAGGATTTATAACATCCTTTTTCTTCACGAGTGTTATCATGTATGTTGTCCAATGATACGAGGTACATGAGGATTTATAACATCCTTTTTCTTCACGAGTGTTATCATGTATGTTGTCCAATGATACGAGGTACATGAGGATTTATAACATCCTTTTTCTTCACTCGTGTTATCATGTATGTTGTTCAATGATACGAGGTACATGAGGATTTATAACATCCTTTTTCTTCACTCGTGTTATCCTGTATGTTGTCCAATGATACGAGGTACATGAGGATTAACAACATCCTTTTTCTTCACGAGTGTTATCATGTATGTTGTCCAATGATACGAGGTACATGAGGATTTATAACATCCTTTTTCTTCACACGTGTTATCCTGTATGTTGTCCAATGATACGAGGTACATGAGGATTTATAACATCCTTTTTCTTCACTCGTGTTATCCTGTATGTTGTTCAATGTTACGAAGTACATGAGGATTTATAACATCCTTTTTCTTCACACGTGTTATCCTGTATGTTGTCCAATGATACGAGGTACATGAGGATTTATAACATCCTTTTTCTTCACACGTGTTATCCTGTATGTTGTCCAATGATACGAGGTACATGAGGATTTATAACATCCTTTTTCTTCACGAGTGTTATCCTGTATGTTGTTCAATGATACGAGGTACATGAGGATTTATAACATCCTTTTTCTTCACTCGTGTTATCCTGTATGTTGTCCAATGATACGAGGTACATGAGGATTTATAACATCCTTTTTCTTCACGAGTGTTATCCTGTATGTTGTCCAATGATACGAGGTACATGAGGATTTATAACTTCCTTTTTCTTCACGAGTGTTATCCTGTATGTTGTCCAATGATACGAGGTACATGAGGATTTATAACATCCTTTTTCTTCACTCGTTTTATCATGTATGTTGTCCAATGATACGAGGTACATGAGGATTTATAACATCCTTTTTCTTCACGAGTGTTATCCTGTATGTTGTCCAATGATACGAGGTACATGAGGATTTATAACATTCTTTTTCTTCACGAGTGTTATCCTGTATGTTGTTCAATGATACGAGGTACATGAGGATTTATAACATCCTTTTTCTTCACGAGTGTTATCCTGTATGTTGTCCAATGATACGAGGTACATGAGGATTTATAACATCCTTTTTCTTCACTCGTTTTATCATGTATGTTGTCCAATGATACGAGGTACATGAGGATTTATAACATCCTTTTTCTTCACGAGTGTTATCCTGTATGTTGTCCAATGATACGAGGTACATGAGGATTTATAACATCCTTTTTCTTCACGAGTGTTATCCTGTATGTTGTTCAATGATACGAGGTACATGAGGATTTATAACATCCTTTTTCTTCACGAGTGTTATCCTGTATGTTGTCCAATGATACGAGGTACATGAGGATTTATAACATCCTTTTTCTTCACGAGTGTTATCCTGTATGTTGTCCAATGATACGAGGTACATGAGGATTTATAACATCCTTTTTCTTCACGAGTGTTATCATGTATGTTGTCCAATGATACGAGGTACATGAGGATTTATAACATCCTTTATCTTCACGAGTGTTATCCTGTATGTTGTTCAATGATACGAGGTACATGAGGATTTATAACATCCTTTTTCTTCACGAGTGTTATCCTGTATGTTGTCCAATGATACGAGGTACATGAGGATTTATAACATCCTTTTTCTTCACTCGTTTTATCCTGTATGTTGTTCAATGATACGAGGTACATGAGGATTTATAACATCCTTTTTCTTCACGAGTGTTATCCTGTATGTTGTCCAATGATACGAGGTACATGAGGATTTATAACATCCTTTTTCTTCACTCGTGTTATCCTGTATGTTGTCCAATGATACGAGGTACATGAGGATTTATAACATCCTTTTTCTTCACTCGTGTTATCATGTATGTTGTCCAATGATACGAGGTACATGAGGATTTATAACATCCTTTTTCGTCACGAGTGTTATCCTGTATGTTGTCCAATGATACGAGGTACATGAGGATTTATAACATCCTTTTTCTTCACGAGTGTTATCATGTATGTTGTCCAATGATACGAGGTACATGAGGATTTATAACATCCTTTTTCTTCACGAGTGTTATCATGTATGTTGTCCAATGATACGAGGTACATGAGGATTTATAACATCCTTTATCTTCACGAGTGTTATCCTGTATGTTGTTCAATGATACGAGGTACATGAGGATTTATAACATCCTTTTTCTTCACGAGTGTTATCCTGTATGTTGTCCAATGATACGAGGTACATGAGGATTTATAACATCCTTTTTCTTCACACGTGTTATCATGTATGTTGTCCAATGATACGAGGTACATGAGGATTTATAACATCCTTTTTCTTCACTCGTTTTATCCTTTATGTTGTCCAATGATACGAGGTACATGAGGATTTATAACATCCTTTTTCTTCACGAGTGTTATCATGTATGTTGTCCAATGATACGAGGTACATGAGGATTTATAACATCCTTTTTCTTCACTCGTGTTATCATGTATGTTGTCCAATGATACGAGGTACATGAGGATTTATAACATCCTTTTTCTTCACTCGTTTTATCCTTTATGTTGTCCAATGATACGAGGTACATGAGGATTTATAACATCCTTTTTCTTCACGAGTGTTATCCTGTATGTTGTCCAATGATACGAGGTACATGAGGATTTATAACATCCTTTTTCTTCACGAGTGTTATCCTGTATGTTGTCCAATGATACAAGGTACATGAGGATTTATAACATCCTTTTTCTTCACGAGTGTTATCATGTATGTTGTCCAATGATACGAGGTACATGAGGATTTATAACATCCTTTATCTTCACGAGTGTTATCCTGTATGTTGTTCAATGATACGAGGTACATGAGGATTTATAACATCCTTTTTCTTCACGAGTGTTATCCTGTATGTTGTCCAATGATACGAGGTACATGAGGATTTATAACATCCTTTTTCTTCACTCGTTTTATCCTGTATGTTGTTCAATGATACGAGGTACATGAGGATTTATAACATCCTTTTTCTTCACGAGTGTTATCCTGTATGTTGTCCAATGATACGAGGTACATGAGGATTTATAACATCCTTTTTCTTCACTCGTGTTATCCTGTATGTTGTCCAATGATACGAGGTACATGAGGATTTATAACATCCTTTTTCTTCACTCGTGTTATCATGTATGTTGTCCAATGATACGAGGTACATGAGGATTTATAACATCCTTTTTCGTCACGAGTGTTATCCTGTATGTTGTCCAATGATACGAGGTACATGAGGATTTATAACATCCTTTTTCTTCACGAGTGTTATCATGTATGTTGTCCAATGATACGAGGTACATGAGGATTTATAACATCCTTTTTCTTCACGAGTGTTATCATGTATGTTGTCCAATGATACGAGGTACATGAGGATTTATAACATCCTTTATCTTCACGAGTGTTATCCTGTATGTTGTTCAATGATACGAGGTACATGAGGATTTATAACATCCTTTTTCTTCACGAGTGTTATCCTGTATGTTGTCCAATGATACGAGTACATGAGGATTTATAACATCCTTTTTCTTCACTCGTGTTATCATGTATGTTGTCCAATGATACGAGGTACATGAGGATTTATAACATCCTTTTTCTTCACTCGTTTTATCCTTTATGTTGTCCAATGATACGAGGTACATGAGGATTTATAACATCCTTTTTCTTCACGAGTGTTATCCTGTATGTTGTTCAATGATACGAGGTACATGAGGATTTATAACATCCTTTTTCTTCACACGTGTTATCCTGTATGTTGTCCAATGATACGAGGTACATGAGGATTTATAACATCCTTTTTCTTCACGAGTGTTATCATGTATGTTGTCCAATGATACGAGGTACATGAGGATTTATAACATCCTTTTTCTTCACTCGTGTTATCATGTATGTTGTCCAATGATACGAGGTACATGAGGATTTATAACATCCTTTTTCTTCACGAGTGTTATCATGTATGTTGTCCAATGATACGAGGTACATGAGGATTTATAACATCCTTTTTCTTCACGAGTGTTATCCTGTATGTTGTCCAATGATACGAGGTACATGAGGATTTATAACATCCTTTTTCTTCACGAGTGTTATCATGTATGTTGTCCAATGATACGAGGTACATGAGGATTTATAACATCCTTTTTCTTCACTCGTGCTATTATGTATGTTGTTCAATGTTTGATTCGTATTTAAAAAGATGTTTTTTAACAGAAAGGTCAAAACCTTTTTCCCGGGATTAATTCTTCGGTTCATATCTTTTGAATATATACATTGATAATTGTTTGATTCCATGCTTACAATTGGCGTTTCATAAAACTGGAAAAAAAAGAATGGCACAAATAAATGAAAATATTTAAATTTAAGAAGGTAATTAGCTGGTTTAATGTTGTAAATAGTGAGATTATATAGTGTCGGCGGATATTAACTGTATGATATAGCCCTTTTTTAATCACATAACTCAAGTCTTCCTTTAATAAACTTCCATGGTGACTGAATATTTAGATTACATCAATGAATTTGTGCGTTGTGTTTGTTCATAATAGAAAAAAATATATATTTAGTTTTTTTCTATCTAGTTAATGAATACTTAAGTAGTGTGACATAGTTTCAAAATCTACCGATCATTGTCAGTTATAGAAACATAACTTCTACATTAACATACACAGGAACAAGGCAATGACAGACAAATAAGACATGCATTTTATTGAGGTGCTTTTATGAGTTATGGGTGAGAGTTATAAATTATATTAGAATGTTTGGCAATTCATAATGTTACTTTTACACAATAGTGATCAAAGGTACCAGGATTATAATTTAGTACGCCAGACGCGCGTTTCGTCTACATAAGACTCATCAGTGAGGCTCATATCAAAATATTTACTGAGCCAAACAACTAAAAAGTTGAACTTTTCGGAATTTCCTTTCTTTTATGCTCTTGAACTTCGTATTTAATTTGATCTATGCATTTTCTTTAAATCGAGCGTCATTGGTGAATCTTTTACCTGATCTGCCTACCATTCCGGAGCACCTGAGATCATCTCTAGTTTTTGGTGGGGTTCGTGTTGCTTATCTTTAGTTTTATATGTTGTGTCATGTGTCATGTGTTCTATTGTTTGTCTGTTTGTCTTCTTTCATTTGTAGCCAGACGTTGTCAGTTTATTTTCGATTTATGAGTTTGAATGTCCCTCTGGTATATTTTGTCCTTCGTTTAAGAACAAAACGTGCATCGGCGTACACAATTTAAATTCATGTGTCTATGTTGAGTTTGTTTTTTTAAGTCTAATTCTTTTACTTTAATTCTATGGCGATTTAATCCTTTCCGGACTTATTGTAAAAAAATAATTTTAACAACGTTTGGTTGCCGATGATCTCGGAAGATGATTGGATGAGTAAACGCGTCATAATCTTTATCAGGTCATTGAATGTATCAAAATATGCCAACAGGTGTTAATGAAATTGACAATCTTGTGGAATGCGAAAGGCACTCGAAGGATTGTATGTTTATCAAAAATCAAAATGTATTTGCTAATCATTACAGAAACAGATCCTTACAGAGTTGCTTGTGAATAATCGGATTTATCTAATCTCGAAACTAGTAGTTAAATTATAAATTCTTAATTCCTCGCCGTGGCTCGTACTTTTGAATTCAACAATTTACTTATCTCTATAGGAAACATCCTATAATTCAATAGTATTAATGTAAGAATCTCAATACATATTATTGTCATTTAGTCTTTAAATGATAGCATGGACAACTATTGGCATTGGTATTAATGTAAGAATACATATTATTGTCATTTAGTCTTTAAATGATAGATTGGACAACTATTGGCATTGGTATTAATGTAAGAATATCAATACATATTATTGTCATTTACTATTGGTATTAGTATTTATATCGCATCTGTTTAATTGTTATCAATCCGAAGGGAATAATAAGTTGGTGATAAGTCGATATTTCCTATTTTACCGTTATGGTACTGAAAGATCTCCAATAACGTGACTTTTCGGATGATATCAGAAAGTTATATCACAAAAGCACTGAACTCTGAGGAAAATTCGAAACGGAATGTCCCTAATCAAATGGCAAAATCAAAAACTCGAACACATGAAACGAATGGATTACAACTCTCATAGTTAGTACTTGTTATAGACATTTTCTTATGTAGAAAATTGTGGATTAAACCTGGTTTTATAGTTAGCTTAACCTCTCACTTGTATGATAGTCGCATCAAATTCCCTTATATTGACAACAATGCGCAAATAAAACAATCAGACATAATTGGTAAAAGCAAATGTAAAAAAAAGATAGCGGAACAGCAGTCAAAAATGTGTTATGATCTTGATCACCGTGAACTATTAGGTGAACTATTAGGTAAACTAACACGATGAAAATAAAATGAAGGTATCTATAAAACCACTTTTAAACATCCTTTCATGATTTTCAGGTTCATCAAATCAAGATGACAAGCCTGATAGTACCAGTACTTCAAGGGGCCAGTTAATTTGAACTTAGACCGTTGGAGTTCAAATTAACTGGCCCCTTGAAGTACCGGTACTATCAGGAGTGTCATCTTGTGTACTATTAAATTAAGTTATCTCTAGTAATCTTTAAAATACAACAGTGACCATAGAAGGATTGGTAAGATCTGAAATAGTATATTACATTTCAGTAATGACGGATTTTGATGTTTGAAATCAAAGTAAAATTTAATCCATTACAATTTTTAAAAAAACAAAACAAAAAAAACCAGAATAAATAATAACAAATATTCTTTATCCAGTGGTTGATATTGTGATCATTAGATTATCATGAGAAAAGGTTTTGAATTAACTGCTAAAATCTCAATCCAAGTAATCTACAGTCAACTGGTCTTCAGAACTGAAACATAACTAGCTTATAATCGACACATGTGCGAAAAAGTATAATCACATCTTATTTATTTTATAAGATATCTTTTGAAATATGCGAGACATCTTTTTAACTAGATAAGATACCTTATTACCTAAATGAGATATCATATGACCTAAATAGGATATCTTTATAGACAGTTTAGGTCAGATATTGTATTCCATATATAAAGTATCTCAATTACTTATCGTATTTAGTTTTAAAGATATTTTGAAAATGGAATAAATATAAAAACGGCTTATTCATTAAAAAAGATATCTCATCGATCTCATCGATATCTTGTTAAAGTTCATAATATATCTTATCAAGTATATAATATGCCTTATTAACTTCAAATTAAAAAAGATGTTTCATATAGAATACACAATATCTGATATCCTTTTTTTATATTCTTTTACTCTATTATATATTTTGAAATTGAATAAAGAAACGGCTTGTCATATGATATTAATGTGCTTTCAAAAAAAAAGGAGATGTTGTATGATTGCCAATGAGACAATTCTCCACAAGAGACCAAAATGACACAGAAATTAACAACTATAGGTCACCGTACGGCCTTCAACAATGAACAAAGCCCATATCGCATAGTCTATTCAAGTCAGGAAGTTCGTCGATGAATATTTTGTGTCACATTTTAAAGGTTTTAAATGTGTTAATGGTAGATCTTTGAGAGTCTCTGTTTAATATATTCACTAACTTTAAGAACCTGATATTTATCGCTACCTGTTTCATTTTTAAGATCACATGTTTGGTTCTAGATGACATAAGACATTGTTTGTCATTACATTTGTGTGTTTTTTTACTTCCCTATTTATTCATATATATAACAAAGGTGGAACAATTTTTTATTGGAATTTGCAAACCTATATAACATTTTCTTCATGGCTATGATATTTGATCGAAAATTGGTAGAAAGTATTGAAGATAAAAACAACGGGGTTTAATGAAAGATTATTATCTTGATATCCGGAATGCACTGCAGAGAAGGAAGATTACCAAACAAACTTTAATAAGAAAAACTGTAACGGACGTAAAATAGAGTTCAAAAAAGTTTTCAAATCAAGAAGCCATTACTGTTCAGATATAGTACACATACATTTTTTTGTTTGTATTCCTACAAGTCAAACTAAAATACTCATCTATGTAAATTATCCGATATAAACTTTATCTTAATGTATTCCTGTTTTGATCTAGAACTACGTTTTAAGTTATTACTGCTACTTAGTCTATTATAATGTTATTAGAGGCTACACAACAAAACTTGGTTCCAGCCATTTCAAACTGATTTTTACAGTTTACACATATAGGTATGCAGTTTACCATTGTAAGGAGATTATAAGTTAGTAGTTGTCGTCAGTTGCTGTCGGTTGTATCTGTTGTTCGGTTTCGTGTTATCACACATGAGGCTGTTTGTGTTTTTGTTTGAATCATCAAATCATCGTGTTGGGATCTTTATATAATTTCTGACTATACGACATGGGTTTTTCGAAGTGTTGAAGGCCGTACGTTGACTTATAAATGCAATAATTCACGTTTTGTGCATTGTGTGTTTGCTACTTATTTCTTATAGCTTAATTAAAAAGGTTGATGAGGTCACGATCACATGAGAAATAGTATGTCTATGAGCTGACAGACAAAAACACTAGGGCGCAATTTCCATACCAGGAATGTTGCCTCACAAAACATCAAACATATAAATCATAACAAATAATTACAGCCAATCATTCAAAACTAAAAAAAAGTCGATATTATAGGATAATTACACTAGACTAAGTATTAAGGAAGTTGTTCCAAGCAGTAAATGTATGCTTCATTGTTTGAGAATGTTATAAGCATTATTCCTCAATATTAGAGCATGACATTGTAATGTAAACCATTGATACTATACAAATAACTCGTCCAATTCTTCCACGGCAGAACACAACGTCTATTTTCGCCTTCTTTTCAATTATATCTCGTCTGCTCTCTCTCTCTCTCTCTCTAAAGAATCACACTTAAAGGTGCAACTAGTATGAAATATTTTAATTCATCAGAAATACTCTACTTTTAGAATATAAAGAAAGACTTGTAAAAATATCGACAACGGGTTATTTATCATGTTTCAAAGGAATATTTAAGATAGTTTCTCTAACGTAATTTGAACTTTTTTGTATAATTGACTTCAATATCTTTTCTAGAACGTAATGTTACTGAAAAACACCCAGATGAAACAACACCTGTAATAACGAATTAAGACACCTGCTAATTAGTAATTTGATTCATGACGGAATCCATGATTGATTGGATAATTGAACAAACTATAATTTCAATGTAAATATAATTATACAACAGTATAAACATCAGAGGTGGCCAAAGAAGAAATAACTTTATAAAAATAACCATCTTCATAAAGAATATAATCAGTGTTTATACAGTAATGATCCTGGTAACTAAATATAAAGAGTGTTGACATCCAATCAAAGCTACAAAACAGATGTCCAGGACAAACAAGTTGTAGTATTTTATGTTTATCCATGAAGTACATGGAGGACAAACAAGTTGTAGTATTTCATTTTATCCATGAAGTACATGGAGGAAAAACAAGTTGTCGCATTTTATTTTTTATCCATGAAGTACATGGGATTTAAGCTTTTATTCGAATGTTTAAATGTATATCATAACAGAAAAAAGTAAAATCACAAAAATACTGAATTCCGAGGAAAATTCAAAACGGAAAGTCCTTAATCAAATGACAAAATCAAATGAAATCAAACCAAATCTCAAGTTTTATTTAAAGTCGATTTTATTTTATTTCCTACAAATAAAAGAAAGCATTTCTTGACAGTATTGTGTAAATCCAACTTTTAAATTAGGTCGAAGAATATAAAGCCTTTCTAGTCTGACAGCGATCTAGAATATTTGAACGTAGAGATGTTAAATTTTTGATAAAACCAATTAATTTTGAACAGCAGTCATTCAAAGTATGTTTTTTCATCTTTTTGTATTGATTACCTCGAGTAAAGATTGACAACACATTAATCTAGTTATGACTTTCTCAAGTGACTTCAAAAAAACAAAAAAACCACAGCATTTGATATGAAACCAAAGAAGTTCTTTACAGAATTCGAAACATTATTATATTCTACTGACAATTATCTTGTACAATACAATAAATCAAAACATCATGACTGGTTTAAATTCCCTTGAAAGATATGAGTAGTGCTTGAAGTTAAAGTAGGATTAAAATCCAAGAAATTTTCAAGACTATTTAACAGCAAGGGACATTGGCTAAAAGAGGTTATGCATTGATGGTTGCTTATACGATACATAAAAAAAGGGCAGATAATAATGCGTTTGTTTTCGCAACATTCATATAATTAAAAGCATACAAAATTACGGAAACCTAGTCGATTGCGTAGAATTTAAAGTATTCAAAAAAGAAAACGAGCATGTTGTATATCTTAGTACACAAAACATATTGTGGACTCATTCGAGTAACTTGTTTCAAAAAAGCACATGTAACCCTATGTTTTCTTTGTAATCTATATTCTCATGCTTCAAGAATGTTATAATGAAACTACAAGATAAAAAACGATAGATTTTTTTCTATATTCATTGGTATTGGCTAAAAAATCATGTACTTTTTTTATTGGCAATAACTAACAGATATCACAAAATTAAGCCTCCGTTTAAAAGTGTTCATGAAGGCATAATTTTTGTTTTATAAAGAAACACTTTGCCGAGAAAAAACCGTGACTGTTTTCGTTTTCATTTTTCGGCACAGTATTGCCTGTTTGTGGGATTGCGGGTGACCCTAACTTTCTTTCATTTCTTTTTATAATTTTGGATGGTTTCTGTCACATTATTAATTGCAAAAAAATTATTATTTTTTATGATTGTACAAAGATTTCAGGTGTTTGGTTAACTCACGAGTCAAATCCTTTTCCAATTATAAGTACAGTTTGTTACATCGTAAAAGTCATAGATGTTTTCATGGGATTCATACTACATATTCTTATTCTTTCATTTTAAAACACATTTACATTCGCTCTAAGTGACTTTTTGGTTTTCGATGAACGTAATAATTTTCTAAATGAAATGAATTCAGGAAGAAATTGCCTTAGCCCAGGGGCCGTTTCACGTTTTCCTTTTTAAGCATAATTTCCTTCGAAAAAATAGAAACAGTTAATAAAAATGGGTAACAAAGAAAGAAAGAATAATAATGCATGCATTGAATAATATACCACCTACACACTGAACATATGAATTTGACAAATACGCCTTAAGGTTTCAACCATCTTCAAGTTAGAAATGTTTGAAGTAGAAAACAGACTAAATATCGATATGATGTTTCAATTATTTGTGTCGTCTTTAAAAAGATAATTACATAACTATAAGCTATTTGGGGAATATAAGATTACCCATCAGACGTTCATCGACCTTGCAACTTGTTCCAATCTGTTTTAAGTCAATGTAAAAGTACTATTAATTTCTAAGTGAATGAACTAGCTGGAGATTATGAGATAGATAAGAGATGAAAGTTAGGTGAATCCTTATGCAACCTATCTCTTAGCATTTGTCAAATTGTCTTGTTTTCCTATACATTGTTTAAATCTGATAATATAAAAAAGAAGATGTGTTATGATTGCCAATGAGACAACTGTACTACATTGTAATCATTTAGCGATTTACACTTTCACATAATGCTGTCATCCTTTCAAAATTACTTTCTGATACATAACACACACATCAGCAGATTAAACATCTAGCGAATTAAAATCTGCCGAGGTTTGCCGAATGAAGTTTTGCATATTCCCCTTTTAGACCTGCAATCTACAACACTAATGACTTTGCTCTAAAACGACAATACGACTATAAAAATATAAAAGAAAGAAAATGATGCATCCTAATTACTTTGAAAAATATAAAGTTTGAAATAAAAAAAAACAGCATGTTGTATCAATAGCCGATGTTAATCCATTTATCTTTATCTGCTGCTCATAGCAATATTACATTATAAAAAGTCGTTAATGAGTGAGAAAATTATAGGATATTGGCAGATGATATGATTGGAAAAGATGTCACCAGAAACAAGTTTCACATTTCAATCCGGAAAATCACACCTGTCAAATCTACAAACAGGTGAGAGAACTCCTACGAGTTGTAATCTGATCGTCAAATTAAGGGAGAAGTACGACTCAATCAAACACAAGTATCGTCATTGGTAGATGCGACTTGAGACAAGTACTATTATTGGAGGATATTTTATCGATTGTTGAAGCTGCAGAGAGATAGAACTTCTGTCTATAGTCATTATAACTAAGACATTCAAACTCTCTAGCGGTTACAGAGTAGACAACGAAAACAGCAGTCAGTTCAACAACTATATCATGTTACTAAACTAATTTTAATGTGAACAAACAGTATTGCATGTCGTGATGGATAATTCATTGGATGTAGATTTCTAATTCTAAGGTAGGGCTTTTTATTAAACAACAATATCGGATTCTATCAAGTTTTAACGAATCTGGCTTGTACTAGATGGTTTTAAGCAGAATCTTGCAAACAGGAATGATGAATAATTCTAGCTGCATTTTTGATAATCTAACTGACGAAAGCCATGAAAACTTTACGTTACCGCCATTTAACATAGGTATATCTGTTTCATTAGTAACTTGCTATGGAATCATTTGTGCGTGTGGACTCTTCGGAAATGCACTTGTTATATACGTCATTCTGCGATCATCCAATATGAAAACTGTTACTAACATGTATATTGTCAACTTAGCTATATCTGATTTTATATTTCTAATTAGCATGCCGTTGCTAATGACGACAACATGGTTGCGATTCTGGCTTTTTGGACCAGCAATGTGCAAGGTATACAACATAATGTATTCTATAAACTTATTCACGGGTATTTTCACACTGACCGCCTTAAGTGCCGATAGATACCTAGCAGTTTGTCACGCCGTTGCCTCACAAAGATTCAGAACACCAATGAATTCGATGCTTGCTATTTTAGGCATCTGGGCAATATCTGTATTAGTAATGTTACCCATCATTTTATACGCCAATACAGTTCCTAGCTTTTTGTACAAGGATAAACTGTCATGCACTATTTCTTGGCCAAGAAATCAGATAGTTCCACCGGAGAAAGCTTATACTTGGTATACATTTATGCTTGGATTTGCAGTACCCGTATCTTTGGTTTCAATATTTTACATTCTTGTTATAATTAGAATACAAAATCTTGGCCCTGCAAATCAGCAAAAATCATCAGAACGAAGAAAAAAGTCTAAGAAAGTGACAAAAATGGTACTAACTGTTATTTCTGTGTATGTTATTTGCTGGTTGCCGTACTGGATATTTCAGGTACATTTAACTCTAAAACAAGGTCCAGAAAAACTAGCGCACTGGAAAATTCTACTTTTCAATTTAATGACCGTAATGACCTTCGCAAATAGCATGCTTAACCCGATTTTGTATGCTTTTCTAAGCGAGCACTTCCGTAAAGGTTTCAGAGAAGCCTTTAAATGCCAGATTAATGCGAGCGGAGCAAACAAGTCTATGATCGAGGAGCAAAGTAATTTTGATAGAATAAAAGCTAAGGCTAAAATCAAAGAAACGAACGTAGAAATGAATCCGAAAACTGGAAGTTTAAGTCACAGGGTGTTGACGGAAACATCAAATGGCGTAAGCGGTAATGGTGTAACGCCTGAAAGCCCCGTCAACCATTTAATGAACAACGAAACACATGTTTACGATGGAACAGAGTACGAAGTAAAGGGGAATAACTCGTCAGATGAAAACTCTGTGTTGATAAATCAAAGTGTAGAAACAACAGATTTCAAAAAGACGTTAATAGCTGAGGACGAAAGTGACGACAAAAACTCTGTTACGTACATAGATAAGGAAAGTCAAACCAAATTACATTGAAGTTCTATGTGACAAAAACTCTGTTACGTACATAGATAAGGAAAGTCAAACCAAATTGCATTAAAGTTCGGTGTGACAAAACTCTGTTACGTACATAGATAAAGAAAGTCAAACCAAATTACATTGAAGTTCTATGTGACAAAAACTCTGTTACGTACATAGATAAGGAAAGTCAAACCAAATTACATTGAAGTTCTATGTGACAAAAACTCTGTTACGTACATAGATAAGGAAAGTCAAACCAAATTGCATTAAAGTTCTAACACATAGACTATTTAAGTCAAACTCCATTACAATAATGATCTATTCTTCTCCTAAACTAACATTGTAATTAGTGGGTTTATCGTAAAAGTGAGACTAAAATTTAATTTAACTTTGATATACGACGTTACATTGGCAGCCTCATTCACCAATGGTATAGAAACGGATAAGTCGGTTAATCTTTATAAAAATTATCCCAAAACGACGTCTCATATAGCAGTGTAATTGTTCTTATATGTTCATTCTGAGACAAAATGTAATTATCACGGCATTTTTTTTACTCTGATGAGAACTCTCTGTTTGTATTAACCTTAAAATATATCTAAACTAAAATTTACGCAGTAGAAAGCATACAATTTTATGAAGACATTTTTTTTCTTAATTTATAAAAATTGATATAAGAAAAATTTTGGATAGAGGTAATACAACAAGGTGAATTGAGCAGGGGAAGGGTTCCATTGCTATCAAATTACTTTTAATTAGATTAAAACCATAATATGCAAAGTAAAATTCAAATCATTTGTTTGTTTGTTTTATTCACAATAACCTTTGAGATCAATGAAAATTGGGTAATCCCAAAATGTTGAATAGAACGATATTATTAAGACAAATCTATCCTAGTATATACAATAAAACAATGTTCTTACTTCCTTTGTATTTTATTGTTTATTTGTGTACATCTATGTAATCGTAATTCGTTATCAAGCAGTAATATACCAATAAACATGTACTTTTTCTTATTTTATTTGTCCACGTTGATAACAAGCCTCTCATAAACTTTTCATGTTTAATCAAATATCAAAAAAATACTCGCAGTAGTGATTTTCTTAACAAAATAAATAACAGCCTCCCTCATGAATTTAACGTAATATTATTTTTGGCAAAAGCTGATTTATGATTAACATTCAGTGAAAACATTAAAGTATATCACAATAAAACGTTTTTATTATTCCTCAGAGGAAGTAGCTTGACATTTATTACGCAAAGAGAATAAAATTTTAGTATGTCTTCCAAATATTTATGCATGATAAAACTATGACATAATGTTTGTTAATATTAATTTAATAAACACGTAAAAGTCATATTGCATAAAAATCGCACTACAAATATCCAGCATTTAAAAAAAATATTAGTGAGTCATATATTTTCAGAGAATACAATTCGAGATGATCTGTCTAACAATTTCTACGTTGAATTTCTGCAAAAAGATTTGTTGACACTGTACTTTACTACATATTACAAACACGAACCTTGTCAAGAATTAGTTAGAAATACATCACCAAAAGAACACAAAAACGGTCAATGGATAATTTCAATATCTTTCACGCGTATACATATATAAAAAGCAGAAAATACTCACAATTTCTTGATCGGAAAGTTGTATTAAATAAAACAAAATTCAACAACGATCATATGCTATAAATGAGATGATGTATGATTGCCAGGAGACAACTCTTCATAAGAGACCAAGTGACACAGAAATAAGCAACTATAGGTACCCGTACGGCCTTCAACAAGGAGCAAAAAACATACCGCAAAGTCAGCTATAGAAGGCTACGAAATGACATATTTAAAACCATTAAAACGAGAAAAACCGAGAAAACAACCGAAAAAAAACGAAAAAAACGAACGGCCGAAATCATACGTACAAAATAATGAAATAAATAAATACAAATATATAACACATACACAAACTACAACTACCACATTACAGGCTCCTGACTTAGAACACGCACATACACAGTTTGGCGGGGTTTGACATGTGAGAGAGAGCCCAACTCTCCGCTAACTTTAGGCCACCACAGTTTGGCGGGGTTAGACATGTGAGTGAGAGCCCAACTCTCCACTAACTTTAGGCCACCGGGCAGGGTTAGACATGTGAGTGAGAGCCCAACTCTCCACTAACTTTAGGCCACCGGGCGGGGTTAGACATGTGAGTGAGAGCCCAACTCTCCACTAACTTTAGGCCACCGGGCGGGGTTAGACATGTGAGTGAGAGCCCAACTCTCCACTAACTTGAGGCCACCGGGCGGGGTTAGACATGTGAGTGAGAGCCCAACTCACCACTAACTTTAGGCCACCGGGCGGGGTTAGACATGTGAGTGAGAGCCCAACTCTCCACTAGCTTTAGGCCACCGGGCGGGGTTAGACATGTGAGTGAGAGCCCAACTCTCCACTAACTTTAGGCCACCGGGCGGGGTTAGACATGTGAGTGAGAGCCCAACTGTCCACTAACTTTAGGCCACCGGGCGGGGTTAGACATGTGAGTGAGAGCCCAACTCCCCACTAACTTTTGGCCACCGGGCGGGGTTAGACATGTGAGTGAGAGCCCAACTCCCCACTAACTTTAGGCCACCGGGCGAGTAGCCATATCTTGTTCCAATTTAATCACCATAGCTGTATTTCCTTGAAGCCAACAACAAAACACTGTAATTTCCGGTCATTATTGAAATACTCAAATGTGGTCAACAACATATTGATAAAAAAATCTTAAAGAATTCTAGACATACACTCCATTTAGAAGATCTACGCTATAAAATTTTCTCTCGTCGAAAAGGGCAGAAGCAGTTACTTTATTCTATTTAAAATTCTCGAATTCATTGAATGAATGAATAGTTGATAGATTGTAGCGATAGCAGCACTCGTGACTTTCAGTGGCAAATACTTCAGACATGCTAAGGACGATAAATAAATTAAAAACAAACATATCTTTTATAGCTGAATATGTGCTATGGTTTTGCTCATTGTTGAAGGCTGTATGGTGACCTATAGTTGTAAATTTATATGTCGTTTAGTGGAGAGTTGTCTCATGCAATCAAATCACATCTTCTTTTAAATAACAACATGTCGGTTCTGTATAGAAGGTCGGTCATAATGATCTGTTTCTCTGTTGGTTTAAAATTATATTATTTGTCTTCAAGCAGAAGTTTAGTAACAACGTCCATTATGACTGTACAAGTATACATATTTTTAAGGGGCCAGCTGAAGGACGCTTACGGGTGCGGGAGTTTCTCGCTACATTGAAGACCCATTGGTGGCCTTCAGCTGTTGTCTGCTCTATGGTCGGGTTGTTGTCGCTTTGACACATTCCCTATTTCCTTTCTCAATTTTATTTAATATTACATACAGAAAAGTTGAAAAAAATATAAGATATATATGACCAATCACAACTTGTATGTTATATATAAACTCATCATAGATACCAGGACTAAATTTTTTATATATACCAGACGCGCGTTTCGTCTACAAAAGACTCATCAGTGA
Source organism: Mytilus edulis (assembly GCF_963676685.1). Classification (NCBI taxonomy): domain Eukaryota; kingdom Metazoa; phylum Mollusca; class Bivalvia; order Mytilida; family Mytilidae; genus Mytilus; species Mytilus edulis. Next base: position 1,327,167 of record NC_092352.1, read on the forward strand.
CGATCGAATCGAAAAAAAGTTAAAAAGGCCAAATAAAGTACGAAGTTGAAGAGCATTGAGGACCAAAATTCCTAAAAGTCTTGCCAAATACAGCTAAGGTAATTTATGTCTGAGGTAGAAAAGCCTTAGTATTTCAAACAATTCAAAATTTTGTAAACAGTTAATTTATAAATATAACCATATCAATGATAATTCAAGTCAGCATTTTTTTTATATGATATTTAAGATTTATGAAGGTGAATTGTTTGCTACCAGCTTAAAAACTGACAAAGGCTTTGGAAATTTTAACGAGTATGGCATTAAAAATTTCCAACGATTAATAATACGAAATGGTTGCAGTTTGGTAATTAATCCTGAAAATGTTCACGACACATGTTATTCTTTTTTGTGTGGTTTCTTAGTATTATTATAAAAAATAATGAGATATGGTATGATTGTATTTGAGACAACTTTCCACGTAAGTAAAACGGACAAAGATGTTAACAGTTACATGTCAACTGTGAGTAAACCCCATACTGTATGCTTAGCTAAAATGACCATGGATAACAAAATGATTGATTGATTGATTGTTGGTTGTTAGTTTTTGAGGTTCGTCTTGCTAAGTCTTTAGTTTTCTATGTTGTGTCTTGTGTATTATTATCTGTCTGTTTGTCTTTTTCATTTTTAGCCATGGCGTTGTTAGTTTATTTTTGATCTATGAGTTTGACTGTCCCTCTGGTATCTTTCATTACATTTAAAACAGAGACATATCGTGTAATAGGCACCTAGTTAGTAATGTGTAGGCGTTAATACTATCCCTCTCCCTCTCCCTAATCTGGGACAAAGTAGTCAAAGTACTACAATAGAGCAAAACTATAGAAGTCACTTCATAAAGATTTGGTCCAGTGAAATAGCATTTATACAAACAAAAAAAAACAACAAAAAATTGAGTGACAATTCATGCACTTCGAAGATATTCATATGAGCCGTAAAGGGGCATTGATCAGTAGCAAGTTAGCGATACAGCTAATTTGGACAAATAATAGGCATTTAACAAACAGATGACCTTCAAACAATTACAGATGTGAAATTAATACTAAATTCCTTAAGATGGTCTATATATTCAAGGAGTAAATAGTTCAAATGTTATTTTATTGCTTTGTATATAAAAGTGAAAATGGAAAAAAGGAAAATAATTAGTTATGCTATTACATTCTGATAATTTATAGTAAATAAGCAATTTGCATGTTTTCCTTTCATAACAGAAAATGATAGTCATTGATATCAATGTTTGATATAATTATGTGTAATCGTGACCTGTGGTATGTATATAGAAAGTGTAATTATAATTAAAAAAAAACCAAGGAGATGTGGTATGAATGCTAATGAGAAAATTGTACACTACAGATATAAGGATAATGATGTTTACAACTATGGTATCTTTACGGACTGAATCAATGAGACAAACTTTAAATGTATACTAGCAATCATAATATAGAAACAAACTAAGATACACAGTCAGAAAAGGCTCGACTCATTGAATCGGTTCTAAGCAAATGCAAACAAAACTACCACCCTCTTCCTATACTTCTAGCCAAAGTTGAATAAACAAACAAGCATATATATTTATATAGATTACAAACCGTTGGTTTTCCCGTTTGAATGGTTTTACATTACTAATTTTTGGGGCCCTTTATAGCTTGATGTTCGGTGTGAGCCAAGGCTTTGTGTTGAAGGCCGCAACGTGACCTATATTGGTTTACTTTTATGAATTGTTATTTGGATGGAGAGTTGTCTCATTGGCACTTATACCACATCTTCCTATATCTATACACAGCAATACGCACATTTAAGCTCAGTTTAAAAAAAGACCAAGTCCGATGTCACTATATGAACCAAATTTACTAAACAAAATGACAATGATACATAAATTAACAAAGAACTACTAGCAGTTACTGACATGCCAGCTCAAGACTTCATTTAAACTGAAAGAAAGATGATGTCTTCATTATATGAATATGCTGGATTGATAACCTTTACTATAATGTGACTTCTAGTTAGTATCTGTTGAGAATAATTATTTTCTTTATCAAAGCATTGACTTTGTCGCCGATTTATTTCGGGTTTCCATTTTGTAATTGCAACTCCACCTTACATTCTTTTTACAATTAATAAATTTTTCTATAAATCTTAATTATACACTGCTTTCGTGCATCTCCAATTTGGATTTTTGATCAGAATCATTCAGCAAATCATGTGCACACTACAGTACACATTTACATCACTTTTTCATCTAAACCCACAACATAAATTAATCAAAAGTAAAAACACAAAAATACTGAACTCCGAGGAAAATTCAAAAAGGAAAATCAAAAATCAAAAGGCAAAATCAAAAGTCCAAACACATCAAACGAATGGATAACAACTGTCATATTCCTGACTTGGTACAGGCATTTTCTAATGTAGAAAATGGTGGATTGAACCTGGTTTTATAGCTAGCTAAACCTCTCACTTGTATGACAGTCGCATCAAATTTAATCAAATGTTCGTAGAAATTCACATATCATTGGTATGATTCTTTACGTTTGGTTATTGTCGTCATTCGTAGCAAGTTTAAAAGCTGGTTAACTTTTGTGAGCTTTGCATATCTTATTTATATATATTATTTTCTGTCCTTTTTCCCAACCGTGTATTTTATTTCAAGCATTAATAAACAGCAACACCGACTGTGTGTTTCAATTAACAGTAGTCTGTTTCTGTAGGACATATAATGGAATAACAGTAAAGCTGATTTTGATTGGATTTCGTCTGTGATTGACAATCTGAACAGAAGGTGAAGTCTCGAGTAATATCGCGAGATTATTATTCTCCCAACTGAACAAATTTATAATCTCTCTGGCTTATGTCACAACATAATTGTTAGAGTTACAATATATAATGTACATGTATAAATAAAAGGAAAATTATTGAAAGGGTATTTTCTTTTAATGATAAACCTGAAGCATTCAAAAGTTGAATCGGAGCACTTGAGTTCAATTCTTAATTAGTTTACTGTGAAACGTTTTGATTTTGTTGTTTATTGTTTGTTTTTTTCGTCGTTCGTGGTTTGGCAACTATCTTTTTCAGGTTTCAGTCGAAATTCTTTATACTTTTTATTATCTCCTTAGTGTTCCCTACTTTTTTTTCTTTTTTGATTGCCCATTGTTTTTAATAAATTTAACACTCGTCGTTCTGAAGATGTCTGTTTTTCATAAATAAAAAAAACCGCTATCAGCAGGAATCAGTATTAAAGCGGGGTCTAAAGGAAAATCAAATGAAAGTAAAAGGGATCGTCAATCAAGTCAGAAAAATGTACTAAAAATACTGCTTCCAGTTTCAACTCTAATAGTAGAAACATATATGTACAGATGATAAGAGAACCCACAGGTTATATATCAACTATACATCGGCTATTTCTTACCATAGAAATTATACATTTATAAAAAAAATGACGACATCCAATTAAATTAAACCCGCTTCAATTCAATATATAGACGGCATATATATGTAAACATTGCAAATAAAATATCAGGATTAATCAAAAGCAACATCAAAAACATAAGCATCTTCAAAAATAAAAAAAATATTTTTCAAATTGTACATGCATATACGTGACAAAGGTGAAATGTTTTGGTTGACCCACGTTAGATATTGGCTCCTGAATATTTCAAAAACTGCTATTTTCCATTCGATAAAGCAATGTCGAAATATTGCATATGAAATAGATATTAAAACAATAAAAGCCGACCGTCTGTCACCTCGGGGTCCTCAAAGGACTACGAATACACATTATATACCAGATAATATGATGACCAAACATGGAAAACATTTGGATTTGTAAAATTTTGCAGTACAATAAATTGATACAAAATCGCTAGAGAGTCTGATACAAAAGAATAAATATTGCTTTCCTGAAAACATATCATAATTTGCATTCACTGTAAATAAGACCTAGTGTTTCCCTCTCTCGAGCTAGCTCATCAATCAATTTACTCTAACGTTAAAATATAGAATATAAAACACAGAACACGTGGAGGGATAAAACAGGAACGTAGTACAACAGGTTTTACTCAGAATAACATCACCATTTACAATTTAATTATTATTCAATCAGATTTCGCTAAAGTTTTAAGTGTTTTATTTTGCGATATTCTAGTTTTAAATGTCATTGCCATGTCCTGTAAAATTCATGTTAATCCTTTTCAAGGAAAACCCTGCTTTTATTTCAAACTTTAACAATCGGTTAATTAATTGGGTTGGAGAATCATTATGATTTAACTGTTTTTGATTCCCTCCATTTTAATCTCTCCTTAAATTTCCTCGAATAAATTATTACGTATAAAACCAGACTCAATATCATGCTAAAATAAGTATTATCGTAGTACAAGATCTTTAGTTGGGATTGATAAAATTCAACATACATCATATGGATATTGTACCTTACGTGTATTGAAAGGGCAATTGTTTTATTTAACATTGCCATTAAAGTTCGAGGTTTGGCATGCCACAAAACCAGGTTCAAACCACCATTTGTTCCTTTAAAAATGTCCTGTACCAAGTCAGGAATATGGCCATTGTTATATTATAGTTCGTTTCTGTGTGTGTTACAATTGAACGTTGCGTCGTTTGTTTTCTCTTATTTTGAGTGTAAATTGACATTGCGATAAGACGTGTCACGGTACTTGTCTATCCCAAATTCATGTATTTGGTTTTGATGTTATATTTGTTATTCTCGTGGGATTTTGTCTGATGCTTGGTCCGTTTCTGTGTGTGTTAGTTACATTGTAGTGTTGTGTCGTTGTTCTCCTCTTATATTTATGCGTTTCCCTCAGTTTTAGTTTGTTACCCCGATTTTGTTTTTTGTCCATGGATTTATGAGTTTGAACAGCGGTATACTACTGTTGCCTTTATTTATGGTTTGATGCTTGTTTGGTAGACAAACTGTGCGCCAGTTACCAGCAATATAATGTCACCAACGCCTCCGTGTATCAATTAGATTTATAAA